>NC_133063.1:16554062-17154062 GCF_048771995.1 Taeniopygia guttata | reverse complement strand
TGGCAATTGACATTTAGCATTACACCTCAAGAAAAAAAAATACTTATCTTTAAGTAAGAAGATTTTTTGTGCTATTATTTTCCATAAAACATTAATATTCTTTAAATTCAGACCCAATCATGAAGCACCACCTGGTTCTGTTTTCTTCCACTCATCCAAACTACTTTTGTTAAATATGAGATTTTCAGCAAAAATAAAATCAGTCTGTTTCACAAAAAAACCCATCTCCATTCCTTTGAGGGAATAGGAAAAAAAGTTTTGTTTCCCTTTTTCTTAGTTCTTTGTCAAAAGACCTTCATACTGAAATAATTTTTAGACCATCTCTAGCTTCTTTTTTTACTTCTAACTGTACTGACAAATTTTGTGGAGATTCATAATCTGCAGAACTCTGAAGAGCAAAAAGTATCAAGTGCTCAAAAATGTAAGCTCTGGAAGCTATACCTGCTGTACAAATGCTTATCATTCACCCAGCTCATTATCTGCTCCAAAAATAGTCATGGTAATCAGTGGCAAATATTACCCAATCATTCTCAATGGACTTCCTATCTACTGAGACTCCAAATCTCCTTTGGAAATACTAGAAGACAATCACTGATAATTACCACAATCATGTCCCTTTAGAAGTGTAGGGGTGCTCTTCCTTATCTACATTTTGAGATAGGCACAAGTTGCAATGCCAACTTTCTCAAGTTGAAGGAGTTTGTAACTCAGATAGCTTTCAAATTTCCAGGCATATAACATCACAAGGGCTTGGTACCACATTTTTCCTGTCTCTGAAGGATTACATCTGAAAGTGTAGCACTTATTATTATATTTCTTTAATATACTAGACCTTCCTTTGGTCCTTTATAACAAGTGAAGATCATCATGAGGAAGAAGGATGGCCATCAATAGTCAATGGATAGATACATCAGCTGCTGTAGAAACACAGGCATGAACTCAAGGAATTTGTAAGATGAACAGTGACAAATCTTTAGTACAGAGATGATTGAAAATTAATGTCAGACAAATAAGGCTTTATCTATTCAGACAGTTTAATGTTAATAAGCTTGGGTTAGAATTTACAGTCCACTAACTCCTCTATACAAAGAGCACCTTAAGCATGGCACTTAAAGGTAAAACAAGTTGCCTCATGCTGTTTCCTCGCAGGGAGTTAATGCATAGTAACCAATGTACTGTAAATTTGCACCCCAGTTTACCATGGAATAACTTCTCTCAGCAGATAACTCTTAATACAACGTGTATAGGGAAATCAATAGCTAAGGCTCAGTAATTAGTATTAAAAACTATTCAGGTTCTGAAGTTTTCCATTCCCTTTTTTTCCAGCCATCTCTATTCACAGCTTTATCTGAAGGATGGGTTCTGGTGCAAATTTGCCATCTGGTTATTCCTCTCAAAATCTAAGTGATCACATGTAAAAAAAATTGTCATCTCCAAGAACAATAAAATAATGCAACTTTCCAATTCATTGCAGAAGTGCTTATTTCCTGTTCATAAAATATTTGTCAACACGTGGTGCATGGAAAGCCTTTCATGCTACTTAACTGATCAAGATATTACAAGCAAAAAGATTATTAATAAGAAAAACATAATAGTTTTAAATTTGATTTCAAAGAACTCACAGAATGAAAAACACTTCCACAAAGTCATCAAATCACTGCAGAAAGAAAGGAGATATAAAATAATCTTATTCTTGTCATGCATGATTCTTTAGCACTCATAGAACAAGAGTAAACTTGGCATGGAGAGGATCTGAAATCTGCCTATAAAAATCATATAGTGACAAATCTGAATTATTATTACTTTTTTGTTTTGTTTTGTTTTGTTTTAAGGGTCACATTTGAACAACAATTGCTCTATTTTGTAGCTCTTCAGGGATACGTAAGGAGATCCACTAGAAAAGAGACCATTAAAATGCAAATGAAACTTCCAATCACCTGAACACTGGCAATTTTTTTTCTTTGACAGGACTAAGATGTAAGAAGATCAAAGGAACATTTGAACTGCTAGATTTCAAGAGAGGAGACTGAAAAAATAACAAGTCCAGGAAAAGAAAGAACTTTAGAACTTCCACAGTAAAAAACCAAGTATAGCAGTACACTCATTTCTGAAGACAGGACATTTCAGTGGACAGAAAATATTTGTATGAAAATAAAAATTATTTTAAATAATTTAAATTAAAAAAAAACAAACAACCATAATGAAAACTCCCTTTAAAATAAGTAGAGAAATCAATCTTTCCTTATATGGCACAACTATATCATGAGAAGAAAAGTGAGGGCCAGGCTCACACAGAGGAGTTCTTCTACAATAGGGATGATAAATAGATTTTTAATATTGGACAAGCAGAACCAATATACTCAGATTTCTCACAGAAGAAAACAGCTCTACTGCTTTCTGAGAAAATGTCATACTGAAGATGGAGACCTCTTACATTTCCATCTATGTATCCTGTAAGACTCTTTTACATTTCACAGGACCTGTCCACTGGGAGCAAGCAGAAAGTAGTAAGGCAGGAAGAGTTTTGTGGAGCCCAAAGAACGGATGCAATAAAGGACACATCTATTTCCTGGAGTTGGTGAAGGTCTCTAAACTTTTGTAGACCATCACCACCATTGTGAAAATTTCAGCATGCATTTTTTGTAGAGGCCTCAGGCCAGAAAACAAGTAGGATAAGGGAAGAGAAACTGCTTTCTCTTGACATCCTGAGCTGTTGATCTACCTGTTCCAGGAGGAAAAAGTAGATGGAGAGGTCATAGAATATTTCCTATGACACTGAAAGAGTCATTTGATGCCAATTTTTTATGATGATCACTGTACAGGGTGCAGGAGTAAGAGGAGATTTAGAGCTTCAGAGAAAAGCTTTTACTCTGGAGTGACACAGTAGATGCAAGAAGCCAACCTCACCAGGCCGTAGGCTGTAGTAGAATTATACTTTAGATATTTGTCTTAATGAAAAATGTATCCTTTTTTTGGTTTATTGGTTGATCCTTTTTTTGTTTGTTTTTGTTTGTTTGTTTGCTTTGGTTCCTTTTTTTTTTTTTTTTTCCTTTGGGGTTTTTGTTTTATTTTGGTTTAGTTTGCGTGTTTTTTCAGTTTGTTTTGTTTTATTTTGATGCATTTAATATAATTTGGATACCACTATATTCTATAGTGTTGCACTGCTTGGTTTGTGAGGGCAACACAGCAGGACGTGGTAAATAGATATTTTTTGACATATAATTGTAACAACCCTTGCCCAAACTGGTACATCTGCAGAGAAAGGAAAGCAGAAAATAAGCAAAGTATTACTATTTTAAAAAATAAAACCTGTCTGCTCTGTTACAACAAATTTTAAAATATTTAAACTACTTTAAGTAATCATCCTATATATCAAATATCGTCAGAAAATTATTCTGGTGGAATATTCAACAACAAATTATTAGCATAAGGGTTATGCAAAGAATGGAGAAACACTTTGTTAGGACAGATGGCTATGTTTATTATATATAAAATCATAGAACCAGCAAGGTTGTAAAAGAGACATTTAAATCATCCTTCAACTCAGAACTACCACTGGAACTCTAAAACCTCTAAATATTGTTCATAGACTGCTGTGGTCCATAGGCTTCTTTGGTCCATAGGCTTGTTTATTCAATAGCATCCAGTTCAAAATTACTTTCCAAAATCTTTCAGAACAGGTTTTCACATCTACATGAGAGAAGAGCAGAATGACAGCTTGAAAAAGATATTTTTAAGACAGAGATAATTTTGTGTCCCATTCTTGAATGAACACACAAAGCTATGTATTTTTAAGGGCTTGACTTAGACTAATGAAATTGAATAAAATTATTATGATCATCAAAAGAAAATAAAGGAGCCTGTCAACAGAAGCAAAGCAAAAATATTCTGTCCCAAAACACTCATGAGACAAAGAAGAGAAAGTGGATGTGCAAAAAAAAATTCCTTGCCTCCACAGCATAATCACCTCCAGGTAAATGAAAGTTCATATGTATTCTCAAGTGGTGCAATTTTTTATATTGCTCTGGAAATTTTTCATTTGCTGTTACCTTGCTAATAGTTAATTTGGCCCAAGGGACCATTCAAGTCAATGGAATTAACTCAGACTTGAAATTCTACATCCAGTTCCAGCTCTTCTTTTTCACAGCTTATATCAACTTGATATGATGGAAGTCCTTCTGATGACTAAATGTTATTGTTAACCTACTTATTGTTATTAAATGCTCTCATCATTACTCTTATATGGATTTAAAATCGGCCTAATAGATACACCATGTTTATTGTACCCACAGCACCAGGCATTAAGAATTAATAGGGATTTTGTGATGAATAATTATCTTCTGAGTTATCACATAAATAATAAAACAGGGACTGTAAATGACAATGCTGAAAGGAACTTCATTATCAGGGCTCTCAGAGAAATATTTCCTGTCATCTCTAAAGCAATGCCATAAACTTATAAACTTATTAAAAATTCTTTTTGCCTTATTCTTCATCAATTCCATTAAGTGCTACCTCAATTATCATGGCTTCACATTTTGAATCTAAGTCCCTAACACTGTGCTTAAAGAACCCACACCGAATCTCCAGTCTTGAACTCACATTTCATCCTTGACCAAGAGAAGATGAAAATATTTATAGATGTGCTTTCTTGAACAGTGCAGCATGTAGACAATTGAAATATCTTACCCCAGTCACTTTAATCACAACACAAATAAAATGCTACACTATTTTCTAATTCTAATAGTAGATTAAGTTCTTTGCAAAATAAGCTGGATACAAGAGAGTGTAGCTATAACTACTGTCCACTAATACAATAATTATCAATATAAACTGTGTATTTTGAAGTGTACATTATCCTTGAAAAGACAATACATCAAACAAGAGGAGAAGGGCAGAGATAATAAATAAAAACTCCTGACTAACATTTGATAGCTCATTTGACATCAATAGTAGACTGTTTAAAATCATTATCTCTTGCTTCATGAAGACAATTTAGGACAAGACAAAAACACTCTCTTAAAATATTGTGTCCATGAAATTATTCTTCAGGAAATTAACCGAGATTATGCAGCTTTAAGAGAAATAAACATTTCTATTATATATATCTTTTGTTTTTATGTGGCTTTGATATTCTTATCCTGATATTCTATTTTGAACACTGTTACCAGGAAAAATTATTTAAATTATACTGTTGGCTTTTAAAAGACAACTTGACAACTTGGTATTTATTATTGTTTTGTTAAAAATATGACCGATGGGTTGAAAGAACCAGGTGCTGAAGAACTGTTTCTATAGATGCAAAACTGCTCCCTGGTACGACTTCTACATTTTTAAACTGAATTCAGATCTCATTCAAAAGAAAGATGAATTCCCAATTAACTTTGTTTGGAATCACAAGTGTCCTGTTGCATATCTTGGCATGTGAAAAAAATTTGTTTAATCTTAGTCCTATTGTTTTGTAGTACTTTGATGACTATTTGACCTAAGAATCTGGACACCCTTTTATTTTAAAAATTAAATTTAAGTTCCACCAAACTGTGTCAGAAATATATTATTCAAATATATTCACCAGACTGAGAGAACAGAGCACACACAGGAAAATAAATGGTATTGTATCAAATAACTTGTACTAGAAAGCTCCAGGTGAGCTTTCCATTTCAAAATATACTGACTACAGAAACCATACAGCTTACTCTATGCCAGTGTCATGTTCATGCATGACCTGGCTGTCACTATTTTAGAAGTCTTTGCAATTTTTTTGTAAGGATAAATTTGCTGCACATAAATATGTCATTTAACAGTGAACATTTTAGCCTATGCAGAAATTTACATGGACAATAATCTATCAATACCCACAATAATTTGGATTATGATTTCCACAAATTCTTCTGAGTAAACAATACTAATCTCAGCTTCTCCACTGCAATCAATAAATGGATTTTCTGTCAGATTTGCATGAAATGTATGTATCATTTATGTTATTTCTACAGACATCTGCTCCTTTCAGCAGGATTTTAAATCATGGTCTAAGCCAGAAAGTACATTCATCACATGTAGGTCCTCCCTAATACACTGCTTTTGTTTAAGTCTAGTTTCTCCATTAGAAAGTGCAATTTTCAAAACACCTTCAAAGTATCTACTATACAGACTGCCATCTTCATGGCATGCAATTTTGATTACTCTCACTTCTTTTTTTATTTCTTACCCTAGTTCCTTACCCTTCCCTTCCCTTCCCCTTCCCTTCCCTTCCCTTCCCTTCCCTTCCCTTCCCTTCCCTTCCCTTCCCTTCCCTTCCCTTCCCTTCCCTTCCCTTCCCTTCCCTTCCCTTCCCTTCCCTTCCCTTCCCTTCCCTTCCCTTCCCTTCCCTTCCCTTCCCTTCCCTTCCCTTCCCTTCCCTTCCCTTCCCTTCCCTTCCCTTCCCTTCCCCTTCCCCTTCCCCTTCCCCTTCCCCTTCCCCTTCCCCTTCCCCTTCCCCTTCCCCTTCCCCTTCCCCTTCCCCTTCCCCTTCCCCTTCCCCTTCCCCTTCCCCTTCCCCTTCCCCTTCCCCTTCCCCTTCCCCTTCCCCTTCCCCTTCCCCTTCCCCTTCCCCTTCCCCTTCCCCTTCCCCTTCCCCTTCCCCTTCCCCTTCCCCTTCCCCTTCCCCTTCCCCTTCCCCTTCCCCTTCCCTTCTTCTAATATAGACCTAGAAATATTCCTAGTGTCTGACACAGTGGAGATAGCAATTTGCAGCTCAGTGTGAGGAACTGAAATTTAGTATTTCAAAATAACTATCACAGACAGGGCAGCAGTTATGATATTTCTATTTCTTTTGCTGTTAGCCTAGACAGTAAATCTCCTGCTGGCTCTCTTATCAGAGATGTGGACAAACTAATGGAAAGATCAAGATCACGTCTGGTAAAAAACAAGATGAACACCCCTGTACTTTCATTTAAATGCTCATTTTCTGGCTCAATACAGAATGACTCATGAATTTCAGTAGAATATTAGATCCTTTCTTTTCCCACCTATATAATTCACATTGTATATACATCAAAATACACTGTGTATTCTGTAAATCTATGTTTCATGATTCTTAGAAGGCAATCCTCCAATGAGAAATCTAACACAAAAGATGTAAATATGCCTTATATTGATTTATTTTGATGGGAAGATATTTATTCATTGTCAGAATCAGCTGAGGTTGTGAAACCTATAAAAGATACACTTACTCTTGAAGGTAAATTTATTTAAAGATATTTCATTTCACTGGCAAGATTTTCAACAGCATTAGGCAGGGCTCAAAGAAAGGGTCCTTAACCTATACTTACAAGGAAAAGACTGGAAATTATATTGATGACCTGGAGTTCACAGGATATAGTAGGAACTAATTCAGGATTTGGGGCCTAATCTCATATTTTTTATGAGTTGCAAGATCAGAAAAATCAATCAAAGCTTATTTATTTGGTGAGCCATTTCACTCTTATTCACTTGTGTGGTGTTTTATATCTCAGAAAGTCCCATCTGTGTCCATAATTTGTAGATCATACAATTATTTTGGAAATCTTTGCTTAAGTGAAGGTTTTCTCTTGCACAATAGGAAAAGGTATGGTAAATGCTGCGGTGATATGATGTCTTTATTCCTTTGTCAAACAATTGGCTAGAGTTCAAGGTGTGCTAAGAATGTCAGATTGAAATTGTTAGCCAATGCCTTTGAGAGCAAAGTTAGAATCATTAAGAAATGTTATTTTCTTTGTGTAGGGTAGAAATGGACCAAAGTGGAAAAAACCTGATGCCTTCCTGGCCTTCCTCAGAATTCCACAGAATGTGCCAGCTGTAGCCATAACGAGTTGTGAAGAGCTTCGTCATCTTTGCCAAAAACATTCCTATTCCCATTTATTTTGCCTGAAACACAACAATTTTTACCAAGGAAGGAGAGAAGTTTGAAGGTAGTATATGTCACTTATTTATGGACTAGATTCAGTAAGTTGTTACTCATGAGAGTTACTGAACTGGTTATTTACTTCAAGAATTACAAGTATAGAGTTCACAGTTTGATGCATAGTTTACCATCCACTTAAATATGAAGAAAGGCAATTCAATAAACCTTATTCTTGTAATTTCATATTCCACACAGTAATGAACCTAGCAATATATTTTCAATAAACCTGATACTATAGTTTATTAGTAGTGCCAGGATTTTGCTGATGTTCTTCTCCTGACAGGTATAGGTAAATAATAAATTGTGAGCACAATAGAAATAGAAGTTTTGTTCCAGAGTCACTCCCAATCACAAAAAGAAAACTATAACCATACAAATTGGAACAGCAACATAACTTCACACGGTCTTCTACTGCAGATTCCAAACTCTTCCATGTTTCATCCCCAGCCTTGTAAAAACAGAAGTTCATCTGGAGTAATAGTGAATACCTACATCTTGTATTCTGCTTTATTGTGTATGAACAGTTTTAAAACATGTAGGAAAGCTAACTTTCAGAACATCCAAGAGTCATATTCATTTTGGCTTTCCACAGAAAGCGGTGCACATTTTTTTTATGCCCTTGCTTCAGAAATTGCAGAGTTTCTGCAGAGTTTAAAAATTCTCTTTGGTATAAAAAGAAACAGTGAGTCTTACTCTTGACCCAAAGGGATTTTCTGTGCAGAGAAGTGAATATGTGCTGAAGCAGTGTGTCAATGGCTTCAAATACTGCAGTGAGGTTTGCTATATGGGAGGGGCAGAGGGAGGGAGGGGTAATTGAAAAGATCCCAGAAGGGCAAAATCCTATTCGCAAGTGGTTGAAATTCATCGGAACAAAAAAGCAAAATTGGTGTTCAGGTGACAAGAGAGACAGGAAAAAGTGACACACCAACTCTAGGACACGGAGAGAGCAGCTTGAAAGCTCTGACTATCAGCTACCTGGAGAGTTCTTAAGGATATGTACTTGTCTTGTTATCTATAGTAGAAGAGCTGAAGGAAGGACACAAAAGGTTCAGATTCAGGATTAAAAACTACTCTGAAAACCTTTCCTACCTTGACTGCTATTGAATAGAATAACTGGGTTTTATGACAAAAAGCAGAAATATCTGGCCTGTGTCAGTATGCATATACACAATAAATGTATATATAAAGACATGGGGTATACATGAATATACACATACATATATGTCTATATAAGAGTATACACATGTATTTGTTTACAGATAGAGATACATTATGCAGATGTTTTAATATAAATCATTATTCATTTGAGGGTTTATTTTCTTAAGTCATCTCACCTTGCATTTCCCTTGTAAGTGTTAGGCTGGTTTCTATAAATATTTTCTGGGGATACCACTACTGACAAGCGCCCCTCATTTCAGCCACCTCTTTTAAGAAGTTATTAAACTGACTAGAAAGCTCAATGTATAATTATGTCTGTATGTAGAATTTAAACTAAAGTTGATTGATATGTTTGTATGCAGGATGGTGAAGTCTCCAACTGACAATCAAACATGTCTTGGAGCCCACTGCTGACTTAAGCAAAATAAAAAATTGAGAGTATATCCCATAAAACATGCTTGGGAGGAAAGTGGCAGCAGGAAGGGGAAAGGATTGTCCTAATCTCTGAATTTACATTTCTATGCCCACCATGCCCCCTAAACAGAAAGACAGTAGAGAAATTGTAAAACATCTGTTATAAGTGAGATTGCTTTAAACTTAGACACATAGTTTTCAGTCAGTCTGTCTTTTTTACCCAGGGGTGGGGATTTTGACTTTTGGTTAATTATATTGCTGCAGGAAATATGGCATAAGGAAGACAAGGAGGCAAAGTTTAGTCAGAGGGGAAACAGTTTTCCTCTGATCAGCTGAAAACAGAAATTTATGAGGAAGAGGTTCTGCACCTAAAAGTTTTTTGTTTTTGTCAGTTCCCTTAACCAGTCTAACTAAAACTTTTGCCTGGATCTAGTGTTTATTTGTACTGACAAAGAAAATTCTGATTATTCTTGGTAGGTGAACTCCCTCAGACAGGTAGGTAGGCCTGTCTACAGGAAGGCAGTAAATAGTTCAGAGAGTCCCTGGTGGAATGCAAATTGAAGCATAAGATGCTTCTATTTCTAATTTCACTCTGCCTATTGAGAAAAGATGGCAAAACTCTTTTTGGAGGGCATGAGAGACTTTGAAGATGTTAGGGTATGTAATTTACTTGGTTAATCTAATTTATTGAATCCCCAGTATCAATAAATGCAATGGGATTAGCAGATAGTAGCAGCTCTGCTGAAGGAGGATGTAGAGCTGTTGGTGAATGACCACAGCCCAGAAAACGAAACCTGTCCTGGGATGCATCCAGAGCAGTTTGGGCAGCAGGGCAAGGAGGGGATTTTGTCCCTGCACTTCATTTTGGTGAGACCTCACCTGGAGTGCTGCATCCAGCTCTGGAGTTTTCAGTACTAGAATAGCATTGACTTTTTGGACCATGTCTGGGGGAAGGATACAAAATATGAGCTGTGACATCTGTCTGTGAGCAAAGGCTGAAAGAATTGGGGCTGTTCATCCTGGAGAAGAGAAGGCTCTAAAGAGATTTTATTGTGCCACTTCAATTATTAAAGGGCATGTATAAGAAAGATGAGGACAGATTTTTAAGCAGGCACTAAAGAAATAGGAAAAGGTTTAGTGGTTTTAAACTAAAAGTACACCGATTCAGACTAGACAAGAGGAATAAGTATTTTACAATATGGGTAGTGAGATGCTGGACAGGCTGTCCAGAAAGGAGGTGGATGCCTTAACCCTGCAAATATTCAAAGTCATGTTAGACAGGGCTCTGAGCAAGTTGAGCTATTTGAAGATGTTGATTAATGCTAATTGCAGGGTTTTGAACTAGGTAACCTTGGCGCGTGCCTCTCAAGCCGAACCAATTAAGGATTCTACCTAAATTCTTTGGAGAAGGATTTTACCAGCCAAAACTGAGCCAGATTTCTTTCTTCTGAACCAGTCTTTGTCCAGAATAAGAATTAGTGGGTATGAAGTAGACATGTCTGCCAGTTAACCTGACTGAAAGTAAACAGGGATCAACTGAGGCTGTCTTATTTAGCCAAGTTCTTTTGGATTGTGGAAGAAAGAAATTTGTCTCCTTTTCTTGATCCTACTTGTTTTTTATAGTTTCTGATTACTGGATGATTATTTCTCACCCACATTCCTCTTCCACTTTTCAAGGTGGGGAAGGGGTGTGTGTGAATGATTGCTTGGTAGCTATCTCTCTGATAATAGGTTTTGCAGGGTGTGTTGTGTTATCACCATCTTTTCCTGTGTGCAAGTACCTTAGCTAATGCAGCAGTAAATCTTTAACAGTTATCTGTTGTTAAGTGTATGTCTCCAACTTAGAATGTGCTCCATTTCTTGATAGTGAAACAATTTGTCATGTATCAGGTAATATGCACAAAATTGTACTGTACAACCCTATAGAGGGGCTGCTCTGCCACGTCTAAGCAGGATGTGTTTAAGTGAATGAATTAATCAACGCATTCCATTTCTATCGTCCCTAATGTTCCTCCATAAATCATCTTCATTTATTTCATCCTTAATTGTGGAGCTATGACCTTGTGTTTTGCAACTTTTTATTTTATCTCATTATCAACCTAAAAGATTTGCACATATCATCTTTAATTGACACCTCAGTGTGACATCAGCAAATGGAGAGGAAATAGACTACTGAGAACAGCAGTGTTCTAGTCATTGCATCAATTATGTTTCACCAAACCACTGGGGACATTTGGGATTTTGTAAGTGTCTTTAGGCTGGGAGAATTCTAAACTGAGGTAATGAAAAAAGCCAGGCCATTTCTTAAATCATAAACACCACAGCTAAAATTTTCTTGCACACCTTGATGTGAGTCACTAGGAAAATTGCATGAAGGTGCCAAGGACATAAATCTGGGTTTTAAAGTCCCCAAGAGTCTGGGGAATATTTTGTATCCTTTACATTGGATTGTCTAGTACAATGTAATATAAAACTTCATGCAGAGTATTCAGTGTATAAAGGATTCACAAACCACTAACACCACAGGTTGTATTAAGAAAATACAAAGAAAATAAAATTCACATAAAGAGCTTGCAATTTTTCATCCCCTGTCCTAACAGCTTTTATAACATCATTCATGCTTTAAACAAAATAGATATAGACATGCCCTCTTTCAAATTAATATTGATGGGTACTGTGTTGAATACATTCAGGACAAAGAATAATTCTTGAAATTTTCTTTTTCACCATAATTTTTAGAAAGCAAGAAAATTAGGAAGGTGGGGAAGTACTTCTGTGCTATCCTGTCATCTTACAGTACAAAAAAAAAGTAAGGGTTCTAGGTTTTTTAAAACTCATCTATTTCCAGGGAGATTTTCTACGGTTTGTTGTATTTGCCTTTGGAATAGAAATACCAGAAACACTAAATTAAAAGTTTTAATAGTCTTGACATTTCATCATGTGCTGTGTGAAATCTAACTTTGCATACTGTTCTCTATGACCTTGCAGGAGTAAGTAAAAACACAGTAGCTAAACCACATTGCTTAAGAAATAGATCACTGCTTTGAAAACATAGGAAAAAATTTAAAGGTTCAAGATATGATCCTCCAGTCCCAGTCACGGAACTTCACAATGTACTGAGCTTGTCAAACCTACAGCATTACTATTAAAAATAGTTTTTTCCTTCACAAACATCATAAATGTATCCCTTTAAGTTATTTTTCTCCCATAAAAATGGTACTGAGAAGAAAAGAAAAAGCAGTGTTGAACAATTTTGCTTTTAAAGCTAGAAATTAACTAGGAAATTTTACCCATCTATCTCCAGAGATTATTTATTATTTAGGAAATTTTCATTTTGTTATTTTTACTTTGGCAGGTTTTCAAGTAAAACAGGGTTATGCTTTACACTATATGACTATATATAATTTCACTACAGTTTACCATGTACTCCTTATCTGTTGAAGGCATGTCAGACCTTGTGAAATAACTCAGCACTCAGCATTTCACTCGAGTTGCTCTGTGTCAAATACCTCAGCAGTAGCTTGTTCAAATGAGAGAAAGAGGGAGGAGAGCCTCTTCTCCAGCAGCATCCTGGCTTACAAACATTTTCAAATGTGCTATGCAAGTGCTAGGTAAGGCTGGTACAGTGATCTTAGTGCTTACAAAGCATGTAAGGAACATAAAAATCAGTTTAATAATGAGTAACCTAAGTTACATTAATGTTATTATTTTTCATATACATGGAAGATTCTTTTGGCACTCATTTTCAGCTACGTATTTTTTCCTCTTTTTACAGAAACAATTCCAAAAGCAAGCAAAGTGGACATGAGTTCCCTCGGCTTGAAAAAAGCAAACTTATCTCTTCAGGACATAGCCATGATTAATCTTTTCTCTTTCACCTGTATTTTATCAAACAGAGTCACCTCTAATTATTCCCTATGGAGAAAGATGTATCCTTGAAAAAAATTATTGAACTGGATGAAAATATAGCAATGAATATGATAATGAAACTTTCAGAACTGTCTGGACTTTTTGTGACTTTTAAGCTATCTTGTTCCAAACACATCTCTACTACAGAAAATGTTTTACTACCTACTTCAGTTAGCCAAATGTTTAATAGATGTTAGTTAAAGAAATAAAATATTTAATTATAAAGTCATAAATTGTTTAATTATAATAATTGTTTAATTATAAAGTCATTTTGTTTTCTATCAGAAATACAAAAAAAGAGGGTTGCTGTACCCAGAAAAGTTTAACTGACTATAAGCTTGGAGGTAGATTAGCAATTTCCTTCACAAACCTAGCAAAAATATCTAGCATTATGTTAATGATTTCTTGTTGCTTCCTTTTGTGCCCAATTTTCTCACCCAAACAAAAATACATGGTGACAAAAAAAAGGAATTTCTCAAACTGAAAAACAGTGTGAAAACTAATGAATGGCTGAGCATGAGCAACATCTCCCAGATAGTTATACCCTGATACACAAGACCAAAGACCAGCTAATTATTTCCTCATGGTCTTCCTTTATCTTGCACCTTTTCTTCACACACATATGAAACAGACCTTGGAAATATAAAACAATTATTTCCTTGCATCCAATTGTATGAATCTACATCTCCTTAGTTAGAACCAGTCCTTACTTAGCCATCTCATCTATTTTCTTCTCAGAGTTTTTCGATTGTGATTGGCATCTCTAGTTTCAGTACTTTTCTTAACATCATATGGCTAATGGGTTTGAATATAAAATAGTATCTTTTCTCCAGTGACTCTGACTGCCTGTTATAAGAGTAATTTGAGCCTCTTCCCTGTCTCATTTCCTGATTAGTTGCTGTATTTCTTCCAAACACACAATATGTTCTCTACAAATCACTGATATAAATTTTTATCATCTTTAAACAGTCGCAGACTTCAAACTCGGACAGTATTACAATGCAAGTGTAATATAAAGCCAATATAACACAACTCTATCCTATACAATTCAGAAGATAGACGACTGGTTTTACCACATGCAGAACTTGTGATCTACACTGGCTTTGCCCTGCAATATGCTATTCACTGTCTTTATGCCTCTTTGAGGCCACACATCAGCCACAGTGATCTGATCTAAGCTACTGCCCACAAGGCAGCATTTATTATCATTTACTATTCTGAGGTGAAAGGCAGCTATAGTTGTTACCAGAAATTGAAATCTCATGAATCTGCAGTTCTTTCCCATATCCCTCCTGGGAATTTATACCTATTTCTATCCTGTATCTCCAGAATTCTAACCCTTAGCTGAGAGTAGTTTGCCTTCACTGCTCATACTGTTGTGCTTGCACTTTCTCTTATAGTTTACATCTCAATTAAACCATAAAGTACTGGGTATCCAACTGACCTTATATGAAAATAACAGAACTATGTGACAACTATGGAAAAAATGAAGTAATAATTAATTTAGCAGTATAGAGATAAAATTCAAATTGTACAAGGTTTGAAAGCAAACATATTGATAGCCAGAAAAATATTTGGACAAGATTAAGATTTTTGGTTCACAGAAACAGAATCCAGCTAATGAAATTCCAGTACATCAAAGATCAATTAAACTGTTTACCTGGTTCTTTAATCTTCATCTGGAAGATGGCAACCTCAGGAGAAGAAAAGACAGATAAAGTTACTAGGTCTCTAAATGATGAAGCACCTGAGAGCAAACAGTGTAAGGACAAAGAGAAGCAGAGAGATACAGAAAGCAGCTATTATGACTGAACATGGAAATAAAATACAAACATAGCAGTTTATAAAGTCATGCCTCCTTAAATGGTAAGGATTACCAGTGGCAGACATAAAACTCTCAGGAGTAGCCACATTTTGCCTTTGTGATTTGCTGTAAAATCCTCTCAACAGCTGTCAAAGTGAGAAAAGTACAAATTTTTCTCATAAGCTCTAGGTAATACCAGTTTTAAAGTCACTAAAAGTCAATAGAATAGGAACTCTCTTTTAAAAATAGTGGATATGATTTACACTAAAATTATTTTGTTTCTGATAAATTTTTATGCTTTTTAAATTAATTATTTTCACTGTCAGGCTATTTGAGCACCAATGAATTTCAGTAAGGCTGAATGCAGAAACATGCAAGGTGTTTTTTGGCATGCTGGAAACAAATGATGAATCACAACTTCAAGTAATGGTATCTTACAATAGGATTTATAGATCTCTAGATCTTTCTAAAGCATGTTGTGACAAGAGGAACTTTTACCATAATATTATAAAGGTTTATATTTTAATCAAATCATGTCACTACTGTCATTATTAATTACTGGCAGATCTAACTACCATTCTGTAGTTAAATATATTATTTACATTAATTGAGTAGAGCATCATTTCATCTGACAGATCAAAGTAGAACACTGTTATGGAGATGGCAATGGAAAGAACATACTTAAAATTTTATTTCATTGACACTTAAATTAACATGTCAATATCTGATTTCTTCAGAAAAGCCTCTGTTTTTAATCCACACAAGTGAAACCACTTGAAAGCATCCATTGATTTAAATTAGTCAAATGCATTTGTCTAAATAGGGACTAAGTAAGGATTTAATTTTATCTTTCTGTGTGTTTGTTTAAAATGTCAGCTAATCAAAACAGACTGAGTTTTCCTGTGTGCTTAAAATAGTGTTGAGCAAATGGTTTCTAGATATTTTTCAAATAAACACATTGTTACTAGATATTTTAATTATATTTTCTAATTATGTACATATTCACCATAGCATATACACAAAAGTTTTCTTCTTTACATTTCACTGATATACAGTTTGATTAGCAAAAAAAAAAAAAAAAATTAATATTAAGAAAGGATTTTGATCATAAAATAAAAATGTTTGGCAATGAAAGGTGAATAAGAATCAGTTCTGTTTCAGAGCCTGAAATAGCTGGAAATGTTGTCCACGATAAGAAATTTTAACTTGGTTGTCTGAAGTATATAGTGAGAATAAAGTGTTTAGTATGTTCCTATTCTATGCTACACCACCTCTGGATTTCAGGTAACAGACCTTTCAGTTGGTGCCAAGAAAATGAGGAGCACAGGGAGGCTAACCACAGACTTTTTGCGTGATTGCTTATTGTCCATCTTGGCAGGTGACTGCTTGGCAGAAGCAGTGGCAGAAGCGAAGTGGAATTCAGCTCCCAGTATCAACCTCATCATGACTACCTCACAGAGGACTTCTGATAATTTCACTGATTAGAAATTCAACAAAAGTGTGTTCTATAGCATTAACAACTGGTAAAAATTGAAAGTCCTTTAAAAATTCATTGATTTTTGACAGAATTTTCAGTCCTAACATCCTTGTAATCAAGTTTTCTGAGTTTGGTATAGAGATGTAACAAAAATACTTATTTAAACACTCTCACACATTGCACTAATTGCTCTTTCTCTTAGAATGTGTACAATCAGTGGTTAGAAAAGACATTTTATTTTGTGTTTAGTTTTTTGCTCTCTAATGCAGAATAGAAAGATAGTAATATTTGAACAGGATATAACAGGAATGAGAACCTGTCCACTGAACTAATTTTATTATTTCCTCATCTGAAGTAAAAACAGTTTCCTATAGGAGATTGTGCAAGAAAATATCCCTCTCTAGCATTTCTGGAGCAGCTGGATGGAGAGATGGACACAATTGCTTTGTAAAAATCTTCATTTGGTGATGAGTCTGCAAGCAAGAAAGTTCGCAAGCAGAAAAATTTGCATGGGTTTGTTTATGTATGTACCTCCTAACTGATGCTAAAAAAATTAACAGGCATGGGCCTGTGGCCCTGTGGCCCTTATTTATTTGATAATTATGGAGATGGACTCAGACAGAATGGAATGTTTTCTTTTCTGCCTCGCATACCTCAGCTGGCAGCAACACTTAACCTCAGATAGTAATTAGCCAATTATCAAAAATCACTTGAAGGCTTTTTGTGTCATCAAGAGCTTCAATATCAACCGTTTGATTGATTTGCAGTAAAATACACATTTATTTCTGCTACCTGACGACAGTTGACCCTGGTAAATTTCATGGTACTTTTAAGTTTTCAGCTAAACAATACAATAGGAATTGTATTTATTCTACTGCTATCCAAAAATTTGTAACTGTCCTTCGTGTGTAAACATAAGGTATGCTCAACATAACCACAAAAAAGAAATTACTGATTAATAGTCACATTTGTCCTATATTCACAAAATATTGTGGAACAGTGATATAATTCTAATATATATTCTATTTTCATATTTTGAGAAAATGACTGCATGCATGCATCTGGAATGCAGTGTTTCCATGCTCCTTCAGTAGGAGAGCTGAGGTTATGTTGTGAGATGAGAAGTCCTGTGCTGTTCTCTGGCTGTTGATGGATGCATTTGTGGAACAAGGCATATCCCTAAAATTGTTATATACAAACAAGACCAATTTACATAAAGGCACAGAAACAGAATTTAATAAGAAAGCATATGAATCAGCTCAGCTTTTGATACCAGATCAACCATGGCTTAGATGTTCTTTCTGTAAATTCAAGACATACTTATTCAAAATTCCATTACTGGAAAATAGTGGTAAGATATGGAGATTTCCCTCTGGAATACTTGATTTTAGACCAATGCAATTTTTTCTCACCACTGTATTTTTTTATTATTCACTGTTAACATAGGCTAGGGTTGGTTTTGTTTTGTTTTGTTTTGTTTAATAGTATGACTCCTAGATAACTGACTTCCAGCAGAAATACTTTTTTTTATCCTCCTTGGCATCAGTGTTTCAGAAACCAGAAACTCTTGCTGTTGAGTTTCAAAACATCATTAATGCAGAAAAAGTTTTAGACAACTATCCTTCATATATATAAGATATAAGGATAGCTTATTTAAGTTGAGAAATGAATGCAGATAAAACAGTGCAGATCTTCACAATTACTCTAAGTCTAGCATTAGAAAATATGATTCAATGAAATACATACTGTTCTTACATGATTTATAACATCTATTTGACTTCCACCAAATTCAATCCCAGCAATTTATCAATTTTTCTCTCTATTGAAAATATGCAGTGCATCAAAAAAATCAGGATTTTTTTTTTTAACAGATCAAATTTCAAAGAGAATTTTATTATTTTTTATTTGCCTTAGTCAAATTATATTATTATTTCTGTTTCACACTAGTTTTTGGTGTATGAAATCTTCCATGGAAGTCACTATTTCCAAATTTTCTTTCAAAGTTAACTTATTTTCATTTGTTCTGTGGACTTACACAGAAGCTTACCTATTTACAATAGAAGTACTTGCAAAAAGAAGTTTAATTAGACACCTGATCAACCTTAATTAGACAATCTGATTTCAAAACAGCCATGTAACTTCTAAGTCAAGTATTTGAAAGACAGTTATTAATATAACTTCTATTCCCTTCCTTAGCTTACATTCACTTTGTGGTGTTTACTTAATACAATACACACAAAAATCCCAGATATGAAGATCCATGTGAGAATTCACATTTGCCAATGAGGGAGCCTAGCCTGCCTGCCCACTTTCTAACTCAGACTTAATGAAAGCCCACGCAATAAATGTTATCTTCCAAAGTTATTTCAGATTCCTGCTCCATTTTCCTGTCATTTTCACTATCCATTCCTTGTTAAGGTTCATTCCCCAATGCATTTTTTAAATCTGCAAAGACTGTCAATCTATTGTTTTTCAAATTATTTTTCTTTGAGTATTATTATGATGAAATTTCAGACTTGCAAGTACAAAAAAAAAAATACATCCAGAATCTCCCATACTTCCGTCCTACAAATAGATTTGTTATAATCTCTCCACCAAGGGTGATATTTCTAAAAAAAAATAAATTACTAATTCAGGGAGGAAAAAAATTTACTATAATTTTACTGTAAAGTTGTTTTTCATTTTTGAAAAACGAAATAGCAAAGACTACCGTTGTTACATACTTTCAGTTTGGAAAATCCTATAAATATCCACCTGAAAGAAATACAAAAACTTTGATATTATTTTAAAGGTTTTCATAAGGTGTTTAGGTAGCCTTTCAAAAGGAGTTAGAAGACCTTACTGCTGCTGTTTCAGAAGCGCTCTGTGCTGGCATATATGCCAGAACTCAATGCAAAAATAGATGATAGGGAGAAATACAAAGTTAAAAAAAGTACTTATTACTGTGAGTATCATAGCCCCCCTGCCTAGCAAAAAAAAGACTGAGACTGAGGACACTTGAAGGGGAGCCTGGAAAAGGCTCTGACATGGGGGCCTATAGATGTTCAGATGTTGTTACTTCTAAGTAACAACAGAAGTCACAGAACAAACATTAACTGTTTAGTTACTTGAGGTTGGTTAACCTAGAGTCACCTAATCCAATAAGAATAGTAATAACTAAAATATTTCATCAGTATTATCGCCTTTCTACCATTACAAGTTTTATTCCTGCTGACTTACTTCACCGGTCTTCCAATTTTTGTACATGAATAGCTGTGAGGGAAATTAAATACAGCTGATAAAATATATAAGAAATAATTATAAGGAATTATTGGTGTATGTCAAATGTTGATATCTTTCAATATGTAATATCCAGCTTTATAATTTTTACGAAGAGTTCCAGAATTTGCTAATGTAAATATTTGGTAATTACTTAGACATTGCTCAAAGTGTCTAAATTACACTTCCAATATTGCATATGTTTCATATGATTCTTCATGGTATTACAAAAACATTTTTTAAAACAGTGTTCCTTGTTAGTTGAAACACAGTACTCAGATAGAAAGAATAAACCCAGAGATATAAGTTCATCATATGTGAGTTGGGAAGCGGAGGTGGTTTTTTTCCACTTAGGTGTTTTCCTGATTAGTACAGTTCCCACATTAGTCTACCAATATTAATGAAACAGCATCAGTGAGCTTCTATGTCCTCCTAGTTGAAATTTGCTACTTACAATTCCTGTCTGCACAATGTTAAAACTCGTCAATATATATTTGGATATAGGGCGTTGTCTTGAGTTCCTTTCTTCTTCTTCCTCTTTCTTCTTGGGTTTGGGTGGTATCTTGTAATTGGGTAGAAAAATCTGCATTGCGGGTCTCTAGGGGTCAGTTATTGGGTTAGAAAGGAAAATAATTTAGGTGTCACTTCTTAACTGGGTAGCTTAGCTTTTGATTAGACTTAAAAGTCCTTAGATTGTTAGCCATTTTTTGTGCTGTTTTTGCTGCACGCAGAGTCTGGTGCAGACAGCATGCTGAAGTTTTGGTAAGATAACAATAAACAGAAGCTGAAGACTGAAAAAATTCAATGCATCTCTCATTCCTGACACAGAACTGCTCCAGGAGGGTCTCCCCTGCCAGGGGAGCCCCCAGGGAGTTGCCCAACTTGGGGCCCACAAACCCACAGGAAATGAAGCAGAATTCTTCAAGAGAGCATGCAAAGTGCATTTTTTTTTTTTTTTTAATCCCAGCATACTAGTTGCTGTATTTAGGCAGTGATAAAATCCGAATAACTGCAAGGTAGTGCCTAGGGGCAGTTTTGGACTGAGTTGTATGAAATAGTGGCTCAGTTAACACATTCTCACTCATATGTCATGTGAATATGTGCCTCATCTGTTAACAGACAAAGTTATCCTTTATTTTGTACCATGGCTTCCAAGAGTTTTAAGCATGTAAACAATCCTCACAAGCTTGACATCCGGCATATTCTAAATAATTTCTCTGACAGTTAAAGTTCTTTACAAGAATCTAGCTCTGGTTCTTCCATAACTTCCTTAAAAATATCTAGAATTGGTGTTTTTCTTA
Source organism: Taeniopygia guttata (assembly GCF_048771995.1). Taxonomy (NCBI): domain Eukaryota; kingdom Metazoa; phylum Chordata; class Aves; order Passeriformes; family Estrildidae; genus Taeniopygia; species Taeniopygia guttata. Next base: position 17,132,820 of record NC_133063.1, on the reverse strand, counting down.
AAGGACAATGTGAGCATGTGAGTCAGTAAGTTGCCACAATTAATCATAATTCATGCCAATAAATTGTGGAGAAGGTATACAACTCTGCGTCATCTGGTGATCAGATAAAATTAATATTATTGATTGATATAGTTTCAATATTTAATATTCAGATGTTTTACTCTACTTAGGGCATGACTACAGTCTTTTCCATATTCTATCTTCTAAAAGGCTTATATAAATATAGAGCTTTAAAAAGTTTACAGACCATAGTTTGAAACTGTCATCTAAGAATAATTAATAGAACCTTGCAGCTGCAATGAATACATTATTGAACCTCAAACACATTGTGAGTGTGTTTTTGAACTCCCTTGGTCTCCTGAAACTGCTGCATTCTCTATTTCAGCTATTCAGATACAGAAGTCCCTCCAGCTGATTTTTGTATGATTTTGATCAGGACCTGAATGTCCTGACTGTAAATTTTCATTTAAAATATTTCATCCATTTATAAACAAATACATGCGTACTCAATTATTGCACTCACAGCCTGAAATACCATGACATGAGTGTTGTCTCTAAAACATAAAACACCAGAGAAGTCACTGTGCCTGTCTCTGACCTGTGGTTGTCACTTCATAGGCTGCAGCTTATCCAGTCTATGATTTTTTTCAAAGCAATTTTACTTCCATTTTCTTTTTGGAACTTTTTAGAATATTTATAAATATTGCCTCATCTAAATTCAAGTAGAGAAAGTCTGAATACCACCTATAAAGTCAACATGAGTCTTTTATAAAACAGAAATCTCATCAACATTTGCAAGGTCATAACTTAGGGGATTTTGCTGGTTGTCTTCTTGGGGTTTTCTGTTTTTCATTTATGGTTTTAGATGTTTTTTGTGTTTGTTTTGTTTTGTTTTGATTTTTTTTTTTTTCTGACTTGTATTTGGCAACCTTTAAAAAGTGAAGGAAGGTATCTGGCTCTTAAAAAGTCTTGAGGTCTTTTAGCAGTGATTCCCTGGGAACTTGGTGTCTGCTGGCCTGTGACAGGCTACCTGACCATAGGCTGAGTAATAACACTTTAGGTGCTCTGGATTTCTAGCCCCTCCTAAATATTTTTAGTGCTGTGTAAGTAACTTCTTTTACTTCTTTTGTGAAGGTCTTTCATCGAGATGTAGAACAGAGAGCATGCAGTCCCACATCAAGAACTATTAACTTTTTTTCTTAATTTTCTTGTTTTTTTAATATCCCTTTTCTTTTTGTCATCAAATGGAGAAGACAGAAGTCACTAGGATACCATCTGAATCCCCAGGATCCTCTAAGCTTATTAGTTATTCATTCCAATTTTCTATTTTCCAGCAAAGTATCTCAACTATTCCATGTATTACAACAATCCTAAAGCAAGGAAATATGAAAGTCAGTCAAATACAAAGCAATCAGCTGAGGTTAATTTCAAGTTAATACCACAATTTTCACTTTAACAATATCTAATGAAGGTTTTTGGGGAGAAAAAGTCAAAGAAACATAGACCAGAAGTTATTATTTTCAAGTGAATCCTTACAGAGTTTTTTATGGTGGTCATAAATACATACATACATAGTAGCACTTCTGAAGAAGTTTTTTAAAAAAGCCCTGCTTTTAAAAAAATATTAATTTTTTGTATACCAAATGAAAAGAAAAATCAACTAAGAAACAAGGAATATCCATTATCAAATGTATTGAGCCTTTAGAAATCTTGTCACTTTACTTTGACAAAAACATGTAAGGATTAAAGCACTCCCATTTGCTTTAGTCCTAAAAATCAAATTATGTTAGCAAATGCATTGCTTTATTCAGCAGTACCCAGTGCATATTTTGATATGATAAAACACAGGTTTATCATCTGCCTAACAAATTTGAGTGCCATCAGCACCAACATGTAAATGAGTTAGTTGACAGGTTTAATATTATGGCCCTGTCTACACTGAAAGTATATCCCAATTATATGTTTATGTTGGCAGAACTACAGTGAAAAACCTGAAAATCCAAGTCCAGTTGATATTGTCTTTCCTAGTCCATAAATTTTGCTTAATACATACTTAGAGGCTGGCATTTTCATATTACTGGAGAGATATTCAAAAGCTCAAACATCATGCTGTCTTTTTCATTTACAGCAGTTTTCAGCAGATACTTTTACTAACATAGTGTTAATTTGCAAGAACTCTGATTTTCTGGATTGTATGAACACGTGTAGCTGTGTCTCTTCATACACACATGCAGAAGAAATAGGAGACTCTGAGAAATACAGAATTTTGTTTGCTTGTTTCCAACATGCTATTATCAGATGAAACTCATTACATGTTGTGCAATAAATAAAATTTTAGGATAATTCTTTCAGAAAATGTTTAATACTCATTATTGAAAATCTTAGGATAATTCTTTCTGAAAATGTTTAATATTCATTATTGAAAACACATGATGGAACACCTTTGGTTTTGAACTGATAGCCTCAATGAAACAGTGAGAGTAGTAGCAGTAGTGGGCTAAGATGTATAGCAAACTGTCACTCTGAGGTAGTAATACAAAACTGTCCTACCAATAAAGTAAATGCTTTTTATGCCTAAATGGTTTCATCTCAATAAAATGTTAGAACAAATAATATTCTTTATGCCAATTATTTCTCTCTCTGTGTTTTATTCATAGTCTCACTCCTAATTTCTTTCCTCTGTCACCCCTTGCTACCCATCTGTCCTACAATGAAAGTATCATTTTTAAGATCAGGTTTATTAGAAGTATTAATGCTTACAAATGCCTATGAGTAACACAATCGTGACAGTGCTTCAGACTCATTAGTAGGATTAGTCATTAACAGTTGTGATTAGGATAAGGATATATTATTATGAGGATGTATCCAATTTTATTAGAATAAGCCGTTAACAGTTTTGACTTCTGTTTTTCTGAGAAAAAGAAGTGCTCAGCATATGTGAGTAGCAAAGTGTTAGCAGAAGACAACTTTTGAATAGGAAGGATGAAAAAAGATTATTCCAAACAGTGTGCGAAATGTAAGAGGTTGCAATTAGTGTGGAGAGTGACAGAAAAAATACAAAAAAAAAAAAAAAGAACCAAGACAAGGAATGGAGAGAAAAGGTAATAGAATAAGTGAGGAAAATATAGAAGGTTGCAGTAAATGCATTATTTTGAGGAATAATTTTAAATTATCTTGTGAAATGAATACAAATCGAGTCAAAGGGACAGTGGATGAAGGAAAAGATTCTTATCACCTAAAGCTGAAGAATAGCCAGGTGATACATGAATTTGAGGATCTATAAATATAATGAATGATGAAATTATAGTAGCTATCATGGGACATGATGAAATATATTAAATACAGAATTCTAAGGTGACAATGAGAAAACCAAATATGTAGGCAGAGTCTGCTGATCCAAATAAATTAGAGCAATATAGTATTTGTACCAAATTAAAGAAAAATATTTTTAAAATTCTGGTAAGTTTAGAATACATATTTTAAAAAATTAAAAATTAAGAATTATTATAAAAAAGCAGCAAAAGCATAAAGCTCTAGATAATTTACTTTCAGCAACTTTCTGCTGAAAGTAAATCTGAAAAGGTTGCTGTTCAATTTGCTTGGTTTGGATTTCTTTGTTGTTTTGGTTTTTGGGTTTTTATACTTACTACAAAATGCAAGTGGAATCAGGTCTAATGGGAGGTTTTGTAAAGCATGATGAGCTCAAAAATTGTTAAACTTTATTTCTGTGACAGAAAATCTTGATATGCTTAAGGTTACATTTTTATCATCACAGAGTGATTTAATCTGGTAATTTTCACTGTGGCACTCTATTAGATGAAATCCCTAATGTGTACTAAGCATTGAAAAGCACTGGATGAGAAAGAAAAAAAAAAAAAAAAAAGAAAGAAAAACCCTACCAATTAAATACCCAGCTATACTTTGAAATAGAATAGAATGAAAATGGCAATCATTATTTATAAAACGCTTCAGGATTTGTCCAGGCAAGTATAGTGATGTTTTTCTTTACTTGACACAGCATGTCTGTTTCTGAAATGAGAAGCACCTGCAAATTCAATATTTTATATTTATTACTAAAGTAAAATTGTAAATTCAAAACCTACTCTGAAGAACTATGCGGTTTCTTACAGGGACTTCAATTTTTCACTAACAATCCTTTTCAGTCAGTGGGAGCTCAATCTGTTATTCTTTTCCTACTAGATTATATATTCATTTTTATGTTATTTTATATATTTTTAAAAATTTGTTGCTCTATTCAAACTAATGTTTACATTTTTCAACTCTTAAAGTATTTACTTTCTGTATCTCATAGCACTAAATGATTAAGAAGAACGAAGTTGCCCAGTTTTACAGAATTTCTTTTCCTGGAGCAGTGGTGGTTGCACATCATCCTCATCTTCCTGGCAGATGCTGCTGCTGGTTCTGTCAGTAGTGAGGGGATAACAGACCAGCAGTGCCCACTGACCTGCACTTACAAAGCAGCTCACAGTAACAGAGAGGTCATGTGAATGACATCTAAGGGACATCTTAAAGATCCTGATTTTGCTGGACAAAGATGCAGACATCCTGATGAGACAATATTGCGGCATCCAAGGCATAACAAAAATTAACTTTTTAGGACTTTCATCATTGTTTCACTTCTTCCTTTCAAAGTACTAAAGAAGATTGCCACCATGAATTCATCATTTTAGGGCCGTCTCTCAACATTGTCACAGAGGCTTCCAAATGCGTGTCCCTGGAAAGAGTCGGAGTCCTCTACCATCAGTCTGGTACAGGCAATAAATTACCAAACTTTGTTATTAGATGCCTCTCTGCACTACCTCTGCATTCATTTTCAGCTTCAGGATAGCCTTATATATTACTTATATTGTCTGAAATTTCAGAAAGAAACAGGAGAGTCCCCTGTCATTCAAGACAGCCATGGATCAGGATATTCTTAGGGTATCCTTGTGATGCAGAAAACAAATATGCATGTGAAGACTCCGAACAGCTACAGAAAAGCTTCCTTCACAAGGGACATCCAAAATCCTCAACTGGAAAATGTCTTATTGTTGTAATCACTCTGTTTTTTGGAAAGTTCAGGGAAGTGGGGAGTGGGGAGTGGGAAGGGGAGTGGGGAGTGGGAAGGGGAGTGGGAAGGGGGAGGGGAAGGGGAGGGGAGGGGAGGGGAGGGGAAGGGGAGGGGAGGGGAGGGGAAGGGGAGGGGAGGGGAAGGGGAGGGGAGGGGAAGGGGAGGGGAGGGGAGGGGAGGGGAGGGGAAGGGGAGGGGAGGGGAGGGGAGGGGAGGGGAGGGGAGGGGAGGGGAGGGGAGGGGAGGGGAGGGGAGGGGAGGGGAGGGGAGGGGAGGGGAGGGGAGGGGAGGGGAGGGGAGGGGAGGGGAGGGGAGGGGAGGGGAGGGGAGGGGAGGGGAGGGGAGGGGAGGGGAGGGGAGGGGAGGGGAGGGGAGGGGAGGGGAGGGGAGGGGAGGGGAGGGGAGGGGAGGGGAGGGGAGGGGAGGGGAGGGGAGGGGAGGGGAGGGGAGGGAAGGGGAGGGAAGGGAAGGGAAGGGAAGGGAAGGGAAGGGAAGGGAAGGGAAGGGAAGGGAAGGGAAGGGAAGGGAAGGGAAGGGAAGGGAAGGGAAGGGAAGGGAAGGGAAGGGAAGGGAAGGGAAGGGAAGGGAAGGGAAGGGAAGGGAAGGGAAGGGAAGGGAAGGGAAGGGAAGGGAAGGGAAGGGAAGGGAAGGGAAGGGAAGGGAAGGGAAGGGAAGGGAAGGGAAGGGAAGGGAAGGGAAGGGAAGGGAAGGGAAGGGAAGGGAAGGGAAGGGAAGGGAAGGGAAGGGAAGGGAAGGGAAGGGAAGGGAAGGGAAGGGAAGGGAAGGGAAGGGAAGGGAAGGGAAGGGAAGGGAAGGGAAGGGAAGGGAAGGGAAGGGAAGGGAAGGGAAGGGAAGGGAAGGGAAGGGAAGGGAAGGGAAGGGAAGGGAAGGGAAGGGAAGGGAAGGGAAGGGAAGGGAAGGGAAGTGATATTAGTTTTCCCTCTGTAGACAAAAATCTATTACTGCCCTACCATATTAACAAAATTGATTATTATATAAAAAGCAATGTTATGACTGTGTAGGAAACAATTGTCAGACTCAAGGAATGAAGTTTCAAATAATGGCTTTAAATCAGCAGGAGGTTTGCTGAAGTGATTTTTGTAGAATCTTTCAGCAAAACAACAGGCACTGCTTGGGAGGCAAAGTTACATGGACAGGAGCAAAATGCAAAATATGTTGCAAATTATTCATCATTCACATATTTAAATATTGGAATAAATTGAGCAATAATATGATAGATTCATCAACCACAATGCTTTAAATAAAGCTATATGTCTTTCTAAATCATATGCTCTTGCTCCAGACAGAGCTAAAGGCCCACGTTAAGCAAGTCAAACAGGATGACCATGATGGCCTATTTGAGCCTTTCATTCTACGAATAAATGAAGATGAAGTAATTCATTTCACTGTCACAACAGAGTTACACTCTCATACATGTTCGTTTACCTGTCAGTTGTTCCTTATTTATTTATTTATTTGGTTAGTTGTTTTGGTTTTTTTTTCCTTTCCGTAGCTATCTTTTTTGGAACTTCATTGTACAGAATGGTCATTAGCTGTGATGGAAATGCCAATGTTTCCATGGAAACTTCTGTCCACTACAGAATATACTAGAGCAATATTTGAACCATTTGTCCATTTGATTAATTATGTCTTTGGGCTGAAGGCGGCTTGGCTTGATTGTCTCATCATGTATTAGAGAAGCTACTGCTCTAACAAATGGAGCTATTGTTTTGGGTCTATTCATCTTGGTACATCCATGAGAGCTGATAGACATGTCAACAAAACAACTGTCCCTTAATGAGCTGCAGCTTGTCAGAACTGTTTAGGGTTTCATGCTAGGCACAAACTACTGTCATGACAGCTTCAGTTATTATGGCAATGAGTAGGATGTCTATAAAAGAGTCTATAGAAAAGAATGACCCTGGTTTTGATATCACACAGTTCGCAACGATCAGCTATATATACACTATGTGTTAGATTAATAATAGATTCCAAAGCTTTGAGACAATTTACTGATGAACTAGTTCTTCCATCACAAAGAACATATAAAATATTTTCCCTAATCTCTTTAGCTGCTTTTCAGTAAATACAGAAAACAAAACCCACAAAACAAAACAGAACAAAACAAAATCTCACAGAAAATATCAGCTACTAATTGCTTGTAATTTTGCTTTGTGGGTAAATCACAGACATTACAGCTTTCTGTAGTGAGGTAATTTCCATCTTAATTATATTTTTTAAAAACTTTCATGTTACCTATTGCCTGTACTGAAAATCTACTAGGAATGACAAACAATTTTAAATGCCATAAGCTTGGCCTAAAAGGAACATTTTTTTCTAAAACAATATTATGTAAATCTACACAGAATTTACTCTGGTTCTTGCTCAATTTGCATCAACATTTTTGCAATTTTTGTGGACACATCTGTCACTGTGTTGTTTACATTAGCGCATATCCAGCTCTAAAATGTAAGCAGCTTTGGCGGTGTAGGATAATGTCATACAAATACCTGCTTATTTCAGGCAATGAGTTTCACATATTTTGAGTAATAGTGGAAATATTAGAAATCTGTATTGATTTTCACAGTGGCCTAGAATTTCACCTACAGAAATGTGAACTTCTCAACTGGGAAATATATTCAGAATCAACAAAACATGCAGTAAGCTTACTCAAACCAGAGGCTAATTATGAAAATCAAGATAGACTTTCTACATATTTTAAAAATGTAGATTTATAATTTTTATTCTTAGATGCTACATTCAATTAACAAACATTAAGAGTCACTGTATATGTCATTTGCTTTAAATATTTCCCTGTGCAGCATCAGTGATTAAGCTGCGTCCCTAATAATCACAGATGGAAGTCAGCACCCTGTAGCTACCAACAGCCACATTTAATCAGTTAATAACTATGGATTAAACTTAATTCAGATTAATTTGTATTAGTATAGAATTTGTAACTCAATTGCTTTCATATTAATTTACATGTTGTCTAGACATGACATCATATTGACTCTTTGTTTGGCCCAAACACTAATTATGAAACATGTAGTTAATGGATGCAAAACTTGCAGTTTAGAAGCAAAACAGAATTTCTGTCTACACCATACTGAGGATAGTTCAATGTTACAGTTTAGAGTTGCAGGGTGAGCATTTCCTGGGAATGGCAGTTCTTCATTTGCACTTCAACCTTCTTAACAAAGTATTTGTTCCTACATGAAGAATGTGGCTACTGGAAAACTACATTACTACCCTCCATCAAAAATTGTTAGACTCAAATTTTCCTGGGAGAAGTCCAAAAAGGAAAATGAGGGATTTAAAAAACCAAGCCAAGCCAAGCCAAGAGTCAAGCCAAACCAAACCAAACCACACCAAACCACACCAAACCAATCAAGTAAAGGAAAAAACCAGAACAACCCTCCCCCCCCACCAAGAAAAAAAAAAAAAAAAAAAAACACCAAAAAAAAACACATTAGAAGAAGGGGGAAAACCTCACCTGCTAACAATTATAACTGTTTTGGTACAAACTGGATTGATGGATTGAACCACTGCCGAGGTTATTTTATCATTTATAATTGTACCTGTTTTGGGGTGCCTTTCACATGAACCTGAGCTCAGTTATCATTTCTTGTCATAACACTCAACCCACTAACTTTCAAAGCACATTTTCAGGTAAGAGAAAAGTAGTAAAAAACATCCTTGGAATTAATTAGCATGATGTTTCATTTTCAATTATTTTGGTTTAGCCAGACTATGTGTTTCTATAAACACACACATAAGGTTCAAGTTAACTTGAGATAAATTTTACAGACAGAGTATTCATACTTATTTTTATGTCCATATGGAATATAGAACAATAAAAATATATTTTAAAGAAAAGGAGAATCACTCATTTATTACCTTGAAATTTTCATGAGTGATAATAGGAATAGTAAAACTATATTTAAAAAAAAAAAAAAGAAAGAAATGTGATTTACATTTCTCTGAACATTTCACTTTAAATTTTAATTTGTCTGTAGAACCTTCATAAAAACCACCCTGGATTAATGCTTCAAACAAACAGCAAAAAAACCCCTCAGATTAGGAGACTGAGTTTATAACTCTGAGGTGAGATTTTGCTATTCCCATCTACTCATTTATTTCAATGGTGGTCAACAAAGTTACTAACTGAGCAATAAGATAAGGTCAAACACATCTGGGGTTGTTTTTTGATTTTTTTTTTTTTTTAATCTGAATGTTCTCCATATAGTTTACATTATTTGGACAAAGGAAAAAAACCCACAATCTTTATGGCTTGAAATAGCTGCAATAGATGTTATCCTGCAATATATGTTATGCTATAGGAAAAATCTATTTCTCCGGCATAATTTTTAACCTGCTGTATAAATAATGTTTGGCTCACATATCTGCGGGGTCGTAGTGTCACCTAGCGGCCCCTTCTGCCTCGCCGCTGATTCCTTTTCCAGGCGGAGCGCGGACAGCCGGACTCTCCCGGCAGGAGACAAAGGAGCGGCGCGGCACACGGGCACGGCAGCGCTCCTGCTCACCTGCGCAGGGATGCAGCTCCAAGCAAATCCTGCCGCAATTCACGCTGCAGTTCTGCGGCACAGCCCAGAGCCGTCTGCCTAAACTGCGTTCTGACGGTGTGCACGGCACACGGGCAAACTGTGGAGCTGCTCTTCTACCAAACACACTTAGGCTCGAGCTCTCTGAAACAGCGAAGGACATCATCGAATCATCTTTTATGATTTACTGTCACAGGCACATATTCTGAACTTATGTGAACGGGCCACACAGAACAAGGTAGTTTCAACATGTAAGGTCTGTAGTTAAAAGATATTTTATTTTCATAAGTAAATTACTAAGTTAATATCTACCAATGAAGTAGTTACAACACTGTAAAGCTAAATTCAGACACGGAAATATATTTTATATCTCCTTTTTATAATTAAACGCCTTCTTTAAAAAATTATAAAATGAAATAATTATTTTAATCTAAAATACCTTTATTAGATATGAACATAAAGAAACAGAAACTTTATAGTACAGATAAGTGAAAATGCTTGAATCTTCTTTCTTCATATAATAAATGAGCTAAGTGTCAATTAAGCTTTTGTAAATTCATAATAACCCATGGAAAAGTTCTACAAAAATGATAGCAAGTACTAGAACTCAAAACTATTTCAATCATTATCTGTATTCAAGGCTCATGTCAAACTATTAAAAAAAAATCAGGAACATAAGTTACCTCAGTAAAATTAAGACCAACAAAATCAGACTGACACTTTTGCATGCTAGCATTTTTAAATGTCTTTTTGTAAACAAATAAAACTGTATATCATCACTCCATTCAATACACTCATATATTTCCAACAAAGTAGCTCACACTACCCCCCTCGACTTTTAAACTAAAACCCCCATTCAAATGGAACAAAAACAGACAGAAATTTTTAGACCTTTACGGAAGACAGATGCCGCAAACCACAATGTTCCATACGCTTCTGCAGACTATAAGTGACAATTTCCCTCACATTAAGAGCTCCAGAAGTTTTTGAGGAGATTATTTACAACTAACAGTGCATATTGATGTTGAAATTAAACTCCACAAAGCAATTGCCAAACTAATACTCCCAAAAGGTCTTAACATTGCCAGCTATGATCTTGGTAAGTTAACTGTGTGTTTCAGCAGTCTCAATAGATTCAGAAGTACAATGATGCTGGAACTCTTTTTAGCATCCTGCTTCTTTCTTGCATATAGTCAACACAAAAGGAGAGTAATTAAATGCTAGAAAAGATGTCCAGATGCTACTGAACTGCTCTGAAAATATAATTTATTTGCTGCCTTTACTTCTGCTCTTTTTATGAATTCTATTAAATATGTCTCTCTCTTTGCAGTTGTCTGCTCTTAGCATCTGCTAACTGTTTAGTATAAATACAATTATTGCATTAAAATAGGTGTATTTCTTGAACAACTTTATAAATTGTATGGGGATAACCTCTAGCTTGGGAATTGACATCATTGCTTGGAAATACATTTTTTTTTATTTCCATGTCTTCATAAAAACCTGAAACAAATTAATTCACATGTTCCCAATTTCTCTCCAATCTCATTGCTCCAGGTTTTGGCAGTGATCAAGATATGGTAAGTCATACCCAGCTGTTCAGGCTGGGTTGAGGTCAGAAAACACACCCTTTACTAGCTGAAAGAAGCAGTGGATTGAAGGGCAAAGCCAAGAACATTGTGTAATCATATTGGAAGCAGTACAACAGGAGGGACCACAAAGTGAGGATCCAAACTAAATATGTTGGACGTTGGAATTATTTTAATTCAATGAAATCCTTAGAAAACCAAAGCCTTGAAAAGACCAGAGCTTTGAAAATTTGCTTTAATCAAAAGTAACTGGTAAGATCTTCACACCAATAACATCAGTCAGATTCACAACGACACACATGGTATCCTGGGAAGCTGACTGTGAGGACATCTTGACTCTGAAAGAAGTGTCTGAGATTGCAATTTCTTGACTCATCAACAAAGAATATCCAAGGTGAGGATGTCTGACTGTCGATTTCTTGTAAAAAAATTTTGAAGAGCTGTGTCAGTAGAAGTTGTCTCTGGGAAATGTAAATCTTTATTGGAACTTTTGCTGGGGTAAAAAGGTTTCATTTGTTTCTCATCTTTCCAGTCCACAAGACTTATATCTTGGCAATACAGCCATCTTCAGTCTGCAGTGTCACATTTCTCAGCTGGAGAAAGTTGAAAAGCTGAGGGTGAACAAAAAAACCACAGGCGCTCATTTTGAAATGACAGGGAAGAAATTTGTTCTTGGAGGCGGCACAACATATCTTCTCACTGCAAAACTATACAGATTGCCCATGATACAAGGACTTGCCGAAGTTTGCTACAGTAGGATTGCTTATTACTCTCCTTCACTGGTTTGCCATTTTTTCCACACTATGCCAGTGGCAGTAAAACACTGACCGGATGTCCAGGCTTAACTGGCATTAGCATGAAGATAATGTCACTGAAATCAACTCCACCAGGGCGTCTAATTGCATCTTAGGAGCTCTGTCACTGATGTAGAAAGGGTCTTATCAGAAATGTGTTTCTGATAATACTGCCTTTGAGAAAAGATGAACACAAAGGAAGAGACAGCCTTTAATGGAAGGAGCCCTACAAGTTAACCTTTTCAGGTTCCCAGCACACAGGTTATATGACACATGAACTGACACTGGGACTCTTCTGAGGCAAAACAAACCTGACTGCAGCTAAGCACATTGTGCTGCCCAAAGCCCAGATCCTCTTTTTAAAGAAGATGCACAGATGTGAAGGCTGTTGGCAGGAAAGGTTTTGCTTCCCTGCAGTTTTTTCTTCCCTTCCCCAGGATACACCTACATTCCTGTCTTGATGGATCTGCAGAGCTTCTGCCAGCTCTGCACCTTAGACCATACAGTGAAAACCACAGAGGTGGAGAATTTCAGTGACTGAAATACAGTCACTGTCTCAGTAAGGATGAGTATCACTGAACTGCTTTCCTGGCCCCTTCATCTGCATATCTGTAGGGGAATTGTGCATACAATACCTGAGCTCTGCCTGTGTTCCAAGACAATAGTATATATCCAAACAAGTAAACATTGAAAAGCAGCTGCTTAGGTCCCAATGGCAATTGTTACATTTAGTAACTGCACTCTTCACAGGTATCTGTACTTGCTCCCTTCACTTGGAAAGTTCGTCATTGTTTAGCATTGTTAAACCCTCGTTTCATTTCCAATCTCTCATGAAAAGGATCATCTGACATCTTTGTTTTTCAGATCAGGCACTAGTTTGAAGGTCTCACATGAAGGTCGATTCTCTCCACAGGCCCGACTAAATCTGTGACCAGACGGCAGTGGCATTTAGTCTTCTTCAAAAGGAGAGTGTGATGGGGTATGAGTTTGGATTTTGGGGTTTGAGGCTTTTGGTTTTTTCTTTGTTTCTTTTCCCTCTGGAACATGAAATCACATCATATTTTTATTTATATTTCTTTATTATCTTTTGAAAAACAGTGCTATGATTTTCTATTGACAAGTGATATGAATTTGATTGCATTTTCAGCTGGAAAATAGTTATTTGAATGCAAAGAGATGTGAAACAAAACTGGTGTTTGACATTTTCTAACTGATAAATTATTTAGAGCATTATTTCCCAGGAGTGCTATCCACCACACACAAGGTATTCTGGTGTAGATGCTTCTAGTATGTGCTCTCAGAATTGCACTGTTCTGCGTAAAACACCACTATAAACATTATCAGAATCTCTGACTATGGTGATTTCCACTCCTAGATCATCACTTCAACAATTAAGCCAAAAACCTTCTAGGCCTCTTTCTCTTGTTCAGAGTCCACAAATGTGTTTCACTTCATAGCAAAGTTTAAAGAATTTCTCTCTGAGGATACTCAGCAATCCAAGGGAGATGGCATTTGCCCAGATAAACAGAGGTCTGACATACTGCTCTGAATTACAGTAAATTTGCACTTTGGCCTCCCACCTGATCTCTATTTCATTGAACCTTTTCAAAGTATTGCTTAAGTAATAGATTTATATATATGGTACTTACCTTTTCATAATCTTTTCCCTTTTCATTCCCTTCTCTGCAGAAAATATTCCCTGGACTACATTTCCATCAGCAAACAAGCTGTTATACTGTTATTAATCTTGTCGTGTAGAACTTAACTTCTTACTTGAGGTTCCCATGTGTGCAGTAGAAATAAATCCTAAAATATGGTTTTTATTTATTTAAAACACAATACACACACATTTACAGACATAAACAGACTCAGAGACATAAATTTTTGCAATTAAAGTTTCATGATTGCATCTTAAATAACAACAAAAAAAAAGCACAAAAATATACCCAAAATAACCTTTTGAATTGGTGAAAAATTATTTTCACAATGGGCAAAATACAACTCACCAAGAGGGAAAGGGTTACCTCAATATTTAGGACATTTTTGCTTTGTTATAAAAAGGGTGAATAGATGTGAAAACATTTTTTAAACTGTGAAATATATATTTTTTTTTATCTGTTGTACTTTTTTTTCTGAGGAAGCTGTGTAGCAACTACAATTTTAACACTGTGTAAAAAGTGCTTTTATTTCTTAGTACTGTGATATTTCAGAAAAGTATTTCAGGGAGAATAATTTGTATTTATGTTCCTAACTTTTTCCAGAAATGTCCTGCTTTCAAATTCAATATATGACCAGCCTAACCAAAGAAACCTGTGGGATTTACACCTGAAAGTAGATTAGTACTTTGGCTCATTTTCTAACAAATGTACAATGAATAAGAAGATTGAATTAATCTTTCCTTTACAGTTCTGGGAAGGGGGTTTGGAAGCCATGGGGACAGATGGGGAGGAAAGACCCCAGACTCTGTGTTTGGAATTCCTTTTTCACCACAAAGTATAGCAACAGGGGAAAAGACTTTAAATGCCCTTGAGCACAAACTGTCAGGTATGGGAGACAGAGGATCCTTTTGCTCACATCTTGCACAGAAAAATGTCTGTTATCTCTTTCCCATAGATGTGAATGTCAACTTTGATCATTAATACATTATCTTGGCAGAGAAATAATCTAACCTCAATCCTTAAAACTTTGTCCTTACTCTGTGCGCATTTTCCTAATGCTATCTCAATATACTAACCTTGCCTCACTGTGTTTAATAAAGTACATTAATTAAATCAGCTCTTCTTCTGACAAAAACATTAAGAATCAATCAAGAGCCATTTGATTTTCCTTATATTAGCATATCATTTTCTCATATAATTTCTTGAAGCAGAATTTCTAAAGAGTTTTCATTTACTTTGAAATCATGATTAAAATATTTCACTTACAGGAGTATTATGCTATTGATTTGTTGATGGGCCTTCAAGGATATTCTGGGTAAGAGTAAATGTTTACCAATAGCATAGATGTCAAAATACAGCCAGAAATGATAATGTATTAATTCATGTTATAGGAAGTATAATCTGTTATAATTAAGGCTGTAAAATGCTTTCCATTAAGCATCATGATTTACATATCTTGGTCAGACTTCAGGTTTTTGGGTTAAAACTGTCTGTGCTGAGTGTCTGCCTTTTTTCTGATTTTTTTCTCAATGTCTGCAAAACCAGATCAGTCATTTCTCAAAACAAAATTAGGAAACGGATCCTTCAAGTCAGACAATTTTTGATGTGTTTTGAAACACAAAATAGACATATGTTTTGGAAAGGACTCAGCTATGCTTCAGAAGGTCACAGGAGGATAAATCTAGCCCTCTAACAATTTTTATCTCCATTAAACAGGTAACTGTATTAAATTATCTTTCTCAAAATTTGGTCTCCTAGTTGGAGTCCAGCCCACTGATGTGCAATTGAAATCCTTCATGTAAGAAATTAGGAAAAAAGTGCCTGCCTGGCTGGCAGTACACTATACTGAGGAAGTCTTCTTCAGTTCCCTGGTGAGTGGCACTTTCCATCTCAACATAAGGTATTACATTAAAAAATTATATTCTTATGAGTCACCAGTAATAGTGAAAATTTCTTCTATTTTCTCTGTAGAAAATACATTCCATAAAGTGATGAAATTTTCAGGGATCACTCTTCAGAAATATCTTGCTTTATCTCAAACTATAGGTATGATTTACACTACATAAAGGTAAATCACAAAATGTTGAAATATCTGTCAATTAATATAGCAGAATATTCTGTCATAAATTTAAAAATCACAAAAAGAAAAAAAAAAAAAAAGAAGGAAGGAACGGAGCAATTCAAAACATTCCATAAGCCACTTGTTGAATCCATCAACAGCTTGCCAGAGCAACTACTCCTACATTGAGCTGACATCAGGAGATTCAAAACATGTCATGAAAGCACAATAATCTTAGTAACACTTAGTAAAACAAGGAACACAATATTATTTTTTATGCAGCATTAACTTAGGAATATACTCATATTTGACTTCCTTCTACAAAAGGATGTCAATGTGCTGGAAAACATGCAAAAGTTGAGAGAGGTTAACATGGAAAACTCCATAAAATGTAACTGTAGAAAAATCTTGAAAAAGAGATATGAAGATATCAAAATTAAGTATCGAGGAAATATGATGATGAACTGGTCAATTGAGCAGCTTTTGCCTTAGAATATCTTGGCACAATGGATTTTAGAATTCAGGAATCCTGAGGTCCTTTAGACAACCAGACTGTTTCTTATTTACCCTCAAAAAAAAAAAAAAAACGCTCTTCCAAATGAAATTCTTAGAGGTTTTCTGGGCATTAGTTCTCCAGTGTAGAAGTAATTCTCACATTGAACTCCAGTTTATTAAACAAAATTTTCTGGTGTCTTCTATCTTACGTTGCAGAAGAACTTCATGAAACTTAAGTTGCTAACTGACACTTTCTTCACAGACATTGCCAATTAAAGTAATAGACAAAATACCTATTTTCAGGAAGCTACGGAATCAAATAGCTCTAAAAAACCATTTACCATGAAGTTATCTAATTGTGTTCAACTAGGCTTAATATTTCTGTCTTAGGAATCTTAGATTGGTCGTCATTAATTTTACTGTAAATACTCATTTAAAATACCTCAAACAAATAAGGGTGGGGATGAAGGGTGTTTGTGTGCTCAGGAAGCTGGGGACTTAAATTTATAATCTGAGGTTGACAGAAGAAACTCAGCTTTGGTATCAACGGGTTAATGCAATCGCCAACAAGGAAGTCACTAAAGCTCCATCAGATGTGCCCAAAGAGATGGTGGATGTTACGTGAAGAAACTTAATGCATAGGTTGAGTCTTGCGCCAAATGACCCAGAAGCTCCCTCCAATTATAAGCCCTATGAACTGTGAAAATTTTAATAAGTGGTGGCACTTGTGGAATTCCTTCCTGCCATGAAGGATAAATTATTATATAAAGGCTGTCACACGCAATACATCACCTACAGATTTTTTGAGTTCCTACTGCAGCTGCCATTCGGGAAAAAAACGCCACCAAAGCAACAAAGAACACTTCCCTTAAAATACATGAAAAAAACATAGAAGCTACTTAGCATAATAGAAATTCATCCCAAGGCTCTCTACGAGTACCATTGGCTTTGTTGTATTTGCCATTAGTGATGTGAACATCCACAGGACACCAAAACTTGTGAATGAAAAGCCATGCTTTGGCTTCCACAAAAGTTAAGTGGAAAAGTCAATATTCCAGCCAAGATTTGCTTCATTCTACTTACTAAAAGGTAATAAAAAGAGGACTGGGTTAACACTGAGATTTTAGTCCATTTCTCAAAACTGAAAAAAGTGACAGAGATGGTATAATCTAGGTGACAAGTCCTTGAATTCAACAACATTTTAAAGATGCCAACATATTTATCATATATTTTCTAATAGTCTTAAGGATGGAATAGAATTCAAAGTCTGAAACATCCACTAATGTTTCAGCTCACTCATTCCCAGTTTTCCCCTCCTACTCCACCATCAAGCCTACACCATTTTAGTTTGCAGGAAGACTACAACATAGACAAATATTGAATCAGTCTTTAATATTTTCTCTGTTAAATATTATCTTAATAAAGAAAGAACAAGGAATACTTGTTCGGTAGGGAACTCTGGGCTCCAGGACGGTTTCGATCAATGGAGACGAGAGATCTCTGAAGGTTGCTTTTAGAATATAGGGATTATTAGGGATAGTGAAAGGTCTTGCTTGGAGCTGCCAGACGCAGCACGTGGCAAGGCCTGAGGTGATGGGGGAGGGGAGAGAGAGGAGTTCTAAGAGAGGGTGGAAGATCTGAGAGGGGGGAATTCTGAGAGGGTGGAGGATCCAAGAGAGGGGAAGTTCTAAGAGAGGGAAGATCTAAGAGAGGGGAAGTTCCAAGAGGGATTCTGGCTCCTCGGAGACCCTTTATCAGGGGGCTTCAAGGTGGGCTGGAACAAGACTTAGGCCAATGGGGTCACAGACACTTGCAGCTTTAGGGGAAGGTTACAGGTGTGGGATGAACCATACATTTTGGGGGGTGAGATGGAACAGTCCATTTGACTTTTGGACCTATCTGTAGGTAAGTGTATTGTAGGGAGTATTATATTCATCCTGGCTGTACTATTGTAAATCTTTTGCCAGGCACTTATATTTATCCATCCTTCCCAGCAGATACCCATGTTAGAGTTCTCAGGAATTGTACTGAAATGAAAATTCCTAACTGACCTTTACACAGTTATTGCAACTCCTGGTCACATATGCTCACATCATAGTGACAGAGCATTCATTACAGTCATTGTTTCTGTAATGTAATTTTCCAAATGCATTAAGAATAAGATAATGCATAGCTGATAGCTGACACAAGGTCAGGCTTGTTATACTTGAGAGAAGCAATTAAGTTTGTAACGGTTTTTCAGCATTCAATAAAATATTATTTATCTATTTCTCTATTATGATAGATTTTATCTTCCATTAAATTACATTGATAATGTAGAAAATATTCTTTAAAATATACTTTGTCTTAACAAACTCCTTCAGCAGCAGAAGAATTATATGATTGTCAACAATTTAATTAATCTCTACATGCACATACATATATAGTCAAGATTGTATATAATATATAATTGTATATATTATGTATTATATAGTATGCAATATAATATGCATATATAATTTTGAAAAATTAGCAATTAAGTTTTCAATACTTAGAGAAAAAAAAGATGTTCTTCCAAAATTATGATCAGAATCATGCTGAATACTATCAATAATTTTTGGGGTTTTGTACAGCACGTGCTATGGATGAGTGATAAGAAAACCTGAGTTACTGATATATATTCTTTAGTTTTCTGGGCAGTTGCTTTTTTATAACATTTATAATTTTCTGTAACTAAAAAAAAATTGCATTGAGAAAAAGTCAAAAATTAGTGGGATATTCTGTTTTTAAACTGACAGGTTTAAAGCTATTTCTTTTTGTTCACATAAAAGTAGTACAAGAGGTATATACTGTCTTCTTCGTTATTAAAGGAAACAGCACAGCCCAACCTTTTCTGTGACTGGAGCTGAAAGACAAGACAAAATAATGTATTTAAAGCTCATGTTTACCTTTAATATTCTACAGCCATCAGTGGACACCATAGTGTCTGTACTGCTGTCATAAATTTAGTCTCTGAAGGTCATTATTTATGTAAAAAAATAATTGCACCGAGAACCAAATTTCAGTCTTCTTTCAATTACTGTTAAGCATTTTTAATACTGCTTGGTGTAGCTGTAAGAGCTACAAAACAAAATATGTAAGAAAAATTGATTTTGATTCATAGCAGTAGTTCAAAGTAGTATTGATGGAAAATCCACAGAAGTATCAGAGTGTTTTTGTCTTTGAATAAGCACTTATAAAATACTCCACCAAAACAAACCAGCCATTAAAACCCAAACAATGCAGGGGTATAATCTGGAATTTCACCATTTATATCAGAAATGCAGTTGGCAAGCCATCCTCAATTGTCTTTATTTCTCCTAATTTCATTCATTCATGTTTTGTCACTCCTATTTCTCGCGAATTTAATTGAGGTTTTGTCTTTTTTCTCTACTCTCTCTACTCAAAAGAAACACTTTCTTATTTTTATGTTTCTTTCTTAATATTTCTTCTATTCTCTGGTTCTCTCACTCTTTGTATTCCTCTTGTTTCACATCTCTGCCATTCCATTGCCCTCTAACATTTTTCACTACCTTGTTATTCACACACAAAATACCCACAAAGACATTTCAGGATTGTTGTTGTAAGTTGTTGAGTTATCCTTTACTATATCCAGAGTACAAGCACTCATGGTAAGTAATTTTAAATGTAAATTCTTCTTGAAAGAACATAATCCAAACATGCATTGACTATAATTGTGAGCCAGTGGGCAAGAAACCTTCATCATTTATTCTACAGTGCCATCATATGGTATATCTCTCTCCATTAACTAGTGTACCTAGCAGGAAATGCCAAGCCCCTTCTTCCATCTCTAATTATGTAATTCACTAATTTGTATATGAACCATGCTTTTATTTATACAAAATATATATTTAATCCTCTGCATAATATGACACAATTGTCCTCTCATATTTCTAGTGGTGCATAACAAAAAGCCTTCTTGACAGGAATATTATATCCTGGGTTTACATCTTCCATTAGATCACTTAGCAACTAGTAATGTTCAAAAAAGAGTGTTTTTCCCTATAAACCGTCTTGGAGTCCATGATCAAAAACACCAGCCAATTTTACCCACTGTTCATCTGTTGGTGGTCAGTACATCAGGATAGTTGTTGCCATACTGCAAGGTGGAAGACACTGTAAAAAAAAAGCATGACAAGAGGACAATAATAGAGCAGGAAAGATTAATAAAGCAACAACAACAAAAAAATATTACGAGATTAAACTGCCTTTTCTAACAGTATCAAATCAGTATTGCACTGCCAGTCATCCACAGCATTCAATCGCCATTTCAGGACTGCTAATCTGAAGGAAAGCAGGATTAAAGTCTTAACATGTGGTAGAATCCATACAAAATGCATTATTTATTTGAAGCAAAGTATGCCAGTATTTCACATGGTTAAATTAAAACTTGGCATTTGAAAATGAATGCAGTACTGAAGAAGAAAATGATGGACCAGCCTTTATTGCAAGATCTTATTACATGAAGAACAGAGCTTTTTTCCACAGAGCAAAGCAGTCATCTTTTTAATGGCACAAGGACTTTTTAAATTTGTCTAAACTATATTCATGGAATTTATATGTTATTTAAGCTAAAAATTAAAATTAAATTCTTTTCTTAAGTAATAATGTTTTCTGGATCTCTACCAACTTTGTGCTTCTTAAAGTATTTTTTAGGCTCAAAGAAAGATTTCTATTGATCTGTTGCTAGCTATTCACTGTGAATTGTGACCTACAGAAGACCTGGACAATCTGCAGCCCATCAGTGTAATCCACTTCCTTTTTCTCTTCCTCTTCCAAGTTTCTCACTGAGAAATAATCTTCTCTTCTGGCTATTTGGTTGGCTAGATGAGCGACTATGGTTACACACAAGCTATTCTCAGGTTTTGGGTTTTTTTCCTTAAATGTGTCAAGTTCTGTGAATAACATTCTTTAACACAGGGGTATGTGTTATAAAATTGTGTGTTGCTCACATGGTTCATATATGTGGATGATATGGTCACTCCAGCCATATCCAGTTTAGAGAAAAATAAATTACATATTGTCTTCTTTAAATTCTAAATAAAGCAGAAAATAACACACAAACAAATAGTATTTAAAAATGCCTCAAGTTACAGGTTTTATCTTGCCATTCTAATCTGTTCAGGTCCTGTTCTGTCAGGAAATATAGGGAGAGAAATGTAATGATTTTCCTGCATCATTTTGGAATTGTAAATAATGTAACATCAAATGCATAAGCCAGTGTTCAATTTTATGTTTTACTTTATAAGGAAAAATAAGTAATTATATCATTGATCTGTTTTCAAATTCTCTGTAGACTGTCCTTTTCCACACATGGTCTTTATAAAATTTTTCAAAATACAGATATTTTAATGTATTTTTGCATTTGCTTCAAGTTAAAAAAAAAAAAAAAAAGCAATTTTATATATATTATGTGTCTGTTCAATTTTACTTGGAAAAAGACTTGTAGTCATAAAACTCATATGACCCCATTTGAACACTGAACATTTGAAAATCAACTTTTCTTGCAAAATAGATAGACTATTTTAAACTGCTGAAGGTATGAAATACATTGCTCCATTACTACAATTATTTTAGATAAGACACAGAGCAAGAACAACAGTATATTGTGTACTAAGCTTTCATTTTCACTTAGATTAAAAATTTAAAACAACAGCAATTCATACCTTTAAAAATATAAATTGGCAGGTTATAAACTACAATTTGTAGATTTGTCTAAATTTTAAAACTTGTACAAATAAGAATTTCTGGCTGTAAATCCATGTTATCGGTGATTCTTGGAACCTGGTTAAGAAATTCAGTTTCTACTTATGTGCTCAGTGAGTGCAATCCAGCTGAGTTGGATTCATTAGTGCTATAATTCAATAAGTTATATTCCTTCTTGGATCTTATTGAAGCCATAATAAAACTTCAGAGAGACATTTGAACCCTGTATTATATAAACAGTCTTTGTGAATTTGAATAATTACATAATTATAAGTATCTTTAAATAAATGCAGTTATCTCTGATTCTATTTTATTCCTGGTCAGAACCTTGGCTGATTGTCAATTGTAACATAACCATATAAAGTTAACTTTTATTTCCCACTGATAGTGCTAAAATATAATCAAGATAATTTTTAGAAATCTGCTAGAAGTATTTTCTCCCAGGCAGAATATTTTTTTGCAGGCTTCAGCCTGAAGCAGATTTTTCATGGCAGATTTCTCAAAACAGAAATTTCTAAGAGAACTGCTGACACAACCTTCGCTCCTACATAGTAGTGTGAACTTGCCACTGTAATAATTAAGCAATTAGGGATGACAAAGAGCTTGAGTTTCCTGAGATAATCACACCCCTGGGGTATTAGAAGTCATGATCCAGAGATAAGTGGTTTTAATCCCCCAAGGGTGTGATTATCTTATGATAACCACACCCCCTGGAGGAAATTTATGTCACATAAAAATTTTCACTGTAAAGTAAAAACTGCTGGTATTGCAAGAAAAAGTATGGATATAGAGAGTGTTACGTGGCTTCCTCAAATTAAGGAAGAATTGCAATACACAACAGTAATTCATGCAATTACCCATCAGTACAATTACCCATCAGTACATCTATTTACTGGAAAGCATATGTAAGAACTTGGGATGGGGAAACCATGTATAAATGATATATCTACAAACTGGGGAATGGGCAGTTGAAAAACAGTGTCATGGAAAGGGACCTGGGGGTCCTGGTTGATGGTGCGTTGAGCATGAGCCAGCAGTGCCCTGGCAGCCAGGAGGGCCAAGCGTGTCCTGGGGGCATCAGGGATGGCATCTCCAGCCGGGCAAGGGAGGGGATTGTCCTGATCTGCTCTGCACTGGGGCAGCCTCACCTCGAGTGCTGGGGGCCATATTAGAGAGCATCCAAAAGAAGGTCATGAAGATGGTGAAGGGCCTTGTAGGGAAGCCATATGAAGAGGGGATGAGGGTATTTGGTTTGTTCAGCCTGGAGAAGGAGACCTCATCACAGTTTGGAAACTCCTTGTGAGGGGAAGAGGAGAAGCAGGCATTGATCTCTTCCTCTGCAGTGACCAGTGACAGAACCCAAGGAAACAGCCTGAAATTGTGTCAGGGGAGGTTTCGGTTGGATATTAGGAAAATATTCTTCTTGTGTTTGAGCATTGGAAAAGGCTCTCCAGAGAAATGGTTCCAGCACAAAGCCTGATAGGGTTCAAAAAGCATTTGGATGATGCTCTCAGGCACATCATGTGACTCTTCAGCATGGTGCTATGCAGGGCCAGGCATTAGACTTGATGATCTATATGGGTCCCTTTAAACTCAGCATATTCTGTAACTTATTGTAGTCTTTCTCCAACATCTACCGTAGCAGATACTGCTTTGAAACTTTTGAGATTATCTCAAAACTAGAAACATAATGTCTATTTGAGACTGCTTTACTTCCAGGTTATTACAAGAATGGCCTTCTAAAATGTTATTTGTAATTCCATCATGAAATGCACGCATTGCACAATGTAGCAACTAATATATAATCTCATAATTACTTCTGAAAGTTGTATTGGATGCTCAGGAGTGATGTTGGGCTGCAAAGGGAATAATACTTTTCATAAGTTGATTTCAAGCAAAATTGAAAAATACAGTAACTTGAAGTCCTACAGTTGTCAGATCTTCTAAAATATCGATTATTCACCTTGACTTCTCCCTTTAGTAGTATAATTTGAAAATAAAGGTTGCCTACCCTTTCTGTTGTGAAAGTCACAACACTTATTTGTAAAAGACCCTTGATGTTGACACTGGTCCCTCCTCCTTCCCCTGAAATGGCATTCAACATTTGTAAACACTGATGTTTGGTTAATCAAATCAAGATATTTTGGGAATGACTTCTGCACGGTTCCAAATGTGCTTATACTGACCGATATATGTAAATTGTTTGGCTTACAAGAGCCTTACACACATAGATCTTGATGGCACCTGCGGTGCATTATGCATTTATGTTTCTTCTGTTTTACATTACACTTTTACACAATAAAATGTTGTGTACATGTATTCCACCCTTACATCAAGATAATGAGAACATCATACTCTCAAAATGAGTAAGCAGGTAGTGCTTCTTTGAAATATTTAGCATTAAGGTGTTGACATTCCAAAGACTTAAAAAAATTAACTGAAAAGTTTTAGCTATGGGTGAGGTTCAGCTGTGGTAACAGTTCAGCTTCATTTTCTCGATCCACCATTGTAATTTGATACAAACAAAAGTCTCCTGCAAGGAAAATTTTTACACTTGTAGATATTCTTAAAGTTTGCTGTCCTGTTATTTATTGGAGAGGCCAATATTGGTAGAAGCCTGACTGCAGTGATTGTACCTCAGTGAATTTCAGTATCTCAAGGAATATATAGGCCAAGCAAAAGTAAAGTCAAGACCTTAAACTTTGGGAAAGTAGTCTTTCAGTTGCTTAAGGAACTGGTGGACAGGACAGACGTTCTGCCAAACCACCTTCAGAATTAAAGGTGCAGAAGGGAATCTGTCAGATATTTAAAGACATTTTTCTTAGACCACAAGTCCTTTGCAAGAAATCAGACAAGGACAATTGGAAACCAGCACAGATGAATAAAGATCTTTTGGTTAAGCTGAAACACAAGGTGAAAAAGGGTAGTCACTAGAAACAGAGACACACATTCTTGGAAGATTATGGGGATGTGGGTTGGGAGTGTAGGTATGAGATTGGGAAAGCTAAGGGTCAAATCTAGCCATAACCAAATTTGGCAGAGGATGTGAAAAGTAAAAAGTGCTTCATACAGGTACATTATTCAGAAAAGGAAGACAAAAGAAACAGTACCTCCATAAGACAGAGGATCTGATGACAGCTGACATGGGGAAGACTGAATTATTCAACATTTTTTTTTCCATTTTTCACTGGAAATGGCTCTTCTTGTATCTCTTTGGACCTTCAATCTTAGGGCAGAAACTGGAGTAAAAAAGTCCAGTCCCTCTCATCACAGGAGAAAATCAAATTCAAGTAACCGGATGTGATCCACTGATAAAAGAAGCAGAATAAGATAAAGGCAGTTGAATACATAAAGCAAAAGCCACATGTGCAAGCAAAGCAAGGAACTAATTGTCCCATGGGCAGGCAGGTGTTCAGGAAAGCAGGCCTCCATCAGGCATAATGGTGATTTCAGAAGTCAAGGTCTTCACTCCAAACATCATTCTTCTTCACACAGTTTTTCATTCATTACCATATTCATGACCATCATTTGGTCACATGCAATATCCCTTGGGTCATTTGGGGTCATCTGTCAGAGCTATGTCTGCTCCCAAAATCCTTGTATCACCCCAGCCTCATCCCTATTGTATGGGTAAGAAACAGTACATCCCTGATTTATCAACATTGTTTCCATCACAAATCAAAAACTAAGCCTCATCCTAGCTATTGTGAAGAAAATTAACTTTATCCCAGCTCACACTAGCACATCATTATGCAATATGGAAAATGAAAGGGCAGAACACACTGGCCAGTTTACCCTGTTTATTTTTTTGTTGTCAATGTTATGGTCCACTTACATTCTTGCTGAGTTAGAATACAGGATTTATTATGTTATCCAAACCATAGTTAATTACACGCAGAACCAAAAACTCTGTAATAGATGTATGTGGTTCTTAATGGTATTAAAAATCCAGGAATTTTTAATCAGATCATCAAGGAAATTAATTTTTTTGTAGAGTTTAGACAAATATATATCATAGCACAATGTCTGCTAGACTACCTCTTACTTACCACTTCATAAAAATAAAATCAGTATATCTGGACATTATTAATGATTTGGGAAGCCATAGCTCTGTATTTTTTCTGTGTAGCTTTGGTTGCTCACATGCATTCTATAAACCTCAGGATTTAGAAATTGGAATGTAATGGACCTCTTCAAGAATTTCTAATTACCGTACAACTTCATTTTGTACTCCTTTTTGCAATAGGAGAACATAGGAAAAAAAATAGAAAGTAGGAGTCCCTTTTAATTTTAGACAAAAATTAAATATTCATTTAAAGTTGATCAGCTCTTAGGCGAAGATTTGTACTCATTAAAAAAAGCTTTTCTTTGTTAATGGATTGATAACATTATATTGTTATTTGTAGATGGGATAAATTTTCTGAGCTGTAGCATATTTTTTAACTCTCTTATTAAACCATGTCTTACACTACAACTTTATTTGCATCACCTTGCAAAACTTGTACAGAACAGTACAAGTCAACATCACTGCAAAAAGAAAAGACAGCAAGCTGAGTGATGATAAAAGGAAACTCTAAATCAAATTTTATTGTTGATATAGCTTTAGACCTGAAGAAGCAATGTAAGCTGATCAACTTGGCAGTCAGTCATCATTTTTGTAGGAAAACAGACATGTTTTAGTAGAAAGGCAGGAATCATTTCCATATTAGTAGTTAAACAGAACAGCTTTGAGGAGTTCTGAAGCGATCAAAATAGTGGTAAAGGAAATATTTTAGGAAATAACAGTAAAAATTTCTCTGGAAAACTGAAAAATTATCTACTGATTTTGCTTATAGACAGAGCTCATGCACATTTAGCTCTCTCATTTCTCACTATACATGTCACCATAAGGTCATTCCTGCTACCAGTGGAAATGGCATATATTTAATTAAATTTGAAGTTTTTGCTTGTGCTGTTTTTTGGTTTCCTTTTGGCTTGTTGTTTTTTTGGTTTTTCTTAGAGGTGGTCAGCCAGATTTCACATCCAGGGTTTATCTAAATCTTTCTTACTTTCTGAAATAAAACTGTTGGTTGTATACTTTCCTATCCATCCACTCAACTGTAAATTCCAAGCAGATGACATATTTTCTAATGTATCATATCCTTTCTAATGTATCTTGTGCTTTCCTCTTAACAATATAGTAGTGATCCTTACAGATTTTAATGAAGCAAAGATAGGAAAATTAGGTTGCTTGGTTTT
This sequence comes from Taeniopygia guttata, assembly GCF_048771995.1. Classification (NCBI taxonomy): domain Eukaryota; kingdom Metazoa; phylum Chordata; class Aves; order Passeriformes; family Estrildidae; genus Taeniopygia; species Taeniopygia guttata. Next base: position 17,105,609 of record NC_133063.1, on the reverse strand, counting down.
TTTTTGTCTTTTGAACTAATTTTGTTTCTATCTAAACTGAAAAGATTTTTTTTTTAATGGAAATTGTTGTGGGTAACAGACTTTGGCTAAAATGTAAGAGAAAGATATGGAAGTAACATCACAAGCCATCAAGAAAAAAAATCTTTTGATCAGCAGTATATTTTATTTAAGCTTTGGAAGCCAAGAGTGAAGGACAAATGATGGATAAATTTTAGAACCTTGGAGACTGCTATATTTTAGAAGAATTTTTGTTTAGCCTTCAGTATAACCTGCCAGTTATCTGAAACTGGAAGGAATTAACAAAGGAAGAGATGCCTACAAATTTTTATCATATTGAAGTTTATTAAATTGAAATAGAAGTAATTCTCACTATGCCTAAGAAATGGAACAAATGGTTCATTAATTTGGATTTTTTTCAGAATGACTACTCTGCACATAATGAATTCAATGTTTACTTAGTTCACAACACTCTCAAAGAAAATTCAAGATACGATCAAAACATAGCCTTGCTTTGAGTTCTCCTTCCTCTCTTTCCCGCTTCCTATAGTGTACTGCATTAATGATAGACTTATTAAACATAAGTCCATCTCAACTTCATACACCTCTCAATGAAATGAAATCAAATGTTCAATTTCAGTTCAAATCAGGATGGTTTTTATCATGCCTTCTGAAAGGTGCATGAAGACTTCAAAGAAAATAGGTATAAAGATTTTTTTAATAAATACTTTGAATGTTTTCATTGTGCAATATATTTTATATTCACAGAAAGTCCACCATGCTCCCCCCCTCCACCCCACCCTAATATAAAGAAGAACTTCTTTATTGTGTGGGTGACCATGTACTAAAACAGATTGCCCAGAGAGGTTATAGGCTTTCCCTCATTGGATATATCCAAGATCCATACAGGCAAAATCCTGGGCCATGTGCTCTGGGATGACCCTGCTTGAGCAGGGAGATTGGACTAGATGACCAGTGCCGTCCCTTCCAACCTCACCCATTCTATAATTCTGTAATGCTGTGATTATTTATCATAATGGGCTTTATAATTTCAATAAATAGGTGTTTCTAAAGATAAAAACACTATTGAAGTGACTAAACTAATTCTTAAATCAGCAGATTAAAAATTCAACATTTATAGTGCCTTTTAGGAAAGGTTACCACAAATATAATTTCTTAGCTGTCCATTCAATATAAGCCTCTGATTTTCAACAGGCTGAGGACTGACATACAGAATTGTCCAAACATAAACTGATCAGTTAGATGCCACTTTACTAAAAGGAGAATTATTCTGCAAACTAAAAATCACAAATAGTCTATGACAACTTTGACAACTTTTATGGCTTCCTAAACTTCATACAGTGATGATTTTAAATTTATTCCTGAAGACTAGTAATGTTGAGGAAAAAAAACAGACTCAAGAAAACAACCATAAAAAACACCATCAAAAATCCCAAACCAGCTATAAAAATGTCTAACTTTGTATTATATATCTTCTAGACATCTAAAGACATGATTGACATTTTAGCTTTGCACAAATTTCTGGAGTTGCTGCCATATTATGCTTTTCATTGCTGGCATGGCAACCAAAGCCTGATTTCATGCCATATGGAGTCAGAGTAACTTTAGCACAACTCCAGTATTCCTAGATGATCCAGTGATTGGCAAGATTTCTGTGGTGGTTTTGGAACTGGTTTACATTTGCTAACAGAAATATTGAGAGTGAGTTTGGTTTGTTTTCTAGAGCCCTTTCTGACCTTCGACAGCTAAATGGAGATGCCAAACTTTAGGTTGACACATCTAACCTCTTAAACCCAGCATAAAATAAGAATCCCCAATGTAACATTGAATGAGGTACTATTCTGCAAGTGGTTGTAGGTTTTTCGAGGATGTAGCTCAGGGCTCCTGCAGTCTGTTTGCTTCCTGTACTGCGTATAGGTCATGCGATGCTGCATTACATTGCAGAAACACTGCACTGTTGCTTTCTCTTCAATGTGAAGGGGTTTGTCTCCTCCAGAAGATTTATTCCAGTGTTTACATTCCCTGCCATTAATACTTGGGAAGGTATGTCCACAGTGAAAAACAGTGACACTAGAGCCAGTGCAGAATTTATAAGAAAAAAATAATTTGATGGTTAATCCATCTCAGAAGCAAAGCATCCCTCTGGTAAATGTTGGTCTATTCTGTGGCTGTGTCTGCCTAGCACTAGAAACTGATTATATGTTGCAGATACTGACACAAATATCATGGAAATCCTGGATATCAGTTTAAGCTGCCGGGATTTCTTCTCTGAGAATTGGCCCTTCCCAGAATATCCAAGGACTTCTATATAAAAGCACAAAATCTTCTTTGTGTGCTGCTGGTCTACTATATATCAAAGCCAACAAGAAAATACTGATATTGCTGAAATCTCTTAAACTTCCATAATTCTGGAGAATCCTGTCATATCCACCTGAACAAATATATGTATTTAATACATTTCTAGTTACTTTGAAAACAGTACACAAAAACCAATGTTGTTTTCTATAATAAATTAATATAAACTATTATTTAATTAATTACATATTTTGTTTTATTATTTGCATGCTATTACTAGACCTCGATTTTACCTGTCCTCAACAATCTCTTGGTTCTTTTCTTCTTATTATTCCCTCTTTCCCTTTAGTTATCTTTTCCTCTCTTCACATCACACCTTATCCAAAAAATATTTTGGTTCCATCCAAACTTATTTTGCATTAAGTTGTGTCTTATCAAGTTGTTTTATTAAATGTCTGTACTTTACCATATACAGAAAAATCTATGACTTTCCAGGCCAGATTTCCACATTACCACTTCTACAGCCAAATCTGTCAAAGACCAATATTTGTTTTCAAGCTCTTTCAGTGAACTGAAATGCTGGCTGAGTGTGTCATTAGGAAGAACTAAAACAACAAGTATTTTCTGTATAGTAACAGGGTGTTTTAAACTCCCTTGCTGGGAGCCTACCAATTTATTTGCATGAGTTTATATCAAATGGGATAATATTGACTAGGAGATAGGGACATTGAAGTGTCAACTCAGAACAACCAGAATCAATAACGACTGGCAAAATGTTTCAAGGAAAACCAAATTTTAAAAAGTATATATTAATATAATAATTTTTTCATTAATTTTTTAAGTCACTGCTACGTCACATATGGGTAGTTAAGTCCAGACATAAATATAAACTATGATCAACTAAACACACTGTACTTCTAGGCTTTAAGAATCACTTTCTGATTCAAGGATTACAGAAGAAAATAGGAATAAGAAAAAGAAGAAAAAGGAAATACTTGTAGAATCAGAGTAGAGCACAAGTTATATTTGCATATAGCTCTTCAAAAAAGTATTAATGTCTCTGTTTCTTGATTGTGCTTGCATGGCTGTAAAGGTATCAGAATCTCTAAATACTCCTGTGATGTGAAGAAGTCCAAGTCAAACCTGGAAAAGTCTTTTCAGGGGGCTTATTGCCCCATTTCTCCTGCTCAAAATTAATTAACTTACAAGATAGCGCAAACTTTTTTTGTCTCCATTTCCTCTTGGTCTCTACTACTTTCCTTTGGTATAAAACACAAAGTGGGTGTGGGATGTGAGATTAGTAATAAAAGTTAGGAAAAAGTAATCGAGATTAACCAAGCTTTTCTCCATCTCTAATTGTACAGGCTTTGCTAATGAGCTGAAGCTGGACAATAAATTGACCATAGACTCTATTTAAAATACATTCTTCACTTCTGCTCATAAAATGCTGTCTGCCTTAACTTTCTGCAAAGAGGGGCAGAACTGAAAAAGCACAGCGTTTATCTTTAAGTTCAATAGAAAAGGCTGGAAGAAGGATTGTCCAAGGGGAGCTATCAGGAGAACTAGGGAGATAACATCCAAATAAGTAGAACAGGAAAGTGGTCAGGGAAATGCCATGAATAATGTGTAAAGGTAACTAGGAGAATAAAGAAGTTAAGCTATACCTGGAGTTAAATGGAAGGAAAAGCTAAAAAATATGGAATGTTAGCAAAATGAGAGGAGAAAAATAAAAGTAGTGAGAAAGATTAAAGAAAAAGAAAAATAGTTTTATAAAAATGTCTTACACAAGGTAACTGACACGGTACTTCTTCAAGATTCAAAAAAGGCGAAACTATTGAAGAGTTGAAAATATTGAGCTTCTCTCTTAGTTTGTGGAGTAATTTTTCTCTAGACACCTCTCTCTTTCTGCCATATCAAATCTGTCTGTCCTGGTTTAGGGCAAATTTGGGAGAAAACCTCCAAAAGGGACTCCCCCCAAGAAAGCAAACCCACACAGCCCCTACCCCCAATCAGTCTGGGAAAAATCTCCTTGGAGACAAGTGGAAAAAAAACTGTTTATTTAAACAGGCAAAGCACTCCCCACAAAAAATGAACAATACCAGGTGACAAAACTCATTTGCTGCTCTGAAGAGATGACAAATTCAGAAAGTCTCTCTGATGGATGATCACTCTGCTATTGGTCCCTCTGGGGCTGGGAATGGCTGCTGCCCAGAGCAGGCCCCCATAGGCTACAAACCATTCCAGGGAAAACTCCTCTGCCTCAGCTAGCTAAAGTAACTAAAAAGCAAAGGAGGACCCTGTTCTGCACTGTCCATACCCAGACAACACAGTCCAGTAGAATGTGGAGAATGAGTGCAGGCTGATAACAAATTCCATGCTTCTTCTTCTCCCCGCCTTCAGTCTTGTGATAAATGGGTGCGATTCATGATGAATAAGTTGTACTTATATCAATAATTTGGGAAAATAATTGGAAAAGTATATATGATTAGTGTTATGAACTAGATGAGTTTCTTCAAGAATGCATGTGGAAAGCAGGATGCAGGAGTTGGATTTGTTCTTGGGAATGGAAAAAGTCAGGAACTGACTCCCAAACCAAATTTGACATCAACTGAAGTTAAAACACATCTCCTGGAGCAGGATCAACCATGAATATGAATAAAATTGGGACCATTCCAGGTAGGGAACAAAATAGTGGTCTTTATGAAGTAATAAGGCTCAATTGGAACATAATGCATGAAGCTCAATGTGCATGCACAACTTTCCAGGTCATTCAGAGGATGGTGAGGAAGACCTTCGGCCTTCCTCCAAGAACACCCCTGAAGAGACAAGAAGACACCATAGCAACAATGGGAGCATGCACCACGCAGTAGAGTGACACAGACTTCAAGAATCGAAAATGGGAGGAGATTTACAGGAACTATTGATGAATATATATTAGCATACAGTATAAAAGTTGGACTTGGATCCTTTTGCCCTTTGTATGGGTGGCAGGGTGAGAAGCCCTCCCCATACCCCGATCAGCTTCACTTGTGCTTTATCCAAACCATTGCCAAATAACTCTTTGTAACCACTCCATTATATTTGATTGTATAATTATTAATTGTCACTGTTGAGGCAGGACAGGGGTAATGAAAACTCCAAGTCAGAAGGCTAGATGAACTGAACTCAACTGATTTATTCCAAATACACTGCTCTTTTTATCAAGAACATCAAGAAAACTAATTTCATTGGTCTTAAAGTAAAAGCATCTCACACCGTTGGTGAGCGCTGAATGACACAGTGGCAAGAACATATTATAAACAATGTGAAAAACAAGAGAGATAGAGAATTAGTTACATTCATTTGAAGCTGTTTCCTGGGTCTAGCTTGGCAGAAACCTCTCCTTTCTCTCTGATTGAACTGAGAATACCCATATTTTATACCCTAGTTGAAAACTGCTGCTAAATTTCAATCTTGTGACTTATGAAAATGGACATATGGGACCCCATTCATAACACTCTCAGAACCAGTCTTAAAGGAACAGAGTATAATGTCCAGCATAAACAGAACACACGACTGGGGATACAAACATCACAAAGTCACCCTAGAACACTGTCCTTCTCAATCTCTACCTCTTTTACCTATCATGACACTCATTGCACCTGTATCTATTGACTGTCTATGATACTGTAAAACTTCTCTGTTCCTATACAGTGTGACACAGGCGGAGAGAGAGAAAAGCTCCTTAGTAATATCAACACCAGTAAATAAATATGTTTGGACAGAACAGAAGGGAAGGTTTCCAAAACAGCACAGAAAGAGGCTGACACCTCTTAACCTGTGCACAAAAGAGCTGTGCAGGAAACTGGGCAGCTTAGGGCAAGTCTTGCTGAAAGCTGTTTTGAGATGCCCTTTAAGGTACTAGACATAGTCTCAGTAACAGGTTGTACCTGAATGGACTGATCTGCAAAGCAAATTGAGTCATTGCCTGAATTCCCAGTCCTCAGGATAGTAGATGAGGAAAAGATATTGGTTATATTTCCAATCCATTAACTTTTACTTCCTAGGGTTCTGAGGATATTGAGTGTCATCTGAGTAGGCATCAACATACAAGTAGAAATACCAAATCAGAATGAGAGTAATCTCTCTGTAGATATGGTAAACTAGATGAAAGGAAAAAAAAAATCTTGTGGTGGAAATGACCACATGGTATTTGAGGTTAAAAAACTGTAAATAAAATGCCTAAATGCCTAAGGAAATGTTATGATTTTAACAGAAACTCTGGCATAGGGAATAGCACACAGATACCTTTCAGGACTGTGCCTAGTGTAACTGATCCAACCTTAGCCAGGGGAATTAAAAAATGATACCTCAATCCAGACCTATATATAAGCTACAAATACCATAATGTTTATGCACCTATGTTCCTTTCTCCTCTTAGTGCTGCTTCAGTCACAGTTCAGTACATTTACTGTAGATTTTAATCATAGTTGAAGCGTGCACTTATACAAGTTTCATAGAACTTGTGTAGCATAATTAGACTATGGTGTCCCAGGAACATGTGAGCTTTTTTGGCTTTACAGATGGGTAGCCTTTTTAATTACTTCATTATACAACATCATGTATTATAACTAGTTTCTTCTCAAAAGAAAATTTGAATATTGTTAATCTAACTTTGTGTATTTTTTCCTCTTTATACATGCAGATTTTAAAAATCTGCCAGATTGAGTAACAGCCTCTGCCAGCAATTTTCCAACTTTCTGCCACTCTCTCTTATTTGAGAAAGATTTCAGAAGTTTTCCCTTAAATAAAAATTTAGATTCTCCTTCTATTCTGACTTTTTCTCTGAATGCAAATACAGCACAGTGACAAAATTTCTTACCATGGAATCTCATTTAATTTTACTCTTCAGATTCTACAGCTTCTTCAGAAGGGGAAACAGAGGTACAGGCACTGATCTCTTCTCTGTGATGACAGTGTCAGAACCTGAGGGAATGGACTGAAGCTGCATCAAGGGAAGTTTAGGTTGGACATTGGGAAAATGTTCTTCACCCAGAGGGTGGCTGGGTACTGGAACAGATTCCCCAGGATGGAGGTCACAAGCTTGACAGAGTCCAGAAGCATTTGCACAACACTCTGAGGTTTGTTGTATGATTTTCCAGGCTGTCCTGTGCAGGTCCAGGAGCTGGACTTTATGATCAGTGTGGGTCACTTCCAACTCAGAACATTCTGTAATTTTATAGTTTATTATTTTTATGATTCTGCGATAATAAAACCCTGATTTTCTCTTTCAAGCTGTGCTGCATTCTTTGTCTGCAAGGGACAAGGTGGAAAGGGAATACAGACACTCAAAATGCCAGAGGATTGTGTCACTGCTCCATAGTGTCTGATGTGCTTTGTCTCTGTAGACTCCTCTTTCCTTCTCTTTCTGAGGATACATAATGGAAGAAAAGATAAAGAAAAATTAACAAAAGATATTCAACAAGATGAAAGGTCCCAAAAAGATGGTATAAAGTTCTAGTGCATAGGACAAAACTTCTCCCTGTCTCTAAAATCCTTCTCATTACAATTATTTAGAGCATGCACTGAATAATGAAGGCACACCAAAAGTACAGTGTAACCACAAACATAAAAAGGCTTTTTCTCTAAATAAAATTGTTGTCTTGCTAATATTAGACAGTATAGAAACAGTATTGTCATAAATATTCAAATGATACAAAGGGCTAAGGATGAAATATAATCCTCCACTTGGGTTTTTGGGTTGGTTTTGTTTTATTTGATGTAACCCTGCAAATGGTGTTTTATTGCAGATTTTTAGAATAGACAAAAACATAATGCTGAAATACATGATACTCAGTGATAAGTCATTGAGCATATTCATTGCTGTAAATAAAGTCAGATGCTCAGTGGTTCTGCTGTGGCTGTAGAGGGAATAGGCAACACATTAAAAATCTAGCTGAATATTTTGGTTTTAAAGATGATCAAAGAGATCTTTCCATTCCCCTGATTGAAAGGTTCTTTGAAATCAGCTAGAGGAATTGGCTAGCAAAAAAAAGTGCTGGATTCTGCACCTGGGACAGGGCAGCCCTGGATGTATGGACAGACTGGGGAATGAGAGGCTGGAAAGGAGAGACAGAGAAAGGGACCTGGAGTCAATATGAATCAGACAGGAGGACCAAGGGTGTGCTGGGGGGCATCAGGCACAGCATCGCCAGCTAGAGAAGGGAGGGGATTGTCCTGCTCTGCTCCGCTCTGCTCTGCTCTGGGGAAGCCTCACCCTGAGAACTGTGTGCAGTTTTGGGCACCACAATAAAAAAAGATATTAATCTATTAGTCATCTTCAAAAGGAGGACTGTGAAGATGGTGGACGGTCTGGAAGGGAAGCCATTTGAGAATCAGCTAAGGTCATTTGGTTTGTTCAGCTTAGAGAAGAGGACATTCATCATGGTACACAACTTCCTCATCAGGGGAAGCACAGGGGCAAGCACTGATCTCTTCTCTTTGGTAGCCAGTGACAGGTCCCAGGGGAATGGCTTGAAGTTTTGTCAGAAGATTCGATAAGACATTAGGACAAAGTTCTTCACTTAGAGAATGGTTGGGCACTAGAGCAAGTTCCCAGGGAACTCCCAAGTCTGCCAGAACTCCAGAAGCATCTGGACAATGCTCTCAGACACTTACTGTGATTCTTGGAGATTTACTGCAGAAGGCTGCAAATTGGACTCAATGATCCTTGCTTGCTCCTTTCAGGTCAAGCTTCCCTTTCCAGCTGGCAATGTTTTCTTTGTGCGCCCCAGGACATGCATGGCCCTCCTGGCTGCCTGGGCGCTGCTGACTCATGTTCAACCTGCCATTGACCATGACCCCAGGCCCCTTTCCATGGTACTGCTTTCCAGCCTCTCATTCTTCAGTCTTTACGTACATGCAGGGCTGCCTGGTCCCAGGTGCAGAATTAGGCACAGTCCCTTGTTAAACTTCATATAGTTGGTGATTGTCCAGCCCTCAATTTGTCAACATCTCTCTGCAGGACCTCTCTGCACTCAAGGGAGTCAACAGCTCCTCCCAATTTCATATCATCTTCAAACTTGCCAAAGCATGTTTGAGTCCTGCAGAAAGCCACTAGTGACTGGACACCAGTCTGATGCCACTCCATTCGCTATAACCCTTTCTGCCTGACCAGGGAGCCAGCATCTCACCCATCACATAACATGGTTATCCAGCTATATCCTGGACATTTTGTCCAGAATGGTCTTGCGTGAGACCATATCGAAGGGTCTGCTGAAGTCCAAAGAAGACTGAAGCAACTGGCTTTCCAAGATCAACTATGGGGGTTACCCTGTCTTTTTGCTTAAAGATAAATTAAGAGAGGCTCTTAAATGAGTTGCCTTCCCTATGGCATTAACCAATCCCTTTCCACTCAGAAACAAATACGGCTCAATGTAAGTGAAAAACTAACAGTTTGCTAGTTAGTAATTTCACTTCAAGTGAAATTGCAAGAGACAAAAAAATAACAGCAAATACAAACAGTAGATACAAAAGTGCCAAATCTCATTAACGCCTCCTGAGCAAAGAGAAACCCAGAACGGTAGGGTAGTCCTGCCCCATGGCTGCTATGGGCAACCTCAGGTAGGGAGACAAAGGAAAAATGGCACGAGCCTCTTCCCCTTCTACTTATGTGTCTAGGTTTGGAAAGACAGGTGTCTGCTAAAGAAGGCAGGAGCCTCCCCTGAAATGAAAAAAAAAAAAAAAACCCCCCCCCCTCCAATTTGTTATAAATTTGAAATTAAGGGGGGCTCTCAGGCAAAAAATATGGGAGCAAGAATGACAGTTCTTTATTAGGGAAGAAAATTAAAAGATAAAATAAAAAATGCACTAAACCAAAACAACACTGACAGAGTCAGAATACAACCTGACTCCCTGTTGGACAGGGTGTTGGTAAGCATCCAATTGGACTTGTGCCTGCAGTCCTCCTGGAGTGCCAGGTGTGGCTCTATTGGAGCAGTGATCCTGTAGAAAAGGGTGTAGTCTTCCTCTGAAGAGGGAGTGGAAAACGTTCTGGGAAATTCAGCGCAGAAAAAGCTGTGCTGGTGGGCCAGAATCTCAAGACTATATGCAGGTAGGAATGCTTGGCTCCTCCCTCTGGGTGGAGCATCTCACAATGGGGTGTTAATATTCTTATTAGTCATGCAGTGACAGACAATGGCCCATTATCAACAGATGTCTCCCCGGAGGGAGGATTGATTGCAGAAGAGAGACTGAAAAACTGTCCACTTAACACAAGACAAGTGCCATACAGGTGGCAAATAGAATACATCTTGCTTTTCAGTCTGGGACATTATGTCTCCAGCAGCAGCAGAAGCTCTGTCTGCAAATGCAGCTGGCAACTGTGGTGCTCTCTGCTTGGTCAGAGGCTGGAACCTGGTCAGGGGCTGGAACTTGGTTATGGGCTGGAGCTCAGCCAGGGGCTGGAATTTTTGGAGGGACATTGCCTTTGCTGTCGGCAGCAGAGAGCGAGTGGTCGGCTGGGGTATCCTGGTCTCCACACCCTTCACCTCAGCAGGGCGCTGGCAGCAGCTGCAGTGACCACACGGAGTGCGGCTGCTCACTTCCCCCAGCTGTGGACACAAACATGCTACAAAATTCTCTCTTGAAAGAATTTTTGACTGTGAAATGCTGCTTCTAAGTTGGCACTGTTGCGAGTAGAGGCAAGGAAAAAACCCAAGAAACAAACCAATCAGCTGGAGAGGCAAAAGCCAAAGAAAGCAAGCTGCCTGGGAGTGCAGACTTTTAAAAGTCACCATGCCATTCTCTCCTGGCCCCCACACCCACTATTCTGGTTTATGGTTGCAGGGTCTAAAAGAAACAGTAAGAAATTTGGGCACAGATAGATATGGAATACAGTAATTTCTATTACCCTGGACACCTGTCGTAGAAGGAAATCAGTTGGACAAGCAGGAATTCCCCCTCATAAAGTGCTGGCTGCCACCAATGACTGTGTCCTCTGGGTGTTTTTCAAGACTTCCCAGAATAACCTTTGCCATTGTTTTACTGGGCACTGAAGTGAGACAGACAGTCCTATAGTTTACGGGTCCCTCGTTCTTAACCTTCTTGAAAACTGGGACAACTTTAAACAGCTTCCAGTAAGCTAGGACCTCTCCAGAATCCCAAGACTGCTCAAAAATCACTGAGAGAGGCTTTGTGATAAAAGCAGCAGCTAACTCCTTGATGATTCTCAAATTAATATCAGATACACAATTGTTCATTTGCTATAGCTTTGAGGTTTTTCTGGGTCTATAACCATTATATTAGCTGTGCTTAATACACTGTGCTACAAACAAATGAGTTCAGGAAGTAAACATGTAGGCTATCACAAACTTCTAATTCTTGACTGAAAAAGCAATTATTGAATGTAAATAGTCTGTAAAACAGTGAATCACTGGATTTTGTTGTTTGGGCAAGTCATGGAAGTAAAAAGAGTAGAATGGAGGGTTTACATTAAACTATACTTAGGAAAAATCTCCTTAAGAAATCATAAGGAGTACACATCAAGAAGAGAGAAAAGAGCAAGAGAGGAAGTATGTTTTTAAAAATACAATCTGCAAAGTACTGTAGAGAGCTGTAAGGTAATACAGGTGTGCCATCTAGACAGATTTGTGAGCTATTTTACTATTGTTTAGAGACACCGGAAAACACTGCTCTGAATCTGTTCAGGCTGGTGTTTCCAATTAAACAGTATGATTCTTGGCAAGGGAGCAGTTAAGTGTATTGCGTGTTGTTATTATGGTGAAATGCTGTGAGCTTGCCCTAGAAGACTTTTGTATGGTACATCTTTGTTCCAAAAAAATGGGTGTGAAATTATGACACAAAATTCTTCATGAAAACTACCTCAGAACTTGTGAAGTATAAGTAAATGCATATGCATTTTAAATATTTTGGGTTTTGACAAAATTTTCATCCTAAAAATATGGGAACACCAGTCTGTGCCCCAAGAATGTGTTTCCTGGAGGATAGACAACTAGGATTATTATGCTTGGACTTCACCAGACATCTTAACAAAATCTGATGAAAGCATCAGAGATGAAGGGGCTAGGATAGACCTCACAAAAGGCCAAGGACTACCTTCTGCTCTTGTGAGCTGCTTTTAAAAAAAAAGTCTCTTGCTCTCTGCCCTGGCTAAACTGCACTGCTATCCCTGGCCATAATTCTCAATGCCCTTAGAGTCACATTTCACCATGTTGTTAAAACAGTTTTTCTAGAGAAGCAATAGTCTTGCCAACTTAATGATATGATTTTAAAGTTTGCTTTCTTTACGTGAAATAGCTGCAGTTGTAATTACGGAACTTATCTTATTTCAAAGTTGATTCAAGTTCTGATTGACAATGTAAAATTTCAAATAGCTTAGCTGGCATGTAGAGGCTGGCAAAGTACTTACAGAGTACTTATCCTCCAAGCAAGATCAAAAATTTAGACTGAAGCAATTGATGTTAGTGAAACCCAGGTCTTTCCTTTTGTAGAAAAAGAAAATATAGAGAGACCTCTTATAATAGTTCATGATAAAATATTTTCGTTATAATGTGACCTGTTAGGTGTAATTTCATTAAAATATATGTATGCTGAAAAGGATTCTTATTTATTCATTTATTACCAGATTCAAAATATATAAGTTTAAGTCATCTGTTTATACATGCCACAATTTATTTTTTGTCTTTTTATTGTCTGTGAAGCAGATACATGGGCAAAATTTGTGAAGAATGATCACAAAACATCAGTAGCGTCTTTCAGTATCTGCTAGATGAAACAAATAATAAGGATGTCATCATGGAAGTCTTCTATAGGCTTCCTAACCAGGACAATAACAACATCAATTTACTCCTTGAGGAATTAAGGGACACTTCTAAGTCAATTTCCCTTGTTCTTATGTCCTTCAACTTGCCAGAAATTAACCCAGAGCATCTGGAAACGAAGGCCCGAAGATTCCTGAAAAGCTGGATGGCAACTTTATGAAGCACGTCCTAAGGGGGCAGATGAAGGAAGATGCCCTCCTTGATCTACTGCTTGTCAGAGAGGATAATTGTGGGCAAATTGGAGATTGGCCACAGCCACCAGTGTCTTGGCCACAATGACCACAAAATGATCAAGTTCAAAATCTCTGTTGACAGAAGGGAAAGTTCCAGCAAAACCTGAGCTCTGGACACAAGGAAAGCAGCTTTCAGATTGCTCAGGAATTAGTAAGCAAGATCTCCTGGGAAAATGTTTTTGCAGGTACTGGGGTCCATCAGTACTAGTTACTTTTTAAACAACACCTGCAGAGGCCACAGAACCAGCAATTCCTGAATGTTGGAAGTCAAGTAGGAGGGTCAGAAGGTCATATTGGCCAGAAGGTCATATTGGCTGAATAGGAATCTTCTCTTGGAAATAAGGAAAGTAAAAAAGGTAAGACCAGTGGAAACAAGACAAGAATGCAGACATGCTGCTTGCCAATCTAGGAAGAAATTTTGTGTAGCTAGAACTCAGCTGGAGCTGAAGCTGGCCAGAACAGTGAAGATTAATAAAAGGAGGCTTTTTCAAATACATTAATGACAATAGGTGGTGTTAAAATAACGTTGGTCCATTACAGGATGAGGATGATCACCTCACACACAGGGATTTGGACAAGGCAGAGATGTTTTAATGCATTCTCTGCCTCTGTCTTCAGCACAGATGACAGACCAAGGGGATCTCAGTGCCCTGAACTGGAGGACCAAGACTGTGAGAATAATCAGCTCCCAATTGACTCTGAAGTTGTCTGGGATCAGCTGCTACAAATCTGTAAGGCCTCATGGAATTGACCAAAGAACCCTCAAAGAGGTGGCTGATGTCACGAAGAAACCTCTCAATGATTTTTAAGCTGTCATGGAAATCCAGAGAGGTCCTAGCTGACATGAAGCTGGCAAATGTTGTACAGTTTTCGAGAACAGTGAGAGGAGGGACCCCAGTAACTCCAGGTGTGTCAGTCTCACTTCAGTGACTGGTAGAGTTATGGAGAAGATTATTCTGGGAGGTACTGAAATACATCTGAAAGACAACACATGTTGTTGCATGTGTTAGAAATATTGGGACTGTGAGATAACATGTCAGATTGAACTGTTCATGCCATGTGAGTGATCTGAAATCATGCTTCTCTATTCATGCACTCCTTATGATTGTCATTCATATAGGGCATCTATGCTGTGAACACAGAATCAGTGGAAAATAACACAATTATTTAATGTGTAATCATGACTTCCCATAGAATTTTAAGTGAGGAAATGCTAGGCAAAAAAAATCTTTAAATCTTGGATTTTTCTTCATGGGTAATCATTCTATGACTCTCCTCCATCTGATTTCCTCAGAAAATATATAATTACTGTGAACTTCACATACAGCTAGGCAGTGTGAAAAGCCAAAAGAATGCCGTTAAAAGAGGAAAGGGATAAATGCATGCAAAGTAGGATAAGTTAATTTTCTTCCATTTCTCCATTAAAGCATGAGGCTGTATCAAGATAACACTATTATAATTTATTCATTAAACTGTAGTTAGTTCGAGATCCTGTTAGATTTAGAAATACGAGGTTAAAATTTCAATCCATGTAAGAAATATTTTCACAAGAAGAATCCCAGCTACCTACATGAACAGTCCAAAGAAACAGTCAAGCTTCAAGGGTATGTCTTTGCCATATCCTGGCTCCACAAGCAGCACAAAATCACACATCTTGGTTTCAGAACAAAGGAAGTTTGGACACATGGGATGGAAAACAATAGTGTTCCATGATATTAGGTCACAGATACGGATGACTGAGGCACCCATCCTCACAGTGTGTTGCAGTAATGAGTCATTTTACATAGAGTTTGGGAGGTCAGTTAAAATCTGTAACTTTAAAAACTATTAGCATTTAATTTTCCCAGAATCACAGAACACTTTGGCTTATATTTTAAGTTCTGTGATTGCTAAAGAAGAGACCAATAAAATGATTATTCATTGACATCTCACCTTTTTTGTACCTGAATCACTCTCATTTTTTGTACTTTCCATAGTTATTATTCTTTACTATTAGTTTTTCTTATTTCATTTATGCCTTGTTTTGTTCAAGTAAATGGTTCATATCTGAGCTCATAATCTCTGCTCTTAGACTCCCTCTCACCAGGAGGGAGTGAGGAGGAAAGAGTGGAGCTTAAGTGGAGTTTAATTTTCCAGATAGATTTTTTTTTTTTTAAACCAGCACAAATGAAAAAAAAAAGATTTTTCTTTTCAATTAAGGAAACATTTTGTTATCTTCTTAACATATGGAATAAAACATTATTGGCTGTCAGCAAATTCATATAATAGTTTAAAAATAAAGCTTTTACACTATGGTCTTTTCAGAGAAGGGTTTCTATGGCCCTAATCAATCTGGTTTTTTCCCTCAGTTTCTCCTTCATCGCAGAGATGTTATTTCTTAGACCTGTGTAAGAAAAAGAGGATAAATTTGGTGTTTTGTTCATTTTAATAAACAAAATGTATTTTATCAGTCTGATGTGGTCCAGAGGTTCAGAAGTATTTTCAATTCTGACAAGTTCCTACTAGTTTTATTGTTTCATTGCTTGACTCATGCTTGTTGAAGGCAAAGATTAAATTTTGAAACAATAGGCACAAAAATAGAGTTCTTCAAGAAGTTATCTGATCTGTTCTCAACTATATTTAAACAGTCCCTGACAGATTTTCTTCTGCCCTGTAGTACAGACTGGCATTAATTTGATCAATTCAAAGTAACCTCTCTGAAAATTTATAGGCTTGAACAAGAGAGCTGTCATACACAGATCTCCATGGCAACATAAACAAAAGCATCTTTCGGTTTGACAATGGCAGCCATCTGGATACCATGAAAATGTGTAATGTTTGTAATGCTGGAGCTAATTTATTTACCTTGTAACAAATTTAATGTAACCTCATTATCACTCTTACTGCAGCTGAGAACATGAAATCCTCTACAGCAAGAAGGAGGCATCAATTCATGTGGCACTTGTGATCTCTATGCCGTGTCTAAAGTGGTAATTAGGACCAGAAAACATAGGTGAGGGGGAACCAACCACCTCGGCATGTATTTCCTGGCCAGAGATTTTTCCATACATGACTCTTTCTTTTCCCAAACAGAAAGAGCAGTCAGGTTATTGATGGGTCACTGTGCTGTCAAAAACTTTATTTCATATTAGATGACTAACATTTCCCTATTTTTTTAGCACTGATGGGAATATGAGATGTTATCCCACTCAAACCCAGGTTTAGAGTTTTAACTGTTCTCTTCAGTTTTGCTGCAATTGCAGGTCGTGGTCAGTCTTTTGGGTTATGTTCTTTGACCTCTAGAAAAATCAACGGGTGATTCAGGGTAATCACAAGCAGACAGAAAAGGCTCAAGCAGCTGTTGCCTTTCAGATATCTGGAAAAATGTTATTGAATTTCTTTTTTAGAAAACATCATTCATTTATACTGTATTTCTTCTTATTACTAAGTCACGGTGCTTAGAACAAATGCTATCACAAGAGGAGAAAATCCATTAGCTGTGTTTACTATGACTGTCTAAGAGTTTTGTTTAGATCTAAAATTCTCAGCATGTTCAGCAGAACGTTCACAACACAGCTATCTGTTTTTAGAATAAGTGTCTTTCCCTATTCCAGTTAATTGAAAGCAATTCTCAATCACCCTCCTGTGTTTAAAGTATCTGGATAAAGTTATAGTAGCAGAAAAGTCTCAGGGTTTTAAAGACTTATAAACAACATAGTTGTTTGAACAGCTGACAAATAAATTTAAGCTCCCCAGGATACACTTGTTTAGGATTTTCCCAATTAGGCATTTTATTTGATCTCTGGGTCTGGGTGAGCCACAATTCTCAAGAATTGAAGAAGAGATTAATGGACTGGATACAATGGCTAATTCCTCTCCAGAGTTTTGTTCATTGCTTGTCTTTGCTAATTTAATACCATTATATTCAAAGTGAAATAAATCAAAATGAGAATTAGTCTTAGTGCAACCAGTCTTTGAAGGAAGTTTAGGGCTTCCAGATCATAAGAGTTTTTTACAATTCTAAACAAAACTTTAATTTTTCTTATGGAATGTTGCAAGGATAGGCTTGAAAGAAAGCTTTTGTAAGAAAACAAAAAGTTGTGACTTTACCTGTTAGATAGAAATGTAAAATCACTTTAAGACAGAGACACTTGAAAAAGGAAAAGGATAACTGAGGTCCTAAAATATCAAGTATTAAAGAAAGGTCTGGGAAGCTGGAGCATCAGAAAAATATTTGAGAGAAAGCCAGTGCAATGTAGGACACAGATAAAGGCAAAAACCCGTTTGTTGTTTGTTTGTTGGGGCTTTTTTTTTCTTTAATGACTGCACTTGAATCTGAAATTAGGCACAGCAGGTAGGAAGATACTGAAGGGTTTTAAAAGGTATCACACATCTGTATGCTAACTGAGTTTGGTTTTTACCCATAGAGATGTGGACCCCACAGTGTTTACAGTCACAAATGAGAATTGTGTATTTCCTGCAAGTATACTGTGTCCTGTTGACCCACTATTTAGAGCAGATAACTTCTATCTCTTAATTGCACTTGGCTTCGTTTTAAGAAATAGGTTGTTTTTCTTGAAGGATGCATTTTATGCAGGGTCTCTTCCAATATAGTATATTTTTCCTTTCTGTGATTGTATCAGTCTGGACAGGAAAGATTTATATTCTAGGGAACAGGTCTTCAGATGCATAAATGAGTTTAACCCTCCTAAAATCAGGTATATATAATAGACTGCTTGTCATTACAAAAAAGCTACCTCTTTCTCCCTTTATGACGTGGTACCCTACTGAAGTACAACACACGTAGTGTGCAGTTCAACAACTGTGGTACATGTTGTCCAAATGCTTGCAAATAATAAAATGGTCAAAATGTCCATCCTACAGGAGTTTTCTGAGAATTCTGTGAAATGAGATTGGATCAGAAAGGCTATGATACTTTCCCAAAATGAAAGTAGTAAGGGGATTTTTGTTCTCCAACTAACACATTTTACCACTCCTGATGTATTAAAAAATGTCCTCATATCTTGGGTAATCTGAAAGAACACTCAAATCTGATGATTGGTATTAAAAGACCTTAGTGTAAGGACTTTGCTTTGTCATCAAACACTTGATATTTGAAGTGAGTCATTTGCACATTCAGTTCACATCAACAAAGCATAAACTGGTCCAAGCAGAAAAATCTCAAAAAACAAAAAAAAAAAAAACCAAAAAAAACCCAACAAACAAACAAAAAAAAAAAAAGAGAGAGAGAGAAAATTAAGAAGTATGAAAGAAAAAAGAAAAAAATAAAAAAAGGCAGTCCAAATACATTGCATTCCTTTTGGGAGCATGAAGGACCTACAGGCCAGATCAAGTTCTGTGGTCTGGTGCTCCTAGACACCAAGCAGAATAACACAGAAGGTCGCAACCACTTTTTCCTGGAAGTGTTCCAGGTCTGATAAAAACCTCAAGGTAGAGTTAGCTAGGCTGTAGGTTATTGTCTGAGCTCAGTAAAGCTGGACCATGCAGAAGCAGTCCAAATGAAATTATATCAGATGCATTTCTGGAGAAGTGTGTAGCAACAGTTAAGTCCAAACCATTACAGACAGTATACATCACCAGTCCAGAAGGTGATTTCCTTTCTTTTCCAGGTGTTATAGGACAAATGACTAAGGCCAGGACTGCACTGGTCAATGCAGTGTATCTGGGCTTTTTTTCTCACCACCAGTGAAGGAGTGGGAAACCTTAATGGGTTCACTGTGCTGCAAGATTGTGTTTCCGAAGAACTAGAGAATATCATTCACATAGGGCTCTAAATCCCATTGAAAATTATAAATCTCTGTCATTTAGGTATCTTTTGCATTTGAAAAATAACTCATTATCTCTATGTTTGTTGCAGGGTCTGAAGAAAAGGAGATGATGAAGAGAGTAGGCCCTTAGTAGCTCTTCAGTATTCTAACCGTTTCATTAAGACTTTTCTGTGTTTACTTTTAGGTGGCTAATAGACTCTTCTCACAGCATTATGAACATTTTTCTGCAATGGATGGTCAGGCATATTACACAAGACATTACTCATTCACTTGAAGAAAAATTGTCTTCTTTCTTTAGAAATCCTCCTTCTCAGGAAATTCATGTCAATCCTTGAAAGCTGAGAATTATTCCCAGCTTAACCAACTCTCCACATCTGTGTCCCACCTAGCTTGCCACTGCTATCTCCATTTCTGAGCTTTGCTATCACTTGCAAGGAAGGATAAGGACAAGACTTAAATCCAGACCTTACCCACCAGCCTATTCCAGTTCCTGTACAATCTAACAGGAAAAACCTCCTTGTGAACATGATGAAAATTTGGTCAAGCACACCGAGAAGTTGGGTCCTTGCACATGAGGTCCTGTGTCTTGCTGCAAGCAAAGAAAGTTGAGAATAAATTCCCATGTTTCACAGACTTATTTTGTGGATTAATAAAATAACCAAACAAAACTGAAAAAACCCTAAATATTTTTATTTCTGAAACAGTGCCCTCTGCTGGGGATATTTTTTTAACACTATAAAAAGAGAACTTTATTCCTGCATCTCATATGGCTATGAGTGTGATCTTGGAAATAGACTGAATTCAAACATATTAATAAGCCATATAATAATAACTATAACCAAATTTAAAACTTTAAATCTGTTTATGGAAGCTTTTTGTTATTATTCTCATTTCAGAGTTAAAGGGAAAGAAAACAAAACCATGGATAAAAAAATATATTGGTCTTATGACCATGTACAAGTTATCCCTATCTGTTTATGGCAGAATCCTGAAATGCTGATATGCTGTATTTAAACTGCAGTGCTTCCTGCTTACATCTTTACACTGCAGTGCTGTAGCTCATATGCTTCTCTGCATATTTAAATAGACGATCCAACAAAGTCAGCTGTTAGGATTGTTGAAAGAAGATCTGGTATTTAGACCACATCTTTGGAAATAGTCAAGATATGGGGAATGTTACTCTGCTTCTCAGGCGCAACTCCTACAAAGATATGAGTACACTAGGGATTAAGTCCCTGTGGTGACATCATCAGCACACCTCCAGATTTCACTCCTTTACTGCTTTACATTCTCTTTTGTAACTCTAGACAGGCTAAAACTTCCACACCACAGATCATATGAGTATCCTATTTCTCGTAAGCAGCACTTTTAAATAATCCAATTTTTGTAATTTTTATCAGTACTGTTTGATGCTCAAAAATATTTACTTGAGGTTAAAACATTATCAGATACCTACTGTCCCTCTGTAGTACCTCAGGGGGAATTCAAAACCAGACAGCTTAGATCTCTGCACTTCAAAGAATTTCCCTTGAAACCATGTTTACAGCATAAGCTGAAAAACAAGGTCCCTTTCACCTTTTGTACTACCATTAAACACATTAAAGCACAACACTCCACTGAATAATTCTTCCATATCATACAAACTCCACCATAATCTAAAATTGGTCAATTGCTTTCCTTTTAACATGCTAATTTACCACTGCAGAAACCCAACACTGGAGTGACAAGAATGTTTTACAGTAATTTCTGTCCCATCCTCTGCTGCTACATTATTTCACAGCTTCACAGACCTCTAGTGTAAGATACAGTGAGATCTATAATGCATTAAAAAATTACTTCAAAATATAAATTTTAAGAATTTCCTTCCTTGGCCTCATATCTTGACCATCTCAAAGATATTTAGAGCAGTTAATTAAACCCTTTATTGATCATGTCTTTCTTTTAAGTTGCTTTTTATTTTGTTGTAGTAAAGGTTATAGCTGAGTTGAACAGCACACCCTATTTAAGCTCCAAATCTTTAACCAGAAAATGAGAGGTTAATACATAAATATATGGATTGTACCCTCCCATCATGTGTGAATTTCTCCAAAAGCCAGCTACAGCTGTAAAAATTTGTAGAGGGTTGACTTCAGGTGGCTTTCAGATCTCCATCCAGGTTCTTTTTCAACTCTCCTCAACACTGTAAGATAATAAGATGGCCAAGCTCATTGGTTGAGATAAAGGCAATTTTATAAAAAAAGCAAAAGCCACACATGGAATTAAAGCAAACCCAGGAAATTTAGTCTAAACTTCCATCACCAGGCAGATTTCCAGCCACTTCCGGGGCAGTAGAGCCTCATCATGCATAGGGGTTGCTCAGGATGACCAACACTACAAACTTCCAATGCTTCCTCTCCTTCCTTTCTTCCTTCCAGCTTTTAATCCTGAGCATGATGTTGTATAGCATGGGATTACCCTTGATTATTTGAGGTTCCTCCCTGACTCTTTCCCAGCCCCAAGCCTTTTAGTGGGAAATGAGGGGTGTTTAGTGCTCCAGCCTTGATGCTGTGCAAGCACTGTGCAGCAACAGCTGAAATACCAGTGCGTGACCAACACTCTTCAGGCACCCATGGGCCCCTATGAGGAGAATTAACCATCTTCCAGCCAGACAGGTATGCTTCTGAGCAGTGTCATAAAGTATGTAACATTTTAGCAGCAGCTTGAAACCTGATGCTTTTTGTCTAACAGAAATTTATAATAATTGTAATGAAACAATTGTAATTATTCTGCTGGATAAATGAGATTTTATACCAATGTGTACAGCTAAGGTAATTTGTAAGAGTAATGCAGCTTGCATAGCTAGTTTATGCAAGCCTACTGCAACCTTCTACAAGGTTCTAAAAACATGAGAAACAAATTCTAAAATATTGTTGTTTTTTCTTAGTTGGATTCACAAGGCTAAAAAGTGGAAACTTGCATCCAAAAGATTTCAAATTCATTCAGAACTTTCCTTTGCGAATACAAAGGTAATGTTAATGAACCACTTTGTTTTAGTAGTGTGTAAAGTCTTTATATACTTCACTGCACTTAACTTTAAATAACATGAAGCCTTTAAAAATCCCATTACATTAAATATTTCTGATTTTCTTTTAAATTTTGTAATTGACCCATCCCTACAAACAATGTCTTCTACCAAGATGAATATCTGTTGAATTTATCTGGTTTTCTTATTTTGCAAGAATTTTAATTTAATTTTCACACCCATCAAACCCAATGGCCCTCACAAGCATGAAAAATTTGAAGTTAGGATAAATCTGTACCATTTCCCATTATCTAAAATATTTAAAATTAGTTTATACTCTTATGTCAGAGTATAAAGAGAACTGTAAAGTGGAATTGAATGTATTCTATTAAGCAAAATAAAATGTAGCATCAGTGAAACACATCATTCATTTATGGCAGATACTCGAATCCTTTCCTCAAAGTTTACAAATTCTTATGCAGTTCACTGCCAAGTAAATAATCTCTCATGACTAGTCTAACAGAAAAAAAAATGAAGAATCTCTCTCCATGTCAATTTTTTGGGCTTCTATATTTGTATCTATCTAATCTAATGTAATCAAGCACTTGTGGTCAGTTATTTGTTTAGTAGTTTAGTTTTTCTAGAGGATGCTCATTTTAAAATGATGTTTATAACCCACTACTGAGATAATCTGCCTCTCAAGTGTATTATATACCATCATCTCCAAATTATATTTCAGTCCAAACATCATATTTAAAAGTAGCTTCTCTAGATATCTGCTTTGAATACTCAAATTTTTTCCTTTAACCATACCATGAAATATTCACTTTAAAACCTCCTAGATCAAATTCTCTGCCTCTATTGTCTTGTTTTCTTGTAGTTCGTGTAAGATTTTGTTTTGGGTTTTTGGGGTTTTTTTACTGTGGTTTGGTTATTTGTTTGTAGGGTTTGGTTTTTTTTATTGCTCCCATCCAAGAGGGTTGTTTCTATACCTTCAGTTAAATACCAGGGGAACCATTGATAGGAATAATGGTTTCTTTGTCTAATTTAAATGACAAGGGAGAAAAGAAATAAAATAAAAAAGATTTTTTAATTCTCAGAATAATTCATGAGAAGACAGAAGGCTGTTCTTGTCAGTTAGGAAGATCATTGTCACTAATGAACAATATTAGTATTTAGTTTTGGTGAAGTGGAGGACATACCATGTGTTTCACTCTTGGTGAAATTAATTTAATGTCACATGCCACAGTTGAGGGTCTCTTGTCCCACAGCTTCTGAATTAATGACAATGAAAGATGTTTTGCACTTGGGAGAGCTGACACAAATTTGTAGCTGAAGTTCTCACAAATGAGAAGCAAACAGGGGTTAATGTCTTGACCTCATGCATTCAACTGTGCTCTCAAACTAGAGAGGGTTTTTTCACCCACTTTGCAGCTATGAACTGCTGCAAATCTTTGATGAAACAGTGACATTTTACCAATCTCAATAACAACTGATAAGTGCCTCCTGTTGACAGTAGTACTGTGTTTTAATGAACAAATAAACAGCTTATGCACCATTCTTGGCAAGAAACCCCATTCACTGAGGCACAGCACCAGCTCTCCCAGTGTTACTTGGGCTAATTGACTCATTGGATGAAGTTAAATCACACTATCCCCAGTGGGATGTATGTTTCTCAGTAATCAATAGCTCAACAAGATCCACATGGCAGGTAATTAAGTGGAAATTAATTAATACCAATCAAATGTTTCATTAGGTTTGCCATTCCTTCACTCAGAAGTCCCAGTGTACCGTAAATAAGGCTCTGAAGAAAAGAAAAATACACTCTGTTTCCTAACAAGAAAAATATTATTGCTAAATTCTTCACTTCTTTGTGCACCGTTTCAAAGTAGCATCTCATTTTCTAGGTATTACATCCTAGAAAAGATTCTCAGCTCACATTCTTTTTAAAGATTTGTCTTCTTCCTGAAATAAAAGGTGGTTTTTCAGTTCAAACCAAAATAATTACACTGATTGTGGAGAGCATTTGGAGTACTCTGTTTCGTAGTAGTATTTTACCTGTCATACAAGTGAGGCAAAAGGTGTAAGAAAATGTAAAATATTTCATGTTCACAAAGAGAGCTGGAATGAAACAGTCAAAACAATTACTCACAGCTATATGAGCAGGTGACCACCTCCCATATTCTATGCACGTGGTATTTCCTTAGTGTTCCTTGAACATATTGGAAGAGGATTTTAAAAGGATTGATTATAGTTTTTATATAGAGTAAGACAGGGATAGATTTCTGCTCCATAAAATTTCCTGAGTGAATTCTTACATTGTCCAATGTTCTGCAGTTTTCTGTGGAATGCACCTCAGGAAAGGAATCTTACCTTTATTATAAGGAGACTGATTTCTTTCTCTTTTACCAGCCTTTTTAGCTGCTGAGTTTAGGCTGCTGTTGAAATAATGGTTCAAGGACTATTCCTTCTCAGTGCTTCTTGGTTTATATACAAGTGAGTGGAAACAATGAATTAGGGGAAAACTAATTGACTAAAAACCCAGGTGAACAACATGTGAGCAGAATGGTAAGCCTAACATTTTCCCTCAGTGAATGCCTCTTGCCAAGAATGGTACATAGGTTGTTTATTTGCTCATTAAAACACAGTACTACTGTCAACAGGAGGCATTTATCAATTGTTATTGAGATTACTACAGACTTCTCTCTGGAACAATCAGAAAGAAGGTTGGGAGACACCTTCCAGTTTGGATAGACCTTAGCATCTGGAGAGAGATTCTCCTCTGTATAATTGCAATTTACAGGTAGCCTCTCCAACAGCCCTCAATTATGTAGCAAAATAGGGTGAAAATAGAAATTTAAGGCAAAAAAGGAGTTTCTTACTTTAGCAGTAAATAGATTTAGGAATACATTCACAGACAGCATTTATAAGTGCAAACAAATTCGATAAAGGAAGACACAAATATTTCAAGATTGCCTAGTATTTTATTCTAATTTAAATTTTCTGTTTGTTCAAATCCACACTTTTGGTACCATTTTAATCTGTAATAAGTATTTTCTCTCTTGCAGGGAGAAAATTGGAAATACCAAAGCTGAGGTAGAATTTAATCTGGCTACCACTGTAAAAGACCCCAAGACAAAAGGAGGGCTAAGGAGAATCTCCACCCTTCACTGTTTGTAGACAGAAACATAGTGACCAAGGATGAGGAGACGACTGAGATACTTAATGCCTTTCCCTCAGTCTTGAACAGCAAGACCAATTGCCCTCAGGGCACTCAGCCCCTAAGCTGGAAAACAGAAATAGGGAGAAAATGAAGCCCCCATAATCCTGAGTCAAACATTTTGTCAGTGATCTGCTATATCACTTAGATACACACAGGTCTACAGGGTCAAATGGAGTCCACCCAATAGTGCTGATGGAGCTGATGGAATAATTCACCAAACCACTTTCCATTTTTTTGTCATCAGTCTTGGATAAATTGAGAGGTTCCCGTTGACTTAAAATTATTATATGTGATGCCCATCTAAAAGAAGGGCTGGAGGTAGGATCTGCAGAGCTAGAGACCAGTCAGCCTGACCTCAGTGTCAGGGAAAGCCATGGAGCAGATCACCTGGAATGCCATTACATGGCATTTGCAAGACAAACAAGAAGAAGTCAGGCCCACGCAGCATGAATTTAGGAAAGGCAGGTCTTGCTTGACCATACTGATCTTCTACTATGACAGGATGACCCATTTAGTAGATGAGAGAAAGACTGTGGATGTTGCTTCCTTTGATTTCAGTAAAGCCTTTGACACCATTTTCCACAGGATTCTCCTGGAGAAGCTGGCTTCCCATGTCTGGGACATGTGCACAGTTCACTGATTGAAATACTGGCTGGTTGGCCAGGCCCAGAGAGTGGTGGTGAATGGAGCTACACCAGCTGGCAGCCAGTCTCCAGTGGTGTTCCCAGGGCTCAGTCCTGGGGCCAGCCCTGCCTAACAGCTGTGTCGATGGTCTGGACAAGGGGATGGAGTGGCCCTCAGTGAGTTTGCAGTGACATCAAGCTGGGCAGGAGTGCTGATCTGCTGGATGGCAGAAAGGATCTACAGAAGTCCCTGGACAAGCTGGATTGATGGGAGGAGGTCGGTGGTGTGAGGTTCAGCAAGGCCAGGTGCTGTGTCCTGCCCTTGGGTCACACCAGTCCGCTGCACCATTGCAGAGTGAGAGAAACATGGCTGGAAGTCTGCCCAGTAGAAAAACAGCTGGGGGTGCTGGTCAAAAAACCTTGACTGTGAGCCAGCATGTGTTCCCAGGTGGCCAAGAAGGCCAAGGGCATCTTGACTTAGGTCAGAAAGACCGCAGCAAGCAGGACCAGAGCAGTGACTGAACCCCTGTACTTGGCACTAGTAAGACCACAACTGTGGTCAGTGTTAGGACCCTCACTTCAGTAAAGACAAGGTGCTGGAGAGACTCCAGGGAAGGGCAACAGAGGTGAGATAGCATCTGAAGAGTAAGTCATATGAGGAGCGACTGAGGTGCTGAGGGTGTTTAGCCTGGAGAAAAGGAATATCAGGGAAGACCTTAACCATTTCCACCTCAGTGAAAGGAGGCTGAAGACAGGTGGGGATCAGTCTCTTATCCTGAGTAACAAGTCCCACCAGGGGAATATCGGAAAAGATCAGAAAATATTTCTTTGCAGTATGGTCATGCATTGGAGCAGGCTGTCCAAGAAAGAGGTGTAATTACCATTCCTGGAAGTTTTCAAAAGGTGTTTGGATGTGGCATTTGGGGATACTTGGGAATTAGTGGTAAACAAGGCAGCACTGAGTTAATGGTTGGACTCAACGACCTTAGAAGTCTTTTTCAATCTTAATGATTCCATGATCCTATGAACTCACTCTTTGTCAAAATGATCAATTCTCTTTGTTCAGAAGATTGAACTGGAGAAAGCAGACACAATATAAGGCTAAATCTAGTGTCATTGAGTAAACATGCTCAGAACACAATCCAAGTGAGAGGAATAATGCCTCTAATACAAGTACAAGAATTGGAAAACACAGAAAATAATCACTTGATTATTGAGCTGAAATAAATAGTAAAACCGCATCCTCTATTTTCCACTAAAAATATAACTTATAATGTAGGAAAAATATGTTTTGTATGTTTATATGTATGTCCATTTTAAATCTATTTTTATGTGTATTTTATACATATATTAAGAATGTCCTATGGCAATCAAATATACAGAGTAAGATTAGCTGAATTTATCAGTGATATTACTATTCTGAACATTTCTGATTTCTTATAATTTCTAGATCCTCTTATACTAAATACAAAGCATTTGGTTTAACAAAAAATCCTCTCTGGTACATGCACACAGAGTTCCCATGGATTTCTGCAAGGCTGACTTCAATGGGACATGAATGTGTGTACTGGAGGGCAAAAGACAACTTTTTATAGTCTATCATTCCCAGGAAAAATGAGCAGTCTGGCTGTCCATTATACTCTCATCTCCGGTATCTCTAACACTTTTTGTATCATCTTCTCTCACTTAATCCAAGTCATTGCAAATGAGCTGTAGCAAAAGATATCTTCTAATGAAACAATTTAGCAACAGAAAAATAGAAAATTATGTACTTTTCAGACAGGTTTGAAACATAAAAATTACAAGGTTTTTTTCCTTGTTTCTAAATAATATTGTCTAGTTACATTCCACAAATCCCTTGGAATTTCTCTTTTTAGTACAGAAGAATGAGTAGACTTTAATAAAAAGCAAGGCTTCCTCAACTTTGTAAAAATAACAAAAAGAAAAAAAAATCAAATCAAGAATTTTCATGTATGTGTCTTCTTTTTTCTTTTTTTAGAAAGCAATGCAACCACACAGATAGTCTGCTGCTTCATATGGTTTTCTGTTATTTCTGTTTATTTCAAAAAATACAAAAAAAATTAATATTTCTGCTTCAAAAAATTTTAAAAATAAAGAGAAGATTTATTCTGGGTTCCAAAGTGCAAAATAGGGAGCCTTTCTTTTCCTGTGTGTAAAATTGTCCCACTTCATTTTCAAGCCAAATGGATCTGATGCTTTGCAATTTGAAATCAGAAAGGATTTGTGGGAAAACAGGTATTTATTTTCTGTCTCAGTTTTGTGAACAGAGTATGAGTCTGAACCAGATTTGAGTCACATCAGACATGCAGCCCTTGAGGAAACAGGAAGAAGAAAATTTATCTTGGGCACAGGCATAAGAACATAGATATTCAGAAGAACATAGATATTCAGAAGTACATAGATATAAACAGTCTTGAAACAAGGCCAAAGTTCAGTTTAACCTGGTTGAATTTATCCCTTTTCAGCCTGACTCAGTTGCTTGTTCTCTTAACCAAAGAACCCCTTCCCCATCTTCCCCACAACTGTTCTGGTTTGTTCTTGTGTTTGTAACTATAACACCTTAGTGAAACAGAGAAGACCTCGGTTAGGAATTGGGCCATAGTCTTTGAAAAATGCTATTTGTGAAATTTTCATTATCTATAGAGAGTGGTACCACCAGAAACTTCATATTAAACATTCCTCAGATTTCAAAGCCATTTATTGTACCAGGCTGGATAGTCTGATGAATAAAATTCTGGAGTTTGATGCTAGGACATGCCTTCTAAGAATAGCAGGGCTGTTTGAAAACCTGCCTCCAGCAACTACAACTGTGTGTGCCTTCTATAACCACACAGTAATGGAAGAGTTGCTACGAAAATCATGGTCACATCATTAATGTGACAAATGGTCACTGGATAGCAGTAAAAGCAGGTGCAGGGGAAACAAAGGAAATGCAAAACATCCTAGGAAAAAAACAAACAAAAGAAAAACCAAAATAACAAGTGAAAATTGCAGAAGGGGATTCTCTCTTAAGTACTGCAATTGTAGAGAAAGTGTTAATTTCAACCTTGATTCCTCAATTAATCTCTTGGCACAGATAAAATAACAGGTATTTAAGGACTGACCTTTCTGCCAAATTCTCACCAAGGTGAAAAAAAATCACTTGTTTGCAGGTAGCTCAAGAACTAAATGCTTTTTTCAAGAACTAAACTTGTTTTCTCAGAAAAAAAATTGTCAATATTAGGTGTTCCAGCTGTCACTGATGCTACACTGACTGTTTAAATGACCTTTACAATGGCTGACCTCAACCAAAAGCATCTTCATTTAATCAGTTTTAGGATTCTTAACAAGTGTATTTACTTGGAAAATGCTTACTAGCACCTTATTAAACAGAACACTCTATAAAAGTAATTTTATTTCCAGAAACACTTATCTGAAGATTCAACAAATATAATAAATACATATACGTATATATTACTGAAAATGTTATGTTCCAAGATCATATCCTGATTGAAGAAAGAAGAAAAACATAAAAATCTTTCTGTCCAGTGACAGAACTAACATTTCAGGCCCATCTAATGTTTTAACCAGCAGAGAAAATCTTTGGTAGCAGTCTGAAAAAATAAAACTTCCTGTAAATTAAATATAAAGGATAAACTGAAAAATGTGTGCTTTCATATTTTCACAAAGGTCCCTTTCATCTTCTGTTTTAAATGTAAAGGAAGTGCTCTGTATAAATTGTAAACTGTATATGCACACAGCAAGTGTACTTTGTTTTGATTGACTGTGTTTTCACAAAAGTATTTCCAAATGAGGGTAATCCAACTTGCAAAAAATGAGGGGAAAAAAACCACATATATGATTTAACCTACAGCATTGTTCAGGATGATGGAGCACAGGACATGCAGAGTGTCAAGAGATAGATTTGCTTGGCCTCCAAAAAAAAAGAAAAGACAGGGAAGAGAATTGGTGGCTGTCCACATATGCCTGATAAAGAGGATAGAAGAAGAACAAAGCTGGGAGCTTTGTTAGAAAATGCTGGGTAAATCCTAAGAAAAATTTTTTCATCATGAGTGGGTTCTAGCAGTGGAAGAGATTGCTCAGAGAGGGTGTGAAATCACCTTCTTCACAGACTGTAAAAATTAAGCTGGGCATGACATGAGCAAGGTATATTAACTCAAGGTATATTAACTAGAGTTTGGACGGAATACTCTCTTTGATCTTCCTTGGAAACTAAAATATTCTTTGGTTCCAAATGTGTACATTCACTGTTCTCAAGTCTGAATAAAAGCTCCCTGGGGAATCACACTACTGTCTACCAGCATAAAACAGGAATTAACTTAGTCTCACATAGGTAGGATCTGGTTACAACTTCTCAAATCTTTTCTCTTTAAGAATGACACCTCCCAAGTTGATACTATGTCTTCCTCAAATTATTATAAGCCTACAATATTTTATAATTAAATTAGCAAAAAATAATTAATTAAAAGAGGAAAATTCTGTGTTTATTCTTAGTGAATTTCCAAACTATAAAACAGAGAAATATTAAGAACTCATGCTGTGATTGTGTGATATTCAGTGAAATGGAAGAATTTGAGGAAAAAACCCTCCCTTGTTTTCATAATGTGGGAGTATGAAAAGGGTATATCAATGAGGACAATGTACCTAAGTCAAATTAAGAGACAGATTCTTTGTCCAGGTTCTTCACAGCTGTTTGAAGTAGCTCTTTTCAAGCCCACTAAGTGAATCTTGAGAGGGGAGAGAAAAAAATCAACCATAAGATTTACCGTGTTCTGTTATCATTTTGCAGAATGAACAGAGTTACCAGGTCACAACATCAACCTGAAAAGCAGGAATGAGCAATGAATGTTCTATTAAATTTTGTCACAAAATGGAGACATGGACAGGCATCATGCTTTATGGTTTTGTCTGGAATTATTTACTGAGCTCTCATATTCTTCATTGTTATCCTCTGATTCCTTCAGCAGAGAAAACTAAACTGTTGCTGTCAAGGCAGGACAGGAATGAGAAGACTGACTAGAAGGCTGCTGAGAGTAAAACTCTGTTTTATTCAAAATACACTGCTCTTTTATACAGAGCTTCGTGAGAACTAACTCTATTAGCTCTAAAGTGAAAACAATTCACAGTATTAGTATAGAGTGCTTGACGCACAGTAATAAAACTTAACTATAAACAATGTAAAAAACGAAATAAAGAATTATTTACATTCTTCTCTAGCTATTTCCCAGGCTTCTGCCTGGCTAGAAACTCACATTTCTCCCTTTAGCTAAATCTAGGTCCCACACTAAACCGCACCAAAATCCACTCTCATGTATAGGCATGAATAGCATTGTGGTACCTAAAACTTGTCCTAAATTTTGTATATTTACAAATCTAGACCAACAGTCTTTGGTTTTCTGGATTTTATTCCTGAAACATGTTTTCTCTCCTCAGAAAATCAAATATTAATATCCATCTGACTAAAGCTAATGTGTTCATGTACACAGGCAAAAGAATCTTTGTGATGAAAAATAGAATCACTGTTTTTCTGTAGGTGTCAAGGAAGTTCAAAAGACATGACAAAAATATGTCAGAGTAAAAAAAAAATTATTCTACTCTCTACTTTGGTTAGCATACAAGATGTTGTAAAATTTTTCCCAAAATTACAAAGTTAGAATTTTTAATCAAATTTGTGTTGAAACGTAAGCAAACCACTGATGTTCATTTCATGGACCAGAGGAAAACAGCATCTCCTTTAAGAGAAGGTCTTCCTGTAACCAAGCTTAAACCATTGTAAGCCATTATGAGATTTACATAGATGTTTATTAAAAGTTTATTTACTTGAGTAAATAAAAGAAAAGCCTTTCATAGATCCTTCCATGTTTGTCCACTGTCTCCTATACAGAAAACAAAAATTATCTGTGAATGTTTCCCATTGGGAAACTTTTATACAAAGACCTACAGTCAGGTATCTTTTTTCTTCCCTTCCCTTCACATTCACCTTCCCCTTCCTTTTTCTTTTCCTTCTTTTTCTTTTTCTTTTTCTTTTTCTTTTTCTTTTTCTTTTTCTTTTTCCTTTTTCTTTTTCTTTTTCTTTTTCTTTTTCTTTTTCTTTTTCTTTTTCTTTTTCTTTTTCTTTTTCTTTTTCTTTTTCTTTTTCTTTTTCTTTTTCTTTTTCTTTTTCTTTTTCTTTTTTTCTTTTTCTTTTTCTTTTTTTCTCTTCCTTTTTCTTTTTCTTTTTTCTTTTTCTTTTTCTTTTTCTTTTTCTTTTTCTTTTTCTTTTTCTTTTTCTTTTTCTTTTTCTTTTTCTTTTTCTTTTTCTTTTTCTTTTTCTTTTTCTTTTTCTTTTTCTTTTTCTTTTTCTTTTTCTTTTTCTTTTTCTTTTTCTTTTTCTTTTTCTTTTTCTTTTTCTTTTTTTCTTTTTCTTTTTCTTTTTTTCTCTTCCTTTTTCTTTTTCTTTTTTCTTTTTCTTTTTCTTTTTCTTTTTCTTTTTCTTTTTCTTTTTCTTTTTCTTTTTCTTTTTCTTTTTCTTTTTCTTTTTCTTTTTCTTTTTCTTTTTCTTTTTCTTTTTCTTTTTCTTTTTCTTTTTCTTTTTCTTTTTCTCTTTTTCTTTTTCTTCTTTTTCTTTCTTTTTTTTTTCTTCTCCATTTCAATTGAAGGGTAAGGACAGCATTGCAATTTGGGTTTTCTCAGTAACACTGAGTTCAACAGTGAGCGCAGCAGGAGGAAGCACAGTGGAATCAAATTCTATTTCAGTTTTTCTTCATGGTTTAGAAATCTGTGTGGGGTTTTACATGTTGGTTGTGGCCAATTTTCTCTTTCTCTGATTTTTGTCTTAGGCTCCTTAGTTGTCTTCCTGCCTAGTCACTGAGCTTTGGTGTAGATCTAAAATCAAAAGTTCTTTTTCCTTCTGTTCTTGCCCTTGACTACTTTCAAATCAGATCAAAATATATAATGTCACACAGAAAAAAAATAGGAAAAGGTACGAAAGGACACAGAGAGAGAGAGAAAAAAAAATATGAAAGAACTTCCTCTGCCTTTTAGATAGTTTCAGAAAGAAAAAGCTATGGAAAATACTATTCAGGGTTCTTCCCTTTATGAGGGTCTCTTCCAGTAAGTGCTTTTTTAATACTAAGAAAGCATAACACAGTGTTTTCCTAGGATCTGTGATCTGTGTTAGCTGCATGGTTTTGTCTATGTTTTTACAATTTTTTTCTATTCATGAACAGAAAATAATTTTGCTTGGGGGTTCACCTGTCAGATTTGATTACATGCTGCAGTTGTACAACATAAGCCACAGCATGCAGAGTACATGTAGTTATCAGTCCTCACTGAGAGGGGGGAGAGGAAGAAGATGAGGATGAGAAAAAGGAGTTCATTTGGGTTTTAGGATTTTTTTTCAGGTGGGTGGGTTTTTTTGGGAAGGAAGGTATTGATTGCTTCTTACTATTTAAACAGAGAGTAGCTGGATTATTAAAATCACATTGTAATGTAAAATTACATTGCAGAGAGATAAATACATAACAAAGAACACTGTTAGAAAAATCTCTGTCCCTTAATACAATGTGAATATGAAAAAATGAACAAATGTAGAAAAACAGAGAGACTTCACAGGATCTCCACAGTGGAGTCTGGCTTGTGAAAAAACTCATGGTGGGAGAAAGGGAGTAAATAAGGCTGATGCAAATCATTGCTTCAAGCTATAATATTAAAAAGACCAAGCCACAATTAGTTTACAATTAAAAATATCTAGTACTCACAATGGTCAGGTACCTCTATCACAAATACCTCTTTTCTGCATTCACAGCACTCCATTTTTTTAAATACAATAGACTCAAACTTTTGATGTCAAGACAAATAAACTCCTGCTGAGATATTCTTACTTTTAACATTCTGTGTTATGTCACTAGTTTAGTTAATTGACTTTACTGTTAATGCAAGTCTGGGATTATTATTATAATTAATGTTATTACTATTACTATTATATTTTTAGTGAGATTTCTGCATATACACTTTTTTTTTTTTCTGCATATACACTTGTGGAAAAGAATTCAACAGGCAAATACTAATGCCTACCCTTTAGGATCAAACAAAAATTACTTTTTCTGTTATTGCATAATAATGCTTCTGTCTCCTCTTTAGTACCAACAGTAGCTGGAAATTGCTCTGTTAAGATCCAGACTAAGGGTTCATAATTTTTTTTTTTTTTTAATTCTTATTTTCACATAAGATGCTATAATATTTCTTTGGAAAGACAAGTTTTTTTAATTATGAGTTTTGAGTTTTTTGTAATTTCTACTCTTTCCTTTTTCTTCCCAATAAAAATGCAGTAGAAAGGCACAATGCCTTATTATTTTCCTTCAACCAACTGTAACTTCAGAAAAGAAATCCTAGGTTAAACATAATAATAAATAAAACTGAAAGTGTTGGGTTTTGGTCATGTTTTGGCTTCGTACATAGATACTTTTTTTCTGTGAAGAAAAACAGAGCGATGGACACAGGAGGAGAACAGGAAAAAAAAAGTTGTGGGGAATTATGAAAAGAATTTTAAAATACAAAAATCAGTTCCATTTGAAGATATCCTAATACATCTAGACGCAGTTTTGAAGAGTTATACTGAAACTATATTTTCTAATTTCGCAAACAGTTTTTTTTCTAACAGCTGCATATTTCTTATTGATTCTAGAAATTTTGTGGCCATCCCAACCCTCCACAATTGAAGACTGTTTAAATGAAAGCAGAAGCAACTAGAACAGAAATAGCCAGCAAATTTATTTATGAGTTCTAGCAAGACCCATTAAAATATATGACTAACATCATACGTATTTGATACCAAAATTTTTTCATTGTTTGCTTTTTTGCCCTGACATAGCTAACCAATGAACCCAATATGGCTGAACCATCTACAGTTTCACTTTATTTCTCTTCATCATGCTATATATTTTAATTTTTAAAAGACTAAAGGTTTGAATAGAGTATTGGTCAAAAGTCAAAAACACACTCTGAAGCCACAACTGTAGATATTCCATAGGCTAAAAAGGTGCATTCAGGGCAGACTGTCAATTTATATTCTTCAAAAATTAGATTATTTTTTAACTTTGTCTATTAAAAAAAAGTGAAAAATCTTCTGTAATAAATAGTGGTTCAATGGCATTATAGATTTTAAGGCCGGTTGCACCATAATACTCAGGAAAACAGACTTTAAAATGCTGGTACCACTAAAATCAAATATTGTGTGCTAGGGACAGCTGAAGGTAGAGGATTGTTTTACAAATTGTTCTAACATAAAAAGGAAAAGAAGAAAACAATGATAGAAACAGAATACGACAAAGGTGAAGAACAATCTTTTTTTAGATTGCTTTTCAGTATTTTGTTTCAGCTATAAAATAATGTAAAATTTCAGCTGAAAACCCAGCATCCTGGAAGCAACCATAAAATAGCAGCAATTTCTAAATGTTCCTTTTGTAATGATGTGTCATCTGGAGGTCAAAAGTGTCATTCTAGCACAGGCTTTGTTAAAAGTTATTTACATAACAGCAGGAGACTCTTCTAGGTAATGACAGGCTCCTACCACAAACCGACCAGCAACCCACAAAATGGTCCTCAGAATGAAACTGTGCAAATCAAATAATTACTATAATAGCATAGCAAAAGACAGATAAATGCAGAAATTAGAGGGAAAGTATGTTAAGAGAGGGCTTCCATCTAGTATTTAGGAAGGCTATGGATTGCATTAGCTGCAACACTTAATGATTATTTTTGTAAACGTAAGAGTCATACAGACTGTATCATACAGATTTTGACAATCCCTATAATATAAAATGGCTCAAACTACCATTACAATCAAGAGCTATTACAATCAAATGCAGGACATGGTAGGAAGATGCTGAAATGTCTTTTCTGCCAAGTTGTCATTCACTGAGGCGGACCTCAGACCATTTTATTCCCTTGCTGATTAGACCATCTCTTATTGCAGCCAGAATTCTAATGTAATACACAAGAATAAAACAGTAATTTTTTTTTATGAGATTTTTTTTTTATTGTCTTGTGACTTTATGCCAAATTCTAAATTTTACCTATGTCAAGAATGCAGATAAAAGATGTTCGGGGTGTTACAATAGATCTTTGGGTGCTAACTGACTACCACTATCTTTACTTATTTTATGTCACCGTAATTACAAGCTGGAAAAAGAAAGGACAGATATCTCTCTAAAGAGATGGCAACAGGGAGTTTCTTTCATAGGCACCTGAAAGAAATGCAGCTTGCCCCACTGCCCCTCATTGTCACAATTGCAAGGTGGGGCTCTCCTGCAAATATTTCTGTTTTGCAAATATTTTTGCACAATGAAGTTCTGAAAGGCTTACCTGTTACTGCCTGTTACATTTGATACTAACAGCTTCTGCTTGCTCTGGTATTTTATTTGCTTATAAGTACTATTGTCACCTTTATCTCTGTGAAAGCTGCAGTCCAGACACAACTCAGGACAGCACAGTACAGTATTCCCCTAAGCACCCTTCAGAAGACTAATAACCAGATGAGCTAAAACCCACAACAGACTAGAATGTGGAGTCTAGTATTTTTTAGCAGCAGCACAGTTACCAGAAATGCAATTCTCTTGATGTCAGTAAACCCAGAAGCAGTGGGAAAAGAACTGTGAATTTCAGCTTTAAAAACAGAGTTGGCTGTTTCACCTCTACAGACATTATATTGGAGAGTGGAGACTTGTCTAATGCTCATTCATTGCAAATTAATTGCCACTATGACTTCGCATTGGATTAAAAAAAGCAGCTGCCTTGAAAGAGAGAATAATATTTTGAGATTATGAGAAAAGTCTGAGATCAGTATTTCCTTTTTAAAATTTTCTTTCCAATCATCAGCCATTAAATATTCTACAATTTGCAGGAGCATGTACTTGTTTACCAATATGTTGTACACAATGTCTGAATATGTATCAGAAGTATGCTGACTTTCTTCTATACAAAATTAGCAAAAAAGAGACAGATTAACCCAGAAAAGACTTGAACACTTTTTTAGGGGTTAGGGAGATGGAGGAATATTTAATATCCAGAACACAGATAGACATATATTTCTTACAATGCCAGTAGAAATGTTAGATATGTATTTTCTATGAGTTTTATTGGCATCCATTTGTCTTAAGCTTTCCTTCAAGAATGCAGAAAAATTGAAAAATTACAAAGATCCCTTCTGGCATATTTTATCTCCATTAGGTAACTTTTAAATTATTGTTCTTCTGAAAAAAAAATCAAATTTCATGAGATACTTTTCATAAGAAATTATATTCACTACCATAGTTTTGTTTATTTGTTGATTCTGTTTCTATAAGACAAGATCGAACTAGGATTCTTGTCTAGAGGGACAAAATTAAATAAAAATTAATTTGAACCATCATCCCTATTTATTGGCAACTGCTGAATAAGTTATGGGAGTAGTCATATTTCTTCAGTGCCAAAACATACAGCTCCATTAAAAAATTAGACAGCTGTTGTCACTGAAATGTACATGTGCAACACAAATTAGGCTTTTAACTCTTCTGTAGTGTCTAGAAGATGACATCCTGGAAGGAGTGGGAACTCCAGAATAAGGTGGGGCACTCTAGGAATGCAAAGAGGATTTAAGGAAAATTTCCCATGACAAGCATGAAAACACAGCCTCTGCTTTGGAAATGGCTTCAAATTACTTGATGCGCTCCAAAACTTTCAGTGGGATTAGAAACCAATTTGAAAAGGTAAGTGAAATCAGAAAGCAAATGACATATCAACAGCCACTCTGGTCTCTTCTCAGCTCCTGCACCACCTGTGTCATTGGCCTCAGCATCAGTCCTCAGCAGTGTAACAGAGTGATCATGTTACTCTTCTGTGTTTTCTGGATTTGAGTGTGTTCTCATGCTTTCATGAATATTTCCAGTAAAATGAAAGCAGTTATGCTTTCTACATCCCACAGAAAACAATGTGCTAAATAGCTTCATTATTAAAACTACAAAATGTTTTAAAGCACAGATTTTGGAGACTAATGGAAGCCAAAGAGATGGTAAGGCATCTGCAGGGGAACCCAAAGGACGTTCTCGTGTCAAACGATGATTGATAGCCATTTCGGGGCTGCAATCTGTAATGTGACATCAATGGATAACTACTGTGTGTGAGTATGTACTTCGATGTATTATTAGGATATTTGATACTGTGTAGCTGTGCTGATCTTTTGCTTGTTTCTTGGATTTACCTATTTCAATGTATGAATACAATGAACCATACTGTAAAAATACATTCTTGTAAAGTACTCACTGACAGAATATGGTAATTTTAGTTCTGCTGAAAAATGATAATACTTGTAAAAATTACATATTAAACAAAAAGATAATTTTAATTTTGGTTCAAGCATCATAATGTCCATGTATACCAGCAGATGAGTCCCTGCTAAACACCAACAGCTTTGTGCTCATGTGGTTTTTTGCTTGGTTGGGGTTTTTTTGTGTTTTTTTTTTTTTTTGTTAGTTTTTTTTTTGTTTGGTTGTTTGGGGTTTTTTTTTTTGTCTTATGAGGCATTCTTTTGTGATCCATAATGTTATTGTATTTCATATTTACTGTCTCCAGAAATTGTTGCTGTGTCTGTAAGACCCTGTCTTGTGTGTGTCTGGGGGTGCTATCATGGGTATTTTTAAAATTGTCTCTCATGGGGATCTTCTTTGCTGCATGGTATTTGCTTCATTTGTTCTTTGCTCAGGCAAAAGTTTTTTTCTTCCCTTTTCAGTTTTTGGGGTTTTTTCCTAATCTCGGAGAGGCTGCAGCAGGGGTTTTGGGCTGGGGAGGATTCCGCAGGTGCCTGTCACAGCTGAGGCACTGGCCCACAGTGACCCCACTCCAGCCGAGCCACCGGTGGCTCAGTGGCAGTGCCTGGCTGGTGACAGGGAACACCGAGCGTCCCAGGCCAGAGGGGACAGGGAACACCGAGTGTCCCTGGCCAGAGGGGACAGGGAACACTGAGCGTCCCAGGCCAGAGGGGACAGGGAACACAGAGTGCCCCCCGTCCTGCTGGGCCCCTGGGGAATTGGTGGCCCTGAGGGGCCGTCAGGTCTCCATCTGCTGCTGCACCTGCCCCGTGAGCTCTGCCTTCCAGGAGGGATCTGTTGCCATCTCGTCCCTCTGTCCTACAAGCCCGAGGCCTTCCCTGCTGGGCACGGTCTCAGGAAGGACATCTTCAGCCTTTCAGGTCTCTTTGGTCGTGTGGCAGATAGTGAGTTAGTGTTATATTCCTTTTTTCCCTTTCCAGGTGGCATTCTGTTACTAAACTGTTACTTTTTCACTTGTATCTACTCATATCTCATTCATCATCAGTGAGAAGAGATTGCTTGGAATCAATGAGGAAGTCACTCATTTCAGACTGCCCACCTCTTTAAACTGTCTCAGTCCAAGACAGGCATTAAAAAATTTCCAGGGTCTAAAAGGCTTTTCACCTACTTGAAGATTAATGAGGTCTAACCAAAACAGCAGTATGTGGCAACAGGCTATTTGAGACTATAACTGTAGTCTAGGTTTGTAATTTAGGGCTGCCTTTTGAACCTGGACCATTCCCATATTTCTGTTTGGTTCTCCAGATTGAAAGCATTTATACTGACCCGTATCTCACAAGCTTTTCATTAAAGGTCAGGCTCATCAGTGGGACACACACATGTAACTTTTAGGCTAAATCACTTCAGTACTCCCTACAACATCCTCAAAAGGCTATAGAAACTTTGATGATGGATGCAGCTGCCCTTCAATTAAGCTGTGACAGTGGTAAACACCTGCATCCTACTTTTCTCCACTAGCAGTCCTAAGCATTGACAGTGAGTGCCATGTATATGCAACTGGGATTCCTGCTGTAGGTTAGCGGTGCATTGAAAAAAAAGAGTTACCTATTCCACCACTCCAAGGACCAGAAAATTAACAAGGGACAGAGCAAACCTTCAGCCTTCAGCCATGTTCAGACTTTCTTTGTTTCTTGGTACATGAAACACAGTTCAGCACCTGTTTTGAACTGGATCACCCAATTAATTATAATCATAGCAGCCTAAAAAATTAGTTAGTAGTCAAAGTGAGAGTAGACAGTTTAAATAAATCAAGAATATTTATAATGAATTTGCAATTCTTTTCCAAGTAAACACCTTTGTGTAGCAGCAAAAAATTCAATTTCAGGGGAAAAAAATACAAAAAAACCACAAACCAACAAACAAAAAACCCCACAAAACCCCAAAAAGCCAAACACCACCCATCCCTGACTCAACATTTGGATGCAGTTGGTTAAAATAAAGGTTACTGTAAAAGAGATTACACTGGTTTCAACATTTGAGTTTTTTCTTTTTTTCTTTCTTTTTTTTTTTTTTTTTTTAATAGTACGACTGAGTCATTGCTGGAACTTTTAAACTGCAGTAGTTTGATTTGTTTGCATTTCCAGGCATGTAAAGAAAATATTAAAATTTGGCACTCTAGACTTTAAATCATTCTGTGGACTATACAAAAATGGTTCAAATATAGAGACTTGTTTTTATGACCTTTTCTACCATAAACATACAAATTAAAAATGTTTTGTTCTGTCTTTGTGAGGGGCAGTACATAGTTCATGACTCATGGAAAGCAGATCCCTGTTATGAAGCACAGATCGAGTGCAATGGGGGAAACTGGAGAAAAAAAAATACTTTTTACACTATGATTTACATATTTTTTATTGGTAGAGATTTCTATGGTAATTTCTATACAATTTCTTTGGCCTGTGTTCATGTTTTGTAATGCAGCTCTTAACTTTAAGACCTAGTCCACCCAATGGCTATCCAAAACATGAGTGGAAGGGAGGAAATAGGAGGGAAGAAGAGGAGAGGGGAAACAACTGGCACAGAGAGGGCAAAACTGCGTTGAGGTCAGCAGCAGCAGGGACTACATTACTAGAAAGGGTAAAACTGCTGCTGTTTTTCTCCTGGCTCAGAGACTGCAGTGAATTTGCCTTGGCTGAACAGGGAATGATGCTTAAGAAACCAGTGTACTTCATTATTAACTAATTCTTCAGGGATTAATTTTTCTTTGAGTTCTAGAGTGTCTCATGGCAAAATTCCTGTAGCTTTGCTTCTGGATTTAAATATCTGTAATCCTCTCGCTGTAGTTCTTGCACTGATGATCCACTTACACTGCTGCCTGGACCAGGCATTTGCCATGTGATGTCTGGACAAGCTGTCATGATGTCTGGACAAGTTATCAGGGCTATCACAAATCAGCTGTGAACTGTGTAGTCAAAGGAGCACATACAAATATACAAATGTTAATGTAAGCATATTTATACCACAGTAGTCACCTTAGGATCTGTACAAAGCCACAGAAGCACAACTGAGAACAGAACATGGGCTCACAGGACAGGTGCACGTGGGAATGCATGACACCCTATATCGTAGGTCTTTTGTATCTGCAGGATATTCACTTCATTCAAGTAGGAGCGTAGATGCCAGTCTTCTACCAGTCATTTGTATGTATAACAATTTCTGTATAAAAATTTGTTAATAACAAATAAAACATCACCACTAACAGTAAACTAAATCCAAGAATTCATGCATTTTTCCCAGTTCTTCAACATTCATAAAATGTACAGCTATGGGTGCTTGTCAACAGTCAGCCATTAACATTCTTCTAAAACTGACTAAATATTTGTTACACTAAATACTTGTTTATATTTATCGCTATAAATTAATAGCAACATCAGATCCCTAGCTTCTGCACTTCATTCACAGGGCATGAATGAAGCATGCAACCAGCAAAATGCATAACTCTCTCCACTACCATATCCATCTTTTCTGTCTCTTTCTCCCTGAGTGTATATTTTACAATTACACTGTCGAAAAGCATCAAAATGCAAATACATTTGCCCACAAATGTACTTGTCTTAATCATGCAGAAGAAAATGATACAAAAAAGTTTTGTATATGCTTACATGCATACCGTATTTTTATTGATAAGGAAATTGGGTTGGATTTTTTAATTTCATATTTTGTTTTGTATTTTTTTAGTTCATAATTTTCCTAATTAAACTGGCAATTCTAGCAAAATTTTACAGACTTGTAATGTCAACACAATTCTAAATATTGCTGTGGCACAGGTAGCTGAGAAACAAAACAACTTTTTAAAAAGCAATATAAATAAAAGCAATGGGTAACTTTTTAGATGCATTTCCCACAAAAATGCTAAAACAGGATACAGAACATTTATAGATGTAACCGAAAATAAAACTTCATAATCTATTTTGATTCAGTTCTACAAGCATTCCCTGATATACTGCCAAGTGGCCACAGAATTCAATAATCCAGACAGATTAGTACAGTACTCCTATTTTCAGGGATCCATCTGGTATTGCATCAGTTGCAGCTCATCAGATTACTGCTATGTCCCAGCTATGAAAAATGCATCAATGCTGCAAGAGAAACTTGCCCTGTACCACTTCAGTCACAATGTCAGGCCAATTGCTGGAAGCATATGTGTTAACTAATTTTCAATAATCATTATTTATAATTAATTAATGAATACTCATATCATATTTAAATTTTACACTACCTTCTTCTCTCATGTCTAATGAAGAGGGATGACAAATTCAGAGACTGCAAAAAGACCTACGTAATATTGCAAGGAAAGCCAAAATACGAAGATTTTAGATTAAAAAAGTAAAAATCCAAAACATCGCCTTCCTGAATCAACAAATACCCTGCTGGGGAAGGGAGGAGGAGGGGGCAGGCAGGTGTGGGTGTGTGTTTGGGTGTGTGCGGTCTTCCTGCTGCAAGCATCAACAGCTACATCTAGCGGTTTTGGGCAGTATGGATGATTTACCCACAGCCAAACCATTTTGTATTCTGCATTAAAGAGAAGAGTTAAATTCTTCTCCAGTGTAGATCTTTGTAGCAGCACTGATGCTTCACTGAAAGTACTTTTTCCCCTCAGTTCATTTTGTGTTAATAAATCTATGGAGATTGGAAGTTCTTAGTAAGTTTTCAGTTGTATACTTGTAAGTGTTTCATATCCCATATTTTATTTTCCTTAATAGTATGTTAAATATACATATAGATAAAAAATATGCATTACAAATACTAAGATTTAAATTTTGTGGAGTGGAATTAAACAAGCTCAGGTTACTTGCCACATATTCATATCAGAACATGATAAAAACACTTAACTATCACATTGTCTCTAGACCCGGTGATGAACTACAGATTAATAAAATCTTCTAAAATATCAATTATGAGGGTTTTCAGATACTCCAGAAGCACTTGCCTCAATCTAGAGGCAAACTTCCTATATTTCAAACAGTTCTACATAATGGTAATTTCAGATTATGAACAAAAAAAAAGTCCACACACAAACTTCCAGTCTTTTTTGAAATACCAGTGTTAGCAGAAATAATTAGCACTGTATGGTATTTATTAATATCTAGTTATCATTTGAAATAAGCAAGTATTTAGAAGTAATATTACCAATTCAGAAATCAAAAGCATTCATTTCCAGTAAACTCATACTTCAATGCAAAGCAAAATATGTTAAAAAACTCCTAATCATCCCCATAATTAAATACATATGACTCCACAGAGAGTGAAACAGTACAGTATATGACCTTCCGCTGTTTGAGACTGAATTTCTGTTGAAATACTGTCCCTTGTCCTTGTTCTCGACAGTCAGAAGGTGGCACCAGAGGTCATTTTTTTTTTTTTTTTTTTTTTGGAAATGCCATTTGTAAAATCCTGATACTCTTTCTAACCTCCCATAAATTCATTGTGTTGTGAGGGCAAAGCCAAAAGGGTCAGATAAGGATTCACAGTGAAAAGGAACAAGAAGAATCTGTCCAATGCATGCAGCAGATGGTTAATCATAAAGTAATAATAAATTAAATGTGATAAATGTAGCATTTCCAGTGTATTTTATTAAATAGTCATGAAAGAATTAGTACCATTTGAAGGAATGGCTTTCCAAACAATGTATTTCTAAGTAATTTCAAAGTTACAGTTACCAGCACTCAAGAAAGCTTTTCCTGGTGAGTATGCAGAGTTACTCTATAATTTACATGTTTGTGAAGCTATGCCCTCACACTAATTTTCTGCTGATAGACTACAAGTGTACAATGATTTAAAAAATCATTTGCAGTGATTTTATGTGACATTTTCTCCTTTGATGCCAAAAGACAGGAACAAATAAAAAATCCAAACCACCTTTGATTACTAGTCTTCTGTGCTAATCCATCTTATCTTAATGACAATCTGACTAGAACTACCGTATGTAGAGTTTTACTTACATTTCACTGCTGCTGCTATTATTAATTTGCATTGAAAACGAAGATTATTTGTGCTGCATCATTTAATCTTCTGCCTCTCCCCTTTACTGTGCAGCATAGCCCTTTAACACAAGAATTTTAACACATTTTTTGTGTTAAAAATTCCTTTTAATGCCAGGAAATTACCTTTTCATTTTTGTCAGCACACCTAAAAATCTTTGATTTTGTTTAGCAACATCTCTCACTTCGACTCAGACTATCACAGGGCCTTCTTGGCAGTGATGTAGAAAGTGTTCTGTTTCACAAGCATTAACCTCAGTCCTATTTTCTCACAGTATGAAAGTTTCCAGACTATAATAAGGGGCAGCAAGTTTCCATGGCAATAAATAGGTAACAATATTTAAAACAATTGTGAAATAGCCATATGAAAGAGCCACACGAATGGAATTCTCAAAACAACTTCTGTTTCTTTCCATGTTTAAGAAAGTAGTTCCCT
The DNA here is from genome assembly GCF_048771995.1 of Taeniopygia guttata. Classification (NCBI taxonomy): domain Eukaryota; kingdom Metazoa; phylum Chordata; class Aves; order Passeriformes; family Estrildidae; genus Taeniopygia; species Taeniopygia guttata. Next base: position 17,060,846 of record NC_133063.1, on the reverse strand, counting down.
AACTGCACAGAAACTTGCGCCTCTTAGACAAAAGTGAATGCCTAGGGGGATTGAGATGGCCTGAAGTAAAACTGTGACTTCTTGATACTCTACAAACCAATCCTTACTCTTCAAAACAATCAGATTTGCATTTTAGAAGTAGACAAAGACAGAATACAATCAAAATGCAACTGCCTCCAAGATGCATACATACAATACTTTAAAAAATAGTGAAATGCCTTAAAATTAGATGTGCTTCAAATGCTGCAATGCACAGTAAACATTTCCTGTGTTGCATGGTCTGGCAAAGCCCCTGTAATGAGATAACAATTGTTTTCATACTACTAGCATGTTTAACTTTATCCTCTCCTTTAGTCTAAATAAAAATTATAAGTGCTCCCTCATTCCCATTTTGAAGTTGAATAGTTAGGCTCCGCTTTCAGAAAGGACATGATTCTGTTGAAACCCTGTTGCATGCAGCCAAAAAGAAATCTTATGCAGGTCAGAGATACACTTGATGTTACTACATTGCTTTTTTGATTAAGCTGTTTACTGATTTTCCCCTTAACACACACAGCACTCACACAACATGAAATTAAATGCAAAATAGTAACAAAGGATATACAAAGTTACACATTTCTGAATTTTATTTTAAAAGTTTATTTGCTTAGCATAGATAAAACTTTATGAAAAATGTTAGTAATTAATCACGTGAATAGAAACTTGGAGGGGGAGGGCATTCTTTCACTTAGCATAAGTAATGGCAACCAGAAATAATGACGCTGTTCAGAGCAAGGATATTGAAGAAAAACATTTTTGGTTACAGGTTTTCAACACAATATGCATGCACTAAGTGCCATTCCACAGAAACCTCTGCATGTAAAGCCTGTGTTTTACACAGATGTGCAAATATAAAGATTTTCTGCAAGTGGGCTTCAGTGCATTTCAGGAACATGAAATTTAGTTGTCACTTCCACATAAAGCCACCAGGATGGTTTCATAATCCCCTTTGAGTTCATCCTGTAAATTTAAGCATGAAAACCCCACAATTGTTAGAATGGTCTCAAGTAAAATAAATTTCAATTAACATTCAATATACATTGATCAAATATCAGTGCTCCATCTATATAAATTAACCATTTGATAAAACACAAGTTAGCCATAGACTGAGCCGGAACCAAGCACTGTCACTGAAGTTATTTGTATGATCTAGAAATAAACACATGCATTTCCAGAGTGGAGCATAGGCAGACAAGGCTAGTAAAAATGTTAGGAGGTTTAGTGGTGTAAGTGAAGAAGAGAAGAACAGAAGAGTTTTATTCACCCAGGAGCTTAAGCTTTTACTCTAAATAAAGGGAAACTTTCTTTCTTGATCAGTGGTGTCTAAAGCTCATTAATATTAAAACACTGTGTATACACATTGTGTCTAGGAGCATCTCAAACAAAGGCTAACAGTAATGATACTCTGCTCATCATGGGATTGCTTATTCAGCTTGGTAAAAATGGGTAATATGCATTATGTATGCAGTGCAATTATTACATGCATATCTTGTTTTCAGAGGTATATGAATTGTTCAGTGTAGCCAAGCTATGCCTCAACACTTTTGGATGCAATCACCACTTTGGAACACGATGAGGTGGTGTAATTACATACCAAATTACAGGTAACACACATGCTTAAGGGAAGATTAAATGTGACCTTTGGCACCGAACTCAAAAATTAGCAGACATCAGTAAAAATCCAAAAGGCACTATCATACATGTATGTTTCTACTCCAATCAAGACATCTATTTTTTTTTTTTTTGGCAATGCCTACTACTCTCCACAAAGATGCTTTGCCAGTTTAGCTTTATTCAAGTCCCTCACTACTTGAATTTTCTCAAAAGTACATTGGGTAGTCAGTCCCTTTTAATAAAATATTTTTGTTAGTTTAACTCATTTACTTAGGTCATAAGGAAAAGGGGCCAAATACATGTTAATAAAATTAAAAATTCATTTGCTGGAGTACCCTGAATGTAAAAAGCCAATATCCAGTTGGGTCAAATACCTCCCCCAGAGCTCACAGTAGTCATCTCCACTCTCCTGTCAAGGTACTGCTTAAGTACAAGAATTTGGGGATATTGTACTCTCCTTTCAGCTCTTGGATTGTACTGTAAGGTGATATCCTGAGACATGTATCACTAGTACTTCTATAGCTCTTCCAACAACAACACTGACCTACGAAAAGAATTCGCTGTCCCAGCCTGTGGGCCATTGGATACATAAGGGATTCATCTGCAATGAGCTATGCAGGATGAACTGGTAACTGAGAAGCAGAGAAGTTAACAGATCTTTACCAGACTGCAAAAATCATCTGGTTGCTTTGTGTTTCATGTGTCACGTGGGAGAAAACCTACCATAATGGCTTGGCGGAGAGAGATGCCATACAGACTCTTGTAATAGCCTTTGATCTCATTCAGATCCACTTCGTGGCGTGAAACCATGATTCTGATGAGGTCTTTGTGCCGGGTCCCAGCACCCTGTTAAGAGAAACAAAGAAATGGGGAGAAAAAATAGAGAAAAGAATTATGCTACTTTTGTCACTGAAATTCCTTTGATTAAGTTCCGTATGTTAATCCATCAGACTTCTGTATAGATGAGCATACCCCTTTCCATTTCCGAGTATCTCTTGTAACAGGGAGGTCTCATATCTGCCCTATGAGCACAAAACACTTCTGACAGGCTACCTCCACCCTGTTGTTTTTAAGGTTTTTTAGTATTTTTAAATATTTCTTTTAGCTGCTTCCTAAAAACAGACATGTTCTTCACTATGCTTGCTCAACATTAGGGACAGCCTAGACTTTACTGCCTTTTTAAATTACTCTTTTAGTAGCACAGTTATCTGTATTTCCATAATATTTTACTCAGTTTTTCCCAGACTGCTTCTAACCAAGTCACAGGAGTTATGACAATAGCTACATACTAGACAGTTTCATGATTTCCAGCTGCCTCACTAACTTGGGTTCCAAACCTGCCAGAAGGATCATGGATATCTCATTATAGATTAGCCTTCCACAAGGTTCCTGCTGACATCTGTAGTTGCTCTCCTTTTCCCTTTTTACTATAATTGCTGTTTCATAAGGGTTCTAGTCTGCTTCCTGTCCCTGTAACATTAAAAGATATGTGTGGATGGACAGATGCCTTCCTGAGCACACTACAGCAAATACACAACTCCTCCAACAGAAAGTCTCAGGTTTCAAAGGAAGTAATAAAAGGAGTGAGACAAAAACTCTGAATTTCCCTCTGTAGTTTTTTCTATCACACAAAGGGCCTAGAGACCTCTAGCTAACTTTTTATTTTTCTGCTTATAAAGCACATCATGTTTACAAAGAGGAGATCTTTATTTAGATTACCTTCATTGCCAAATGGAGCTTTTCTGCAAAGAATGCTGGCTTGCTTGTGGCACATTTTACTGTAATGAAGGAGTGAGACAAGGTCACTTCTGCTATACATGTAATGAAAGTATAATAAAACACTTTCAAAACCCTTTTATTTTTCCTACCCACATACCCAATTTATGTACTTTTTTGTTACCTTTCTTCATAATGTACGAGGACAGGAAGAGCCTTTCCTCTGTTTATTCAGAAAGCAATTCAATAAGGGGAGAACAATTACCATAAAAATAACACATTTCTCCCTAGTTTACCAGGAGATTATAAAATTTGTATTTATATATTTATAATTATTTATAACAAATATTTATATTTAATTATAAAATTAATGAAAGTGTTGCAGTTCCCAAGAAGAAACATGTGAGAACATTTATGCCTTCTATAGCAGAGCTGGAGGTTACAAAATCTGATATTTTGTAAACCAAGTTACAGGTAAATTTCAATATTAAGAGCGATCTGATGAAAATCATTCTTTTATCCAAAGTATGATATTATATGTTTTCATATGATATGAAAGTGAAAGCTAAGAACAAGATGGGTGCCTGGATTCCAAATTACACCCCTGATTGATTGGTAAGAGGGAGTCCCTTCCTTACCTTATTGTTCATGAACAACAGTCACTAAGCTCATATGAACATTTTCTTGAACAAAATCACTGAAAGAATTTATGTTTTTAATAATCAATATTATAAGTATTCTTGCAACATGAAACTTAGAGAAGAGTGGCTTTGGTTGAAGACAGGTTTAAAACTATTGGATTTTTGATACAAACTATACCTGTTCTGACAGATTTTTTCAGCATATTTGTTTCTTGTAAAGGTTTTCCTATGTTGGCAACTCATCTGTTCTCCTTAATAGACCTTTCCAAATATTAGGAGAGGTATTGCTACTCATTCATTAACTTCAATTGATTTTAGGCATGTAAATTAAATCATCATGATTAGATTAGACATTCCAAGGTATTATTTAGCAAGCTTCTCTATTAAGTAGGGTAAGTACAGAAAGTTTCTGATCAGAGGAATTATGGCAGAAACAAAAGGTTAAGTTTAGTCAGAACATACAGTAGGTTTCAATCTGCAGAATCACTTACCAAGGGCAGTGAGGCAATTCTCAATATCCCCTTTCAGCTCCAAATCCAGTACCTTGTTCATGTCATGCTTGCTGTATTTGGTGTACTGCTGAAAGACTAAATAATGGGAAAAAAAGAGTATTCTCCCTGCACTGTCTCTGCCCTACTCTGTCCTCACTACTAGAAGACAGTTTGTGGGTCATTTTTCTCATTTTCTTCAGACAGCACAGTGCAAAGAGCAGTGTTACTGCGCATCAGTTACTGCTGAAAAGAGTCAGAGTCAGCATACAGAATGGGACTTTGGCAGGATGGAAAGGTTCTTTTCCATTGGTTGGAGTAGAGGTGGTCAACTGACTACCCCAGAGCCTGTGACATTGTGTGATAGCCCCCTGTCTAGGTAAAACTGGCTAAGAAGCAAGACCACTTTGGGGAGCTCTCATTGCTTGGCATTGTGATCATAACCCAGCTGGTATTTCAGATTTTTTCTTAGCCTAAATGATATTGCTCATCTCTGCTACTGAAAAAAACAGCTAGTCTGCTTTATCAACAGGCATACTTCCAATGAGAGTAATGTCCTGATAATCTGTATCTTCTCTGAATTCATGACCAGGCGATGTTCAAAAATCATCCCAGAAAAGCATGAAGCTTTGTTCAACTTACCCCTTCGAAGATGCGGGTAGCTTCTTTTAGTAAGAACAGTTATAAACACACCAGTATCCGTTCCTTTCCTTTTCTCTCCTGCTTCATATAAGGCCTGTCATAAAAAAAAAGGTCACAAGGTCAATATGGAAATAGTAAAACTCAAACAAGAATACTGTATTTTGAATATATTTGAATATATTTGAATAACAAGCCATTGCTTGTTAGTAATGAACCCTATTCCTTGATAAAATCCAGATCAAAACTCTACCCTAGCTAACTCGACACCTACTTTCAATATGACATTTTACAATCATCGTCCAGCTTTCCTGAGTGTACAGAATTGTTGAATGAAGTTATTTTTCATTTGTCATGATAGCAGTCTGCATGAAAGCCTCAGGACCAGTAGGATTGCTTAAAACTGCCGAAGTTCAGGAAGTTCAGGACTAGTAGGATTTCGTAAGACTGACTAAATTATTTCTGCAACTAACTGCAATATGCAGGAGAAACCTATGTACTAAATATTTCCTCATCTTTCCAGGAGTGAGCTTTTACTTCCAGGAATAAACACCAAATCAGTCTCCTCCATTTTCCTTACCTTCTCAAACCTCTCTAAGAGTAATAATAAAAGACCTTCCCAAAGCATGAAGATTTAACACTCTGCTTCAAGATAAACAACAATCAATTTCTGAACTTAGAAAAAGTATTAATTTATTTTCATATCTACAGCTGATGACAGAACTAAACTCTTCATGTTACAGGAATTAAAGCAGTATTTCTCAATGGCCTTTTCTTGGCTTGGTTTTTTTAAAAAAATCAATTTAAAGTCATCTAAACTTAAATTGTAACTGTGATGTAACATTTTGTTTGTGAAAACTCAGCAACGATTGCTGAGTTTTGTCAAGAATTTAGCAAAGATAGTCCCACTAATTTTGGAAGAAATAAGAAAAAGGTCAGATGTTTATGCTATAATTATTGAGAAAATTACTCTGAGGTTTACCAATTATCTTGAAAGGTTTGTCACTAAAAAGCAATACCAATATCTAACATGCTGTAGAGTTCACAATGGTCAGTGTATGGTAGCTGATTCTCCATATAGATGAGCACACCATTGCTCCTTAATTGTTTTATAAACAATTGTTTTATAAACAGAAGCAAGACTGGGTCAGATTCCTCCACTTGTTGACTTGTACTTCAAATGGTATTCATGCTTTTCATGAACTAGACGAGGTCCTGCAGAAATGTTTCTGAAGCTAGATATTAGCAAGAAGATCTAATTTCCTTTATACAATTAACTAACATGAATTTTGTACAATACTATCTCCTCAGAACTAATTGCTGTATGACACTGAAATCTCTGTTATGTCTGCAATGCACAGGATTCAGACAGCCAGAGGAATCTCAAGTAGAAGAAATTCTGCAAATTCAACAATCTCAGAAGAAGTTCTGCAAAGTGCGAAGTATGATCTTACCCTGGCATCATTGTCAGCAAGTTCATCATTCACATGAGGATTTTCACATCGATCAGCCTACATAAAGAAATAAATAAAATTTCACTGGTACTCACAATCATTCAGTTCTCTAAAGCTCAACATTTGAGAGTTCTGCAGCACCACTCTCATATGTAAGCAAATACAAAACTTGAAATAGGTGCAGTTATGTGAATCATCCTGTGAATAAAACCATTGTATTTGTAATCAGAGAACATACTTCTACAGCCATCAGTGACTTATTTCTTAACTCCTACCTAAAAATACACAGGAAGTATTTGTTTCTTGACAGGAAAGAAACAGGCTTCAGACCTGCGACCTGCTCCCTGATGATCATGCAATAGGCTCCTTTCAGATTTGAAATTTAAAACTGGAAGTCTAAACCATGCACATAGATGCATAAAAAAAATCATCTCCTATGCAAGTACAAGGTTCATATACATATACTCAAAAATCAAATATTTATTAATTTTAAAAGGGTATTTTAATTGGGAAGGTCCAGTGTTTGAACTCATTTAGTTTTGAATGTAAATTTACAAAACACCTTGTCCCATTATTTAACTACTAGAAACATTTATTAACAGGAAAGAAAAAAGTTTATTCCTCTAATTTTAAACATTTATTCTTTTTCTAGTTAATTGACATGACATTATGCCTGTTATTTTTCTAGTGCTTAAAGATAGCACAAAAAATGTCTTAAAAGCGTAACTGATTAAAAAGGAGTATTGTTTTAAAATGAAGTTTTTAAAAGGTGTTTGAGCTAAGATCTCGTATTTTGTTTAAGAACTGTTTCTAACGGTCTAGGATATGAAAGTTTAAAAAAGCAATGCAAGGAAATAAATATTGCATAAATCTTCATTTACTGCATGTCTCTCTAAAATAGTCTTGAGAACACTGATTTTTGATTATAGATACTGTCACTCAAAATGCTTAAGCATAGCATACCTTGGCCAGAGCAACCAAAGCCTTTTGAAAGTCTCCAGATGTGTCAGAGATGATGTCTTGTGTCAGATCTCTCTTCAGCACTACAATCAAATAGTTTGAAGTTATCAACTAAATTGACTACATAATCTTTAAAGGTCCCATCAAACCACTCCATGGTATTTTACAATATTTTCTTAAAAATGCCCATTGGAAATGCGGGTTTCTTACTTTCATTTGGCTTCAAAAAAAGTAGTTTATTTGTAACATACTCTTTAAATCCTAAAATTTGCTGTGAAATTGGAGGTAAAACCTAAAGTGTGCTGAAAAATGTCCTCCTCTATGGTCTTGTAGGTAACATTGTCTCAGGTTTCAGCTTGTAAAATACATAAACCTTTTTCTGAGCCTTTTTCATTCTTACTTCTGGCTGTTCTTATAAGTATCGAACTCAAACCCAAAACTCTCTCAAAAAATCAAGCTTTTAATATAGGCATCTATGAAGAAATGTCTTGGTAAAAGTTACCTCATCATCTCAGAAAACAGGATTTAATTAGACAATACAGTAAACTCTGCATGTAAGAGGGATACCACATTATATTGTAGCAATTTCTTCAAGTATTTTTCCCCTACAGTTCACTGGTTATTCCTACTGCTAACACATCTGTGCTGCTTACTAAGTAGGATTTCTTTTTTTCCCAGCCTATGCTTTTATCTTAAAATGTCAGCCAAGTTTTAGTTACAGGAGAAGAAAAGCAGCTTGTCTTTGCATGCATCCAAGAAAACACCTGAATGTGTGACTCATTCATGAGACACCCAAAATCCCAGCAGTGGTGATGTATCTCTTCCTTCACTATTGGGATCTACATAGGATCTCCCTCCACAGCAACCCTGTGAATTTTTTCTGAAGCTTCATTTGTCTCCTATTTTGTTCTCAGCTCCTCATGGTGAGGCTGTGACTCTGATGTGTCTGCCATAAGGTTATACAGTGGTATAACTTTTTTCTTGCTTCTTAATACTTCTTTCTTGCTCTAAATTACCTTCCTTGTAGTATCTGTTGGCTTCTCTGATTTCTTGGTTGGTTCTTGAGGCCAAAATCTCAATTAAGGTATCTTCATCAGTACCAAGCCCCTGATAAAAGCAACTGAAGTTTTAGAGATGTTCCTCAATAGAACAAACATAAAATTCATAATAGAAATAAGATTAAAATCACTGGCTTGGTTTTGAAGGCACCACACGCAATGAGAAATAAAAATTTAAAATATTGTTCTTCCACATTATGCAATTTCAGCTCTTTTGGAATTAAATTTTTACCACATTCAATATACTGGTGCCAAGAAGAAGTGCTAAAAGGATCAAACACTGTACATAGAAAAAAGGAAAGGATGTATTTTTTCTTCATACATTTTACATTCTTATTTTCTTTCTCCTATGTAAACATTCATAGCATGCAAATGCTACGGCTCCCATTAGCAAGCAGTTTTCAGAGGCCAGGGGAGTTCATTCTCACAAAAGAATCTCCCCTAACTCTGAAATTCAGCAGGGATTATTGGGTCTTGCTCTCATAAACTGAGTTACCAATACAAATTTATTTAACAAAATGAAGTTAAAAGAAAAATAATACACCAGTCTTGAAATCTATGTCCAGTTTATTTACAGGCTTTGATGAACAAAGATGTTTTCTAGGAAAGTTTTTCTCTGAAAATTTTGCCTTACCTTCATAGAGGCTCTTAATTCTTCAGCATCAAATTGAGCTGGAGTTTTGAGCAAAGCGACAACAACATCTTCTAGATGGCCTTTCAGAGCTTTTTTCAAAGCCTCTTCTAGACTCTGTTTCAGGAAGAATAAGAAATACACTAAGTTAATGAATGGTAGAAGTGTAGCCAATGTTCAGCTGCAGTCTAAAAATTATTCTGACCTCTGATCAATCTAAGTCTATATCATTCCTATATCTAATAGAAAGAATTATGAAACCGTACTTCAAGGTTCAATTTTTTCACATTTGACACTTTAATTAAAGTGTCAGGCAGGGTTTTTCAGTAAGTATTCTCAAGTGCTTTCACACATTTTCAGCTATATTTAAATATTTACAGCATCAGAAGAAGACTCAAAATAGGCTGCTCATTCTTCAAGAGAAGATAATGTCATATTACTCTTATAATTATGACTGAGTTGCTTATTTGTGTAACATTTGAACTTATTGTTTATTGCAACTTTGAAGTGAACATTTGTAATATCACCCTAAACAAAAAGACAAGTTCTGAAGGTAAAGAGACTATATTCTAATTTGACCTAAATTTAAGAGGGGTGAAAAAAAATTAAAAATCTGGTTTATTCTGCTGCCTATCTAAAAAAATCACTTGAAGCCCCTCTTTATAGCAGTGTTGGTAGACTTGGGGAAGAGTGTTGTGGTCCTACAACTCTCCTATCCTACTCAGTATTCTATCTTTACTCATATATATCATTTGAGCCTGGAGAAACTTGGATACTCTGAGTGAAAATTAAGCTTGGTTTGAATATACTTTACCTTTCCTTTAGTCTGCTGATAGGCAGCTTTGATCTGCTGTCGTTGAGCATTTGTTCTCTTAGTCAAGATGTCAATGATGGTGGCTTCATCCACACCTGTGAATAAACAAACAAAATTCCAATATATTCAAAAGATATACACTGGAAATTGAAAAAAATTTAATTGAAAAAAACCCAAATAAACAGAAACCCACACTAAAAAACAAATTAGATGGCACTCTCCTTTAATCTCAGTAAGTCAAACTGGAAAACCTTCAGAAGTACAGACAAAGCACCAAATGTGATTTTCATTAAAAGAGAGATATGCAACAGAAGCATACAAAAGATTATCACCATAATCACTGCCTCTTGCAGGAATTCTGTGGAAATCAAGCCAAAAAGTATTAGTATGGTATGTTGTAATATTAGTATGGTATGTTGTAATATTATTTCTTTCCTTAAATTTTTTCAACTATTCCTTCAACATATTCCAGAACTTTAATATAGCATTAAGGTCTGAAAGCATAATAGAACATCATGCTTTCCAAGAGTTGAGATTCTTCACCAAGTGGCATAATTTAATGCATTGCCAAACTTTTAAAAGTAGAGGCACCTCTCCTGCTTGCCACTGCCTCTTGCAGTGTATTTTATTCAGTGCTATTCTCAAAATTTTCAAAAGAAGAGTCCTAATGTATTAAGTTAAATATTTACTCCTCTTACCTTTTACAGTAATAGCTCTGTCCAAAGCAGCAACATCAGCTGATGGATCAAAATTCGGGTATGACTGTACTCCATGGATACCTTTTGCGCTCTTCTGCAGAGGAAAAATAAAAAATAAAATTTGCTCATACTGAAGAATATTTTTGTACAGATGCAGTTTTGAATGCCCAAATAAACCGTGTATTTGCCTCTTATTATCAAAAACATACAGTTTTGTAGCTACAGGAAATTGAACAGGTTCAATAATGGTTATGCCTTGCTCTCATATTAAACAAAAAAGTACTTCATAAACTGGTTTAGGTTCTTGAACGCCTATTTTTTAGTGTAAGTTGGGTTGCACAGGAAAATAATTAACTGTCATAATTAGGAAATTATGCTCAAATTTTAAAGGCTCTAAACCCACAATTAAAGTCTACAGGCACTTCCAGTAAAGTGCTAGTTTCTTTGCTCATCTTATGCAAACTGACTGTGTTACCACATTATGGGTGTCCTCAGCTAATTCATATCTAAGCTTTCAAACTTTTCTTGCATTCAAGACCTTGGGGAAGTGTTCATGCCTAACTCTGAAAGGAAGTAGAGACCTCTTGCCCAGCTTCTTTGAAACTTTAAACATAAGCCACAGTCTTTGCAAAGCATTATCCACTAGCTGATTTTGGTCAATCTGCTCCTAGATGGGCACTCCCTAGTCAATGTCTGGAGATCTCTGGGAACTGTACAACAGATCATCTGGCTTGTCCTGTCAGCAACATGACACATCCTGTTACGGGTAGGACTAACAGCATTAAATAACTCATACAGCACTCAACTCAACAGCACTAAATAACTGATTCTAGTCTACTACTCTTACAGAAATATAAAGTGCTCCAAGACTCTTGAATGAAAGATTTGTACAAAATTCCCATTGTTGTGATATATGGTGAGATTTCGTATTAGAAGACACCACTAGTTTAGCTAGATGACTCAGAATCCCCTGTAGTCTTTCTGTTTTTTCAAAAACTAGTATTTCAAATTTTTAATCCTTTGCCTTTTAAAACAAAATATCCCAAAAGAAAGGGCAACATTTTACAAATACATATTTTACATACAACAGTTTGTATTGAATTTTGTACACTTCTAGCATCTGATAAATTAATGTTCATCTCCCTACATAATTGTCTCACTAGGAGTTGTAAGAGAGCAGACAGACTGCATACTTAATTATTTAGCACAGAGATATTTAAATCTCATACTTAAATCTTGGCATTTTAAGTCTCCAGCATACTTTTCAAGAGATCTTGTGTGCTAAGTCAACAAAGGAGTGGGACTGTCTCATTGCCTGTTTCTCAATCTTGCAAGCTAACCTTTGTATGCTGGTTTCCATGTCAAACTTACCTATCAGCAATACAAAAGCCTCTATAACCACCATAGCTAAGAATGTCTCAGGACTCTGGGAGCGGAATGGGAATAGGATGGGTGGAGTAAAGTTTGTGCACAAAATGTTGTGGAGTCAAAATTACAAAATCTACAAGGGCCTAGAGCAGAAAACTTTTGTTTACTGAAATTTCGCCTACATCATTTTCTTTTCAAATTACAAGTTTTTTTGGGAACTTGTGTGATTTCACAGCGTACTGCTTTACCTTTGCTTTCATTTCAGTATCTTCACCTCATTATCACAAAGATTCTCTGTATCATCCTAGCACAGTAACTCTTGACTCCTCACAACTGTATCCCTCCCTTTTAATGTATAACTGTACTCATAATCTGAGGTTTTTTATTACCTGCTACAGCTTGCTCCACCATCAGCATAACATATGAAATGAAAGGTATATAGTGACTTTACTTCCTCCTTTACATTCCTGGGTTCCAACTCATGGCTTCCTACACTTCACACAAAGAGTCCCTGTTTTTTTCACATATATTACCTGGACATGTCCAGACACACACACACAGCTCAGGATCAGATCACCACATTAAAGAAGCCGATCTGAGTGAGTCAGTAACTGGCCATTGGGAATTACAGTTTAATCACATTAACTAGTTCTGCCGAGGAATTGATAACTACACTGATAGGTGCAAATAGGAGCAATTTTTCATGTTGCAGCAAACTTCCTAGTTATATGGTTACATTAGATTATACACTGCAATAAAATTAGGTTCCAGTTCTAATCTGCTAGTTTTGCCACTGTTCTCCCTCCATTTGCATGTATTAAAGATGTTTAGATGTCTTTAAACCACTTTAAACCACAAGAAAATAAGCATGGCGCACTCAAAAGTTGATGATACTTACAATACATTCCATTTCCTGGTTTTCAATGAACCATGCCTGCTTCAGAAATTCTGATACCATAGCCATGTTGACACGAGTTTCTGGGAAGAGATGCATCAAGTTACAAACACTTTTCCATCATTTTGAACAGCAGTGCAACTTAAGATTTTCTACCTTCAAAATCACTTCTCCAGCACGATGACATGTTGTGGTTAATGTCCCACATGGTAACTGGCCGGTATTGGAGGCAGGCAACTTTGATGTTTTATGAGTGATGTGATGCTTCACAGTTGCTTACTCACCCCTACACTCTTAGCTACTTTCAGAAGTTTTAGGTAAGAACAGCAGTAGTACTACGTATGTGCTTATAGCAATACTTTAGCATTTACTTACAAAGGGAAGTTACTAGAAACCAATTAGTTAATCTATCATCTATGCCCATTTAGTTTGATCATTTTGAAATTTCCTTGTAAACAAGGGTTCTTGTCTCATCATTTACTGACAGTGGAGATCTTGTGTACTATGTTAGGAAAAAAGAAATTCCCTTGTTAATATACTTTAGTGTAATTTCTTTGACTAGACATTTTTTAAGGAAGATGATTAAATCTGGATAGTTTTGTATACATTGCTTTTTCTTGCATATTTTCTACAATTTCTGCATAATAATAATAAAACATTACCAATTTAAGAAGAGGAAATAAAAACAAGTTTTGCTCTTTAACACTAAGAAAGAAAGTCCATGCAGCTTCCCCAAAAGTCATTATGCAGAAAAGGAAAAAATGAGAAGTGATGTAACATTAAGTACTCAAAAATAATTAACATGTTGCTTCATAACAACTTCTGTTGTTGGTGTGGGGAATATTCTGTTTGTTAACTGAAATAGTGAGGAAACAGAAAGAAGAAATAAATAGTTTATCAAATAAAGTTATTCAAACTAGATTTTTTTTTAAACACTCCTCCTCAGCAAGGTCTAGGGAAGACTTGGTTTTAAAGCAAATGTGTAAGCAATAACTAGAGATACTGCTACTGAGTAAACAAGACTGATTTTGAAACTGGTGTTAAGAGACAAAATTCTGTTTGCAGTCTTGGAGTACAGATCATATACACAATTTTTAAAAATTATGTTAGTTATGCTGCTAACACATCCCCTCTGTCCTATAGGAAGGGTAGAGCTCAGCCTTTTGACTTTGAAGTTGAGGACCAAGGAGTGTAGCTGCAGCCCAGCTCTTTCTTTCCCTCACAGCTAAACTGTAAAGCTTCCTTCTGCACTCAGCAGTCAAAAAAGTGACAAATAAATACCTCACACAGCCTGCCAGCAGCTCTCTCCAAGGTAAGAGCTAGCCATATTCCCTCTTCCCCAAAAGTCTCTTGCTTTTGTTTCCTTCCCTCAGGAAGGAATTTAGTGCTGCCAGGAAAGCTGAAACTGATTTAAAATCAGTATTAATATGTTATTTAGAGTAAGTCTCAACTGGGTAAATAATGGACAGAATATTCAGTCAGATTTAAAGATCAACTTTTATGACCTGCTATTTATTCAGGATCAGAAAAGCATGCTCACATCACAACCGCAACCTGCACTTTGCTCAGGCTGTCAGAGTGACTCCTGCGCCCTTCTTCTGACAGAAGTTAACAGTGGCAGATGAAGCAGTATGGCACCCAAAATTCTGCTGCATTTTGTAACAGCACACATGAAGGCCATATGCAGCGGGATGGAAACAGTTATAAGTCTCCATCCTGGGAACACTGAGTCAATCAGCGCTGGCACGTCCTGCTATGTCTGCTGACTAACTGATTCACAGAGCAGAGGACCACTCCAAACAAGATTCCATCTCCCAGCACCAGATCTGAGAGGACGAGTGTTTTGCCTGATAAAGTAATATTTTCCAGGGAGAGCTACCTTCAGGAAGCACATCCCTTTCTTCTACATATTGCTACACGCACCCATGACACCAAGATCGAAAGGTTTCCATGCTTTTGGGGCTGGCTGGAGCAGAAGGCTACTAGACTATACTAAACTGGTTTTATTAAGCCTCTAAAGCTTCATGTCTTTTCTGTCTTAAATGATACAGTAAGAAAAAAAGTCTGTGCCTTAAAAACTTTTTAAAGTTCTTTTTTTTTTTTCTTTTGAAATAAAGACACTGGCATGCAGATCCATCTATTTCCATCTCGTAAAGAAATAATGCCATTTTAATATAAGTCAAAGTAGTCAACAGCCCTTGGGGGGAGCTGAAGACCTTAGTCTACTTGAATTAGCTGTGTAAGGTAAGAAACCAACTTAATATAAAACTCTTCTGCTTTGGAAGAAACTACAGCCGATAAGAAAAAAGAAGGCTGGCATCTAGAAAGCCAGCCCCCTGATGGAGACAAGATCTTGCCAATACTTTGTCCTGCCACTCTAAAATGCAAAGAGATCTTGTTAACAATACCTAAATCCAGGAGGGATACATTCAATCCAAATATCACTTCAATATATTATGGAAAGGACTGAAGCAACTGATTCCCTGTTGGAATTATCAACATCACAACGGGACTGAAAAATCAGACATACATGCAGACTGAAAGCCCTAACTGTTGTTTTACAAAAATCACCTCAATATTGCTTTCTGTCTGGCTCTTAATCCCCTGAAGATGCACCCTTGAACAGGACCAATCAAAAATGTTTAAGATTTTGAGAAAATACTTTATTAAAAATATTTAAAGACACAACTAGATTTTTACTCTATAGTCTGTGTCAAATGACAGCATTTATCTATGCTTATTTAACCATATCATGAAGCATGTCAAATGCCTGGCTACTTTCAAAGGCTGAATACCAGGATCTTGATGTAAATTACAGTCATGTCAGTCAGAAAAATAGGCAGGAGATCTAATACAGTAATTTACTTTGCAGTAGAAAGTCTGCTGATTTTGGAAACATCAGAGAGAAAAACAGTCTCATCCTTGTGAAAGTCTGGAACAGGAAAGTAGCAAGAACCCCAGATGATACAACTTCTACATGGCTTTGCCAAGTTCTTAGTCAGAAAAGCAGGATTCTGTCTTATGTTTCTAAAACATTGGTTTGATTTTCTACAATTTGATTTCTGATTTGATTTCTAAGAGATTTGATTCTCATCACTTTCATGAACAATGATTGCTCTACAGTCATAGTGCAGCAAACTGTTGTTGAAGTAACAACAGCTGCTGCTATTTTTTAAGTTTACATACACAGCATAGTTATCTAGGAACTCCGGTTTTACTACAGATTTCTACAGCAGCCTACTAAAAAGGCAAAGATAAAGCATATGAAATGGTCTACTCCAAGTAAGTCTGCTTTTGAAGTTTTAACCATTTTTTATTTAATTGCATTAAATAAAAGCAGTAATTTCCCAAGCCCTCATGTAAAATGTTCCAGAATGTCTCCTGCCTGCACCCATCTTTTTCCCTGACAGTAAGTCCAACCCACAGAAAGTTTACACCAGGTCACTTGGCAAATTCAGCATACAATTCCTAACGTGCTAGGTCTACAGAGAACAATAATGAACTACAAAATCCTACCTTCCTCCTCACTAGCACCGCTTTACTGGCCTGCACAGTCAGGAGCAAAGGACCAGAGGGCTCTCAAAGCTTTTGTAGCCTGTGCAGGAAACTCCACCCAGCAACCAGTGTTTCCACAGCCCCAGTAATCATCTGCAGCAGCTATATCTGGGTGTCGCCCAAAGTCTAAAAACATTAGGGGAAAAAAAAAAGTCATTGCGAAACTATGTGCTGGCGAAAGTATGAGCAGCTTTCAGAAGGGAAAAGACAGCAAATGAGCAAGCCACAGTAGCAGTCCTGCCCTGATCACACCCTCAGTTTTAATAAATTGACATAAATATTTTGGTATCACACACTTATATATTAAGAAAACAAAATTTGGGTAATTCTCTTCACATTTTAAAGTTTGATATAATTTCAAAAGTGAATGTATTAAGATATATCTTTGATCATTGAAACTTCGGGAGAAGAAAGGGTGAAGAGTCAAGGCAGTATCCTCACTTCACTGAGATCCAGTGGCTATCAGCTCTGCAGCTTTTGAATGTGGGTCCACGGCAGAAATAACTCAGGAATAAAACATGTATTTCATGTAAATAACTTTTTTTTTTCTTGGAAACAAGCTCATAGAAAAAGCAGACTTAATACAAGGGCAATAATTGGCACCTACATAATTAGAAAGAAATTGAAACAATCAGATTAAACTCTGAAGTTCAAAGTGAGAGTGATTTGCACAAGATGAGGGCATATCTGCTAGAAGTGGTTTTCTGCAAGCACTTCCTTGCCAAGCCAGCACAGCACAACACCATCGCTAACATCTCAGATTGGCCTGCAGCATGGTGCCCAGTGAAGAAATACCTGTTGCTGAACCAGAAGTGTTTGCAATGGGCAAATGGAGCTCCCAGCAGACTTTCATCCTCCTCCTGCTGACTGACTGCAATGCACAGGTACCTCCAATATGGCTGATCTGCCCCACATGAACATACATGAAATGCAGTCTCTCCTTGAAACCCATGTCTAGCAATTAATTATATGAAGAGGAAGAGGAACAGACTGATGGTAATTATTAGATGGAATCCTCACAAATTTCTCAAATGCAAAATAACACACATGCATGTTCCTGCATAACTTACATCTTTCTCTGTACACCCAAATGTGTGCTGCTCAGAGTAATCTGCTCATCACATTCAAGGAGGTACCCATCCCAGAAGCCTGAGAGAGCCTGCAGGATTGCTAAGGATACAGCAGCCAGTCCACCCCAGCCCCAGGATCTGCCCTCAGCAATGGCCTCAGCTCTCATTCCCCACTTGAGCTACTGCCCTGCTGCCTTGCAGAGGGCTGGGACTGAAAGTGGGACCCAGCCTATGGGCTGATGGCCTGTCACATTCCCATCCCCAGAGAGGTGTCAAATGCCTGAAGCTGGGGCTGCCTACAGTGCCAACCCCAGGTCTTTTGCTGCTGGCTGGGGTGATGGGATAGGAGAGCTTCCAGGTCCTGCCTGCTGACCCCCATGGGAACACTTCTGCCCCCAGGGAGTCCCCAGCCCCCCTGACTCTCTGAGAGCAATTTTCTCCTATACTTTGCTAATTCCTTTCCCCCTGTACATTTATATTTGACAAAAGTATTTCAGATGTTTTCAGTAAACTGGATAATTGAAGCTGACAATGATACAGTGAGCAAGCTATCAGATGTATGTAGATTTGTTTATTTAATTATGATGTATGATGTACAGATTACTTGAGCCCACCCAAATTCCATTTCAGAATGACACTAGAAGTCTTATTTCAGTTGGCTCAGTTGTTGGCCAGAATCTCTATTTTTACTCTTTTTCTGGAGCTGTTTCCCCTGTCTATTAATGAGCATAGCTAAGGGTAGGAATCAGTGTACTAGAAGTGCATAGTAAGACACCCCTCCATGTTGACTCTTTTTTCTAATATAGTTTGTTCATAATCATATTACTACCCCATTTTTATCATAGTATATTTTACTTTTGGATTTTGGGCTTTTGAAAATCTAATTGTATTGTCTTTCAGGCCAATAGTTCCACCTTCAGAGTGATATCACAAGAAAGTACAACTTGTACTACTAGTCATTGAAGAAGCTGTTTGCATTAGCTTTTCCTCCTTAATGGGTGGACAGATGCTGGTTGACTCACTGTCTTCCTGGAGCTCAGCTGAGTCACCATCTGCACTAGAGTGCTTTATTGTACAAAATGCTGCCACTTAAAAAATGCAGTTTTGCATTTGGATGGAGCTCTTAACAATTGTTTATTGCTAAGTTTTTAACTCTTACTATGTCATTTGTTTCATAAAGCTATCACAGTTTGCATATTGTTTATTGTTGAGTTGTCATAATTTATTCAGAAGAGGCAAAACATGTAGCCACTGTTGTAGAGGTTCAAATGTCTCAAAAGTGACAAAAATAAGTATGTTTGTTCACAACACTCAATGCATGGAATGCAATTGAGAAAAACAGAAATGTTCAGTGAATATAGTAAAGAAAAATGGTCACTTGGTAAACTGCCAGATTTGGCCATGCCAAATATTTTTCTTAAGGCTAGTAATGACTCAGCTCAGTTGGGAAGATGGGATTTCCCTAAGCAATCCATCCTACACAAAATGATAGGAAAATGAGTCAGGAATTTTCATAGAGTTCGAGAGCAAGAGCAGCAGCCCTTACATCTGTTCCTGAGGCTGCTACCAACCTGCTGCAACTCTGTGTTTATTCCACCCTAGGTGCCTTAAAGAAGAGTTAAGGTTGCAGAAATTTAGGAAATGATGAGTCCACCACATTTTACAAATGACCTTCAGACTGCCTGTGAGATAAACTTTAAGAGAAAATTGATGCTCACGTTGTTATGAAATAGCATTAGCCTGAGGGACCTACTGACAGTACGGTCCAGCAATAAATCATAAAGAGCTCTGCCTGTTTCATGCCATGACAGCCATCCATTTTGCACCATCCGATAGCAATCCAGAGCCACTGGGAATCTGCCTCTCTGAGCTTTGGCACCTTTTGACTTCATTTATCTTAAGTAGCTTTTATAGACTTCCTAAAAAACTGAGGAGAAACACATTACTTGACTTCCTTAGGCACCCAGGACCTGCAACAGAGACATTAATATGGAAGATACAGATCTAAGAGTATGTATGACTTACAGCAGGCCTACTGAAGGCAGTAATGCTCCCAAGAAGACATTCCAGAGATCATGCAGTGTTTTTGCTACATATTTACCAATTCCTGTACAAATCCTATTTTAGGAAGTGTGTCTCAGTTACATTATTCAGAAAAATAGCTTTCTGCATATTGAGATACAGGGCTACCTCAGACCTTCATCTCTTCCTTTGACAAACACAAGAGATTAAATATCAAATTCAATGAGAACAGCTACACTATCTATTCATTTGCACCTGATCTGCATGGTTCTAGTGAGGTCCATCTAGAGTCCATTTAGGTTGTGATTATGTATATCCCTGTGATCCTATATTATGGGCTGGATGGATCCAAATCTAGATATGCAATTTCTTTTTTTAGTTTCATGCTTAAGCAAAAAAAATATTCATTAGACACAATAGGACATTCAAAACTGCATAATATCTCTTATGGATTATCTGTTAAATGTTTATTTCTATTGTATTTTCCATTCAAATAATGTTTCAGTTCTGAACCTCTTTGCAAGCTTGTAAATAGGGAAAAGATTGGGCAACATGCATTTGTTGATACTGATGCAAAACAAATCATAAATATTTTTGAGGCATTTTCTAACAAGTATTCATTTTATTTACACTGCACAAAATATTTAACACCTCTGGCTTTTAACATGGATTTGCATTTTGTTATTGCCTCATGAAATACTGAATTAGCAATAATTCTCAGGCAGTAGGAATTCCATGGTTTAATCAAACATACATCTGTTTCTATAATCAACTTTAATACTTACTGCTCTTTTAGTTGCAGTAAATACTTTTTTGCAGTTTCATAAATTTTTATAAGTAATGGGCTATTCTGAGTCTTATGGTTAAACATGGCTTGGCTATCCAGAACACACAAAATGTTAATGAGGAGCCCCCTAGACAGAGAAATAAAAAAAGCCTATCCTCTCATAGAAACAAGCAGAGTAACCACATGAGAAATCATGTCAAGGCAACATCATTTTGGAGAGTAGAAATCCTATTCAGTTCAAATTAACTCAAGTTCAGAGAAATGCTTCCAGAAGCTTTTCAATGTCTCAGATAGTCTTCTAGACAAAAACCCCTATAACTGTGTGCCAAAGTAATTTATATGAGGAAAATGTAGACCTTCTAGGAAGCCTCTAGGAAAAAAACATTGGAAGATTTTGTTACACGTATCTTCATGCAAATCACAGTAGAGCGAAACAGACCTGTTTGATGACAAAGTTCTGACAAAAATAGTAAATTACAGTGGAAGGTAAAACTCAGTGCACATTCAGGGGAAAGTGCTAAGGGAACAAGGAAAAGTGGGAATGCATAAACTTTTTAAAGTCCTATGCAGTGTACAATGCTAATCTGAGGGTGTAAATAATGACAGAAGAGTCATTCAGGTCCAGGGAACACAAGTGAATTTAAACAATTCTACTGTGCATAAAAGCTGTGGAAATGTCAGTGCCCTTAATGGAGAAAATGTCCAAACATCCTCCCCGAGAAAAAAACAAACCAAAACAAGAGAGTTGGTGGTATGTCACAACTGATCTTAGGAGGAAGGCAACTGGGCTGTCTCTTCTAGGGAAACCAAGCAGCAGGATGAGCAGTCCTCTGAATTAGAAGAGACAAAACCCTGCTGCACAATTAAGTTGTTGTAACTTCAAAGAAAGAAGAGACAATACTAATTAACAAAAAATTAATCATCAGATAAACCACCTGTGGTAGTGAAATATGCAGGTTAAATTTATCCATCTGGGATTCCCAGTTTATTTGGCATTCTACAATTGATTCCTTGAAGTAGCTTTACATCTGCTGCCATTTCTTGTGCCATTTTTTCTTTTAAAGTAAGTTAATATTATAAATATTTATAAAAACATTCTTAGCAAACTGTGCTCCATTGGTTGCTGTTGAAATACATACCAGTGAGTGGATCTATTGATAAAAAATGTCCAGGTTAAAACAATAAAACATATTTTATTCCCTGTCTACAATGAGGAGCAAGTGCCATGCTCTGAATCTTCCAAATCACTTCAGTCAAGGTCATATTTGTTCTGAGTGGCATCGCCCTGACTTGGGTCCCACTATGATGAAGAAACAAGAATTACATAATAAGTGCATAATAGTAAATCATGTTTTGCTTATTGTGTACATTGAAGGTGGGGTAAGAACAGTGATAAAAACCTGAGGAAACTATGCATTCCATTCACTCGTGTAACATCTTGTTCCCAGAACAGTGAGGGTGGTTTGTTGTTACAAGTTTTTGGAGACTGCTTGGCTATTACTATTTCACTCAGCAGCTTACCTGCCAAAATTAGGAGACAGAATTAATTCTCAATTAGTCAGTGATTGCAAAACTTGTTTGCTTCAATGGAACATTAGAATAGTTCAACCTCAGACAAAATAGAACTTTTCATATACCTTTCCCTCAAATCTACACAATACCAAAGTGTTGATAGTGAAAAATCTAAACTGCAGTATTCCATTTGAAAATGTATTTTTTCTAACCTCCATTTTATGCATTTTTTCCCCCTCGATTTAAATATAAGTTTATTGTTGACTTTCAGTAAAATATGATTTGTATCCAGGATATTTCCGACAGACACCTTCATTGTGATGTTGAACAGGAATTCTTTATTGTGTTTGCAGGTAAAACCCCAGAAAACTCCTGTTCTTTTGTTTCAGTTTTGCTCTAGACTGAATTGCCTCAAACTACTGGGGAAGAAATACCACTACGGCACAATGGTGCAAGTCACAGTTATTAAAGGGAAATTTTAAAGAGTTTAAGATTGCTTCTGTTTCAGAGAGAACAAGGTTCAAGGCATGTTTATATTTGTTGTAATTTGTCCCATTATAGAACTGCCTCAAGGTACATAACTTAGAGTTTGATTTGCATTTGATTTTCCTCAAAGGAGAAAGATACAGATGCAACATTTCAAATGTATTTTAAATGCAACATTTCAATTCCATACGAGTTCAAATTATTTATCCCTGGAGCTGCTATAAGTTTCGTAAGGTAATCAAAGTCATTGGGAATATACAAAGAGGAACATGAAACTCCTAGCCATAGAAATTTAATTTCACATAATTATTTGTCATGGACAACAAAATACAAGAGACAAGAGTGGAGTAGTGAGTTCCAGTGATTCTAATTTAAGAAAAAGCCATACAGTGTAACTGTAAAGATACAGGATTTTTGAAGGGTGTTTTAAGTAAAAAGGTAAGGTTTGTGAGCTAAAGATTTTTCTTAAAGTAAAATTAGCAAGAATACCAGCCAAAACAAACATACTGAAAGGAGTGATGTCGAGATATCTGTGGCACTACCAATCTATTTTAGTGTGTTTATTTAATAGTTAGCATACTACACGGCACTCAAAGATTAAACAAAGCAAGAAACATCACAGTGCAAATTAAAAATTTAAGTAGAAACCTAAAATACCCTATTTAAATACTAGAGGGATTCTGTTATTTTCTGTTTGCTTTGCCAGTTTCTTCATTTAGCAGAAGCTGTAGTGGTAATATATCTTACATAATTTATTACTCTAAAAATAATTTGGAAACATAATCTGTCGGATATATTTTTATTTTTTATAGGATTGTTGTGAATATTTAAAATCAAACACTCTCATTTGTTCAGGAGGTTTATTTTCCTATTATCTCTTTTTCTCCTTTTCCATTCTTTATTCTTTTTTCCCCCCTGTGGTAAGAGGAAAAAGAAAGGAAGGCAAAAACACCCTTTATAATCATAAAAAGAAAAATCACAAAATAGTTCATTAAAAAAAAAATACTCTCTCAAAAAAGCTTTTTGTAGAGGTCACATTGTTACATGTGTTCTTTACATCCCAGTGAAGCAATAAAATATTCAAATTAGCACAGCAGAGCAAATAGTCATAGATATTACATTAGCTGTGGACTGTTTCTACAAAGGTTCACAATGAAGCTGCTTCCTGTAAACTCACAGCGAAACTGCTTGTTGAGTTAGTGATACCAAAAGCCTTCCTTTTGTACTATAATATAAAGGCAAGTTCCTGGGTTTAGTCCTTTTGTGTCATAAGGGTGGGGTACACAACAATAGGAGTGAGGTAGAAATCCTGAGCCATTGGTCTCACCTGCCTAGGCTGGATCACGTCAGCCTGAAGATTTCATTCTGTCGGTTTTTTTTTGGTTTTTTTTTCTTTTTTTTGCAATTGCTAAGTAGTACTTGCTTCTCCTGATTCTGCTGCTGTTTTGCTCATATTCATCTAGGAATATATGAGAAGTTTTGTGCCTGGAGTTATTCCACGAGAACAGCATATTTGACTTACAGTTCAAAATAGCCTGCCCATCTCAGCTGAGGCCAATCACAGCATAATGGCATAGGAAGGGATAAAAGTGTGGGCTTGCTTTACCTTTAATTAGTAGAGAAGGGAAATGGAAATACACTTCCTTGAAAAATTTGTAAAAAGCAGGGAAAACTTTGTTGTAATGTCATGTTCTAATCTAATGTTCTAATAACAGCTTCATCTGGATAATTTAATCACTCAGTTCACATGAAATTAGAGTTGAAATTGTATAAAACCCCCCTTGGAAGTCTATCAATTTAACTACTCCTGGAAGTGTAGCAAGAGAATCATGTTTCACATTCTTGCAGTTGAAACAAGTGTGGAGATTTATAAATTATTCTAATGAAACCCTTCTCATCTTGTGGGCGTTTGTGCTTTCAGATATATAGAACCAACCTGTATTTTTTCACTTACAGTTAAGTTCCTACAACTTTGAGTTTCATCTAGTAGGTTTTAGTTTGCTGGCAAAACAGACATTGCCTGTCACAGAAGTCAGTGAGAAGAAACCTGATCCGTATCTATTTTACTTTCTGCAGGTATCTTGTTGCCTAGTGAGGCTCTTGCATTTTTTGCAGGTTAAATATTTATGTACACAGTGTGGAAGGTTTTCAGAAAATACCAGAAGTTAACTCTCGTATCTCTGGAAATACTGAGAAACAGACGGATAACCATGGATGAAGGTAATTATTTAGGACTTATTTTGTATTTAGTAAAAATGAGAAACTTTCGTGTATGCTACATTATGACACACAGCTATTGAGAGTGGAAGGGTGGAGCCAGGCCACTATTCTATCAAATAAATTGAGTGCAAAATGTGAAGAGTGACGACCATCGGTTTTCAGGGAAAGAAAAGAACTCATGCATATGAAATAGGTAGTAAAAGCGCTAAGTTCTTTACATAGCAGAAAGATAAGCACAAATGAATGACAATAGTTCTAAACACAGCTAATAATTTTTCAAAAGCTGTCTTGCTAACCTAGAAAATTTGGTTTTGAATGATAGGGATAATTTGGAAATTGTGTATAGGTCTTCATAAACGTGCAGAAAAGTGTGATAAAGTAAGGTCTTCCAAGTAAAGTCACTGCAGGTTTTACAAACAGTTTGAGAGTTTTTTGAAGGCCTGACTTTTCACAGTTGTACAAGTTATTGAGTATTTCAGGTATGATACTCATGTCATTTCAGAAAATGCAATCTTAGAAGATAAGCAAGAGAGACTGTACAGGGGAATCATCAAAACACTGATGAATGTGGTTTCTGGTGAAAGTCTGAAAAGTGGAATAATAATGTAAGAATTACATTAATAATGTCCAATAATAATGTAAGAATCTTCAGCTATTTCTCAGAAGACTGAGTTCAGAAATCTTAACAAATTTTCTATTTGATTTTAGGACAGGAAGCAATGAACTTAAGGAAAGGGAGTTTCACATGGATTTTGAACATAAACCATTTTCACCATAAGTAATTAAAAATGGGTTAAATAGATGCTAATTTCTTTTTTACCATTTAGGATTTTCCCAGAGGAGTCTGCCTCAAAGAAGAGATTATGAGGTCACAAAAAAAAAAAAATTTAAAAATTGCCAAAAGTTGTGGGTTTCCTCCTAGATTCTCTATAGAGATAACATGTATCCTAACCATGACATCTTGTACTCTTTGAATAATTTTTTTAATGCAGATTACCTCCTACCAAAACTACTGTGACTGTTCATTATTTTTTCAGATACAAACTCCACCATGGCCGTATTTGAGGCATTGAAAAATTCAAGGTGGTTTGTCTTGCCCCACCTTAGGAGGCAGGGTGTTGAAAAGCAGTATAGGGAAGCATGAGGAAGATTTACATCTTCTATGCAACCTGCATATTCTATTCATAAATCATGAGGGAACAGTCTTCTCTTACCTAGTATTAGGCCTTCCCACACGTATTTGTAGAAGTAGTTTTTCCTCAGATGTTAAACATGCTTCTTAATCATTGTATTTAAAATTTAAATGCAATATTAAAGATTGATGTTCAAGTGCCATGTCTGATTTAGAGATTAATAGCAACAATAGTGGAGCAATGTGGTCTGCATATAGTCTCAGAGAGCTGACTAATGAATGAGCAGACTGGTCATGCCATGGAATTTCAGGTCAAACCAACATGAAGGAGCAACTCTGTCTATCAATAGACATATAAACAGACATCTTTTTGCAAGGAAAGTTAAATCTACTTTCTTGCATTTTGTCCAGCATCTCTGTGACTTGTAGTACAAAATGCATGCCTTTATTTTTATTTTCAAAATGAAAGATCAACAAAATGCAGCAAGAAAAGCTTTGCTCTCTGTGGTAGAAACCTGGAATTTTAGCTCTTGACATGGGTGTTTCGCTCCAAATTGGCAATCTACCAGGTGATAGCTGCCATATATTCTCTTCTTCTTGCTAATACACTATATATTCACATACATGTCGTGAAGGTTTAACCTTTGTTAAGAAGTGAAGAATAACAAGTTAAACATGTTTGATTGTCAGCTCTGTTGGGCAATACAACTGGGCAAGGTTGTTACTTAAGGCAGCGTAACCTGAGAATGTTAGAGATAAAAATGTGGTTTGACCAGACAGAGTAAAAAGAAAATGTTTGCATAATACATTTCCATCTGGAAAAGGACCAAGTTGTAGCTTGTAATAAAGTAAACAAGCCTTTACTTGTAATACTCTCCAAGTTCATTGCTAAATCACTTTCAGGGGATGAGATGGAGTTATAAGAGATACCCTGGTGCTAATCCTGATACCAGTTGATACCAATGTGATGGAGTACTAATGAGGAAGGAGTGGGCTTCAGTGGTAACTGCTGTTGCTACATTCCTGCTGATCACAGCAGGGATAAAAAGGACAATTTCCCCTTTTTTGTTAGCCACAAGGGGAAACAATATGGTCTTGCTTGTCAGGACGTTGGCAGAACGGTTACTCTCCATTTTCCACACGCTTTATATCTCTATGCCCATGTCCAGAGGCAATTGTCTTTTTCATTCTGGCTGTTCTAATGAACCACACTTTAAGGACACTCCCACCACTCCGACCAGTCCTCTCTCACACTGCAGTTCTTTGTTTTGCATCACAGCTCAGAGGGTGGGACAGGCTCTGTTCAACCTGCTGATATTATTGTAAGAAAGCCTAGCGCATGCATTTGCACTATGGGTAATGTTGAATAGCAGAGAGTCTGTGTATCAATAGAAAGTGCTGTGACAATAAGTAAGAAAGCAACTTGCTCTCAGACAGCCTCTCTACACAAAGTTATTAAAAGAGCCTTTGTTTTACATTGTGAGAGAGTGATGTGTGGTTTAGGAGAGTCTTGGTGCAGGCACTGAACTGGGGATTACAATTCCTAAACCACAACACCGTCCAAAGGGATATTCCATGCCATACTGTGTGCTGCAATAAAAGTTTAGCATAAAGAGAGAAAAGAAAGGATTTTTTGAGTTACAGAATTTGTCTTTTAAGTAACAGTTGTATGTGATGGACCCTGCCTTCCTGTAGATGACTAAACATTAATGTGCCAGTGGAAACTAGTGAATTAATTCCTTCTTATGTTTTGCTTGCATGTAGATCTTTGCTTTACCTATTATACTCTCTTTAACTCAGCCCATGATTTTTATCATTTTTATCCTTCTGATTCCCTCACCCATCACTGTGGGGGAGTAAGGAAGCAGCTGCATGGACCTGAGCTGCTAGATAGGCTCAAACCACAGCAGAAGCTGGTATCAATCTAGCAACATATTCTTGCACTGCTTCTTTGGTTAGTACTACTTACTAAATTGATCAAGAAAACATTAAAAAAATTAAAATCGTGGTGATGATGGGAGGGAAGGATTAATTAAACCAGATTGATCTTTGTTATACTTCATTTCTGAGCTGCATTTCTCAATCCCTCGTATGAAAACATTATATCACCTTCATTAGCTGTGTAGAACTTCAACTGGTCCATGGTCATTTCAGTAATAACTCTGCTATAATTTTAATTATTTTTGACCACTTTTAAGTGTAATTTTCAGGTCTTTTCAGTGGGCACAAGCCAAGATTTGAAGGCTTTAGCACTTTCTATGCAATGTTGACAGGCAGCGGCAAGCTCCTAGCCAGATAGTTGAACTTACTGCAATGACGTTTCTGAACTGTCACCTACAGTTTCATTCCTGTGCATGTGCTCTAATTGCTTCCCAAAAAGCCTGTAATTTTATTTCATGTTCAGAATCCAGTATTCATTTTATTCCTAGCTGTTGTATATACCTTGAAGAGCTAGAAAAGGAACATGTTTCTCTATAGAACTTATGAGGTTGGCAACATATTAAAAAAAAAGTCTAAATATCTTTGATTTCTTTAAAATTCATCAAGAAAACCTTTTTATATTGAAATATAAATTGATCATAAAAAGACATCAAATATCTTAGAGATATCCAGAGACAAAAGTTGGCCAAGAGTTATGCATTGAGGAGTGTGTTTGAGATGTCCTTTTGGACGGAAGCTGCATGAGACTTGACAGGTTTTATTCAGCACAGAATAAAATAGATTTATTCTGACTACTTTATTTCACGGACCTCGACATGCTTTACTAATTCAGCTAAATCTGACAGTCAAACCAAGGTTAAATCACCAAACCATGTTAGATTTCAAAAAAGATAGAAAGAAAGACCCAGAACTAAAGGTTTGCTCTGATCAGTTTCTAAGAAAGTCACCCAGGTTTAATTAAACTGCTAACAGTTTGGAGTGTTTTGATCTCAAATCCATTTTCGTGTGTGATATTACAGATCTGGTCTTGTTTCACAATTTTGGTTTTAAGACTCTTTTAAAGACTCTTTAATGCCTTGTCCTGGCATTTTATTAGAAACAATTATGTTGCTTGTTTTTCAGAAGCATGGGTGCAAAGTGATAACCTTTCAAGCTGGCAAGTCCCCAGAAATTCAGTCCGAATTGATCCTGAAACTAAACCACAGGCCACCATGCACTCCGCTGTTCTACCAGGCAGTGTTATTGATTATCCAGAGGACGTACAGGAACATCCTTCCTGTGTGATTGAAAGCGTCGTGGAAGACACACCTGAGGAGGGTAAGCAGTAGTAATAGTGCCTCAGATGTTCAGAATGAGATTGCTTTCCTCAAAAGGTAGTGGTAGTATCTGTATTGTAGGGTCATAGAAGTAGGACTGCGTAAACACTATAGTCCACATTGTTCTCAGTGCTGATACACCTTGAATATGGATAAAAGTCAGTATGGACTAAGTGGAAGGGTTCCTGTCATGATTCAGTTTATAGCTTTTGGACATATCTTCAAGCTCCTCATGTATAACAGATGCACAGTGGCTTTGTGCCTGCTAAAACTAAACCGTCAGAATAGGACTAGATTTTCATATGGTCTTATATGGTCTACACCTGTAACTTCTAAAACAAAGTGTGTAACCTCTCTGAAAATGGTCAAAATGTACAGTTGTATTTATTCAGAAATAGTAATGTGGCTGCCTAGACTCTGCTGGATGCTTTCATTGTAGCTGTAATCTGAGAAAGGAGAGACCTCTGGTTTGAGGAGCCTTGCATTCTAAACAAATTAAACTGCAAGGAGTTGTACCCAGAGTGGCCTTTGAGAGCAGCCTGACTGGGGGCATTGGGAAGAAATGCAAAGAACTGTTACAGATGTCTCATTCCTGCCACACCACAGAGTTCTGTGTGAGTTAACTCACATGAGTGGTGTGAAAAGGGATGTTCAATAGCTTTGAGAGTCACATGCTCTGTGAAATGCTAAGTTAAACAGAAGACATATAGACTGATTTTAGCCTTCCTCAAATAACCAGTTGGAGTTTCAAATATTTTTCCTCCCAATGGTCTGTTTAGATTGAGTCAAACTTTGCAGTTACATTAATACATTATATTGTAATGTATTTTTTAATTTAGAAATGAAATCTGGATGCCTGATTAATCTTTATACTAAGGAAAATATAGACCCTATGCTCTTGGCCTGAAAGCATTGATGCATAAGTGGCTAATTTTGCCTAAAATAGGATTATGTGAAGTGAAAGTCTGCTAAGAGTCTCCAAGATGGCAGGAAGAAAACAAAATGTGAACCAAAATGATGTAGATGTGAGACATCAAGTCTTTTTAAAAGTAGCTGTTCTATACAGATTTTGTGTCCTTCAATGACATTACTCAGAGAACAAAAGCTGATATTTTTATATCTGCAATGTATAGTGATGAAAAACTGAATTTGGAAAAAAATAATAGCTTGAGCCAAAGATACTCTTTTCAATATGTATTTTATAAATCACCAAAACTGGGTCTTGAAAAAGAAGACTTTATGGCTGTACCTGAACAGGATCTCATGATACACCTAGCAGCTGAACAGACTTTATTTTAGAACGGTGCATCACTTACAATTCAGCTAGTAAAAGCAACATGCAGAAATGGGTATTTGTTAGTATAAAATCATTGCAGTATGTAACTAAATGAGAATTGTGTTAGAATGTGTCAGGAAAAATATATATTTCTATTTCCCCAGTGCAAAAAAGTTCTCAGTTTCTGATAATTGTTTTGACCAATTCAAAGAGTCAGAGGGCTTCTTTCAGCCACTGTTTTCTCTTTCACATCAGAGCACTTGAAGGTGTTGTGGCTTGGTTTTGTCTCAGCAGGAATGTTGAATGAATCCAGAGCTCTCACCTGAGTCAGACACACCTCATGTAACAATGTTATACAGCCCCACCTCTTAACACACACTAACATGCACATTTTCCAAGATACTGGACAAAGTCCAGTTTATTTTGTAATTTTTCAAAATAAAATTTTGAAAACATTCATACAGAAAAAGTCCAGAATATAGCCTTTGCATTCAATATCTCTATTTTCAGGATCAAGTGGAATCATTCAAGTAAGTCACACACAAATCCTCACACATCCTTCTTATGCTTCTGGTTTTCTCAATTACTTCCTAGTCTCTCACATTTTTGTATACCTTTTAATTACTTAAAACACATTTTAGACAAAGAGAAGGCAGGGCAAGAATGTCAATGATTTTCACAATATTTTAGCACTTTTGTTAACAGACAGAGGGGGAAACTCATGGTGGCACAAGCTTGGAATGAATATAAACAAGTGGTCATTTCTGAATTCCTTGATTGGATGGAGTGAAGACAGAACTCAAGAAAAAGGTATATTTACATAGCAAGTATTATTCTTGCTTTCTGGAACAGATAATATCTTAAAGAAAATGAAGAGGTTTGGTTTTTTTTTTTCCCTTGTAGGTGAGCTCTGATTGAATTTAGCCGTATTACTTGGATTTTCAAAAATTCTTTAGCTTAGATATACACAAGTCACTATTCTAGGTAATTACATAAAAAATGTTTAATTTATACTCCTGCTAGTTAATAATGATACTGGGTTGTGATCCTAAAATTAATTTTCCAATAGGAAGTCAGCTCTGTATTAAGCCAGAACAATCAGATTGTGGGAAAAAAAAAAATTAATTTTATGTTCTTATTTAACAAAAAGGAAGATTAGAAAAAAATTAAATTTTTTATCATACTCTGATAAAAAAATATGCCTATAAAATAACTTGTAAAAGATAGTTTCCCAGGATGTAAAGTGTCCTCTTAGTTGTGGTAAAAGCTAGTTTTATTAAGAGGCAACATATTTCTGCATAGGTTTTTAAACTTGATTTTTAATTTTTAGTTTTAATGACATAAATATATGTAAGTGGTGAATATCAGAGTAGTTAGGAACAAGTAATTATCAAATGTAAGTTTGTATTATGATGTCCAGAGATTAAAGCTGACAAGTCTGAGTTACTGAGTATTTCTCCTCCCAGGGGCCTAATTTGTTATTAAAAAAAAAAAAAAAAAAAAAAAGGTAGTTAATGTCTCTAATAAAAAATTTAAAATGTAATATGTACATGTGAAGTTGCAGTGCTTTTTAGTTGATTTTTTTTTACACTAGATCAGTTTACCACATCTGGAGTTTGTTCTGCTGCTGATCACAAAGAAACTGAGTTGGAGGAATGTGCAACCAAAGAAGTGCCATACATTCCATACAGCTTAGCTACACTGCATATCATCAAGGTAAAAAAAAAAACTAAAACAAACATGCCCTTCCCTCAAAGAAAATCCTCAATGCCTGAATAATTTACAATATTCAAAAAATTGACAGTATATGCAAGCATCTCTTTCCTTAGGATAAACTGAATGAATTGTCATAATCACTGTCATCATATAAACTCAATTCATACAATCCTTCTGCCCAGTAAGTTGGTTTTCTGATTCACATTTGGAAGCCTGCAGTTAAATGTTGAATATTGGTATAAAAATGTGAACATTAATATCAAAGTGCCATCTTAACTTAGATCAGATTGTAAGTTGCTTAAATGCCTTTCCCAGCTTGGTGTCTAAAGATAAAAACTCCCTTGTAACTGTGTTTGGAGGAAATCCTTACCTTCTTATATATATTTCTTATCATTATTTTTAATTACTGGCAGTGGTATGTGACTGGAAGTCTGAGGGTTTTATCCTATTACAATATTTTTGGTGTCAGAAATTAGAATAACTTCTGATTTTGTATTTAGATTTATTTAATTTATGGAACATCATATGCATGCAGTCATCTGTATATAAAATAAAAACAAATATACATATATCCTGGTTTACTGGTTTCCTTCTTTATTCCACTAGATATGATCTTGTGTTCTTGGTCTTTTAGTATGAATCAAAAATGTTCAGTGGTAATTTCTTTTGTACAGGCTACATACATGATTTCTTTTGTACAGACTGCTGAGCTAGCTGTAAGACACAAGTTAAATACCTGAGGCAAATTACTAAAATGACTCCAGACTTCTGTGGGTGATGAAATCTGGAGCCCATCTGGAGCTTTTCAATCTTCTCAAAGAGGCTTTTCTGGTGTCTTAAACTTTTGATTGTATCTCTTTAAAATTTCTCTACCTCCACAGTAGTTTTTGTGGATGAGGGGTAAATATTTCAAGACTGTATTGCTGCTTGGTTACTTTTATTTGTCATTTGAACTGTGACAGTGTCAGGTGGTAGAGATCTCTCACTCCCAAGTCAACTGCTTGTAAATATTAGTAAGGATTTAATCAGTCAGTGTAGATCAATGCTAACAACCATAACTATTTTCAAATAATGCATCAGCCACAATAAATAATCTGAATTTTTTTTTCTTTTTGTTTTGGTTTGGCTGAGCTGTTCACTGTCAGCAGAATCTGCACCACATGAAGCTTAATTGAAGAACTGAAACCAAGGAAAACTCCAGAAAAGTTCTAGATTTCTATCATTTTCATATGATTATATTCATGCATGCTGTAATTGGCTAAGCAGTATCTGTTAATCTCATTCATGTGTCAGTGCAATTTGACATTGCACCTACAAGACAGCTATGTCAAAAAAAAGATGCACAGCAGAAGCTAGGACAAGAACTGGTAGAATTTTCCTTTAGTGACTATTATGAATTGAATTAAAACCAAAATTAGTTAAAGAGATTAATTGAGGAACCTGATGCAATTTAAAGCTTAAATCATTCACTTTCAAACAGGAAAATGCTCAAATTTTCTATCCTTGATGGCCACATCTCTATTAGTCATTAAAACTGCCAGTGCACCTTAAAGTTATATTAATTTTGTAGGATTAAAAATTATTTTAATGAAATGCAACAAAAAAGAGTGTATTCTTTAATCACTTTGGTTTTCTAACTCTTAAATGAAGAAATGCAATCTTGCCCACTGATTACCTTTTTTTTCCCCCCAGTTATAGGCCTCATAAGGCTATTCTTCTTTTTCAAGAACTTTAGAATTGTTATAATGACTATGTTTTCCTTTTTCTATTTAGATCACAACATTAAAAAGGAAGAAGTGGAGGTTGGGACCAAAAGAAAATTCCATTTCAAGTTATTCACAGACTTTTATTCAATAGCATAACATATTTTCTATTATTGAAACCTGAAAGTTTTGGCCTGTAGTTCTACTGAGTACCTATCTCTGGTTCATTACAACTGGAGCTGGTAGTGCTCTGAGTTTATAATTTCCTTCTCCCTCTACAGATTGTAAAAGACATGCAGCAAATGAAAAACAGACACATGAAGATAATCAAAAAACTAGATGATATAAGGAAAGAAAAGCAGGTAATTATACTGGACCACTAGAACTCTTGATCATTAATCAGAGTGATACAGAGAGATAAAATCTACTTAATTCACAATTAAATATCCATTCCTGTATCAGTCTGTAAATAATGCCAGTGTATATTGAAGTGTATTTTCTCTTACAACTTTTTTAAGTCTGGTTTTACTTTTTGTCTGGCACAATGGCATAGATTTCTCTATCAATTTATTTGTTACTAAAATTCTCTCTTAAAAACATCTTCATGTCATGACTGACACCGTGGTTTCAACATTTGCATTTCTGTAGGCTGTACCTCTCAAGAATGACTGCATTGTTAAGCGCTTCATGCTTTTTTTTTTTTTTTCCTGTGTGTATTTTTTTGTCTACTATTTACTTAGCTTGGCTTTAGCCTTGCAATATTTATTCAATGTAGTTTATAGCATAGCAGAGTCTCTTCACCTGTAAACTGCTTCAAGGTGACAATGAGAATCCAGAAGCACCATTCCTGTGACCAAAACTTCACAATATCTCTCTTTCCTTAGTGGGAGCATTTCTGCATTCCGTTAGTCAATAATTCTTCCAAAAAGATGGAATTACCTGCATCATCTTTTGCTGCTCTGTTCTGGAATCTTTTCTTGCTGTTACAGCTTCATTTTACAGATTCATGTGTTTATTTGTCACACCATTGATCACTCATTTTCTGATGCACAGTAAGACAGACATTCAGTTCCTATGAAGAACAACACTTTCTACACAATTAAAGTTTACTCTGGGCACTCAGAAAGAGGAGATTCAGAAATTCCTCTCAAGCCATTAAGGAGAAGTGAACAAACTCTTCTGACTGTCAAGTAAAATCTAGAGAATTTCCTGTATGTAGAGTACGAAGGCTAGTTACCCCTTGATGTAGAGCAAGATTTCATCTCATTCTCAGGTTGTCACATCTGCACAAGAATTGTATACCAGTGTAAATCCATTTCAGAACTTTGGTAGGGATGTAATCCTGGCATAATCATGTCTTCTGCTTTCAACTGACTACGGACCACTAAGGGAAGAGAAACAGAAGAGGGAAGAACACAGATGCATAGCAAGACACAACAGCCTCCTGGACAGTGGTGCACACACTATGTCATGATCTTACTTGGCAGAATCGCTCTCATTTTGGTTGCTGTGTGGATTTTTTTAAATGTTACTTCCAGAATTTCCCTGTCTGAGCTGAGTGTTTTTAAAAGTGCTTAACTGTGCTTGGGTGAATTCATTCTGATCTGCTCTAAGAAAGGCTTTGATTTTTATTTCTGCAGAAATATACACAAAATATATGTTATTTTAGGAGTAAGTTTTGCTTGAAGTCTGCAATGAATAATAATATAAACCTCCCGTGATCAATAATAAATGTTTGCAGACAATAAAAAACATTGAATAAAGAGAATAAAGAGAACCTGATATGGAAACTGTTTCCTTTATTGTGCCTGACTTTCTGTTCTCATTCACTATTTATTTTTTCAATATTTTGTTATAAAGGAGGAGACTGTAACTACTATAAAGAAACATTACAGTGAGAAAATTAGGTGTCTGAAATTCCAGTTAGAAGCTTACCAAGAGCTGATGAACAAGAGCAACATACACTGGCAAGATACAGTTAAGGTAAACAAGTATTTCTGTTTTACAATGGGATAAGCACAGCAAGTATTTACAGAGGTTGCAGGAGAAGGCCTTATAATTAATGCTCTCTTCTTATGGACAAACAGTTAAATGAAGACATGCAGTTTGTAAAATTGTAAAATTTTATTTTAAAATAAGCTGTGGTTGTCTCCTTCTGGAGATGAATAAAGCTTTGTACAGTACACTTCCAAACCAGTTTTCAGTTTTAGCTTGGCCTAGATGTGCTATGCACTTGGAAATAGCTTTGCTTTCATGTAAATAATGTGTGAAGGATATTCCTAGAATATATAGGATGTGTGCTGCTTATTTGGTGATGAATAGATATTAAGGTTTATCCTGTCCCTCATTCTGTTCTGCTAGTGAAGAAAAGGTTTAGAGTTCTCAAGCATTTAGAAATGGTCTTTAAAAACAGACTGCCTCTGGTCACTGATGGTCATTGCTAAATGAGGAATTTAAAATTTTTTAAGCTCCATAGGCCTTAGCAGCGTGGTCAAAATATTATGACTTTTTAAGGCATAGAACAAAAAAAACCCCAAAAACTCAAACTGGATGCCTTTCTGAAAAATAGTGTTGCGATTCTCGTCCCTTTTGCCTTATTTTACTGCCTTCAGAACTTGAGAGACAAAAACAGACAACTGACACAAGAGAAAGAAGATCTTCTTTACCAAATGAAACAAAGAACAGAGAACTGGAGAAAAGAAAAGGTAAAGAAACAGAGTTTGTGTTTTCATTTTGGAGTCAGATGGTGTTCTTGCTAGTGTTTCCATTGTGTGCTGTTTGCCTGGCCTGTATGTTTTAGATATGTACATAAAAATCAGTGAAGATTGAACTACGAAGCACTTGCCTTCCTTTTTGTCAGAGAAAAATGTATGTTTTCATCCTTAAACAGCAACAAAGATAGCATATGCTGTTTTGTCTTACTATATTTTATTTTCCACTAAAAATTATTAGATGGTCATTTCTCTTGCATTCCACATTTTATGCCATTTTTTGAAGAATTTAAAAATTACAGTATAGTACATTGCTTCTTCCTTATTTAGGAATTAAAAATTGGCAAAAGCATTTCATAGTCCATGTTACTGCAATATTGCATTTCAATTGGCTGACACAGCAGCAAAACTGCCTTATTTGGTGGTTCACAGGAAAAAACTTACAGTTCCAGGAGTTTTCCAATTTATCTGTAGTAATTACGCTTTAATTTATTAACATCATAGGTGTAAAAAATAATATATATATAATATATATATATATATTACATATATATAATTACATAT
Organism: Taeniopygia guttata; assembly: GCF_048771995.1. Taxonomy (NCBI): domain Eukaryota; kingdom Metazoa; phylum Chordata; class Aves; order Passeriformes; family Estrildidae; genus Taeniopygia; species Taeniopygia guttata. The sequence continues at coordinate 17,023,820 of NC_133063.1, read as the reverse complement.
ATATATGTAATTTGTGGGGTTTTTAATAGATGGCATTGGTAAACATGGCCTGATATTGTTATTTTCTGCACAGGGTTCTGCTCTGTTCAATATGGGCAACTCTTCCTTTAATTTTGCAACACTGCTTAGTTACAGACAGTTTTCCTTGAAGTTCGCCAAGACACGAATCCAGGAAGATCTTACCGAACCTTGTGCTGGGGAGTCATGGGGTGTGGGGCGGGGTTTGTGAGACAGATTCTTTTTTAATTCGTGAAACTCGGTGCAGAGCTCTGTGTGATTTCTGAGCGAAGATCTCAGGCAGGTTTTTTATCTTCTCTTTTCAAGTGTCCTAGCACCACCTTCAGTTTAAATTCTGCATGGCGCCCGTATTTAAAAAGTTTTCACTTTTCCACCACCACTGTAATATCCTATGCCTTATTGATAAACTGCAAAAAGAAACCCCGTGGGGCTTAAAATTCTTTTGACCTAATTATTATATATCGAGGAAATGTCTCAAAAGTATTGTAATGAGGAGTTAAAAATGATGAGGATGCTATAGTCTAAGGCTTGTGGGGAGAGGAAATATTTTCTGTTAGGCAGGTAATGTTGTTAACATCTGGCACGCAGAAACTTTTCGGCAGGGTTGCCGTAGGAGTCCTTCCAAAAGTTCTTGTCATGCAGCTATTTCAGGAGAATTAATCATTTAGTCCTTTTATCCTTTCAGTAGTGTGGACAAATGCTTAAGAGTGTATAAGCATAGAACCTCTTGACTAAGGTTCTTGTGAAAACTCTAATGCCTGAGCAGTCTCTGGCTTATTTCTGTATTTTCTTGTCCAGTGACATCTAATAGCTCAATAGCCCACTTGTCGTAGTTTTATATATAATTAACAACATTATTTCCTTATTATTGATTATTTATTGCAAGGAAATATCATGAAAATTGGTAGGGCATTGATTTCCTATTCTTCTTTCCTTGTCTTGCAGGTCTGGATTCTAGAAAATTTGTGTAAAAAGCTAGATTTCCTTTATACACAGCACACACTAAGTGAGTGTTTCAGATGCAGAGTTTTTTGATGTGTTCCTGTTTCTTCCCTTTTTATTTTTTTTGTTTGTTTGTTTACACTAAGCTGCATACCTGCTCTGCTCTAGCCAATATAAGTATTTCCTTTCCAATACTATATGCACAGGTGGAATAATAAAAGAATGTTGAAGCTACAAATACTCTCTGTAATGACTTCAAACTCCTTAGCACCCCTTGCTTTTTACAGTCAGCATAATTTCTAATTAGCTGTATTTCAACACTTGTAGCCTTTCCTTTGGAAATGCGAAGCAAAACAAAGCATGAATGCTTAAAAGTCTTTGAGTTTAAACAAATTAAAAATAATTATTGATGAAAATGAAATATTCATTATTAAAAATTATTTTTTGGTGATTAATTCTTGATTTCTTAAGGGAGAGACAGTATTAGAAATGCAGCAGATTAGAAATGCTGAAGTTATTCTTACCTAGTTTTCTGTTGTTTTCAATTCAGCTTTACAGGAACTACACAACATCAGTTTACATGTGGAAAGATTGCAAGATCTCATTAATTTCCAGATAAAAATTCAACAAAAGTCTGAAAAGGAAGATGGAGAAAATTCAGATGTGTCAGAGGTTTTAGTATTAAAAACAGACCAAGTGAGCACAAAAATGGAAATTTAACTGGTGGTTTATTGTATTGCAGCAGGTATTTCAAAGCAAATCAGGCTGATTCTAGCAAAAGCTGAAATCAGCCATGGGTGTAACTGATAAAAATTGAGGTGTGCAAATATGTACATGGCTTTAGAATGATACATTTATGATGAACGATTAAAACATCACAAGAATGAAACAAACTCATTGGTTCAGGATTCACTGATAGTGTGCTCTGGCTGTCATTATGTATTTGATAGTAGACACTTTGCTACAAAATGCTTTTAAATATGCTTTGACTTATAAAGACTATATTCTAAACCTTGGAACCAAAGAAATAATTTTATTCAATATTTCCTTCGCTTTTCTCCATTTCTGCTCCACCTTGCTCATTAAAATCTTGGTAATTTTGTATGAAACCAATCAAAATTTATATCTTGGCTTGGTGTATAAGAGTTACCTTTGTTGCCTGCAGATAGCTAATGAAGAGCAGAAGACTGTCTGGTCAGTGGAAAAGCGGTATCTTTGGCAAGCACACACCATCCTGCAGGAGATACAAGAATCTTTACACAAACGAGAGAGGGAAGTCACTGAGCTCTTAGAAAGTGAGAGAAGATTTAACAAGGCAATGAAACCTCAAGTGACAGTGTTAATATTCTTAAAATCTCTTATCAAGATGGTAAGAATAAAGTTTCTGCAAAGATAAAAGTTTATTGATTCGGCTTTCTAAAAAGTTCATTACAGAAAAAGAGTGCACTTTAGTTTATTAATGTAATAGTCTTAAAAATAGCAAAATGTTATTTTGTATACATTTATTTACTGGCAAGATATTCAGAAAAACACACATAATTAAAAACCAACTTGAATACTCATTAGTTGGCATTTTTTTAAAAGATAAGTTAATGAAGAATGAGAATGGTACCATGGAAAAAAAACATGTTTTTCTAATCTTTCAGTTATGTGAACTGCATGAACTGCAATTTTTTATCCATGTTAGGTTCACACCATATATTGTGATGTCCCTGGGGCACAGCAATGCATCCATCAGCTTATCAGGAAGAACAAGGATAAAAGACCTGATCTAGAAGAAGTTTTTAATAATGCTCAGGCTGATATTCTGTCCCATGAAATATTTTGTGGAAATGAACTTATGGAGGAAACAAGGTATATTGAATAGTTAATAAAACAAAGAAATAACATAGAAAAATAATGAGCTCTTTTCAGAGTTCATTATATATTATATAATATATTATATAATATATAATTATATATATATATATATATATAATAAATATATTATATTCAAGTATATTTGTAACAATGCATAACATAACAGCATTTCATATAGTCTGTTATTAGGATGCAACTGTTAAAGTAGCATCTCAATCTATATTGTGAGAGAAATCAATAACTTATAAATGCCTTGTATAAAAAGTAGAAAAACATTTCAACTTAACTGGCTTGTGCAAGTTTTTTCCATTGTATTATAAAATATGATGAAATAAGCTTATAGGGCAGACCTATGCTACAACATCAATGTCTTCTCTTCTTACTTTTTCTACAGGAAGTTCCTCACAAATTAGCCTCTTTAAAAATTCACTTCCTTACAAATAACTTTTAAGAGTTTTTTTAATTATTATTTTTCTTCTTTTTTTTTTTTCTTTTTTCTTTTATATATATATATATATATATATATATATATATATATATATATATGTATTAATGACAGGGCACACTTCCCAACGAAGCTTTTCAGAAACATTGGGAAAGCAAAGTCTGATTTAGAATATATTGAAACAGAAAAAATTGTGTTTGATTGTATCCAGACAGGAGAAATCCCCAACTGGATTAAAAGGGATTGTCTATGTGTAGCCTGGTCAGGTAAGAAATCTTCCTGTCAAATCACAGAAGTTTAACTATCCTCACCCAACTTATGTAACTTTTGAATACATAAAACAGCATGCCATGCCTTAAGGGTTTCCATGCCACATCTTCTATTTTGTGCATTTTAGTGAGCTACTACATGAATAGTAGTAGTGGGTAATGGCTTGTAAACATAGGGCTTCTGAATTTGCACTCTGCCATGCATTTTTATAATTTTGAAAATAGAAGGCTTTTTATATTGTGTCTAAATATTTCAATGCATGTTCTAGGCAGATAGACTCAGAATCTCCCCAGATTTGGCAGACATGCACTGAATGAATGAAATAATAAATGTGGAATTCACAAGGCAGTAACACCTTTTCCTAAAAACTTAAAAATATCCATTGCATGAATTTAATACACTATGCTCTTCTAGTCAGACTAGCAGAAAATTTTTTTCAAATATTTGATTTGCCTTTTCTATAATTCTGCAACACAAAGTCTGGTCTTGGTAATTTATGGAAAAGAAAGCGGATGTGTTCTTGTATTTGAAAAAAAAATGTTATTTCTAATTGAGAAGATTTACTGGGTTATGTATAACAATGTAATTATGGGAACTCTCCAGAAGACCCTGCAATATGCTCTGAGGAGGTAGAGTCACCATTCTGAGAAACTCATGCAGAAGTTTAAAATGGAAATCAAGGTAATACCTTACAATGTATCTCCTGGTTTTAAAGAAGTTTTAAAGAAGTTATTGATACTGTGCTCATTTTCCTAGCTATTCTTAAGGGATTTGAGATTTGCTGTTTTTCTGTGATGGATTTACATCACAGAATTTACATCCGAGAATGATATAGTTTTGCTAAGTAGTGAATTACAGGGTTACAGTTTTCTGTGAATGAAAGGACTCCCATATTGTATTTTGCGCCTGTATATCTATTGTGTTGTTCATGTACAAATCTTTATGCATCTTGGTAGCCCTTGATATCTATTACAAGTAAAATATATAAGAATCATAGGACTCTTTAGCCTGAAAAAGACCCTTATGATGAGGGGGTCCTTATGATGGTTAATGAGTCCAACCATTAACCCAGCACTGTCAAGTTGACTACTAAACTAGGTACCTAAGTGCCACATCTACATAGTTTTTTAAATACCTCCAGCTATGATGACTCAACCACTTCCCTGTACAAACTGTTCTAAACTTGGCAACCCTCCAAATGAAAGCGTTTCCCCCTGTATCCAATCTAAACCACCCTTGTCTCAAGTTACGGCCATTTCCTATGGTCCTGCCATTTGTTTCCTGGGAGAAGAGGTATGGCTCCATCACACTCCCCCCTCCTTTCACACAGTTGCAGAGAGCAATAAGTCCCCCCTGAGCCTTGTTTTCTCCAGGCTAAAAACCCACAGTTGCCTTAGTCAATAATACTATTGACAAATAAGATTTGTGATCCAGGCCCTTCACCAGCTTTGTTGCTTCTCTCTGGATGTATTCCAGCAGCTCTGGTTTCATATGTCTAATGATTTGTGATACATGGATTCCTTGCTTATTAGATAGGTTACAAAAGAAGGATTGCCTCATGTGAATTTACATTAGAGTAAATAAGTGAAGAAAGTAGCTGTTTGAATTGAGTTTTCTCACACTGGGCAAATGACATCCACCAGTCCATGGGCCCTGGTAGGATGCACCCATGAATGCTTAGAGACCTGGTGTAAATCATAGCAAGGCTGCTCACCATCATCTTTGAAAGGTCATGGAGCTGGGGAGAGGTGCCTGAAGATTGGAAGAAAGCAAATGTCACCCCAATTTTCAAAAAGGGCAAGAAGTGCGCAGAGAACTATAACCTCAATTCCTGGAAAGTCAATTGTCTTTCTTTAGCGCAAATTTGAGAGAAAACCTCCAAAGGGGTTCCTCTTTTACATGTCTTTAAGATGGATCTGGATCTGTACATATACAGCTTCAAGCAGCCCCTCCCCCAACTGGTTTGGGAAAATATTTCCTTGGAGAAAAGTGGAAAGAAAATCTGTTTATTTAATCTTATTATTGAAGGCAAACCATTCACCATCACAAAAATGGAAGATTAAACAATAAAACCTCTTGCCATGTTGAAGAGAAACTGTCCTTTGTGGGCTGCAGCTCAGCTTGCTCAGTCTCTCATCAGTCCCTCCGGTGCTGGAAATGCCTCAGACCAGGCCCAGCCCGCTGGGCCACAGGTGCGAGCTGCTGCTCTTCTGGGTGCTCAGTCCAGAGCAGATCTAAACAATCTAAACATGAAAAAGAAAAACCACAGTCCTGGGAACGTCTTTGCCTCAGCTAGCTAAAACTAACTAGAAAAGCAAAGGAGAGCTCTGTCTCGCTGTCTGTCTGTCCTCAGACAGCACAGTCCAGGAGCAGGAATGTGGAGGAGGGAGTGCAGTTTCTGAAAACAAACTGTGCGCTTCTTCTCTTCCCCTCTTCACTCTCGGAACCAGTCTTAAAGGTGCAAAACTTATTTCTGGGCTAAACAGACAAATGGGGATACAAGCATCATAAAGTCACCCCAAGACAGCAGTGAAGCTCCTCATTCTGGAGGCCATCTCCATCCATATGGAAGGAGAGGTGATCAAGAGCAGTCAGAATGGATTCTCTAAAGGTAAATCATGCTTGATCAACCTGACAGCTATATATGATGGAAAAACTACCTGAATGGATGAGCAGTGGATGTTGTCTAACTCAATTTCTGCAAGGTTTTCTACATTGTTTCTTACAGCATCCTCACAGGCAAACTCAGGCAGTGTGAACTGGGTTAGTAGGCAGTGAGTTGGATAGAGAATTGGCTGAATGGTAGATCCTGGAGGGTCATAATCAATGGCACAGGGTCAGGTTGGAGGCCTGTCACTACGAATGTCCCTCAAGGTTCGATACTGGGCCCAGTATTGTTTATTTATATTATTTATAAATGGATTCAATGAAGGGGCCGATGCCTCCTCAGAAAATCTGCTGATGACTCTGTTCTGGGAGCAGAGGCTGGTACCACTGGTGTGCTGTGCTTCAGAAGGACTCCACAGACTGAAGAGATGAGCAGAGAAGAGCTGGCTGAAGTTCTGCAAAGGCAGGTGCAGGGTGCTGCACCTGGGAACAACAACCCCAGGCCCCAGCACAGACTGGGACTGGCCAGCTCTGTGGATAAGGACCTGGGGATCCCGGTGGACAAGTTGTCCATGAGCCTGCAGTGTGTCTGTGTGGCCAAGAAGGCCAATGGTGTCCTGGGGTGCATCAGGAAGAGCACTGCCAGCAGCTCAAGGGAGGTGATCCTGCCCCTCTCCTCAACCCTGTGAGGCTCATCTGGAGTGCTGTGTCCACTTCTGGGCTCCTCAGCACAACAAGGACATGGAGATCTGGGAATGGGACCAGGGGAGGGGTACAAAGATGGTTAAGGGACTGCAACATCTCTCTTCTGAGGAAAGGCTGAGGGACTTGGGCCCGTTCAGCCTCAAGAAAAGAGAACTGAGAGGGGATCTCATCAGTGCAAGTATCTGCAGGGAGGATGCCAAGAGGATGGAGCCAGGCTCTTCTTGGGGGTGCTGAACAGTAGGACAAGGGGCAATGGGCAGAAACTGATGCACAGGAAGTTCCACCTGAACACGAGGAAGAAGTCTTTACTTTGCAGGAGACTGGAAGAGATGGTCCAGAGAGGGTGCAGAGTCTCCTGCACTGGAGATATTCCAGGAACCATCTGGACACAATCCTGTGCCAGGTGCTCTGGGATGACCCTGTCTGAGCAGGGTGATTGGATGAGATGACCATTGTGGTCCCTTCCAATCTGGCTCATTCTGTGATTCTCTGCTGAAATCAATCCAACTATATATATTAAAATGCATCAAAAGCCAGAGTGCAGTAATGCATTTATGATATTTGGAGTGTAGAATCTCCAAGCGAATAGACTCAAAATTATATGAAATAATTAGTTACTCTACATAGACACTAAGATAACAATCATCATGTCAAGCTAATGTAGAGAAGTTCTTCATTAGTAAATACAGAATAAAAACTGTAAATTATATTTTGCTAACTCTTAATTTTATAGTTTGTTACATTTTTGTGTTTGGTTTTGTTTTGAGTTTTCAGGTTTATTAGGTAATGAAGAAACACTCTGAGAGATACCAACACTGAAACAAGTTTCCACTTTTAGAGAGAAGCTCTGGAGAGAAAGCTTGAAGCATAAAAACACTTTCTGCAGTATTTTTTTGAGTGGACAAAGAATTGGAAGCATTCAATGCATGTGATTCACTAAATATCAGAAAACTTATGCAGGCATTTAAATATTTTGAAAATTTTATGCTTCTTAATAAACATTTTTAAGAAATCTTCTAAAAACAAGAAAGAAAAAATCAGCTTAGCAGTGACCCGAAATAATTTGTGACCGAGCAAAGTGTTTGAGTCAAACAGCTTGGAAGTGCACCTTGCATTTCTATTGCAAGTGGATGGAGTGTGTAAGCTTTTGCTTTCTAAAGTGGGGCATTTAACATGCCCCCATAAGCAATATCTGCAGAGAGGTGGCCCCTAAGGCTAACTTTCATCTATGAAGCACAAGCCTCCAAAATTAACTTTGCTTTGTCCCACTTAAAATTATTTAGCAATTGTTTTAAAGTGTTGGCTTTTATTCCATGGTAAGTGTTTGTTTTCACACACTCTCTCTTTTTTTTTTTTTTTTTTTAATAAAGAGATTTTTTTTTTTTAATATTGAAAAAAATAGGTGTGGCAAGCACATTTCTCTCCCTCTCAGGATTCTTCATAGAGTTACACAGAGAGAAATGAAAGACAAAACTATTTCTATTTCTGCTACTTTTTTTTCCTATGTGGAATGTGTTTGGAAAATTGTTTACCTGGGGTGAGTGCTTGATTGGATTCTGGTGAGGATTGTTTGAGCCTGATGGCCAATCCAATCCACCTGTGTCTGGACTCGAGAGAGAGGGTCACGAGTTGTGTTAGAGTCAGAGAAAGTAGTATGTAGTTTTAATATCCTCCTTTTATGTAGTATATTAATGTATTTTAGCATAGTTATAATAAAGAAATAAGTCAGCCTTCTGAATTGAGTCAGACATCATCATTTTTTCCCATTGGGTTCTCCTGCATTTACAGTACATAGGTAGGAAGAAAACTTCAAAAATATAAACTTCAAAAATATAGTAGTACAAAGGGGCAAATAAATGTGAAGATGATGGTTTTTGTTGATGAAAACAACTTGTCTCTAACAAGTAGTTGTTGAAGATGATAATGATAAGTTCTTGGAAGTAATTGCACACTGTAAATTTAAATACCAAATGTGTGCTTTTAGAGTTGGGTTGAGTTTTTTTGTTGTCTGCTAAGCATGTGTACCTGGAGCTGAGTGGTTTATCTGAACTACTCAGCTGCATCATGTCCTACATCATAAGTTGAAAGAATTTTGTATTCCAGCACCGATCTATAATTCAAATAGTAACATCCACAAGCTTTTTTCTTTTTTTTTTCTGCATGTCTGTTCATAAGGTGCATCTTCTAGGTTTGAGTTACCTATCCAGAAAGAACACTCTGTACAGATGAAACGTCCCTATGACAGTGCTTTTGTGAAAACAAATTGATGTGTACTTATCACTGTTCTTGTAGGAACTGTCCTTCTGGGAACTGTAGTACGGGGAACACGATGTCTGTTTCTGAGTTTCTGAGTGCCATTACCATTCTCAGGGCATTTTGCATTTGAATCTTAGAGTGCACTGTGAGACTATCTGAAGGGAATGCAAGAGAAAAGAAACAAGGATGAAGATGTCACTGAAATGTAGATGCATTATGGTGAAGATGCTGTAGAGAAAAACAACTACAGTGGATAGATAGGGTGATCTTGAGTGCTTCTCTGTGAACATACCACTCCAAGATGCAGAAACACCGATTGATAAGTCCAAGATTTAGACAGGATTGAATCAGTTCCACTCTACCACAGAGAAAATAACAAAATATTTAGAAAAGTTATATAAAATCTATATGCAGGATGTGCACATAGACAGTGTTTGATTTTTTACTGCTGTTAGAATTTTGATTCTTTGGTAATGAGACAGTTAAGGGCAGTTTTAAATCAGCTTTGAAAAATGGAAGTCATGTAGTAAGCCAGAATATTGTTTTAAGTGAAAGGAGATTTCTGAGGTGTCATTCAGCTATCGAACTGTGTAATGCAAAGTAATTGAACGTTTTATGTATAGAAAATAAAATATCAAAAAAATAAATATTTTTACTAACTTTATCCTTTAGCTTTGTTAGCTTTGTTAGCTATTTAGAGTCCTTATGTGAAAATATTTAATCTATGAAGAAATTTGGGCACCATTCTTACTCTTTCTCTAACCTTTTTTGAATACCTGACTCCAAGGCTTATAATTTAGCTCCTTCCCTCACATAATCTCATGTCTATGCAAGTTTTCTGAAACAATTTCATGGTGTCATGTGCAAGTTGCTAGCTTTTATATTGTTTTTAATTATGATACAAAGAGAAAATTAATAATTTCTCTATTAGGCTATTATCCTTTACTTACCTATAATGTCAACATTAAGGCTGGGAACTAGATTTTCATTACAATTATCCATAAACCATAATTTTAAATATTAGTCATTACATACTTTAAATACAACTAATTAAATTGAGCACTGGACCCCAACAGGAGGAAACTGGGCAAAAATGACAGGAAGCCTCCATGGATGGCAGAGGAGCTGATAAGCAAACTCAGTCCAAAAACAAAGAAGCTTTTGGGAAGTAGAAAAGACAGGTAACCTGGGAGCAATACAGGGGAATTGCAAAGGAAGCTGGGAACAAGGTTAAGGAAGCCAAAGCCCAGTTAGAATAGAACCTGGCCAAGGATATTGAGAATAAAAGAGAGGGCTTCTATAGGTGTGTTGCAAACAAAAGAAAGTCTAGGGATAATGCAGGCCCTCTGCAGCAGGAAACAGGAGACCTGACTGCCACAGGCAAAGAGAAAGGCGAGGTTCCCAATGAGTTCTATATCTCAGTCTTCAACAGAAAGTGCTCCAGCCGCACTGCTGAAGTTGGAAACCAACTCAAAATCAGGAACTGAGAGAATGAAGACTCCAAGCCACTGTGGGAAAGGATCAGGTTTAAGACCACCTAAAGAACCTCATTATGTATAAGTCCTGGGAGGATCTGATGACATTCATCCAAGGGTCCTGAGGGAGTTGTCATAGTTGCTAAGCCATTTTCCATGAATTTTGAAAAATTGTGGCAGGCAGATGAAGTCATCAATGACTGGAAAAAACAAAATATAACTCCCATTTATGAAAGACTGAAAGCAGAAGATCCATGACTTGTCAGTCTCACCTTAGTGCCAGGCAAGATTATGGAGCAGATTCTCCTGGAAACTATGCTAAGGCATACAAAAATGAAGAGGTGCTTGGTAACAGTCAAGATGGCTTTACGAAGGGGAAATCATGCCTGACAAATCTGGTGATCTTCTGTGATGGGGATACAGCCCTGGACAGGAGCAGAGCAACAGACATAATCTACCTGGATTTATGCAAAGCTTTTGACACTGTCCCTGATGATTTTACTTCACTATTCCTCTGATGTAGGGAGACAAACAAAAGGTTATAAAATAATGTAATTCAATTACAGAAGAGTACAACAAAAAAAAACAAATAATACTTATTTTAAAAAATCACACTATCCAGAAACATAATTTTAAAATTATTTTCTCTCATCAGGGAAGAATCTTAGCTATAAAAGTCAAGTATTCTTTAAGAAAACTTCTGTATACCTCTAATTAGCACATCTATTCTTTTGTCCTGCAAAAAGAAAATCAAATAGAATTTTTTTCATCTTGTTCATAAAATAATTAATTTTTCTTGAATGAAATATGATCACATGAATTTATTATTGAAATTGTATTTGAATATCCTGTACACACAGGAAAAAAAACAAACAAAAGAACAAAACAAACAAAAACAAACCAGCACAAACAAAAACAACCAACCAACCAACCAAAAAACCATTAGACAAAAAACCCCACCAAAAATTCAGCGGTAAAGTTTAAGCTAAAACTCCCTATTCTAAAATACTCTGACGTTCTCATGAATACCAATTAAAAGCTTAGAATTACTTTATTAGTACCAAACAGCTCAAAAAAATCTTTCGATTACTGTTTGATAAATCTGGAATTTTTATATTAGTTGTGTATTTTATATCACCTATATTTAGAATGTTAAAAATGCCACTGCAATTATTTAAAAAAAAATTTAAAGGAATAAATTTTTATCCAAAAATCTTACTCATGACATCCTAAGCGTCATAAGTAGTAGGCTTCACTTCAGTCTGAGGTATATGGGACTTGAGGATGCAACCACCCAGGACATTCCTGCTAAGGAAATTCTTGCAAGTGCACTGATTTGTGTTCAGGTGTTCTTCTTAGCCCTCCGGGACCTCTGCTTTATATGGGATGCTCTAAACTGAATAAATTAACAAATACTTTTTTATTTGCTAAGTTGAAAAAAATAATTATTAAATTACTACTCGGTTATGATATGAAATAAATACTAAAACCCCAGATTGCTAATAAATGAGAAAGCATAGCCTCCTGGTTTCATTCAGCACAGCTAGATCTATCGTCTCCCATCAAATTCAAGTCATATTTTTAAGAATTTTTTACAGGCTACATTTCTCAGTAGTGTCATATAGTGCTTTATAGATGCACTACTATTTATTTATCTACTCTCAAAATGATGGCTGTAGACACAGGTGCATAATTGAAAATTATCAGGCAGATTAGCCTGTCCAAAGGCTGCATGTGCAATATTTTCTTTATTACAAATATAGTCCTAAAATGAGTGGCAATTTTTGCCTCACTTTGTGCCCATGACCAGTATTGGTCCTGATGATGCTCTCTGGCTGTATCTACAGTGTCTCTAGTGTTGGGCTCACATTAACAAACAGAGCAGCCAGTTGCATCCCAGCCACATTTGGGGCAGAAGTCAGGCTTGCCTGTGCCTGTTCCCTCTCTGCTGGTGGCAGAGTGAGGCAGTGTGGCCATGGGCTCAGATGGGAGCATGACCTCTTTCCCCGAGCACCTAGATGACAAGAGCAGCCTTAGCCATCTCTGTGGTTTAATGCAGGTGTGGCTACTACTTACTGAGAAAAGACTCTATGCTTCTGCTTGTGGTAATTTTTTAGGCATGCTCAAGGTCAATACCAGAGGTTAATCCTCCCAACCCTCACCTGTGCAATGAATGCAATTTGAGTGCATTGAAACCTCTGTTCCCACCTGTTATATTGTGCTCATGGGCATTCTGTTTCGCCTTCCCCAGGACCCTGTGACTCTGATCAAGATAACCCTGGACCCCTCCTTTCTGCCCCAACGGGTTGGCGGAGAGCCAGGAAAGCCCACCCTGTCCAAAGCCTATATAGACCCCTGACATTTCCTGTTCGCACTCTTTTGCCGCACTCTCCCTTTGGACATCACAGAATAAAGAGAGCTGAACCAACATATATTGGGGTAAGAGCCTCTTTTGGAAATCTTTGCCATCTCCTGATATTCCTCCCCTCAAAGCCTTGGATCTCTGGGCTAGTCTGATAATTCAGGGGGCTGTGAGGCGGGCAACGTCACCCACTATTACCTTCTTTGTCTTGATTTCATGATTTCAGCATCTGATGTCTTTGCCGTCTCCTTATTTACCAAGTTCCTACTGTTGATTCTATTTCATTTCCAAAAGGCATTTTTTTTTCTCTGTTTCTGCATTTCACCATCCCTTCTGCAAAGGGCATACAGGCAGCTTTGATAATATGAATATATGAAACACACAAAACTTAACTTGATTTGAAATTTTCTAGAGGCACTCAGCAGTTAAATCCACCCCATCCTATTGACGTGGGAGGACATTAATAGCATACTCTGCAAGTCAAGAAAGTCCTCCATGGAGCAGACAGGATTCTTGGTGAAACTCCATTCCTGAGTGCCTCAAGTGATGGCATATGTCTGTTCTAAGTTACAGGCCTTTTGCTGTGGCAACTGCATTTTTTGCTGACTGTTATTGCCTCAGCCCTTTTATGTATCTTATTGCCTCTTCCAGATACATAGCTTCACCAAATAAAGCTCTTTTTTTTTTTTTTTTTTTTTCCTGTATCCTTTGGTACTTATACACTAGTATAAAAATACATTATTATGTATACCGCTTGTATACCACCATTGTTGTGTGTACCATACTCTGGCCACAACTACAGCATCACACGCAGGATATGCATTTCACAGAATCACAGAATAATGAGGTTGGAAGAGACCTCTAAGATCATCAAGTCCAACCTATGCCCTAACACCACAACTAGACTATAGCACCAAGTGCCAAGTCCAGTCTTTTTTTAAACATATCCAGAGATGGTGATTCCACCACCTCCCTAGGAAGACAATTCCAGTATTTTATTATTCTTTCAGTGAAAAATATTTTCCTAATATCCAACCTAAACCTTCCCTGACGTAGCTTGAGACTGTGTCCTCTTGTTCTGTCAGTTGCTGCCTGGTGGAAGAGACTGACCCCCACCTGTCCACAACCTCCCTTCAGGAAGCTGTAGAGAGCAATAAGGTCACCTCTGAGCCTCCTCTTCTCCAAGCTAAACAACCCCAGCCCCTTCAAACGTTCCTTATAGGGCTTGTGTTCCAAGCCCCTCACCAGCCTTGTTGCCCTCCTCTGGACATGCTCAAACATCTCAACATCCTTCCCAAACTGAGGGGTCAGAACTGGACACAGCACTCAAGATGTGGTCTCACCAGCGCCGAGTATTTCATTCCCCAACTTTTCTTCTGCTCACACAATGCTATTCTACAAAAGGCCATGGACAGGTCACAGACAAGTTCCAAAAAGAATGTTTCACAGACTTCTGTGTAGGGTTCTGCCTGTAGAGTACTTTAAAATTGTTAACTTTTCTCCATTGACTATAAGAGAAATGAGGTGCATGCATCAGGTTTGCTGCATATTTAAATTATAGATCCAAGTGAAGTTCTCAAATTAAAGAGATCATACCTCATCTATGTCTAAAATATTTTTATAGAGACAAATTTTCTGACCATTTACAAGTTTCCTGCTGTAGAGTCCTCTAAGTTTGAAAAAAGAAAATTTAATTAAACACCGGAATATATCTAGCTGTAGTAGTATCCAAACCTATAAAGTTAAGCATTATATTTTGTATTAGATATATTAATACAGTTATTATGTAAAAAAGTTTTGATTTGGCTAATGATACAAAAATCAGTTACATGAATGTAAACGAAAACCTAACACATGTACTGGAAAAAATAATTCAAATTTCGTAGACATTACGTTAGCTGGGCAATGAAAACACAGAGGAAGTAGAAGAGAAAGAGAAGAAATTAGTCCTTTTAAACGACTTTATGTTGTACCTTTACTATATCCAAATTTGAATTTATGGATATGACTAAAATATTGAACTTCAATATTTAACCTGTAGGAAGCTTTTTAGATGGAAAGCATGGTTTGGAATGGAGCATTCTACATGTCTGAAAAGTATCTCATAAAGTCAGATATTGATATAGAATCCTATATTGCACCTTCAATTAAAATTACACTTACAGATTCAATGATAAGTGTGCAGGACCAGACATAAGCACGCTTTTTCTCAAACACTTTGATTGTTGCAACACGAAAGTTGTGTTTGGAAGAGAGGATCCCAAATCCTCACTTGGAGGTAGAACAGTGCTGTGCTGAACCAACTTCCACCTTGAAACTTGTGTTCTGTTGTCATTCCTGGTTCACTCTCTGGAGGAGTATTCAAAGGGCTGGCTGTGTGTCTGAGAATTAAATGGCAGAACAAGTATAGCTCCCATATTTAAATATAGTAAAATATAGTGTATAGTAAAAGTACAAGAATTACTCAATATATGGTCTGGGGTCTTTTTTTAAGCCTGATGAGAATTTTCAACAAATATCATGCTTTGTCCCAGTGCGTCTTGACAATTAGAAACACTTCAGTAGGTGTTTCAAAAAAGTTGAAATAACAATCAAGTTTAAAAATTACTAGCACGCAAATCTTGTTTGTTTTTCATGAAAATAATATGGCTAAATTCATCATGATGCAGAATAAAAGAAGAATTCGTATATAAGCACTTCATATGTCACATCAGCTGTAAGCATATTTACAATTTTGATGATTAATTAAAGACATTAAACATCATCTATCAGTTAAAGACAACAAACTCTTATGGCTGAAGAAAGTTAGGGGATTAATTGTTAAAAAATAGTTTTAATTTTTTTTTTTTTGCTTTCAAATGCCATTTTAATGGCCTTAATAAGTAATGTACTAGAATACACAGAGACTGCAATAGGATATATTTTAAGACCCAAGTTTATTTTTGAATGTATTTTATAGTACAAAGAAGCCAACTGAAAGTAACTATGCTTGATTTTCTACAGCATAAATTACTTAAGAAGTTATTTTTAATAGGCTTTTTGGTGTGAAATCATGTGTGATCATAGAGGAATGAGTTCTTTTGTTTAAAATAGAGATTGATATATTAAAAACTGGCAGCTAATGTTTAGAAAAATATGGTGGCATGATAGTGGCTAAATCTGTTAAATTTTTCTTTTTGTGTAAAATTGAAAATTATTGTAGTGCCTCATTAACATTGTGTAGTTGTAATTGCATGAATTGGTAATAAAGAATATACTGAAAACATTAAAATAAAGATCATAACAGATGTTCATAAATTAATTTAACTTCCATGCCAAAAGTCTTTTGCAGTTTCCAGCAATTAGTGCTAAAATGGGCTTGTCCTTTTTATTTTACCATTTCTGTACATCCTAAGTTATGAAACAAAAAATTATTAACTTACTAAAGTTTGAATCTGCACATATCTTTCAAAGAGAAGTTGCTAACAGTAGCACTACAATCCCTTTTAATGGAAAACTCTGCCAGGCAGTTTCTGTGGATTAGCATTACTTTGTCACCTCCTTCTTTTTGATATCTTTCAAAAGCTGAAACACACAATTAAAAAAAAAAAATCTGCAAACCCACAACTTCAATTGAATATATTTCTCTTTTAAATTGGGATAGGTTAAAGTCATATTCAGAATAGCTCAGGGTTAAATCACAGATTCACTGAACGGGTCAGATTGGTAGGGACCACAATGGGTCATCTCATCCAATCACCCTGCTCAGACAGGGTCATCCCAGAGCACCTGGCACAGGATTGTGTCCAGATGGTTCCTGGAATATCTCCAGTGCAGAAGACTCTGCACCCTCTCTGGACCATCTCTTCCAGTCTCCTGCAAAGTAAAGACTTCTTCCTCGTGTTCAGGTGGAACTTCCTGTGCATCAGTTTCTGCCCATTGCCCCTTGTCCTACTGTTCAGCACCCCCAAGAAGAGCCTGGCTCCATCCTCTTGGCATCCTCCCTGCAGATACTTGCACTGATGAGATCCCCTCTCAGTTCTCTTTTCTTGAGGCTGAACAGGCCCAACTCCCTCAGCCTTTCCTCAGAAGAGAGATGTTGCAGTCCCTTAACCATCTTTGTACCCCTCCCCTGGTCCCATTCCCAGATCTCCATGTCCTTGTTGTGCTGAGGAGCCCAGAAGTGGACACAGCACTCCAGATGAGCCTCACAGGGCTGAGCAGAGGGGCAGGATCACCTCCCTTGAGCTGCTGGCAGTGCTCTTCCTGATGCACCCCAGGACACCACTGGCCTTCTTGGCCACACAGACACACTGCAGGCTCATGGACAGCTTGTCCACCGGGATCCCCAGGTCCTTATCCACAGAGCAGCTCTCTAGCAGGTCAACCCCAGTCTGTGCTGGTGCACACAGTAATTCCTCCCCAGGTGCATGTCGCTGCATTCTTAAAAGAGAAAAGATACATTTCATATTTTGAAAATACAAAAAGTTGTTTTTAACAATTTTCTCCTTTGGAGATACTTCAGCTGATACACAGACTCAACAAAAAGATGAAATTCAAAATTTTTTTTTTTGGAAAAGGAAATGCCGCAGAAGCTACCGTACAGGTAAATTACAGGTTTAAAGTAATAGCTGAATTTGCAGATATTATCTCTTTCATTTTTGTCTGGTTTTCACCTGCAACACTATGCAGGCAGCTCAAAAAGAAAAATTGATCCTCAGTCACACATTCCTTAGAATATTCCAGCTGTCCTCATATCTAAAGGAGTTCCTGATGGGATACGATATCCATTTGTTAATGAACAATCACTTTCATCTTTTTCTACTGTGTAACTGAAATTCACAGCAGAAACACGTCTGTTCCTATCAACAGTTGCGCCCCACAAGACATACTATATACTTTTTCTTTTTCTCCTTTTTTTTGGAGAAAGAATTGCTTTTCATTGTCATCACAATACCGTGCTTATCAAAAAACATATGTAGGCTATGATGTATTAGTATGTGACAGTTCAGCAAAAAAACCCATGAAAATCAAATAGCATGCCATCATAGAATTAAGCTTTTAAAAACATAAACAAATCTTCCTGATGTTATTTTCTCTGAATGGTTTTACAAGAATATTTCCCTATTAATAGACTATCATGAAACAAATAAAATTATACAATTCCTGAAATATTATTTTCTCTAAATGTTTTATATAAATATTTCTTAATTAACATACTATCATGAAATAAATACAATGATGCAATGATATAGCACTTAAGAACTCTGATCGAAAGTTTATCCAGAGAGAAATAAGTTATTAAAACCAAATATTTGTAGGAATATGAATAGATTATGTAGATATACACAATTCTTTATATGAACAGTTTATCTTACCCAGGCTAATGTATTTTTTTTTTTGCAAACTATGACTATTAATTCCATAAGAGTCAAGATATGTTATTCCTGATTCTGTTCTGTTTCAGCAAGTGTATTCAACTAAGTGAGGTGAGACACATGCTGAACCTTCACCTCCACTATTTGTGTGTACAATTAACTGTAGCAGACACTTATTATTTGGGGAAAATAATTAAGCAATCAAAATGTTATTTTACAAAACCAGTTAAATCTCCATTACTATAGAAATTATTATGGAGCCCTTGTCTAATTATAGGTACAGGATGTCAAAAGAATTGCTTTTAAATAGCTCGCTAAGGAATTCTGAAGTCTTAGAAGGATAACCTGGAATGCACAATTCCTCCTTTTAAGAAGGCAAGGTCTCTTGGCCTTCAGGGGTTCCTGTGAGTGTCCTTTCATCCCAAAAGAAGAGTTCCCAACTGCAGATCCACTGCTCAGAGAAGGAGTGATCCAAGAGGCTCTCTGGTGGGACTCCCCATAGTCAAAATTGGTCAGTACAGTCACATCATTGCCTGGGAGGATCTGGCTTTCTGTCCTGCTGCAGCCACCATGCAGATGTAATGTGTGATGGGATCAGCCTGCACACAGGCTGGTCAGGGCTACACGGCTGAGGTCAATGTTGCAGTACTCTGGTCAGTCATGGTTCAGTAGATGGAGGGCATTGAGTCCCACTACAGAAGTGAATCTCCTTTCCCATTGTATGTGTTTTGACTTTGAGCCAAGAACTTTATCCCATAGAACGCATAAAATGAGCATTCTTTGAGCTTTCCCTGCAAGGAAACATGGCTGCATGGCAGTAATCTCCCCTTGAGCTGAGACAGCTCTTAAGGTTGCTCCTCACAGCTGACAGACTTTCTACTAATAACAGATCTATGGGTAAGTCACATCTGAGCTCTCTCTAAAGTTGCAGCAAGACAGAATTCCAGTGACTCTCCCTGTAAGCTAGCATGCCTCTCAGAGTTTGAGACTCCTTACTTGAGACTGGGATACCCTTCCTTGCCCAAGGCAGAGAGAGTTCTTGGAACAAATCCTGGGTAAATGACTGATAACAAGCTGAATTAATATTAATGAAATCCGTATAGTTGATTTCTGTAGGCATAAATCATTGTTCATCTATGAGACTAAGACTGGACCTAGCCAGATCTAAGTTCTATCAGGAGTTTAGAAAGCAAGGTGTCCACTCTTAAATTCATCATTCAATGGGAGAGTCTCCCTTACCTTTATGTACTAATCTCAGTCTCGTTCTATCTCAATTCTGACTCAATTTGCATTGTATGTTTCATCCATGTAGTAAGTAATACAGTGAACCTTGTCATCCAAGTTTGTTAAATTGCATTTTTATAAATCCATATTAAAACCATTTTTGCTAATACTTTTGATGATAATACTTAGAGTGACCACAAATGGCTCATTTGAGACATGTATAGACACCACACCAACGTAAAATTTTATGTAAATAATTTTAGACAAGCAAGCCATATTAAACTTTCTTTCACAGGAATAATGAAAATATAGACTAATGTATTTCCTTGTTTAATTTTCTCATTTGCCGCTCTATATTTAAGAGAGTGTTGACTTTCAAAAATCCCCAATCTAAATGCTTAATAAGTCAGTCTACAGTCACAGAGCACATACAAAACCAGGGCAAAACAAAAGATCTACAAAGTCTCATGGATATTTTGCAGCAATAGAGCTATATGAACAGATGTCACTGTGCCAAGAGACACTGGAGGCAGGAAAGTGACGTAAATTATAACACCGGAACTTTTCCTCAGTCTAAACGATCAGGTAGAGTTCTATCTGCCTGAAGAGGCATTTTAATCTTTTGAAACTCAACGTGGGGTGATTTTTAAAATTTGTGCTTCTAGTTTACCTTTATGGCAGAAATGAGTGTCTATAAACTTCAACAAACCCCACTTTTTCAAACATAAAGAAAATATCAATGTGGGCTTGATGCCTGATTAAATCATGGTTAATTTGTGTATCACTTTGTGTGCAATCCAGCTGCAGTAACAGCCATTTTCAGAAAAGCTTTGTCTCTCTCTAAAGTCAGGGAATTTGTACTTCTGTGGGAACGAGTGGATAGCATGCACTTCACATTTTAACCACTTGAGTTTGAAACTAAGCACACTCTCCCATCGTTTATATGCATATATTCCATTAAACACCAAAAGCTTTTATTTTTAAAAGGAAACAAAAATAACCCATGACCCCACCTGATGGAAAAATCTGCCAAGGATGACATATTTTAAGCTACTAGCAAAAGATGCTGTCTGAGCTGTCCAGCTTGAAAAAATTTGATGATTCCGTTGGACCTGAAGTACAGGTATCAGAATTTATATTTAAAGCCATTTAGATTGCTATTGACAACCAAGAGACTCTCCTCAGTAGAACCAGTCTGTTTAGCAAATTTATGTTCTTTAAGGAAGAGTCTGTTCCCTTCTCCTTTGCATGCCTCATCAGCTTTCTTTTATGCAGATGCTCATAGATATAGAAGAGTCTACCAGGGAAAAACACTGGTGAATCTCTGGGGACAAACTTTGATCAGACTGCAGAAAGACCAGATATTTTCTGTGAAAATCTTGATTTTCACACACCGTTTATACTCTGATTTGCTACCAACAATTTTTTACACCCTGAATAAATCAATAATTTTTGAAATGAGAGACGTTTTAATGTCAAAGTTATCTGTCATAACCCAGCACAATGGCCTTCCCACTTCATACAACAGCAGGTGCCATTTAAAGAACAGAAAGGCTGACAAAAGACCAGCAACCTCATCCAGGCAAGTCTTGGCCAATCACAGGCACTAATAAATAATTGAACAGCATCCAAGCAAATAAATTCTTGGGTGGTGAGTTCAGCTGTCACAGTTTTTCATTCTAGTAGCAGTTCCCCGTTGCAGCAGGAGGCATGGCTGGCTAGAGCCATGACTTCTCGCCTCTTGTCTACCAACATATTCATGCTTTCCATGAAGCAGGTTACAAATCACTCCAGAGGTATTTTTAAGATCTTATTTTGCTTCTCATTATCCTGCTCTGATTTTGTTAGCAATAAAATAAATTAGTATGTCTCATTTGAATCTGTTTCCCCATGATGGTATTTGATGAGTGGTCTCTCTCAGTCCATGTCTCAACCCATGGACCCTTCATTGTATTTTCTCTCCCCTGTCCAGCCGTGGAAGAGAGTGAGAGAGCTGCCTGGCACCCATCCAGGATTGAAGATTATATATGCAAAAGGCACCATGACATCCACTTTCTTCCAAAATTTTTATGTGATGAACTTTGGATGCAGAGGGTTTTTTTACACATATAAGTGTTTCATCCTTTAATGTAGAAACATTATCTTAGTGTAAACAGAGGATTTTATCACACAGCCCAGTTCACACAAGGGGCTGCACACACAAAAAGATAGAAATGAATACTACAGAGAGTGAATTGCTGGATCTATCAAAGCAGCAATATATCAAAGCAAAGAAAGGCACGAATCTAGCAAAATTAAGAGCCCAAAGTTAACTATGGCATTCCCAAATATCCCAGAATTTCTACTGAAAGCTCCCATGATTACTTGGGTGAAACCTGTATTTCCAGGTGTACTGGAGTACTGAATCCTATCATGATCTTTCTGGAAATTTTGTCAGGTCATGAAAAGTTGAATCTCATGCCTAGGCAGGATATGAGTGACTTTGCTCTCACCACTCTTAAGAAGCTTGATGACAATTGCAACTTCTAGAGGGAAGTTCTGAACATCTTCAGGAGAGCTGAACAGCGTTGCATCATAGTATCTAAACAATTCCTGTCACAGTCTGTGACTGGTGCTAAAGGACAACAACCAGGGGTTACAGATGGATTATAAATTTCTCTCTCTGCAAGAACAAATTTTGCCCTTCACAGAATAAGTCATAATCTGTAGCTCATTGTCCCAACTGCAAAAAAGCTGGCATCCTATGGCTGTAATTTGACAATGAAAGTGTGGTTATGAACATCAAATATTATTTGAAGATTTTAAATACTAAGCTGTTTCATTCTCAATTTAGACAAAAAGACTGATAATTCGAGGGAGTTCAAGCTTTTTTTCCCCTTCTATGTTAAACAAGTGCCATGCTTTCAGTTGACACTGTTTGTGGAAATTAGGCTTTCCTCAGGTCAGGGAATGAAGAACAACAGAAAAGATCATTTTCAAATAAGCATTTCAGATTAAAGGGAATATAGAGGTCATAGAAGTGTTTTCTAAAAATTGACCTGTATTATTTCCTTTTGCTGGAAATATTATTTTGCAGTAATTTGTACATAAGAGGATGATTTGGAAAAACAGAGTATTCTGAAATACATTCTGTACTTTTCCACATTACAATATTTAACAGTAATGATAGATTAGGACCTTTATTTATTCCTTATTTGTTTCCTTGTCCATGAAACCCACCTTCACATAGTAAAGTTTCTATAAATAGAGAAAAGTGGAATTAATTATTTCAGACAGATATATTTTTTACTGGAAAATAACAAAGAATTACAAGGAGATTACTCAAACCAAGACCATATTCTAGATTTAAAAATAACTCTGTATGTGCACATGATCTCAAGTGGAGTAAGCAAGCAGAGAATAGAAAATTGCCGTGGTCTTCCTAGATGTTCCTATCACAAAGATGTATAAAAATTAAACTTTAAAGCTACTAATACTTTTGTTTTCTTGTTTGTCTTTGTCATTGATTTTGTAATCTGTCTTTAGAGAACTGTATTTTTATGATTTTGATGGATATTTGTTTTGTTTGGCTCTGGACTTTTTGGGGCGTTTTTTGTTTAACTTCTTTTGGGTTTGGGGATTTATAATTTAATTTAATTTAATTTAATTTAATTTAATTTAATTTAATTTAATTTAATTTAATTTAATTTTATTTTATTTTATTTTATTTTATTTTATTTTATTTTATTTTTTATGGATAAATTTAGAGATCTTAATATCCATCTTTAAAAGTGGAAATTTTTTGGTTTCCAAGTAAAAGTTTCTCACATACAGCTCCAGGTTTGGTGAATACTACTCAGGTTCTGCACAACATTGAAAGTAAGTGATGGAGATGTCTAAATAAATGTTTGTTTTGTCCACAGCTTGGAAGGTGAAACCATATCAAAACCACGACTGTAGCAGATACAGTCTCTAAGGGAGAGCAAGGTTAAATTAGTGGATCCTTGAAGATCCCAGGGATGCATAAGCAGCTCAAATATAACTTTTAGTGCTCTACAGTCACCTGTGGCTGTCAGCAGAGTTGAATAATCTCGAGCAGATAGTCTGCTACAAGATATTTTAAAGTAGGAACAAGAAAGGGGAAAAGAAAGAACCTGACATGATGCCCTTGAAATGGGTGAATAGTAGGCAGCAGACAGATGTGGCCAGCATTTGGGTCACAGTTTTATGTAATAGTGACAGTATTTGATTTTTGACTTTGCTATATTCATACTGCTCAAAAAAAATATGCCTTCTGTATGCCAATTCCTACACCAATAACAAATAAACTACAGATGTCTATTTAATTTACTTTTTTGCAATTATCATAGAATCATAGAATGGCTTGTATTGGAAGGGGCCTTGAAGTTCACCTCATTCCAACCCCTGGGCCTACCCCTGTCATGGACTGGGACACCTTTCACTATAGCAGGTTTTTCAAACCCCTGTCCAACCTGTCTATGAACACTTCCAGGGGTGGGGCATCCACAGCTCTGTGCCAGTACCTCACCACCCTCGCAGCAATCTGATTTGGAAAGCTCTACAACCATGTGTCTAAGACTGATCACTTTTTTTTGTGCACCACAAGGAGGTGCAATTGATCTCTTTTTTCTTTTTTTTTTTTTTTCTTTTATAATTTGAACTTCCACACTTAATAACAATTAATTTCCAGTGAGCTTTGATGTTTTTCTTTGGCATTAGATGAAAACACTAAATATCCAATACTCCTTTTCTTTTGTTCTTACCTAAAGTATGACCTGTTCCTTGGGTAGAACAGTTACAGTGTTTCTGTTTCCTTTCTAGACTCACATCCTGTGTCGTGCTTGCAATGATGTAGGAAGAAAAAAATAATAATGAGAAAATTCCCAAACTGTTTTAATGATCCTGAGATGTTTTTGGCTTGTAGAAGGTGTGAAGCTTCTATTTTGTTGCATTAGTAAACTTTAAGGATGAAGTTCATGGGGTATTTCCACACTATAAAGAGAGAGTGCTAGTTCAGTGTGAAGACCATATTTGGCTGCTGTTTCTGTTGAAATTATTAGTAAAAATCTGCAATATGCATTTTAGATCAATCATCAGCCATCTTTCTTTCTGATAAATAAGGAAAAAAAATATTAACCTTTTCATTTGCCCTTGCTAGCATTTATCATCTACATTATTCTACTAGTCTGATTTAGCACATTCGAACAGATCTTATATTTTAAAATCTTGTTGCAGCCTCACAGACAAAATCATTCATGTCAGCTCACTTGCCATTTGCCATTTCTTCTCTCTGAAAAAGGAGTATTGCCCCCTTTCAGCTACCTAATCCTTATGCTTCAGCAGTTGTTATTTGGCTCTTTTTGTAGGTTGGAAACCTGAAGACAGAAAGAAGCAGACCTCCTACAAAGACATTCCTTGAGCATATCTCCAAAAGCTGCATGGACGTGCTGATCCCCTTAGAATTTAACTAATTGTCCTTGTGCTCACATTCCCTTCCTGCTTTTGGTCAGCATTTTATCCTGAATCTGTTTTGCAGCTCTTCCTCTAAATGACATATTAACAAGATGGGAACATATTTACAGCATCCTTTAGCTGTTTTGAAATTTTATCTGTTAGTTAATAAACAACCTATGTATGGCTGGTTGCAATTTTTGTTTTCTTATCCTTAAAAGGCAAACATGTATTTTGAAGACATATGATGTTTTAATTGCATTTTTAAGCAGTATGTTGAGATCCTGGATGTAAAAAATATTTTATTATTTTTACAGTAAAGAAGGGACAAGAACTGAACTATTTACATCTTGGTGAAACATTTTGCTCTCTGTCGCTCCATGAGAAGTGCCACTACAAAGATTTCTCTTATGCTGACTTTTCATTCATTCTATTTTTAGGCAGTAATGCTGGATCCATCCTTATTGCCTGCACTTGTATGATGAGTTGATCCATCTGTCTTAAAACTCAGTGCAAACCTTAGCTACTCCCTAATAGGAACAACTTCTAGTAAACGTTGCAGTGATCCCTTTGTCCTGAAAAGAAAGGCTATCTCACCACATCTGTCTGTGTTCCTTTACTACTCCAGAAATGAAAACAGCAAGTTTTGGATAAGCTGAAGATTAATTTATGCTTGTACTCAGCATGTCAACTTCAAAAAAATTGGTTCATAACAACAAAACAGAACTTCTCCTACTTTCTTTCAGGAATTTTCTTGCAATTCCCCCACTAAAAAGTGAACAACAAAATTTCACCTTCAGTGAGATATGTGAAACTTGTAGCACAAGTTTTTTTCAAGTGTTGTGGGATTTTGGAGAATGCACATTTCAAATTACAGTCTGATTGCAAGCCCCCTCTGTCAAGTGACCTGGAAGAAGAATGATTTCAGATGGGGCCCTGAGCAGTGACAAGCCTTTGAGCAAATCAAGAAGGAGACAGTCCATGCTGCAGCCCTCTGGCCAGTCCAAACAGGGCAAGATGTAAAAAATGTGCTTTGTAGTGTAGCTGGGAGAACGGCACTACCTGGAGGCTCTAGCAGAAAGCACCAGGGAATGCTCATGATTGACTTCTAGGTTTTTTGACTCGGGCATGCAGAGGATCTGAACTCCTCTATACTCAAACCAAAAAGGACATACTGGCATCTCGTGAAAGTGTCTGAGCCACTTCAGAGGTGATTGGCACTGAGGCATAACTCCTCCTGGCACCCTGGTTACTCATTTTGGATTGCATGTTCAAAGGAAACATCTGTAGACATCATGCAACAAATGCTACAGGGAGTAAGTAGGTCACACTGACCACACAACAAGCTTGGACAGGAAACGCCAGCTCTCCAGGAATCTTAGAAGTATACCATGGACTGGCCAGAAGGCAAAGATTTTGGAATGTCACCAGAGAAGCTGGTATTACATGCTGAAGGGGCCCCACTATATAATAAATTACCAGAAAGTGAGAAGCAATATGCCTTTTTTACTGAGGGATCCTGCTGGCCTGTGGGAAAGTATTGGAGAGGGAAAGCAGCTGTGTGTAGGAGTCCCCTATGACAAGTCACAGGAATTGCTGAAGGAGATGGTGAATTGAGTCAGCTTGCACAGGTGAAACCCATCCCGCTGGCCTTAGACATTGCTGAACAATAGAAAGGGAAAATACTTTATACTGATTCTTGGATGGTACTAAACACTGTTTTGGGGTGGCTGCAACAAAGCAAGCAGAATAGCTGGTGGCATAGTGGTAAATCTGTCTGGGCTGCTGCACTGTGGCAAGACATCGCTGCCTGAGTAGAGAACTTGGCTGTGAAGGTAGATTGCAGACAGGGTCAGGTAACCAAGGGTCAGGCCACAGAAGAACACTAGAACAACCATCAGGGGTATCGGCTGCTAGGATTGAAGTGGCTCAGCTGGATTTGGGCTGACAAATAAGTATGAGTTATTCCTAGCCTGGCAGGTCCATGACACCTTGGGATATCAAGGATGAGATACAACAGGGGTGATACAGGGGTGGACCTTACCATGGATACTATCTCCCAGTTATCCACGATCATGAAATGTGCTGCTGTCAAGCAGAGCTGAGTGGATAAAACCTCTTTGGGATGGAGGACAATGGCTGAAAAGTAACTATAGGAAGGCCTGACAGACTGACTAGGCCACACACCACTCCCAAAACCATGATGGCAAACACTATGTACTTATGGTGATGGAAGCAAGCCCTGGATGGCGAGAAACATACCCTGTGTCCCGTGCCAACACCCAGAACAGTATCCTAGGCTTTGAAAAGCAAGTCTTATGGCAACATGGTATTCCAGAAAGAGCTAAATCAGAAAATGAAACTTGCTTCTGAAAACACCTCATAGATACTAAGGTCAAAGAATGTGGCATTGAGCAAATATATCATATTCCCTGTCATGCACCAGCCTCTGGAAAGATCAAATGATGTAAAATAGACTGTTAAAGACTACACTCAGAGCAATGAGTGGTAGGAATTCAAACATTGGGATACAATGTTATATCCCTTCAAACATTGGGATACACATTCAGCAAAGACCACCTGGTTTTTCAACACCAGCGGCTCTGCCAATCAGGCTGGCCCGGCCCAATCAAAATTTATATGGACTGTGTAAAGGGATAAAATTCCTATAGTACACGTTAAAAATATACTGGGGGAAACTGTCTACATTATTCCTGCCTCAGACAAAGGCAAACCCATCTGTGGGATGGTGCTTTTGCTCAAGCGCTGGAGTGCAGCTTTGTGGGTAATAAAGGACAATGGGGAAGTCCAGGGTGCGCCCCATGGGTATTTGATTTTGGGTAAGAATAGCCAATTAATTAAACTGAATTATGTTAATAACCAAGCACTGTGTACTACCACTTCTGTGACAGCTCCATGTGCGTCACCTCACTGAGTACCTCATGGTATCACTCTTAACAACAAGCCTTCTATAGGTCTGAACTTGATCCTCTAATCATAGCAATGAAGAATGAACTTGATAAAACTGAACAAGTGCAGCAGTATTGGAATCAGAACTGACTTAAATATGCAGCATGCAACCATCCAATACCACACAATATTTTTACTGTTCAAAAGATTATTATCAAGAATGAAGGTCAAAATCATAGACTAAATTAATTCAAAATTTTGTGGGGGTTTTTGGTCTTTGTTTTGTTTTGCTTTGTTGTTTTTTGTTTTGTTGGTTTTTTTTTAATTTTGTGCAGACAGTTTATGAACATTTGACAAAGGTGCTCCATAGACTTAGAGAATGGTATTTATATTTATATCTATCAAAACAGAAGAGAAGTAGGAAATGTTTTGGGATATTGAGGAGAGTGAAACTTGGAATGATATATATGGTATGAATAAGGGGTAACTCCCGTAACTGCTTTCATGATTTCACATAGGGTAGAGTTAATCCCTTCTCAGAAGCCTGTTACCGTACTGTGTTTGAGATTCAGAATGAGAATGGTGTTGATAACACACTGATGTTTCGGTTTTTTGCCAAGTTGTGCTTATCCTAACTCAATGACTTTTTTTCCTTATCTGCCAATAGGATACACAAAAGAAACTGGAAGGGAGCATAGCTGGGACTGTTGGCTTGAATTGATCAAAGGTATGCTCCACACCATAGAACTTGATTGCCAGTATATAATCTGGAGGAGCTACCTGAAGGATAAACTGATCTGGATTCAGGAAGGGGGGTTTGGCATTTAAGCTCAAGTGAAATATAAATAAGAATGAACTTTGTTCATTATCTGCCAAGAGTAAAATTGTACTGGTGCTTTATTTCATCGGTTCTGGAAGTTACTTATTCCTTTCATAAAGGTAAGTGGGTGGAGAGAAATTGCATTGTGCAGCCCTTGCAGCTTTCCCCTTACATCCTTCTATTATTATTATTATTATTATTATTATTATTATTATTATTATTATTATTATTATTATTATTATTATTATTGGAGTTGTGCTTTTTATGTTTTATTACTTTTGTATTATGTATGGGTTTGTTCCATGTACCGCCAGTTCTGTAACGGTTTTCCCCGGGTTTTCCCGTCTTTCCCCGCGTGTCCGTTGTCCCCAGAAATGCCAAGTCATCCCCCCTGTTTACCCAGATGCCTGTCTGTCACTCGGTGTCCCTTCCCATCCACCTAGAATCTTCCACCCGGGACGCCGGGTGATTGGTAAAGGACCTGGGACCCTTCTCCTGTCTGTCCTTCATTGGATGTACCCCCGTACCCCACTACCCTCAAACCCTCCGCGGTTTTACCCCATTGGCTGCCCGGTTTTCCCCCTGTTCTGTATTTAATTCGTTTGCGTGGTTCATTCTGGGCTTTCTTCTGGCTGGCTCCAGCGCGTTCCGCCCCGCCCGCGCCTTTCCGGCAAACGCAGGCGCGGCACGCCTGGTCCCCTTCGAATTATTGTATTCCCCGTTGGATTGCAATAAACGGAATTCACTCCCAGAGAAAGACTCTCCTCGTAATTGGCCATGGGGTCGCTGACTGCTCTCTGAATCTCCGATAGCGCTTCCCAAAGCCCGCGACGGTCCAGTGGGAAGCGCTAGAAACCTGCCCGCACCTCTCCCCAGAGCTAGCCAGGGCAGAGGAAGGGCGTCGGGGAGAGGAGCATCGGCTATTATTATTATTATTATTATTATTATTGGTGTTATTGGTGGTATTATTATTAATTATTATTGCTGTTGTTATTGTTATTGTTGTTATTATTGCTATTGTTATTGTTATTATTTACAATTATTACTATATTTAACTTTATTTGCTATTATTATTGTATTTTACTTTATTTTTAATTATTAAACTGCTCTTAGCTCCACAAACAAGTGCTGCTTGGATTCTTCTTATTCCACTGGGGTGGAGATGGAAGAGAGGAGAGTTTGAGTGAGTGGGGATATAGCTTTTCATCTCTAGTTGAGTTGAAAACCACAACAATTACTTATGCAGGCACATTCTGAGGAAAAGGTAGGAGAATTAAGTGGCATTTTTAGCTCCCGCATTTGCCATGGGATTATTTTTCAGGTTCAAATAGATATAACTTTTTGCTTCTCATTTAAATTCATTTCTTTAAAATTTTATAGACCACAACAAACTAGAAAGATTAACTAGCTCATGAAAAGTCTAGCCCTCAAGATAAAATAGTGATGAATAGATGAATTAGGGTGTCATGACATAGCATGGTGGTTAGGAAAAGGAGGCTTGAGTTTTAATGGGTTGTATAATTCAGAAATATAGTGTGAATTACTCTGTTCTTTCTTCAGCCAGAATAGAGTGTAGACTACAAATGGGAAAAGTAGAGGAAAGAGTGGGAATCTTCCAAATTCTCTACAAACCATATTAGTTGAATAGACATAATGACTCCCAACTGACATTTTGGGCTTAAGCTGCAAGAACCAGAGTTTTCAGATTTTTACACAATCTTATTTATTCTTTTCATATCTTAATGGGTTTTAGAGATGGAATCCATGGCGAAATTTCAGTACTCTTAAAAAACTAACAATCAGGACTCTAGTCAAGATTTTCTTTTTCTTCTGCCTTTCTTAAAGATTTTGATTTTTCTTACACACACACACACACACACACACACACACACACAAAAAAAAAAAAAAAAAAAGAAAAATCCTTATTAGGCCAATGTAGTGCTGAGGGAAGAGTTCTCTAGCAGAAATTTCACATTTCACCTCAGGCTAAATTCCGGCCCCTGAACTAGGGAAATAACTCTAATACTCCCAAGGTCAGGGCATACTTTTTCCTGTGTATTCAAAAAGCCCCATGTCAACTGTGACCATTTTAGTCCTCACTGTGCATCTTTAAATATTACTATACTACTGAGAATGAAATGTTAGTAAATGATTTCTACTTAATTCTGCAGTCATCTTGGTAAAAGGGGCACAGTATGCTCTGTCACCCAGCCTTCACTGCAATCTGCTCTAACACATCCTCTGTAGACACATTCCACAGAGGTGCTATCCTCTAACTAGATCAAAAATGTCTAGTCATACTGCAATTATTCCTCACTTCAGTACAAATAGATCACTGAAATGTATCATTTCTTGCTCTCACATTCTGCTTACACTGAGCCACTGTGAAAGAAAGTATAAAAATTCCTTATAGCCCTCTTAGTGTCATTCCTGGAGAGAAGAAATCATCAAGCAGTCATTTTTTCCCCGCCTTTGAAGTCATCCATCCAAAGCCAGCAATCACTCCATTTTGGCAATATTCACAGAAGAGACCTCAAGGTTGCATGGCTGCACATTAAATAGTAGTAGATATTTAACTTTGCCTTTTGAGAACAGATTGTTTGAAATCTCTGGCAATGTCTTCAAAAAGTCTGTGTTGCAGGAGTCTTAGTTTTTATTGACTTCTACGTATCTCATTATCTTAGTTTCTTATTTATTTTGCTCTGCCAGAGATCTCATCTAAGGTTTCTGATTCTCTACAGTGTTACACTATTTTTTTACTGAATCCACCACTGTGCTTAGTAAAACGGGTAAAAGAGTGTTGCTATTAATTTATAATTAATTTTTAATTTTAAATTATTGAGTAATATTATCATGAGGTCATTTAACACAAATAAAATATAGACATGCTTTAAGGCTTTATACTGAGTTTGAATCTGGAAATGTAACACTTTGTGAGCTGAATTTAGTGCAAAACTTTGTAGTTGTGATCTGTATAACAAAAAGCAGATACAGAATATGGCCCAGAAAAGCAACTAAATCATTAGCAGTCTATGAACAGGAAATTGCTTTATGAGAGGAATAAGAAACTTCCAGAACCAATGAAATAAAACATGAGTACAATTTTACTCTTGGCAGATAATGAACAAAGTTCATTCTTATTCATATTTCACCTGAGCTTAAATTGCAGTTAAATTCATCACACAACCACTACATTAGTATCACTTCACTGATCTATCATTTATGTAAAAGTCTGGCTGAGATCATGATTCCCACATATCACTGCTAAATATAGGCAATGTTAAAGCTACCATCAACACAGAGAAGTAGCTTTATAGCTTGCAATGTGGATGTATAGGCTTGAATAGGACTCTAAACATTTCTCATACAGATGTGATAAAGACAAGCCCTGTAAGCAACTATGAATAAACATAGAAAACTGTTCAAATGACATGTCAAGGTAAAACTGACAGTTAAATTGACAGTTTTACAGAAAAGATAGAAAGCATTTTTATCCACCTAGTTAATTTCTGTTCTGAACTTCTAGAAAAGAGGTTTCCAACAGCTCAGAAGTACATTAAAGTTCCTAAAAGGGTTGAGCAAATTGAAGTTTATGAAAATTGCACAATCAAGCTTCTTTTTCTGGAGCATGTTTGATCTGTTGCCTATGAATTCAGAATGCAGACTGAACTTTTTCTTGGTTCTCCCTTCATTGCCTCTTTCATGGTTTGTCCTGCCATGGCTCCTTACAAAGGTACAGATCTCATTTTAATGAAAACCTGCCATTTAAAAACAGAATTAAAAGAATTTCTCAGAAGAAAAACTGTTACTACTATGGAACAAAAAAAAAAAAAACAACCAAATAATGGTAATCTTGGATTTTGAAGTCACTTCAAATACCTTTTGAAAAATTCTGCTCATAACAATTAAACAGAAAACTGAACTGCAAGATGTTTCTCAGATAACAGTAGAAAACCCTCAAAATAACTGATAACTAACTCTTGGGAATCTACAACAGTTTTGGCAACATAGCTTGAAAGATACAACCACAACTGCTTTCCTTACCACAAAGCCTAACAACTTAATTTTGATTACACATGCTATAAATCTAAATAAATGTTCACTGTTAGTTGGAATTTGCTAAGTATGGAGGTAAATTAAATGAGAACTGAGCCCTAAATTGCTGTTTTCCATTATTCTGAAAGAGATTGTATACAAATAATGCCTTAACAAATCCTAACCACATGCACAGCATTTAAAATGTTGAAAGTACGTTATGAACAGTAATGAATTGGCAGCACAAGACTATTTGCTACTCAGCCTTTTCAGCAACTTGAGTTACTTCAGGTTTAAGGGATTTCAGCTGTGAAAGTTAGGTCTTGAAATCATCAAATTCTGATCAATTGAAATAGTGAATGAGTAAGAAGGGAAAGACTTGTACTTTTACAAAACACTTCATAATAGTCTGTAGGTAAAGTTTATAGTACATACTGTATTAATTTATCAGGTTGTCAGGAGCAAAAATGTTTCTATAAAATATAGACTGTGAGGTAATTCACTTCAACAATTCATTCATTTATATTGCAGTTTACTATTGCCAGTTGAAAGAAAACGTGATGCAAGAAATGATGAGGAATAAGCATGTATACAGGAAATTCTTCTGTTGATACATTAACAAATTAATATAATGGAATCTCTACAGTACTCAAAACTACTATTTATTCAATTATGAAGAAAAACATGCTAAAATTCTAATCGTAAAGCAATCATGTCAGCTGAGTATACAGTGTTAAAATATCCTCAGGACTCAGCCAAAATTAAATCAGTAAACAAGTTCCCGCGGGAGCAGCAAAACATCTTTGAATACAAAAGTTCTTTTAATATAGAAAACAGCTGACTTTAGTAGTCGCACTCAAGTAACAATTTACTGAGAAAGCAGCTGTCTTTGCAAAAATATAAAATGCAGAAAAACATTAGAGTTCATAAATGTAATAAAACTCCACCTAAAAGAATGACTAAAGAATCAGCTAAATTAAATTCCTTTGATCAGTAAAATCTCCTCTTCTAATTTATTGCAGGTGGTCATCCACAGAAGGAAACAGCAACTGAAGAGATTTTTTTTATTCAGACACATTGCTGTCTTTAAAGAAAAAGAAGAATAAAAAGGCAGCCCGAGGAAAAAAAAAAATTAAAAGTAGGGGGGCTTGCTTTTATGAAGAAATGGTACATAAAGCTTTATGTGACAGGCTCTTTACACAGCTTGGTTAGCTCCAATTCAACTAATCTTACCATAAGGTGCAAATAAGTCTCCTCACAGTTAACTATTTATGCCATACAATAAAGAAGTCAGAAACAACAACTCCAAGATTTTAAGGTTACTTTAAAACTGTAATTAACACAAACACTTCCAGGCTGAAGGACAGACAGGTTGCTCTCCTGAGAGATTCTGATTGTCCCATTCTGGAAATCCTAGTGCATCGCTTGTGGCAGAGTCGAACTGCTGGCTCTCACACTGCCGCAGTCAGAATAGTGCTGGGCTCTGGGGACTTTGTTCTCTCTTCCTTCAATATGTGACACTTCATAAAGCGCCAGCATTTTCCTGGCAGTTCTGGTCCTGTTCTTTACAACTGCAAGGCCACACATTTTAAAAAGTAACACAGCGACTGAAGCATTTCCCATAAAATTGTCTGCTGTACTAATTTTCCAGCAGCTGTCAAAGACTCATCCATTGCATTTGTTTTGAAGGAAAATCCTCTTACTGAATATTTTTATAGAAGCATGACCATGAGTTTTGGGGCTAGAGGTTTGTTGCTTGGCAAGAAATTCACCAGTTTTATGCCTAGAATTTTCTTGGAAAACTGATTCTCATAGCCAGATATACAAGGTTTCTATAGCAAATGGAATAATTTTTGTTTTACTGTGAAAGTCTGAATTACAGTTAATGTGGACCATGTGCTAAATACCTGTACT
This sequence comes from Taeniopygia guttata, assembly GCF_048771995.1. Lineage (NCBI taxonomy): Eukaryota > Metazoa > Chordata > Aves > Passeriformes > Estrildidae > Taeniopygia > Taeniopygia guttata. The sequence goes on along the minus strand of NC_133063.1, from coordinate 16,989,169 downwards.
ATATCTCAGCATGCTAAATACTGTCTTTAGGATAGCAGATATTTGTTGCTTACCTTAATTTCCAATGGATACCAAGTTAAACTAAACTGTATTGTGTATGCTGCATGAATGTGACGCACTGAGGTGTATCAGACATGTAGTTCACTTCAAGAGGCTGTTCATCCTGAAAAAGTTCAGGAAAAATAGTACATGTACAAACTAACATACATTGTCTCTTTCTGGTGGACATATCAGTGCCTGAAATTAAGCCATGTTAAGTGATGCAGCTGAAGATTCAGTCATGCCAGACATTATTTAGGGGGATGGACTTGTCTGAATTCCCTGAGCTCCTGTTGGCTTGACTTGGCAACTGTTAGGACATTCTACAGCAGAACAAAGGCAAAATCTGATGGACAAGAGCCTAAAACCCTTTATCCTCCACTGATCTGCAAGTGATTGAATGAAAAAACTATGTGATATGGCAATTTCTCCATATGATAACATATGGCTTCCCCTCTGAAGAGTGCATTACTATCTACCAGAAGATATTCCCCTTTTGTAAGCACAATGTTACATCACATTTATGTTTTGCAGGAGTCCATATAGAACTAATGGAGACACCATAAGTGTTGTAGTATTTGCCAGTGATTGAAACACATCCAAATACTAAAAAAAAACACAACTGAAATATAAGTCACCCCTGGTTATACAGATCTGACATTGTTTCACCGCTGGAGTAGTTTAGCAGTAGTGTGACTAAACTCAATGAGTTGTGCTGATGTAAATTTGGTGTGACATTAGCTTCAGGCATAAGTCTACATTGAGTGCTGATCATTATTTTAGGGCTTTCAGTACTCCAAGGCCAGAAAAATAAAGATGTAGAATGGGTTTACACAAAATGAACAGCATTAAATCTTGGATGTGAGTTGCCAAATGCTGCATCATTCAGATAATTGCTGCTTGTATGAGTGGCTAAGATAGTCACAGTCCAGTCAGGTGCTGACATAATTTAAGCAAGATGTACGGAATTGTTAAGAGTGGATGCTAAGACTACTGACTGTTCTCATATCTTCACATTTGTCTGGGCACTAATGCTTGACAAACTCATGTCACAAATGAATTTTTAGGCTGCTTAAGGAGCTGTCATCAAAGCTGTTGGCATAAAAGCAGGTTTTTATATACATGTGAGAAAGTTCCATTTTAACAGAGCTCAGTGGCAAGGTTCACTCTATCACAGCTGAATCATACATAAGGAAGTCAAATTAGAATCAATGTAGAGTGATTTATGTAGAGACTGTAAGAGGGTTAAAGTACAAAGAGTGTAGACACAAGAAGTTAAGGGTTCAAAAGGGTATAGTAGCACTTAATCATTGACGAATTTAGCATCTATACTCTTATCCAAAAAGATATGCTACAATTATAACAGTGACTTAATTACAAATTCAGGATAAGAACATTCTTGCCATAACCAACTCTCACACATGTGCACAGGCAAAGAGTTGTATGCAGCTACATCTCTGGTTTTAGTTGTATGCATCTACATCTATGTTTCTAAAGGAACCCCTCAAAAATTACCTTTGAGTTCAGTCAAATGTTCACATAAAATCCCCTAGCATCTCTTAATGGGCTCTACTGCACCTCAAGGAGTGTGTACTGTGTTAAGGCAATATCAGCTGAGGCCTCATAATCAGTGGCAGTCTTTCAAGTATTGTCCACTGGAGAGATGGCAGGCTCCAAGATCCATCCCACTGGGCTGAGGGTACTGGCACAGGTGCCATGCCTCAGGAGAGCTCAGAGGGCCGCTCCCGGAGGGGAGTTTGGACTGTTGCTCATGGGGTTGTGAGACAATTTGCTTTACTTATCTGTCATTGTCCATGCTGGCCAAAACACAAGCTAGTAGCTACTGAACTTTTCCCCACAAAGTCTAGTAATGATGGTATACCATTCCAACTGGGCTACAATACATTTTTTCAAAATATAACACTGGTAGCATTTCACTTGGTTTGTAATTAAGTGGGAGCATCAGGAAACTAACTTTGCTAAAGCAAATGCTTTAGGAAATTCCTTCTAGCACCAAGTGATAGAACGCTAAATAGTAGGAGAATGTAATATTTTTATAATAATATTTATTACACTAATTATAATTATATTAAATTAATTATATACTATTTATTACATTATAATTATAATTATAATTTATTACATTATATTTATTAGAATAATTATTACAAAATCGAAGGTTTCATGTCATCTTTATTTTGAAAAGAGAGCTTAGATTTGTTATCTGCATAGCCTCAGCATTTGTAAATCACCACATTGGAGAGGGTATACTTCAGACACTGATTATTTTTCAGGTTCTCTGAAATCTCAGAGGGGTGCATATTCACACAGACTCACTGAGCTCCAGCCTGCAGAACTGGAGCAGAATTTGCAGAACACTTTTTCTAGTAAAATGTAAAATTCATTGTGCATGTGGTTGCTGATGAACTGGCCTATCTGTGATATTTGTCACTATGCAGTAAGGTACATGTCATTTTCCTGCTACAGTGGGGGGTTTCTAGATTTCCAGAAAAATTTTTAATACAGTTAGAATATTTATTGTCTTTTAAAAGCAACATTTATTTCTGAAATTATTTGTCACAGAAATCTATGATAATTATCATGCAGAAAACATTAATTGCTTGACTTTGCAATTTGTCTGCTCAAAACAAATGTTTATTGAATAACTTGTAGATAATTACAGAAATTTAAAAAACAATTCTTTTATATGAATGAGAGGAATTAAAAATTCCATATTATTCAGTGAAACTCAATCCTTAATGAAGGACTGTTGTAAGATTTCTGAGAAAGACAGGACCTGATTTACATTTAGAGTGAAGGATTGAGCTACCCTCTGTCTGGGCCTCAGATAAGTGGCCTTGGTGGGGCCTGTGAAGCATTTTGCATAGTAAGAAACTAGTTGTTGTGCAGTTAGAAATTACTTTAAGGTAACCACGGTATTAACAGCTTTCTGGGTGTGAATTAGTGTAGCGCTGCAGTGTGAAAGTCTGACCATTTTAAGGCAAAAGTAAACAATATTTGCGGACCAGTGATAGTGTGTTCACAACTTGTAAACTCTTGAAGTGTATATAAACTGCCAACTTTTAGACAATAAATGGAGAGCATGGCTTTAACCATATTAGCTTGATCTGAGTTTGTCCAGTCCATCTTCCCTCATATTATAAGAAGTCCTTAGCCTCTAAGGACTGCTACAGGTGTGTAGTAGTAGATTAAAGTTCTAATCTGGTGTAACTTCTTTGATTCCAACACTTATCAGTAACCTGAATGTAGTCTTTCATTATTTACACTGTGTGATATAAGTGTTTGCCCATTTTTTTACATCTGGATTAAAACAGAAGTGCACATATGCACTTTTCTTTTTCTCTTCTTTGGTTTTTGTGTTTCACTTTGTGTAAATTGATATTCAGGGCTTGCATCCACATATAGTTTGGAAAATATTTAGTTCTCTAGGTAATTGATACTGTTTTGTTTGCCTTCATTCCCATTACAGTGTCAGTTTGGAAAAGGAAAGACTAATCTCCTAATACTCCTTTAGCAAGCAGACTGGCAAAATGTGGAAGTGGGACTGTATCCCGTCCTTATATCCTCATTCCCTTTACAGCCTTCCTGAGAGCAAGAAAAGTCAAATACTTGATGCCTAGTCCTATGGCAATCTAGTTTTCAAAGTCTCACAACAGTTGCAAAACTCCATTCTTGGAAGTTTTTTGTGCAAGTTTATCCATGGTTAAAGCAGACTGTTGCAGATTCACTTAGCAAGAGAGGGATTATACACTGGTGTGTCTAGAGATACAGGACTGTCTGCATTAGCTTTGTGTAAACATATAGTGTAATGTGTGTGTATACAACAAGTTAAATAACAGTTCTCTACAGAGCTTTGCCTATTTTCCTACAGAATTCACAGAATCATTAGTTGGAAGGGACTTTAAAGATCGAGTCCAACCCATGCCCTAATTAACCATGACACTGAATGCCACATCCAGTCTTTTCTTAAACACATCCAGGGATGGTGACTCCACCACCTCCCCAGGCAAAACCATTCCCGAACTTTATCAAACTTTCTGTAAAAAACTTCTTCTTAATATGCAACCTATTTGTTCTGGGACTTCAGCAAAATTATCCTCATTTTCCCTTTTCTCATGTTTTTTTCATGAATGCAATTTTTCAGCTGGCATAAAACATTCATCCAGACGTGCAAAAGTCTCTTTGATAAAGGGGAAAAAGTGTTTGTATGTTGCATATAGGTAAAACCTTACAAAGTGAAGGCCTTGTAAAGTCTGGCTCAGGTCTGCTACTTCAGCTAAGCAGAAAAGGATGACAGGAAAGTGACTCAGCTGAATTAGATGTATAAAAACAAGTCATACAAGCATTACATGTTCACATCACAGTACATGGTTGTTGGTTGAATTGTATTTGTTATGATTTAAAAGGATGTAACTGAAAAAGGCCTGACTGCTTAAAAAGGCCTGGCTTTAACAATAAAGCAGCTTGCCTTTGTACCTGCCTGGGGACTCTGTGTCTCTACAGACTCTCACTCACCTCACAATTGTACACTGTACAAAACTCATTTCAGAAAGATACATTAATTTGCAACTTGGTAAATTTGACCTTTCTCATTTACCTCTGTGTGCACACAGGTGCTATACAGAAAGTCCTGCCAGTTAAAACTGGCAAAACGACAGACCAACTATTTTGTTTTATTTGTGTGTTCTTAAAAGGTATTTGGAACAAGAAATTTCTAACCTGTGTATTTTCCAGTAAAAAGAGATAGGATGGTATCATGTGTGCAGAAATGTTATGTTCTAAATAATCATTTCTAAAAATGGTAAAACAGTTACCTTTTGGCATCCTGCACCCAGTTTACAGTCTGTGCTTTATGCTGACTACAATCAGACTGTAAAAGAAGACTATGTTAACCATAATATGGCTTCTGTAAAATACCACTCCCAAGTGTGAGATCACAATATGAAATGCAGCATCCTAAACACATCCACTGTCACAATTTATTCTTGCACTTTTGAAATGTCATTGTAAGTTGGAAGTCACAGAAGCACAGAAGGGATTCCACTGAGTTGGAAGGGACCCACAAGGATCATCAAGTCCAACTGTCCAACTTTTGGCCCTGTGTAGAATGCCCCAAGAGTCACACAATGAGCCTGAGAGCGTTGTCCAAATAGTTCTTGAACTCACACAAGCTTGGTGCTGTGAGCACTTCCCTGGGAAGCCTGTCCCAGTGCCCAACCACCCTCTGGGTAAAGAACCCTTTTTTTTAATATCCAGCCCAAAGCTCCCCAATGCAATTTCATGCCATTCCCTTGAGTCCTGCCAGTGGTTACCAAACAGAATAGATCATGACATCTCTTTGGCTCTCCTGGCTGCCAGGGCACTGCTGACTCACATGCAACTTTCCCACTGACCAGGACCCCCAGGTTCCTTTTGCTCTCCAGCATCTCATTCACCAGTTTATTTAACACATCCAGGGTTGTCCCATCCCAGGTACTGAATTCAGCACTTTCCCTTGTTGTACTTCATATTGTTGGTGATTTCCCAGCTCTCTAATTTTGAGGTATCTCTTCAGGGCCTCCTTGCCTTTGAGGGAGTCAACAACTTGTCCCGGTCTCCTAGCATCTGTGAACTTGCTCAGTATCCCTTCCACTCCCGAGTTCAAGTCATTTACGGAGCTGTCGAAGAGCACAGTGCTGAAGATGGAGATCTGTAGAATCCTAAAGGTGACAGATCAGCTCTCTGAGGTCACCCCATCGTGCCTGACTTTCACCCTTCATGCCTGACCTGTGAGTCACTTGCTCACCCACCCCATGATGTGTTTCTCCAGCTGTGTGTTGTACATTTTCTCCAGAAGGATACTGGGAGAGACACTATTGAAAGCTTTTCTGAATCCAAAAAGAGTGCATCCAGTGGCTTCCCTTGATCAGCAAGGTGGGTTACCTTGTCATAAAAGGATCACAGGTTTGACAAGTAAGACTTCTCTCTTATGAAGCCATGCTGGCTGTGACCAATGACTGTGTTGTCTTTTAGTTGTTTTTCAATACCTTCCAGAATAATCTTCTCCATAACATTATTGGGCACTGTTAGTGAGACTAAAAGACCTGTAGTTTCCAGGGTCATTCTTTTTGCTGTTTTTGAAAGTCAGGACAAAGTTAACTAGCTTCCAGTCAACTGAGACATCTCCTCTGTCTTTGGGTCAAATCTACCTTACTCAAAACAAAAGTACAATCTATCAGCTTTGCGTTACTAAGAGAAATAAACTGTAGTATATATGTGGAAGGGACCCACAAGGATCATCTTAGCATTGTTAGCACCATGCTCTAACTGAGTTAATCTGTTCTCTCATTATTTCTTTTCTTTTTCTAGGAAATTGCAATAGCAGAGAATGCAAAACACAGTTGTCCTATGCCTACACATGTATTCCTTCACACCTCTGTTGGCTAGCTTTTAAGCCTACTAGCAGTAGGTTTGTAGTTCCCATGGTAGGAAATTATTAAAGGTAACCCGAATTTTCCTTCAATTACTTTTAATTTTAAAACTACAATTCACACTCTCTTTTTTTCCTTTGCTTTGTTAAGCAGCTAGTGTTAGATGCAGGTTAAAATAGAACATCTCTCAGCATATGGCAACAGCTTCTCCAGAAAGTTTTAAAGTGAGATGTATTTGTAGGTAAGTAAATTCTATGGCCCATGTGGACCTGGACATATGCATATCTGCAAAAATAATATTCTCACAGCTGCATTAGCTATGACACATTTTTTATGATTATTGTGGCCATACTTGTTCACCAATGCAGTATGTTAAATTCTAGGGATGTCCAAAGTCACTTAGTGATTGCAAAGATACAGGTGCTTGGATACCTGGGGACAGATATCAGGCTGTTCTATCATTTGACTATGTTGTGGAATACATTTCAAAAGCTATCACTCTTATACAGAACATATCCTATCCTGCTCCAAGGGAAAAAAAAACATACACTGAAAAAAAAAAAAAACCCACAAAAAAATCCCCAAAACCAAAACAAACAAAAAAATTTCAAGTCAAAAAAGCCTCTGTTTTTAATGAGACGATGTTGGAATTCTTAAGTTATTTTTCCCTATGTGAAAAAAAGATGCCAAAATTTTCCTTGAAAAAAAAAATAATCTAAGAAAACCTGGTTCAGTGTTCTGTCCTTTATTGGCTGCATTTGTAATTAAATTTTGCATTTGTGTTCAGTCTAAAACAAGGTGCTGTAGGGTCCCCTTTCCCATTCTCCCCACCCAGCTCCTTCTCCTCCGAGCCCAAGCCTGGGCTGCACCCTGTGCTCCGCTCCTGTTCTGAGGATGTCCAGGGTGGTTAGGATTCATCAGGTCACACCTCAGCCTGTCAGGGCTTGGCAGCGCGTCCTTTGCCCTGCTGCAGCCCATTGCGTCATTTCATCTGCACAGAGCCTGGCAACAGCCTGGCCTCATTGCCTGCAAACAACCACAGCCAGCTAAAACAAGCTGGCTATTTTCATCCTGCTTACCTGTCACATATCTGTAGCTTTTGCTAAACAATTCAGTGCTGTTATTAACCCCAGTCTGGGCCATGGTAAAGAAGCAAGCACTGCACTCATGATTGTGCACATGTGTGTGCAGGCACATGCAGGCATAGGGCCCAGAAGAGCTTCTGGTTCTGGGCTGAGAGTGGTCAGGGCTAGGTTACATACCCCCTAGGCTACATACATACTCTCCTACCTCTCTCCTTTCCCCCTTCCTCTCCCCACACCACACTGCCTGCTTAAACTACTCCTCGCTCATCTCCACTGTCCTCACTCAGCTGCTTTCAACCTCTCTCACTGCTTTCTCAGTTTTTCCCTAATTTTGTTAATGTGAAAGGTTGGCTCATTCTATGTCTTCCACTGCCTTGGTCTGACAGCCTATTTTCTTCATGGCATTTCTTTCTTTTAACGCATCTCCAGTGACTCTTCTCACCAGCCTGCCCCTCCTCCCTGTCATGATCTGGTCTCTCCTCCTACCTCTCCTTCTCACGTTGCTTTCTGCCCCTCTTCTCTCCTGCCCAGCCTGAATCAATGGAGCAGGGACATCCATGGAGGAGGTGAGATCTCAATCCAGGCAGTCCTACAGCCTCAACTGCAACCAAAGCAAACACACTCCTGCTGTCCTCAGCCTTCTGCAGGGTCCCACCCTCACCTTGGCTCCTGGAGAAAGGAGACCTCAGGCACAGAAACATGGGAGTTTTGGCCAGTCTTCTTATGGGCCTGGGGCAAAAAGGTACCCTTCTAAAGATGACATTTCACACAGTATGTGTGCACCTGAAAATTGATTTTTACTTGCTTTGTCTGGAAACTGGTTTAATTAGGGGCTGTGCTATCAAGACAAATAACTAACTTACTGGTAATAAGATAGGGAGAGAAGAACCAGGAACAGCAGTGAGTACTGAAGTAGTTTCTAAAAAGAAGCAATAATATTACATTAGTGCAATATTGTATTGCTTATGTTTCTTTGGTGTTTTTGCAAGGCATCTTTGCCTCTTGTTAGAAATAAAGGGCAAATCTGTTCTCAGGCAATTCTTCTCTCCTACTTTTCAGCATTACTGGTAATCTCCTCCACCTTCTTCCTTTTTCTTTTCCTTTCTTCATTCCTTTTAAGTTGTAATTCAATCTCTTCCAACACATGATCTCTTTTCTTTTTTTGGCACTCCCTCCGCCTGCTCTCTCATTAGTTTGAGTTAATTAGGAATAGTAGGCAGCCCTCAATCTGTTATGTGTTAAAACAGAACAATCCAAAACAGAGGCACAGACACAACTACGTGATTTCATTGTCTAAGGGAGACAGAAAACCAGTGGGGATTCTCTTATCTAGACTAACATCTTCCCAATGGTTAACCTAACTGGCTTTAAAATGTTCCGCAGTTGCAGATCTGGGACAACAATCTTTCCCTGTTTCCTTTAATTTTTTTTTTTTTTTATTTCATCATTGGCAAGAATGAGTGAATTGGATTGACATGGAGGTGATAGAGGAAGAGAAATAGTTTACATGTCAAAATGACAATTTATATTACATGGTTAACAGAATGAGTGGTACGTGCAATGGCTGTGGGTATTTTCATCTGCTGTGTTGTACAATAAGGTCCTTTTTTATCCCGATGTGTATCATCAAGATCACTCCTTATTCAAAGCAGATTGTTTGCTTGAAGGATCTCTTTCTAACAGTAATATAATTTGATAAATGTCGTACTGAAACAAGAATTTAAGTATCCACTTGTTTCTATTAGTGAATCGTGTATATATAAAGGTCATGCCTAGTATTTTTCCTGTAGTTCTGATCACAGACCTTAGGGCAGAGTGTGCTGTGGAAGTGAATTATAACACATCTAAGAAATCCAGCCCTGATTCTGAAGGTAAGGCCTTACATTTTTTGACTGACTACATACTTTGGATACTCTTTGGATTAAATGCATGCTTAGGAAAGACAAGAATATCTGTGCAACTAATACAAAAATTTATGCTTGAATTAAACATAAATGTGAATGCTTTTGCGTGCTTATGAGGCTGTTTATATATGTATATTTAAATGTATAAATATGTAAAGTTTTAATCTTCAAAGATAGTTGTGTAAGATTCATGAACTATAGACAACCACATTTATAATAATTGTTAATTACATTTTAAATTTGGTACGTATCTGCCTGTATGCATATGAAGTTTTGTGGCAGTAATTTGTGTCAATAATTGATCCATTAATTAGCAATGCTAATGCAATAAAGCTTTAAAGTTACACAAATTTCAATGACATTTTTTGAAAACTGATATCCAGGATATAGAATGAAAAATCTATTGGAAAAAAGGAAACAGAGATATTGTAAGTACTGCCATCAAAATGTCATTATCTGTGTTAAGAAAAAATAATTTCCTTTATGCCAGAAACATGTCTTTATGACAGAAAAGACATCAGACTAATGAGACACAAAAGGAATGCTTAATGAATGACAAAGTATAAGCTTGATTATCAGAATATATCAGAGTGCCACAGCACTGGTCTAGATAATATCCCCTCAAAAATACATCCTTGAAGGTTTTACTGGGGAGTAGGGGGACATGAAGTTTCTGGCTGGATATAGACAACATGAGACCAAACATCTCCATACAAAGATATTGCAAGAAGTTTAGGAGTTTTTTACAATTTATTATTGTAAAAAATACTGTTTGTTTATTTATTACCCCAGCTATTGGTACAGCTATGTGCAAAGTGCATTAAATCCAGCAAGGAGACAGATTTGGTCCTTATACTGTTCCTCCATTTGATCTTTTCTTTCTATAGTAATGCAAAAATGTAGTGATTGTTGTGGGTCTACTTTACACCCACACATGAAAAATTGTTCTTTTTTCATCCATGGAATTAGAAGACTTTACCTTAACACCTCTATTGCAGTACTGGCCATTAAAACTATTTAATTTATACTAATTAATCTTTCTCTGTGTGTTTTATATTAAAATGTAAAAGTGACAAAAGAAAAAGATATAAAAATAAACTTTGAAAAAAACTAAAGACTTTAAAAATCTCTATACTAGAGCACGTTAATAATTTTATGCAGTGATGGCATTAATAATATTATGAAGTATTGACATCTGAAACTATATTACTTCCAGTGCTATAAAGAAGCCAAAAAACTTGTATGAACCATTAATAATAAATCCATTTATTATTCCCAAAAAAGATATTAGGGGGGAATTATAAAACTAAGTTAATCTAAAATCTATCAAAAAGGTATCCAGAAAGTAAAAACTTTTAGAAACGGAGGAAATAATTTTCACCTTATCACACATATAGTAAACATGCTAGTAATCCTTCAAGAGTAAAGATCCCTTCACATGATCAGATTAGAACTATGGTTTTTGTCATATCTTGTAGTTTTCCTCATGTCAAACCAATAGGCTAGCCCCTGAATTTTTTCTGTGCCTATAAGAGCAAGATCTTCTGTACAATGCACATAAAACCCCTGTCTTCCACCAACATATAAAATGATATGGCAAGAGTAGGAGAAAGATAGTGCTGTGGTGTAAGAAGTTTGCATTTTAGTATGTAAAAAACCAGGGTGGGTATTTGTGACAAGCTGAGAGGAATGACTAGAAGGTTGTTACATAACACAAAGCAGAAGCTACAGTCCCAACTGCTCTCAATCCACTGCTCTCCCTGAAGTCCAGTTCAGACACAGCTTCAACAGCCAGCTCAGCTTGAGCCACGCTCAGTATGACACTTTGTGAAAGCTTCAGAATGCAGGGTAAGATAATAAACAGCTGCAGAAAGCGAAAAGTAACTTTTAAAATGCACAGGTAATGCAGAGATGTCTATATCCTGTAGATATTAGTAGAACATAGCAATTAATACGTGTGGTTGTCTAACCAGACAAAAACATAAACCCAATTGTTTTATAAATTATCCTTTAAGAGACACTGTTCCTAGTGGGTAAACAACTTTAATACTAAAAACTGCTCTAAATCAGTTTGGCATGATGATAGTTTATCTTGTGTTGATAATGCTTATGCTTGCATTGCAATTGATTTAAACTTACTCTTGAGACATATAGAGGTAGATTCACAGAGATAAATATACTTGTAGGATGCAGTGGTATTTTGACACTTGAAACAATGACCTTTTAGGATTTCATGTAGTTCTTAAAGATACCTCAGAGTTAAAACTCAGACTAAGAATTATTTTAAAATTCACTACTTATATGTTTAGACAAATTTCTAAAAAGTACATAAAAGCAGATATTGCTGGCTAAACAAACAAAAAAAAATCCAGAAAAACAGAAGCTTATAATGTTTGAACTGCAGCAATAGAATTTGTGAACTCAAATACTTTGTTTAGGCTGTATAGAAAAGTACTATGATGAACCAGAATCATCTTGTGCACAGGTACATGCAGAATATTAACTGGATTGCTAAATTCCTCAGAAGCCAGAGGTTCAGCAGGAAATTTTGATGGTTAATAAACCTTAATCTTTTGATAGGAATGTTGGAAAAAGATTTCGTGATAGTGAGTACAGCTTGCTGTAGACAGAAATGCTTGCATCTTCATATAGCAGCATAAAAATTTATACAAGAACCTTTTTCATCCTTTATTCAGAGATGTTTGAATGAATGCTTTTATATTTTAATCATGGAGATAGATAACGGAAATTGTTAGGATAAGTGGACATATTTTTACTGTAATGGAGTTAACTACCCAAATATCCTTTTAGTTTTTGAACCCTTACCATTCGTTTTTACAAACACATCCTTTTTAAACCACTGCATGGCATTACACAGACTGCAGGGTTCTGCAAACGCTCACCATGAAGCAAAGTCCTTTCTATCATTAATATTCATTTTCAATTCTCCATATTGGCTGTACAGCTATGGGCAAAACCTATTTGACAAAATGTCTTTACGTGATAGAAGGTTAGTATGTTTTCTTAGTTGCTACTGTATTGCTTAAACTTTGAGTCAATTAATTTAATTGCTCTTCCTTTTAAACTTCCATTAGCATTCATATTTATTCCAAAATTAAAGCAAAATTTGTAGTAAATAAAATTTAGAGGCCTGAGAAGTAATATCTTTTTAGATCAAAGGAAGCAGCTTTTCTTATTTTGTGGTTAGGACTGGAGAAAAATAAAAAGAAAACAGAGAATTTTTATTTGGATGTATTTGTGAAAGTATGACATTCATGTGTGTTTGAAATTTAAAACTTTTTTGAAAAAAAATTGCCATGACTAGTTTTAAGAAATATTCTTTGTGGTATTTGTATAAACTGAACAATGAAATATTGTACAAAAGCACAATGCCTTAAGAATATGTTGTCAGTGTATATTATTTAACTAATTCTATACTTCAGTTCATGATAGAATTAGGGCTTGAATAGGAAAAAAGGGGATGGGTTTGAAATGCCTTATTGAAACTTTACCCTTATTCACTCTTACAGTTGTCACAGAGGTAGGATGGCAAGATAGCTATTTCACTGGCCTCATAAAAAACCAATTATTGTATTTGATGTTGTCTTGTTTTTAAATGCTTTATTTGTACAATTATAGCTACACTAAAACAAGACAAGACTTTTTAGTCCAATAGAATATAATGTTCATATTAGTTTGCTTTACATGCTATCACAAAGAGAAGAGAAGGGAAAATAAATAATGAGAAAAATGTCAAAGCAACTTTTCCACTTTGTCTTTCAGAACATTTTAAACTGATTGCCTTTCCATCCAAAAACTACTGTCTACGCTTAAATAGTTCTGATTGTATTAAGTGAACTAAAAATGAAATTCCCCAAGCACTGAACATTTCTGAACTGTGCATACTAAAAGTATCGATAAATTTACTTCCATCCTGTGACAATTTGACAGCACTCTTTGACTTTATATGAACTTACATGACTTTTCTAGCTAGCTAAACATCCTCTAATTTAAATTTTTTTCTTGCTCTTCATTGCAAACTACAGCACTTGAATCTCATGTAATTTCTCCTCAGTGAACAGCTATTTTGTAGTTTTTCTCAGAACACTCCTGAGTAGTGTTTTGAGAAAAAGTACTGAGTAGAAATTTTTGTCTCTTTTCATTGAGATATGACAGTATTATTTTCCATCATTAAGGTTCCTTGGCAATGAAAGGCACTTTGGAAAGAAATGTATAGAGAGATTTGATTTTCTAAGAACTTACAATCTTGGAAAATATTGGACACTTGTAGTACATAATTATTTCAAATACGCATTTAGGTTTTTTTTAACTTTGATTTCTTACAATGAATCAGCTATGTGGATTTTGCTGAAAGAGCTGCTATTGATGAAAGAATAAAGAAGGAAAGATAATCTTGTGAAAAACAGACAAGAAAGTGTAAGGATTCATAGACAGTAGACTCCAAACTGATACTGCAGTTTCATCATTGCAACAGTTATCTGTGAGAGAACAAAATAGAGCATATTCTAGAGAACCTAGTATGTAGCTGTCAGCTTCACCACTTCTGGTGTACTGCAGTTATTTAAAACAAGACACAGGGAAAGCAAATTTATCAAGGAATGGTGAATAAAAGAGTGAGAAGTTTCAGTTTTAGAAAAAACATTGAGTGCCCTTGTATGCCCCCAACTACTGTGATTAATTGATTAGACTGCAGTGGAAGAAAAGTTGTTCTGCCCAGAAAAACACCTGGTTTCTGCTCGGAAAAGTGGAACTGCAGTTCAAGCTCCAGCTTCCAGTAGTTGAAAAATTGGACAACTTCTTTGGGAACATTTCTCTTCAAAAGGCACATCACAGAGGTATGGATGTTTATCCATTGCAAGGAAACATAAATTGTGTGCATGTGCTCTCACTTAGGTGGCAAAAGGAGGATTTAGCCATCATTTTGTAGAATGGGGAAATATTCAGAGTGGAAACTACAAAACAAAAGTTTCCTATTGAGATCTTTCCTAACAAGTTTGCTTATATTCACTTAGATTATGTACATAAATCAATACATCCAATTTTCACTTATTCTAATTCATATCTTAGCCCACAGTAGCTAAATCTTCATCTCATAAAAACTTTATTTTGATTAGTACTCTAAAGTTTAGCTTATAAGTAGTTTGACAATTTCTTTTTGCTCTGCTGCTTCTCCCTTCAACATCTCTGTTTTTACCTTCCGTTTAAGTAAAATTTTTCCTACTTGCCTATGTCAAATTAATACAAAATTTCAGGGTACATTTTAAGAAAACATCAGAATTTTACTTAGTTTTGAGATGAAATTTTAAATCTTTCTTGACATTGATAAAAGGAGTAATGAAGGAGTAGTTTTATGGAAACCTTATCCTGAGCAAAACCACTGTGAATTTATCTTGATTGTGAAAGATTAAATACTGTCTTCCACTGCCTGCAAAACTTCTGCGTCAGTGGAATCTGGCAAGATAAGCAAACAAGAAAGTAAGTAACAGTTTAATTTTTCAAGCCAGATTTATAACTTTAGCTTTATGCCATTTGTTTTTCCTTAAAAAATGTTAAGGAATAAATAGTAACTTCTGCCCTTGATTTATTTTTGCCTCTGCTTTCTCCAGCATGATATGCTGATCATTCAAATAAATTTCAGTTTATTGCTATCATTATCACCCCAAATACAACTATCATCCAAGAAATGCATAACTCAAAGAACTTTTTTAGTACTTAGTATAATTATTGTGCATAAACCCTAGAATTCTCACTGCCAAAGCAATATGCCAGAGAACATTTATTTGGCAAGCTTCAGCAAGATATTGGGCAATACACTAAAATTTTATCAACAGAATTAGTTATCTCAGGAATAAGAAACTTTGACATTTCTCACAGTTTTTCTTACACAAATGAAAAGAAACGAGGAGGTTTTAAATTTTTATACTGCCTTGTAATTTGTACAGCTAAATTAAAATAGAAATAATTTTAACTTAGTTTCTAAAAATATATAAAGCTCCTCAGAGCTTTACTTTAAAGGTCTGAACTTGAGTCTTGGGACACTTTGGCAGCAGGTGACATTACACAAAAATCATCTAAAAAAGAAGTTTACTTACGTTCTTAATTGCATATATAACCAGAGCTGCACCCACAGATGATCAGAGCATTAGCCTAATGTTACAAAATATCAAACAACAAAGCACTCTGAGACTTTAGGGTTTCATGTGTTTATGGAAAAAGACGCAGAAAGCATGCTACAATTCTTGGACAAAAAATCCCCAGATGTTACTCTTGTTTTCTTTTAAATTCTACAACAATCAGAAAATATTTGCAAGCATTTTTTTCCTCAAAATTACAATAAGTTATTTAAATACTATAACATTTTATTGGACTACAATGTTCCTATTTCAAATATTCTTACTCCTTTGAGAAGGAATTTTCCTTCTTTTTCTGATTTTCTTCTTAGAAGAGAAGTGAAATATATTTATTGAATCAGTCCCAAAACATGATTCTTATTCTATCTATCTGCAGTAAAAAACAAATATACACAGAGGTGGCACATCCACAAAACATACTTCTAATTTTAGATGAAAAGTGGATAATGTCACACACCACATATAGAGATATGATTACACTGTAAGTTTGACTCTTTCTGAGATTTACTGTTTCTGGGTTTGCATTTGTAATTCTGCTGGCTAACACATTTCTGTAGAAGAGCTAAAAGAGTAGTTCCCAAAGTGAGCATTATTAACCTGATTTCCTGTAGTACATTGTTATCATTTATTTTCCATCCTGAAATGCATTCAAAGCATCTTACTGAAACTACTAGTACACTTCAAATTTCTCACAACTCATATTCCTTTTTAAATTCAAGAATTTAATTAGATGACTACCAGGACTTAAAACTGCACCTTCAGAAGATTCACAAGACAATAGGAAAGCTCTTGACAGGATTCAGTGGATGCTGGACTGATCACATCATCTTTTCAAAAATCCAAGTCAACTGCTTTAGCTGTTAATTCTCATTCACCAGTGACACTAACAAGTAGCATACACACAATAATACAATATTTCTACCAAGAAACACATGAGAATTGGATTATAACCATTTGGACATTGGAAAGTTTTTCACAGAAAGAGTAATTGGGCATTGGAATGGGCTGCCCAGGGAGGCGGCAGAGTCACTGTCCTGGGAGACATTTAAGAAAAACCTGGATGTGGTACCCAGTGACATGGTCTAGTTGACAAGGTGGTGTTGGGTCATAGGTTGGGCTTTACTACCTCAAATGTCTTTTGCGAAATAGCCGATTCTGTGATTCTGTGGTTCTGTGATTCTGTAATTACGACAAAGTAGAAAGAAATGTGAATAACAAATAACAAGGTAATGTATCCAACACACTACACCTAAGCTTGAAAATAGGGCTTTAACTACAGAATAGGAGATAATATAAATCTTGCTAATTACCTTAAAAGGAGAGTAGACTCGATTGTCTGGAAAACAGAGACTTCATACTGTGCTGCAAAAGTTTTATTCTATATTGAATTTTAAATTCTGGGTCCTAGTTTGCCGGACCAGATACTCAGATTTACAACCAGGTTAAAGTTCACTTTTCATTAGAAAGAGCATTCTCTGATGGCATCCACAGAAACCTCCCTGAAATTTGCAAACAAAGGCAGGTCTTGCTTCATATTATTTGTTTGTTTGTTTAAGTTAAGCTAAAAAGTTGGGAAACAGAGGAGCTGGAAATCCATCGAAATCCCCCATTGATATTACAATACAAGGAAAGTACTTGAGTGTCACAGTCAATTTGGAAATGTTTTGTGATTAGTCATTGTGCCAAGCTTTTAATACCTAATAAGTCACTTTCCTACTGCAAATCTGATTTTTTCTTAGCAGATCCAATTACATTTTGAGTATTACAAGGGGGAATTTTGACCTCGAGATTATTTATCTGATGCATGTTTTCTAGCAGCTCTGTAGGAACTTCCTGGAAATAATAGTATGAATAATAAATAGCAAGTTAGAATGGGGAGTAGAAGGACAGGATGACAAAAATGAATAATTGTGGACTTTTGATTAGTTTTACACCAGTTCAGTTGTAATTTCAATAGACATTGTTTTGATGCCTTCTACTAATTGCAAGTTTCAAATTCTATTCTAGCAGTTAACTATCATGATGTAGGGAAAAGGTACTCATGTTAAGTAAAAAGATTTGGATATTTTTCACTGCAGAGAACTCAGAACCTAATACAGCCAATATCAAAACACACAAAAATAAGAGTTTCAAAACTACTGTAGTAATGATGATGTTGGCAATTAATATAAGACAGTAACATTAATGTAATAAAAACTGATGTAAAGAAATTTAGGAGTATTCATTCAGAGAATTGTTTCTAAATATCAAAAGAGGTAGATGTTAAATATACCTCTAACTATTTTTCATTTTAGCTGCACAGACACTTCTTTTAGATTCTCTTCAGAAGATTAAAATTAGAAAGAAGGAGGGTTGTTTTCACTTGTAAGTCTTTCATAGCTGAAGAACACAATTACTACACAGAGGCTTAAAAAGCACACATAGCAATTATGTAAAATCAGTTGAGGCTGTCTAAAACTTGGCTTTGAAACAAAGGTTCATGGAGGAAATGCTGAAAATTACTTGGCAGTAATTGTTCTTAACAATGTAGGTTAATAACTAGTGTTGGGTCTGATTCTGATCTAACCCTGACCAGTTTTTTTTCAACTGATTTACATTAAATTATTCATGAAGTTCACTGATAAGAGCTTTTATTGTGACCTGTGTCATAAAATCCTTCTCAAGTAATCGATTACCTGAGAAACCTTCAAATTATTGCACCACTTATTACTAGCTCCCTCATTTGAACTGTGTAGCAAAAACTACTTTAAAAATAGTTTGATTTTTAGCAGGAAAAATAGGATTATATTTGGTTTTGTTCACAAAAAGATACTCTAAATATAAGTCATTCTATGCTGCCAAGATTGGACTTAGAGCTTATAATAAAACTGTACACATTTATGAACTGATGCATTGTTGTCATAATACTGTTCTCATTTTCTCAGACCAGATAGTCCATCCAGTATTGCAAAAAGGACATAAATGTTGACTATGATCATAAAGTTAGAAAAGCAATTGACATGTATTAATTAACATTGCCCTGTTGATGTGAAAACTCATTTATTCTAATTGGAAAAAAAACATACTTTTGTCATATGAAGACGCATTAATTGACTCTAGGAATTCAATGGCAAATATTCTCTGGATTGAATAATAAGTAAGAATTAGGAGAGTATGGAAAATTCTATTGATATGAGTAAAATAGAGTTGCTTATGTTCCATATTTTAGGGCAGAGAGAGATTTTACAAGCCAGTTATGGGGTTTTTTTACAGGTCTTATCCCAGTTTTGTGAGAATTTTCTTCTTTCTCTAGAAGAAAAGTTGGACTATGCTGCATTCTTTTTATTTGTTTCTGCTTCATTGCCTTCTCCACAGAAACTCACACCTTTAACTTTTTTGTAATTTTTTTTTATGATAAACTGAAAAAAACCCATACAACTGCAAGTAATTTCAATTTAAGGATGCAAAATATAATATATTCTACAAAATATTCCTGCCATTTTTAAGAAATGCTGTTATAATGAAATAGATAGTATTTTAATTTATATTATGAAGAATATTACTTCCTATAACTTAAATGGGTTCTATAGATAAATGTTTTTTAAAATGGTGTAATAATTCCTGCATCACTACTCACTCTCTCATTGTCCCATAATATATCCAGTTCCTTGTATGTTAGTTTGATGTTTTCATGATTACATTTTAGTCATTATTTTATGTGCAAATTGTCCTATATACAAAAATAAAGCATCTGTTTCCAAAAATCAATATACAGTATGATTCATGCTACAAAAAAAAATATAGACTAAAATGACCAGATATCCAATTAGCAGAAAGAGAAATAAATAATTCTAAAAATGTTTTTGGCATCATAGAATGATAAAATTATTTGGATTGGAAGGGACATTAAGTATCATCTAATTCCAACTCCCGTGCCATGGTCAGGGCCATTTTCCCCTAGACCAGGATTCTCACAGCCTCATCCAACCTGGCCTTGAACATTGACAGAGTCTGGGCATCCACAGCTTCTCTGGGCAACCTGTGCCAGTGCCTCACCACCCTCACAGTAAAGAATTTTTCCTGATACCTAATCTACTGATACCTAATCTAAACCTGTCCTTTTTCAGTTAGAGACATGACCTCTTGTCGCTACATGTCCTCATGAAACTTCACTTTTCCAGCTTCCTTGTGCCAGGCCTCCTTTATTGATGGCTGCCGTGAGATCTCCATAGAGCCATCTTTTCTCCAAACTGAGCCGCCCAACCCTCTCAGTGTGTTTCCCTGCAGGAGGTGCTCCAGTCCCCTGAGCATCTCCATGGACTTGTTCCAGCAGGTCCACATCCTTCTTCTGCTGGGAACACCAGAACTGGATGCAGCACTGCAGGTGGGGTGTCTTTAGCACAGAGTAGAGGGGATGAATACCTTCCTTGACCTGATGGCATCATTTCTATTTGTGCAGCCCAGGATGCAGTTAACCTTCTGGGGCACCAGTGCGAATTGTCAAAACTATTGATATTCTCACCCACCAACCCTCCCAAGTCCTTCTCCTTAGGGTTGTTCCCAATGTATTCTTTGCCAACACAGTTTTTGTGCTTTGTCTTGCCCTAACTGAGATGCAGGACTGCCGAAGGTTATGAGTCTCTCACAGGGCCCCCTCTTAAGCCTGTTCAGGTCCCTCTGGATGGCATCCCTTCCCTCCAACTGTCACAATGAAATCCAGCATCCTAAACCTACTCACCGTCACAATTTACTCTTGTACTTTTGAAATGTCATTGTGAGATGAAAGTCAGGGATTCCATGAAGATGGAAAGGGACTCACAAGGATCATGGAGTACAGCACCTGGCTCTGTACAGGATGCCCCAGGAGAAACACCATGAGCCTGAGAGCATGTTCCAAATGATTCTTGATCTCAGGAAGACTTGGTGCTCTGAGCACTTCCCTGGGGAACCTGTTCCACTGCCCAATCACCCTCTGAGTGATAAATCTTTTTCTGATATCCAACCCAAACTTCCCCTGACTCAGCTTCAATTTCCTTGAATCCTGTCACTTGTCACAAGAATGAAGAGAATGGAGGAACATATTCCAAGACATTTCTTCATATTCTGTTATTGTCCATGTTGCGAAATGAAAGATTTTTCATTAACAGAGTTCAAATTTCAAATTCAAATTGATAGATATGCATATGTCTCCTGCCTCATTACATATATATATTACCAAAATTTTATAATAACTGAAGAACTGCTAATTGTGCTCAGAGATACTGGTAATTACATTAAATTTTACATTACATTAAATTACATCTGGGTTTTTGGAACTGCAGGGTAATCAGTGTCCTGCAAGAAGGCAAAGGAATTTGCTCTATAGCCTTGAAAATCTTGTCATTTTTACTTCAGTGCTTTGCAATTATGAGAACTTGCACATTCTACCAAGATTTGGACTCTCAGTTTGGATGGACAAAAAAAGCATGAATTTCACACCAGTT
The DNA here is from genome assembly GCF_048771995.1 of Taeniopygia guttata. Classification (NCBI taxonomy): domain Eukaryota; kingdom Metazoa; phylum Chordata; class Aves; order Passeriformes; family Estrildidae; genus Taeniopygia; species Taeniopygia guttata. The sequence continues at coordinate 16,968,096 of NC_133063.1, read as the reverse complement.
CTGCCTCATTTCTGATATGTCTACCTTTCCACATCACACTAAGCACTGTTTCTGTTCTACTGCTATTAATGCAATGCCATAAGAAAGCTTACCAAAGAGCATAGAGAATTTCAGAACAAGAATCCAGTGATTTTGCAAACCTTGGAGATTTCCACTTTCAAAACATATATTGGTGCTTTTGATCCTTAGATCTTCCACTTCTAACTTAATGCTCATTTCTGTCAGTATCAACTTGGGATCTGCTCAAATCCCTGAATAAGTCCCTTTCTGAACTCCATGTATATTTTGAATTTGGAAGAAATGTTTCAGATAATTAAGATTTCATTTATTTCAGATTTATTCAGATAATTAAGATTTTTAGTAACAGTGATATTCTCTCATCAGAGATTTTTCTTTTTTTTTTTTTTTTTTTTTAAATTGTGAGGTTTTATGATGCCTAGGCATGTACTTCAGCATTCAAGACTCGGTCTGAATTCAGGACAGAAGATGCCATAAAACTACTGAGTGGAGCAGCACATCCTGTGCAACCCCTACTCCAGAGAACTTTGGACAGTACTGTATAAGTCGCCATGGAAGAGAATTTATCTCCAGTGTTTTAAATTAAAGCAACTTTGTAGAGGTTACTTAGATTTTTATGTTCCCTTATAGAAGGCATTGTGTAATTCAAGTAGTAATTCTGATTGATCATTGGATGAGAGAGATATTTAGTTTGAAAAGTTTCCACAGCTTTGGATTCCACAAAACCCAAAGGAAGAGACCATCTACTCACTGTTTACTTGCAATAATCCTTGCACTCTAATGTGTTCTGACATTAGAGGTGGTTAAAGATAAATACATGCAATCTTATCTGATCTATGCAACTTTGAGCATGTCTAGAACAAAATAAAAATCAGATTTCTTTAATGCTCAAATATATGAAGGGCAAGTTTGTTTGTTTGTTTTTTCTATAGAAAACTATGGATCAGATATTCTTACTGCTCTGATTGTAATTTCAGCTTTTTACAAAGATTTAGTCAATTGTCCCCTGTTGCTGGAGAATGGAGGTACCTGGACTGTGGAAACTTGGAAGACAATATGGCAGTTTTAAAAGAAAAAAAAAAAAAAAAAAAAAAAGGGAAAATAAACACTTTAGAAAAAATACAAGCTTGTGCCTACTTATGGGGTGTAAAATCCCAAGAGTTTATGGCCTTTAGAGAAATCAAAGTAATTTCTGGATAAACAAAATTCCCAGAATAATCTTCATCTAAAATATAAATATTTCTTTATTAAATGCTAGAAGGGCATAGAACAAAATCATGGCTTTCAGACAGTATTAGTTCAGCATACAATGACATAAAAATGACAAGTAAAATCAAAAATTGCTCCTGGACTGATATCTCAGGGCAGGTAGGAAAGGCCAGGGCTTTACAGATGGAACTAGCAGCATGTTAGGGACAAGAATCCAGTCACAGGTCATGTGTGCAGTTATGGTTATTAAATTAAATATTATATAATGAATATGACCTTAATATAGGCCAAATAGTTTGCACACCTAGACTACAATGAACTCAGTGAAAATGTTACAACATTGTTGATGTCCCACTGTATGGTCACATATAAGGCGGTCTTGTAATTTGTATGCTGCGTTTGGTTATTAATTTTTTTTGTCCAATCTTTAAGGAGACACATAGAAAAATGATTTACAGCTTTCTACTAGCATAAAATTTTGACTTCTTGACACAGAGTGACACAGGTCAGACCTAAAGTTCATGCAGCCATTGGTCATTGGCCAATGGACAATTGGACATTGGCATGTATTTTACCACAGTTAATGTCATTCAGCAAGGCACATCACAGCTTAATCATAACTGCGCAGTGGACCTCTACTCTTGTTCCTCTCTGAACTTCTACTAAACAGGTGAACTCAGTAGTTTTGAACTGGAATAAGTGTTATGCCTTGGAATATAGAAAGCGCTATCACAAAATCAGAAAACACATTACATACTTCTCCAGGGTGTGTAGTCTTTAGTGTTCCTTCATTTGGCAGTGAAAAAATAACAAGTAACAAGCAAATTATTGACCAAAGAAAGGAAAGAATTAGGTAGAATATAACATTTCCAAGAAAACATTACAACAAAACTATGTAAGCTTCAATAGCTGTATTATCCAATTGTATAATTCACTACTTGAAATAATAGTACAGTCCTATAAATAGTTATAATTCTTGAATTGCATATCATTATTGAGGTGAAATGTGAAAGAATTGTGACTCGGAATGTGGAAAAAGTCCTAGAATGAAAATAGCAGAGAGATGGAATAAACAGGAAGATGGTATATGAGGAAAAAAAAATACTTTCTGCGCTAGTCTAAAATTATTCCTAGACTAAAAATAAATAGGAAAGTGAAGGTGATTCATGAAATCCAAGGGTGAAAGAGGGAAAAGGGAGAGAAAAGGGTTAGGGTTAGGATTAGTTTTAGGGTTAGAATATGTCTTAGGGTTAAAGTATGTCTTAAATGAATAAATGGTGTGGAAAACGAAGCCGTAATTACTAGCATTTTTGAAAAAATTTAAACTCTTCGTCCAGCATCTTCAAAGCCTGCCGACAGGGATTTCAGGCTGTCCTTTATAGATATGGAAAGAAGATACTTTTTATCATTTTTTAAAGAGTTAAAATAATTAACTTCTAATTTAAATGTTTTTCTTTAAAAATTTGGAATACAATGGTACCTAAATGAGAAAGCATTTAAAACACTGTCATCTGTAATAAAGACCTTTGTTTTATCTGAAACCAGAGAAGCCCACTGATTTGTTTTGCTTCTCCAGTTAGGCAAGTCTGAGCAATTTGCAGGGGTATTAACTAGAGACAAGCTGTTTGTGATTAATAGAGAAATTAGTGGCGGGAAGACTGCTAGAGTAGACTTAAGTGTGTACGTCTGGAAAAAAAAATTCTACACAAGAATAAGACTGACAAGTTATATTCCAAATAAAAATAAACAAACCCTATTTAGACATTCTGTTTTCTGCATGAGACATGAGACTCAAAGACATTCTCTAAGGCAGGCAAGCACTGTAACCCAAAATGCTAAAGTCTGAAAATGCTGCTCAAAAATACAAACAACATTAAATTACTGTGAGCTGTGAATTCTCCAAGCATTTATGTAATCTCAATGAAAGCAATAAGATAATTTAATTCTATTTCTATGGTGTGGATCCACTGTACATTAATCAGAAGCCTGGAATACAAAAACAGGTTCTGTGAGACCACTAATCTGAAAAGGCAGGACGTGATGAAAAAGGAGTTTCTTGTACCTTATGAAATGATTTACCTGTGAAAGGTATATGCTTTTCTTTGAATAATCAGAAGAGAAAAGTGTGCTCCATCCAGAGTAGAAAAGTCTAGGTTATTGAACAATTTGTTTACTCAGATATTCCAAAGAGCACTGTGTTAAAAACTTTGTCCTTAAATGTGTGATGTTTTCCAGAAGAAAATTACAAGAAGTTTCTGTTTAATCCTAACCAGATAGAATTTTTTTCTGGATTGATCATTTTTTCCATCTTCACATTTTTGAAAAACACATGAAGGATTTTTTCTCATCCTAGTCTTCCCTTATCTCTGTGATCTACAAAACAAGCATTAATTACATTACTTCTAATGTACTCTGAACATATTAAAATGTAACCAAAGGTGGCTTATTTTTAATGAATGCTTTCTAGCTCTGGTAATTATTCTCAACCTTCTAGTTAGAAGGGCTTGTTTTGTTTTCAGAGCTAGGACGTCTGTCTTTACCTTCAGACCTCCCTTCAAGTACATGAAGGAGTTCCCTTAGAATCTGGATACCTGCCTGCTGAGAGAAAGCAATTTTACAGGTAAGATGAGGAGTTCTCAAGCTCTGTTCTCCAGTAAGATAGTGTCTGCCTAGGCAGATTGTTTCAGCAGCATGTGCTTTATCAAGGTCTTAGCTCCCTAAAAGGCTTTTGGTCATAAAAATAAGTAGAGTCATTTTCTCTTTGCAATGAATTCTTTCATCCAATCATATTCCTGTATGCAAATATACCATGGCTGGTTCAGATAAAAAGCACAAATAAAGCTAAGAGCTCAGTCGGGGTAAAAACCACTCTATTCCCTTTATACCTTATTTCACCTGTGTTTCAGGAACATCCTCAAACTTCTCAACTGAAATCATGGAGAAACAAGGCTCAGACAGCAATCCTGCTCCAGTTATGCCAGCACTGCCAGAACCATTAAAAGATCTGAAAATTAAGTATACCAAGGTTAGTAGCACTTGCTTTTCTTAATCTTTCTTATGCATTCACTTCAGACAGTAGGATATGCTCATTTTAACCTTATATGAACTATGGAAGACACTGTAAATCAGTGCCTAAAATGTTTATTCTGGCTGAATTCTGATTTTACACATATTTTAAGTGATTTTCAGTGATAATTTTAACCTAATTTAAAGCACCTATACATGCATGCGTGATAGAATCATAGAATCATTCCATATTTCACTCGGTGTGGGTGTTGTTTCTCTCCTAAAACAAATTTTCATCAGTGACAAGTTTACCAGAAAGTATAAATGGAGCAAAGAAAGAAATGTTTTAACTATATTATTTTTCAAAACAGTGAATTAAAACAGCAAATGAAAATGTTAGCATATTGTATTGTGTTATAATCAGATTCAAATAATTATACCAGATAAGCTTACATGGAAAGGGATGTGTGAAAACAAAACTAAAATCAAATTCATTCTGGTCACATATTTACATTAGAGAAAATGAACCTGGTTTTGAACTTGTTTTTCAGGTAGACAAGTAGCTAATAAACTAGATATAGTCTACCAATCTCACTATGCAATATTACCATAAACTCCTTGAAGCAGAAAATTCTTTCCACATAGAGTTAGAAATATATAGATAAAAAAAGGTCTGGATCCAGCTCTAACAACATTTGCTGGTGTTATATCATAATATTGTATCATAACAAACAGAATATATTCTAGAACTTTGAAAACGTGCTGACAGAAACTTTGCCCTCCGAAACATTAATGTTTGAATTGATCAGAAAGGACCTCTTAATTCTGGAGATTCTTGATTACTGTTCTTTTATTTTTCTTGATACCATTGCAAGGGAAATAATTTTATTTTCTAGAACCACTGTTTAGTTTCTTTTCCTAAAGTGTGTATTCATCTAAATTAGTTCTTTTAAATTCCATCCTATCCATCCTTTTCCATTCTATCCTTGTTTTCTAGTGGAAAAAAAACTTTACCATGTTCCACTACATGTCTTTCTTGAATAAATAACACAGGATCTTACTTTGTAAATATTTAACAGGAAAGATATGTAGTTCTGCCATATAGTAGTCTGCTACTGCTCTTCTTGTCTCAAAAACATTATTTTACTCTTTGATTTTTTTTAGCTTTCTAAATGAAAACAATTAATATGGGAAAAACACAAAGTGAAGCAACTGAATATGCAATACACAAATTCCTGTAAATATTTCCATCCTTTTAAATATTTCATTATTATCTATTCTGTTAGTACAGAAAAGCAACCAAAAGACAGCCAGCATTGTTGAAAAGTTTAGTTTGTAGTGTGCAATCAAGGAAAGTGTCACATAATAAATATTTATTTTGCCTTGACAACAGGTACAATTTCCTTAAAAGCTGCATATAAATTCTAACTGAAAAACAATGCACTTGTTTATAAAATCTAGCACATATCTGTGGGGACTTGATTTTTGCAATGCTTTCCTCCTCTCTTCATATATCACATAGGATTGTCTGAAAGCCCCAGCAGTGTACTAAGGGATAGGGAGTTGGGAAAATAGAAATGTCATCTCATACACAACATTTATTCCACAATTTAATAAGGCCTCTGAACTCTTGTGTACCTATCCCATTCCTCTCCTGTCACATACAAGGTGAAAATGGGATGTGAGTGACTAGTAACACTGGAAGGATCAAGAGGAGGGAAGCACTGATTACTGCTGATGTATTAACTTTTCTGTTTAAATCAGCTAAAACCAGATCCTTCATCTTTGCAACCTCCAATTTATCTTTTTCCACCTTTGCATAATACCAACAGTCATCACAAAAGGATCTGAAGAGAGATCTGCAGGAGATGTTCCAAGGACTCTCTTTATTTAACAGACTATTTTATTTTCTATGTTTGAGATCATCTGTGGCTTTTCACATGATTCGCTTAACAAAATCATCTATAGATTGATATAGCTATATTTCAGAGTAAGCCTTTTACATATGGTATAACACTTAACACACTTCAAGAAATTTGACTTTCAGGCATGAAATAAAACGTATTTTAAACACTGAAATTGGCTTGGATTTTGAACCATAAAGTAATCTTGAATTGGTTTCATATATGAACCTCCTTTAAAAATATTTCCATTAACCCAATAAGTTAGCTAAAACTGTGTTAGTAAATATTTTACTTAGTCAACATGGAAGAATTAGACAATGATAGCTTGACAAATGCTTTCTGTCATTATGCTTTCACATACAATAAACCCTGTAGTACTCCTTTAATCAGAGAAACTCAGATTAGTTAATTATTAGGTTGTCAAATTGCACGAGGGGAAGAAAAGGGCTGAACATTTCCTTGCTCAGCCACATGTGGAATATCAGGAAGTGTGGAAGGGTAAGACCCTCTGAGTAAAGAAAAATTATAGCTGAACATTAAAATACTGCAGCCACCAGCTTCAAAAACAAAGGTCAGGTATAAAAGCCCAAAAACATAATTGGAATATCTGCGGAAAGGTAATGAGCTAGAAAGGTACAATAGAAACTTACTCTTTCTAAGATCAGCTCACTTTGTATACACAGAGTTACTAAGTGGAAAATCAAAAAATTTACATGATATTTAATAGAAAGAGTATATTCTCTGAATATTAGTCCATTGCATCAATAAAATGTAATTCCTGCTTCAATAATTGTATATTGCAAGGGAGAGAAAGAAAGCTACATGGAATATTAGCCAAATACAAACTTCTTGTAAGGAAAAACCTAAGTGGGAAGAAAAAAAAGAGATTTCATCTATATTGACATATTTCTTTAAAGCTTAAATTTTCACTCTTTGGTAGTACTTTAAGAAATGCCACATATTTTAATTTTATTGCTCAAAGAATACAGTGAGATTCCATAACATATTTTGAGACTAGTAAAGTAGAACACATAGCACTTGAAATGAGCCGTGTCCTGAGCTACATAACTTTAAGGCTTAGCTGTATCTCTACAATTTACAGCCAAGTAAATTTGTAGTGAGTTATTGTACTCAAGAATACCTGAGTGGCTATCACAATCTATATAAGCAGGACTGAACCCATACAGTAGTTATTCAGCACTGTGCACCACCTCACACAAGTGATGCTGAACCGCCTCCAGCCCATATCCAGCCTCGGCCCTGGTGCCTCCTCATTGTTCCTGGCCTGTAAAAACGTGCTCTTTGTGAAATTCCCTGCTTTAGAGTCCACACGAGAAAGCTTGAGACCAGTCAGATAAGCAAGGGCTCGAATCTGGTGATCACATTTATCTTTGTAAAACAGGAAACTGGGCCCATTTGAAAAGGATTGTCAAGAAAAGTTTTGTTATAGTCAGGGACAGATTTAAGGTGGGACGACACTTTGCTTTTTCATACACTAAGTTTAAAGGAGTTTCTGATATCTAAACAGAAGATAGTTTAGACCTTTATTTCCATGTTTAAAAATCTATCAATAGCTAAGTTAGGGAATGTCTACATTTCCTTTCTTGACAACATCTCTGTATGAATTATAATGTAAATCAATATTAGTGAATTATATATAAATTCCTCCCGAACAAACAATGAGTTTATAGCAAGATGCTGAATATGGGAGCAGCGCAACAGCAGAATTTTTCTTTTTAAGCTGTACTTTTAAGTTATTTTGCAGAGGCACTGAAGCCTGAAACCCTGTACAGACTGCATAGCAAAAAGTTATGATTCATAAGATGATGACATCTAATGTAAAGACCCTAAAATTTCTTTCAGCATAGCTGTGGTGTTGTTTGTCAGTGGCAAAGCTGTACAGAATAAAATACTTTCTTCCCTTGTGCGGCTCAGACACTTCCCATCAGCAGATACTTCAGAATGAATTCACAATTCTTTTAAAATACTCCAGAACCGAAGGAAAAGAAACCATAGAGATGGTTTAAAAAAAAAAAAAAAAAAAAAAAAAAAAAAGGCAAAGTTCAGGTATTGTGTCTCTTTTCTCTGTTCAGTGAGTGATTTCATCTGAGTGATGAAATCAGCTGTGTAAACAAGGACAGAAATACTGTAGCCTTGCAGGTAACTTCAACACCAAATGGATGGTATTAGATCATTTGAACTGAAATCAATCGTTTCAGAAATACAAGATTTTATTGCCCTATGACACTGAGGAATAAAGACATCAGAGGGTTTTTGGCTGATATTGCCTGTGCTTTATTTAAAATACTAAGCTCCAACAGTGTACAGTCTCATCTACTGGAAATCTGTATTTCCAATTTTATTGCAAAGAAATCTGAATAGTCATTTGCTCTTTGGGTTGTTGAAATAATAATAGAAAAAATCATCTCTCCTAAAATTCCAGTGAAGTAACAGTTACAAACATCTGTAACAATATTTCTAAATCTTTGCAAAAATAAATTTATAGTCCTAAAGCTGGTGAGCCGCAGGCAGTCACCACAGACAACCCAGTGCACAGCACTTGCCCCAAAGGGTAGGTCCTTTGCATTGATGTCTGAAGAGCAGTCAGTGGAGTTCTGACTCACTGACAAAGCACTCTAACCTGTTGTAAGATGACCCCAAGCATTGTTTTCCTCAGCAGGTCAAGGTTGCTGGTAGAGGCTGCTGTTAGTTGGTACTTCAGTGTTGCCTGGATTTAGAGATCCACATCCTGTTTGTAGAAAATACTCCACAGCATTTTATGAGCATGGCTGCATGCACATTAATAAGTACAACTGCCTGACATGTGCTAATACAGCTTATATGAGAGTTTTGATTTCTTTTCTCCCTTCCCATTTTTCTCGCCCCCATTTTGTAAGGCCACTATCTAGTTTATGAAAGACATATGGGTAGTTTGATTTATACAACTCTGACACAATATTGTGTATATATATATGTGTGTATATATATATATATATATATATATATATATATATATATATATATATATAGTGAAGGTATGTTTTAAACAGGAATGGTATTAGGGACATTAATAAGATATATATTCTAAACTAATATTATGGGTGATACTGATTGGTGCATTAAATGTAGTATTTAAACAAGCAGTTTAAATATTTCCAAAAATGGTATGTTTTTCTTTTATTCCTTTCACAGACAGATATGAATTTGGCATATTGTAACATCATAGCAGTGCTGTGTTAATATTTACCTTTTACTTTGTCTCTTTTCTTGACAATGGCTTTTGTCATAGTAACCATTTCACAACAATTGGAATTTTGTGTGGGTATTCTTATAACCGACTTCATCGCCTTTCAAAAATTTCCATGGACTTAGATATTTATTTCACAGACAACTTTTGTTAGATTAGGAGTTTGATCAGTTTGATCAGTCTGCTTGTTCATCCTGATGGTCAGAGGTGGCAATGACACTGTCTAACATGCCCACATAATGGCAAAAAGAAAAATACAGAACTGTATTAATATAATACAGGAAGATATTAATATATTAACAGATTGTTGGCATATCCATTTAGAGATATTAATTACATCACTGTTAATGGTTATTAATAAACTATTCACCAATAATTAACAACTACTCACTCAACCCGTGTTAATACTATGAAGAATATTTATTCCCTGAAATCTGTCACATTTTAATAGCATATGTAATTTTGCTGGAATGATTTATTCCTCAAGTTTCTGTGACAAAAAGAATTTATCCTGCAGTTCTGGCATCTTGATACTGTCTTGCTATGTCTTGAGTCAACCATCATCTACTTTGCCTACACCAAAGTATTTTCTGGATTTCTATTTCAAAGTTCCTGTTTCTCTAAGCAGCAACACTAGATACTTTGTCCTAATGGAGAGTGCTAGATGACCTCACTGCTGGACTCCAGTAACTAACTGTGGGGCAAGATGTGTTCCCTCTAGAAAGAAGCACAATTTGAGTTCAAAATACCTGGTAGAGTCCAACATGTCCCTGTAGGTGAGCACAAATTGAGATCTCATACACATTCCTAGAATGGAATGGCACTGGAAGACACTTTGAAGGGCAGCACCAGCCCACCAGCATCAGGAGGGTGTGCTTGACGTACTGGTAGGACAGATTAGCATGACAGACCCATTTCAGCACTGACTTGAACCCAGAGATCACAGAGGATCAAGCAGAGAAGGACGGTACTGGTAACTTTGGACTGTATACTTTATCATGCCCACTCCAAGAAGTGTACAAAACACTTATTAGCAACTTATCCTCCTCTTTTCAACAGCTATGCATTTATCGGGTCTTTTCAAGGCACATTTCCTTTCTGCTTTAAGGTTAACCTACAGTTAAAAAGAAATTAAACCACTTTGATCACTTTACCAGCAGTGCCCCAGAGATGGCAAGCTCTAGAGTAGTACAGATCTTGTGCACCCATAGGTAAGGCCCAGGCTCTGTTTTGCATTTGTGAACAGAGATAAGTACTTCAAATTTCAGCCAGAGGTCCTTTTGTATGTCCTAAGCACACAGAACCATCTGGGTGAAATTATGCATAATGTGATCTAATATAACCCTACTTGAGCAGGGAAATTGGACCATATGACCCCATTGTGATTCCTTCCAGTCTTATCCATTCCATGATTCTTTAACTCATTCAACTGACTATGATAGGTTTTTTTTTTTTTTTTATTCTCAGCTTCAATTTCAAAAAACCTTGCTATCACTTTTGTTGTGGTTACGGTTTGGTTTGGTTTGGTTTAGTTTTGGTTGGGATTTTCTTTTTTGGCAGGAGAGAATGAAGATAAATCAAAGCAAAGCTAATTAAAACAGTTATCTCCAAGATATTCTTAATTCAATATAATATATTTACTAAATCCAAGGACTAGGTTTACTTCTGCCAAGCCATGTTACAGAAAGGGATTGAATTGTTACCAACTCTGTGAGCCTGGGAAACTTAGGTAGGTTTCCTTAGGTCATTTAGGGCTGAAGCTCCCTTCTACTTCACAGAGAGGAAGAACCACTTTATAACAGCATATTTTTATGACATGAAACAAAGTAAAAATGCAATGTAGATAAAGTTTTCCTCTCCAAAGGAAGTGAATTTTTAAAAAAACCTGATCCTGTTTAAGTGTGTATGTGATTACTCATGACTTCAGAATAATGTAATAACAGCTATCCAGTTTTAGTTCAGACTTCTGTCAATCTGGCAGCTCTCAGCTATGAAAGGTAGGTTTATGCGCCAAAACATAGAACAGACAACAGCTGCATATGTGTTACTAATATTATTGCACTTCTTCTTCCCCTGCAGATATTTATAAACAACGAATGGCATAATTCAGTCAGTGGCAAAAAATTTGCAGTCTTTAACCCCGCAACTGAAGAGAAAATCTGTGAGGTTGAAGAAGGCGACAAGGTAGGGTTTTCTTTCTTGCCTTAACTATAACTTTAATTTCAGTGCATCTTAAAAGTAGGAAGGCAAGCAGCAACTTGTGTAATGTAAAACATACCCTCAGATGGACCATCTTCATCCTGTATACCTTCTTTCACAAACCCTTTTTTAATAAGGCATAATATTTTTTTGTAAGCTAAAAAACTGCTTTCCCTTAGGCTTATGTGAGAAAAGTTCTGAAGAAATATTTTTTGCTGATTTGTTTTATTAATATTATTGATTCTTTTTCTTATTTGTGATCACTGACATCTAAAAATTTAGTTGGATTTTATTTTATTATTCTGTTACATTTTCTTCATTACAAATTTATATAAGGCTTTTTCTTATAGAAAATATTAAAAAGACAAATACTTATCACTTCCCACAAATTTTGTGAAAATGATCACTACCACGAATATTTTTAGTTATTTGTAGTCTCAGTACTGCTTCCTACAAAAACTTTGTTTTGTGAAAATCATATCGGAACATGGTGCTAAAAATTGCTTTCAAGCTGAAGGTAGCCTAACAAATAATCACAAATTCACCAAAACTGACCTTAAAGTGTGTTGAATCAATGAAGCAGATGATTAAAAATATTGTTCTAAACTGTAAAGAATTTTTTTTTTAATTTTTATGAGATTCTTTAGTGAAAAGTTTCAGATGCCATCAAATCAAAGATATGATGAAAACCTGAGCCCTAATCTCTATATTTTTGTTATGTTTGTGTTTTTCTTACAAACAGGACTTGCCTAGTGCTACTATATAGCTTAAATGCAAGAAAAGTGGTAGTTTTGGGGGTTTTTTTATAGGATAGACAAATGTGCTTAACAGCATTAAAAGTGCTGACCTAAGAAAGGGTTTTTAAATATATTCTGAGAAAGTAAATACAAGAAATGAAGGTTTAATTTCCAGTTCACAAGTTGACTGCAACTGGAAATAAAACTGGTTTTATAATTACTGGTTTGGTTCTTGCACATATGTATTTAATTTTCTATATTTCTGCTTCAAAGTTTATCTTGCATCCAAAAGTGATTTTTATTTCACATTTCTCATTAAATGATATGTTCATTTTAGGCAAGAAATATGCATCTCTAGAATGTTTTGTATAACAAGAATTTTGTGAGCTTAACATCAAAATGTTAAACACCTTTTTATCCAATAGACCTAATGTAAAACTTGTAAGTTTGTCTGTGTTATAAGTTCACCAAAAATTATTGCCAATATAATAACGACATACTTTTTCAGAATATTTTAATTTACTGTACAGAAATTCCCACAAAAATTCACATAAATTTTATTCACAGAAATTAAATTCTCTTTTGAGAAATACACTCTGAATCATCTTCTCATTAAATCTTTTTTACTCTGGTCTGTAATCTCCCTTTGTTTCTAATGTTGTCTAGTACTTGAGCAATAGTGACTACAAAATACTAAGAAGGTCTTAATGATGTCACATTTTAAAGATTTTCTTAGAGAAATATAGCTGAGAAAGACTGACTTTAAATTATTTCCCCTGGAATTAAATTGTTTTTAAAAATCTAAGCACCTGAAGTTTTTCGAAGATTTTTCTTTTCTTTAATACCAGCTACCTATAAGTAGTTCTGAGACACTGATAATTTATCATCCCCAAATTAAATTACTTACAACCTGCAACTGTTCACTTACCATTCAAAATTTTTGCAGCTTTCTTTTCTAACAAGCTATCTGCCAATTCATTAAATGAAGAGATAATATTATTCAAAACACAGGTTTGCTTTCTCTTCAATAATTTTGCAAACTAATGTGTAATGACAACTGTTGTTAACTAAATTGCCTAGTGAATTGTGCAGATCTAGTAAATTACACAGTCATTATGAACCTAATATGCAAGAGGCTAGACTTCAGATAATGAGCCAAGAGATTTTAGGAATTTAATTTGTGCATTCAATAGGGTTGACCTAAGGGCTGTCCACTGCCTCACAGTGGTATTTTAAAAAACAAGTGGAGATTACAAAGAACTGACATATATGTGATTGGGAACTGTTTTCTTCCAGTTTGATGGCTCTTTCAAGCTACATTCCTAATTCTAAAGGCCCCTAGTAATAATAAAGCAGCTCACCAAATGGTCAGCATATGTAAACTAAATGTACTTCTGTAAGAATACTAAACTGGCTCAGAAAGGAGTTTTTATACTCATAGTGTAGATTTATGTAATGAAATTAAATTTCATACAGTTCAAGGACAATTTTTTTATTACATTTCATTCGCAGCCCTATATTACTCTTATATTGTTTTCATCAGTTTTAATTATTTCTGCACTTCTAGTAGAAAGAACATCAGATAATGTAGCTTTAATTTATGTCCTTCATATTCGTATGACATTTTTTCTCCTTCTCCTTTTCCAGTTAAGGCCAAGCCACAGTCCTTGAGTCCTATTGAAAAGATGTAGAAAATTTATGATAGGGTTCACAGATAGTGATGAGTTGTTTGACAACATGCTGACAGATTCTGAAAAAAATAAATTCTTAATTTGGTAGATTTCAGCTACCTGGTGTAGGTGACTGGTCAGTATTATTCTACAGTGATGGCTACACTATTCATACAGTTCCTTCCTTCTTTTCCAAAATTTCCTGGAAAAACATTTGGAAGTTCTGTGGCCTTCTGCCTCACAGATCTGTGCTGGGCTTTCCAAGTCACACACCAACACACCCCACTCACACCTTCTTAAAATTTGTTGATGACTACCAATATCAGTTAAAGATTCAAGATCTAGTTCATGTTTAAAACAATTGACTATAGTGTTGACTTAGTTGAATTTGTTGACTTAGTCAACCTTGATAATGATTTCCCTGGAGGACATATCAGCAAACAAAAAATGTTTGAAAGATATCCTACAAACATTGCATGCAAATTTCTCTGGGAAATGTGGCCTATAAAGAAACTCTTTTTTACTCTTTTTTTTTCTTGAATTTTTTTGGTTCTGACCAAAAAACTAGAATAAACCTCTTTTCTATGCCATTGTTGTCATTGGTAAATTTTACAAGAATTTTGAAATACAGAAGAATTCCAAGTACTAAAAGACTTTTTTCAAGAAATTGCAATTTTTTTTTTCTTAAATCCTGGAATACACTTCACACAGAATTGTTTCATTGTAGATTTTTCTTCTATAGTGAAAAGCAAATTATAAATAACAAAATATGCAATAAAAAATATCAACAGACCATTTAGCTGTCTAACTTCATGACAGTGCTTAGACTTCAAAGAAACTTGGCTTAGCCTTTTAAACATGGCTTATTTTTAATTTTTAAAGTAATTTTATACAGAAATATTTTTTAAAACTTTCAAAACTACATTTCTTAATCTGTCTTCCTTAATAATAAATTTTTGTTCATTTTATGAAATATCCTAAGGAACAGGCTTTTCTAACCTGGTCTTCATTGCCCTCTAAGATACTTTCAGATGAAGAGTGATTAAGCATTTACCTAACACTCAGTCATCTCTTTCTAAATAAAAGAGAATAAATTATATCTTTATTGCAATTGCTTGGTGTGTAGGAAGGGCTTAAAAATCAAAATTTTACAAATAGACTTATTTTATATATTTTTATTTTGGAAACTTTGAGAGCCCATCTGTTTCTCATAGAATTTTACATTCCTGATATTACAACAGAAATGTTTGAAAGAAAATAGCCCATGTATTTAACATTACTGGTACTAATTTTAATTAGATTAGGTTTTTTTCTCTTATTTCAACTATATGTCAAACTTATGCCAAGATTTACACATTGAACAGCAAAAAAAGGAAAAAGCTTATGACAGAACCAATTATTGATCAAGTAAGAGTTATTGTTTTCTCCACAGGCAGATGTAGACAAGGCAGTTAAAGCAGCAAGAAAGGCTTTTGAGCTCGGGTCAACATGGCGTACAATGGATGCTTCAGAGCGAGGAAGGCTCTTGAACAAACTAGCGGACTTAGTCGAAAGAGATCGTCTTATTTTAGCCGTGAGTATGATATATGAACAAAAGGACAAGGAGAAAAGTCTTGATTTTTATAAAAAGATACAAGAGAGTTTAGCATGACTACTCTTTGGAAACCTAGGCTGTCTCAATGCTTGGTTTTCTTCTCTGTAGCAAATGGACTTCTCTAAGCTGGCTTGCACTCTGGTCTAGTAACACCCGATATCCACAAAATACTTGAGTATTGTATTAGCTTTAAAGTGATACTTAAACTGCCTACAACCACAGTAATTTGAATCACTGATTCTTAAGGGCACACTAACATTGCTCCCATGGTTAATGCTTGTCTAAACCAAAGTCTGAATCAAGGCCTAAACTCAAAGCCTAGCCCCATGTTTATAGATGATAAAAGTCAAAACTGGAAGAAATGTTGAATTTCATGACTCTGTATTTTCTTATCACCAGTCCTTCATTAACTCCAGCTTGCAACTTGTAACAAATTATAAAGCTTAACCAAAACCAAAGGCAGCAATGTTTATTTTAAAATGACCAATAACATGAGTGCTGGGGAATGATACCCTTGTCACCCTTGCTCCAAGTATGACACAAGAACAGACGAGAGACCAAATTGCAAGAGGAGAAAAAGAAGCCTTAACACAAAGGATTCTCCAGCTTATACAGACTGATACAATACATTCTACTTGATTGTCCAGTTAATAAAAACATCTTTCTCACACACCATCCTTGAGAAGAACAGAAAAACAAAGGGGAAAAACACCACCTGCAGATTATTTATACTAATAAGTTATCCCATTCCTACAACTCCCTAAAAATTCTCACAAGCCACTGTGAGAAATGGTTGCTGTTTCTCACTCCCTGAGCAGGCTGGCATCCACATGCCCTCTCTCTACAAACAACTGTGTATTGGCTATTTTACCACTCTTAACAGAAGACACATAATTTGTAATGCTCTCACCTACAGATTGTGCACTAAGGCAAGAAATGACATATAAAACAGAAATACACCACCAATTTGATAAAGCCTAGTATCCTCCTCCTCATTTTACATTCCATTTATGATACTATTATTAAGGTGACTTCTCTGCTATTTTAAGCACATTCTGGAATTAAAATTTAGGTGGGATAATTGCTTGTGCTGAAGATGAATCCTGGTTTTCTGCAAACAGCATAAAAATTTAGAGAAGGACGAGCATCCAACATTCAGGACCATCACTCAGACTGATCCAGTTACAGCTTGAAGTATTTAGCCATTAGCCACAAAACACACTGTAGATAAGCTCATAAAATTTAAATCTTCAGCTATGCAAAATCTGCAAGGCATCTGTTGCCCATTATATAGTAGAGCTTTCTAGGAGAAACCTTGTGTGGCTGAAACTTATGTCCTTTAAAATGCTAGGTATGAGTTGAGAGAGACAAAATTTAAAGAGAGCTATATTCTAAATAGACTGGTATGCCTTCTTGTCCATTAAATAATTAGATGAGCTGGCATTTCTTTCTTCATTGTACAGTCTAAGGCATTAAAAATGTAAAGAGGATGAAAATACAATCTTTTTACCTACAGGAAAGGAGGAACATTGAATTATTTTTTGTTTACATTTGCCATTTTCATAATATAAAATAATTGCTTTTCTCTGTGGCCTCTACCAAGTCTCTGTTTTACTGACTTTATTTATATTTCCTACAACCTAATCATCTTATGAATTATTTCCTTTTTTAGAAATGGTATGTATGAGTAAAGTGTTTTCCAGATTTTGAAGAAGAGCGATTTTTTTCCACTCACAGTTTATCCTACCTGCAAAATTAGTACAATAGAGTAACACATACTCCTGCAGATTAGAGGTCAAAATAGATGTCCAAAGCTTATAGCAAAGTCATGTTCCTGTGTTCATACATTTGACTAAGATTAAAATTATTCCTTCACTGCTTTATTTGTTGACAAAAATGACTGCTTCAGAGGCTCAGCAGACCTGTAGATAGCCAAAAAGAGTAAGTCAAAGCAAAGTACTGAAAGAGCCCCTGCGAATTGTGTTATTTAGAATTCAATCTCTTGTGATGCTGAAAACTAGCGATTATATAAGTTTGAGGCCAGGGAAGAATTTTCTCCCATGCCCAAAGAGAAGGAAAACAGTGCCACATACATTGCCTGGAACGGCAAGGACATATCTCATTTAATGAGTTCCTTGTTGCTGAGAGCCATCAAGTATTGCTCTGTTCTGTTCTCCTCCCAAGTACGGTATCTGAAACGTGTCCAGTTAACTAAAAATATGGACTTCACAGGGGAGCTGTTGGTGAAAAACTATTATTGGAGGATCAGCCTGTTGATCCAACCGAAAATGCTAAAGAATGCCAATCTGATTACATCTTGAAATTATAGTTTAGATCTTAGAACTATACTTTGGGCTCTTCCTGATGAATATTGTAACAAGATTGTTCATAGAGTTGAAGGTCTTCAATCTTTTTGTTTCAGAAAGCTTGAGAAAAATATTCTTGGAGTGTCAAAAATATGTTGGCACTATTTAAGAACTGCTCATGATCTTTATGTCCCAATAGTTAGGGGCATGGAAACTAATCCAAACCACATTCTTTAGATTTTTCTGGAAAACAACCCTATTTGGAGACTCTCTTCCATACAACTATTTATTTTGCATAACAAATTTTTCTCACTTAAGAGTTCTAGATGGCTCAGCTCTTTCCTTTGCACATTGAACAATCAAGGTGTATTTGGATATTTTTACAAGACTTGAATCTTCCTGATATTTTATTTTCATCAGTTATTTGCACTGATAATCCTTCCTAATCTCTTGATCTGTGCTTGCAGAATATTTAACATAAAGTAGAACTGTGTATCTGATTCATATAGGAGAGATGTTTTTGAGTAAATCTTACCACTACAAATTCATTGTGATCATGATATCTGCATAGCTCAATACAAATAAACCATCATGAAAATTTCTCACTTTGAAATTGCTATATTCAGTTTTTTCAAAATGTGTTCTTCAGAGGGGAGTTAATCTAAATGTTTATTCTAAGGCTGAAATCCTCAAAGGGAACTTCCAAAAGCTAAATTACAAAGCACAAGCAAAAGAGCCATTATCAGTATTTGATATTAACTGTTTAATTGCTGTTTTCTGCAGACAATGGAAACCATTGATGGTGGGAAGCTCTTTTCCACGGCCTATCTAATGGATTTAGGCGCCTGCATCAAAACTTTACGCTACTGTGCAGGCTGGGCTGATAAAATCCATGGGCGTACTGTTCCAATGGGTGAGTAGCTCTGAGATAACAAAACTACAGAACTGAGGCAAACACAAGCTGTAAATAACTGACTTTAATCTAAAAGTTGTGCAACACAGAAAATATCTCCATTGGAAAATATTTTCAAAAGTTTTTAAGATAGATTATTAAAGAGTTGTCATAGTTCTCAGTTTAAACATTTAGTGTAGGTCTTCACATTTCTTTCTTGTTCTATACACTACTAACAAGTATTGTTTATGAACCAAAAAAATTTAACCTGTGTGTACATCTAAGAAATGCAGTAGGCTACTTCTGCATAGCAATGTATAGTTTATCTAAGGCTACAGTACTGAGACCTGGGTGTCTACATATTTAAGCAAAGATTAGCACAAAGCAGTAATATTTACTTCAGTGATTGGATAATGTATTAGGAAAACTACTACAAGAAAGGAATGAGGAAACAGCATTTACTAAAATTTCATTCCATTCCCTTTCCCATTAAGCAGCTCTATGAAAACATTGTCTCTCAGCAAGACAAAGAAAAGAATAGTAATAAAGAAGGAATTAAGAAAAAGGTAATAAAGAAAGAATTAAGGAAAACTAGAGTGATAAATACTTCCAACTTTTTTGCCTCCTGTAGACCTCTATACTAGGTTTAATGGAACACATATTTGTGTGAATCAAAGAGAATTTTATATCTAATGGATTTGATTTAAGCTAAGCTCTAATATTAAAAAATAGCTGATATGTACCTAGGATTTAAAAGAGAAGTTTTTGATAGAAAAAAAAAAAGGTGATAAAAGAAAAAAGAAATGAGGAATGCTTATTGGTGTGCTGTGCATACCATTTTGAGAAGCAGGGTTGTCACTGCAAAAAGACAGACTGGAAAAATCAAACCTTGGAGCTATGAAGAAAGTAGACATTGAATCCAGATGTACTTTATGGCTTTTTGCATAGTTAAGATTTTGAAAATATAATTTATAAGTAAAATTTTATCCAGCTAAGTTTGGTACCCTAATTTATCATCTTTGTGATTTAACTGTTTCTCACAAATGCTTTGTCTGAATGCCTAATTTATTTCTTTTTCCCATAGATGGAAACTTTTTTACATTTACTAGACATGAGCCTATTGGGGTGTGTGGCCAAATTATTCCTGTAAGTTGGAACCATTTATGTAAACACAAATGTTCCTCGTTACAAATGGAAATGCATTTGAAATTTTGCCTATGCAAGTGCATTTGAGAAGCATTACTAACCAGAAATTTTCAGGTCCTGAAAGATAGAGGCTATCCTGAGTTCTGTAATTCTAATTCATCTTCATGTGTGATGAATCACTTTGGTCCCACCTTGTCCTTCTCCTCCATGTACATGGAAAGAAAATAAATCTCAAAAGTTTGACTTATAAAATAGTTTTAAAGATGAAATTGTGTTTTGTTGAAACTCAAAGAATTAGAAATAAACATGTAGGAGAGTGTAATATTTACAGTCTATTATGTTTAAGCCTATAAGCCTATAAACAATAAGTTCTTTAAGACCTGGAATATGTAATATGTGTTATGCTCCTGCACAGCACTCAGACATCTGGATCTTTGTTTATGGCTAAGACTCATTTACCATGATGGTGATACAAGTTATAGAACAAAGAACGTGTCCAATAAAGCTCCTGTTTGGCACAGCTGAATTCCCAGTTTTGAATTCCCTCTTTTCAACTGAAGTTTCAAAAGGACTACTTCAGTCTGATAATTCAAAACACTTGAGGAGCTCAATTTCTAAATTTATTTGTAAAGTCTATGTACTTTTGGTGGGTGTCTGTGAAAGTAGTTGTATGCAGTCAGCTCTCCTAATCCACCCACCACTTTGCACACGGTAGTTATGAGCAGCCTCACCTGAATGACTGACAACTCAACAGATTCTGAAAAAGTCATCTTGTCTATAAGGTCTGCTCAGACATGTGGGTCCTGCTCATGTTTCTGACATCTTTAAGCTGATCTTGAAAATTTGCTGTATCTTTAGACTCACAACATTGATTCGGAGAACATTGCTTGAATATGTTTGTATCCAGTCTCTACGAGAGCTTGGGTGTCGCTGTTGTGGCAGGACGAGAATGAATAGACTTGACTTAGAGGCTGGTGAAAGTAAAACTCCAATTTATTCAAAATACACTGCTCTTTTGTACAGAGCTTCGTGAGGACCAAATCCATTGGTTCTGAAGTGAAAATAAGCCACAGCATTGGTGCAAAGTGCTTGACGCACAGTGATAGAACTTAACTATAAACAATGTGAAAAACAAGAGAGATAAAGAATTATTTACATTCTTTTGCAACTCTTTCCCATGCATCTGCCTGGCTAGAAACTCTCCGTTTCTTTCTTTGACTGAATCTGAGACCCACACTTGGGAAACTGCTAGTTTAGATCCTCTTGTAGGTCAGACACAAGATATTTCAAGTAAACACACAGTCAAGCTATGCAAAAGAGCTAGAAACATTAGATGTGGCCATTTGAAATATAATTATCTCCTGGAAGTACAAGCAGCAGTTAGTACAAACACTGAGTTCCCTTATAAAATGTTAAGTATTTCTTAGTATATCTTAATTTTCCCTCCATCGAAATATGAGTCAACTAACTGGAGTTTTCTGTATAAACCAAAACTGTGAAGACTATGTGTACGTTGCAAATCACTTTTGATAGCTCACCATTTCCACTTCCTTTCACTTATGCAGTTCCACTTTAACAATGAATATGCAGAGAACCCTATAATCCCTCACTTTATATTATTTATGCTCCCATTATTTTTGGGGCTGGTTTGAGTCTGGAAGGAGACAAGGAGAGGAAAAAAATTGTTGCATGTATATTCCTCCTAGCCTTTCTGATAGAGTAGGTAACTCTTAACTGCCTTTTTCCCCATTTCAAAAAGGTATCTGTTGAGCTGAGGCTCATGGCCTCAGTGCTACCCAAACTATAGCAAATATTCTCAAAGGGGCAAACCTGTTTTCCCGGGTCATGTTGTCCCTCATACTGCAGAACATGGGATCCAAAGCATCCAGCTGCTCTCCAGTCTGCCTGAACTGCCCACAACAGACAGATGCCAGTGAAACCTCCAGGGGAGAGGGCAATGCCAGCATTATGTGTTATTACCTTCTCTCCTTTGGAAAACTGAATTGATGATGGATGTGACCATTCAAGACAGAAAAACTCCCAATTGCACCACTAATCCAACCACCTGTAATACTTTGTTAAAGGAGTACACTCATTGTTTCTTGAGCTTGTAACTAAAACCTTAGATCCTCTGGACCTATACATACAAAAAAAAATCCCCAGTCTTTGTACTACATGGCTTGCCAATTGGTTTTTTTTCTAAACATCTTCTTTCTGAAAAGAGTTCAACAAAAAGTTCAACCACCCAGCTGAAAATTTGCACAATGATAATAGAAAAGGCTTAGGTGTTTTGGTGATGTATTAGAAATAGGATACACTTTCTCATCTGTCTTTCAGTGGAACTTCCCATTGGTTATGTTTATCTGGAAGATTGCCCCTGCCCTTTGTTGTGGAAACACGGTGGTTGTCAAACCAGCAGAACAAACTCCACTCAGTGCCCTTTACATGGGATCCTTAATTAAAGAGGTAAGTCACCAGCAACAGTTATTTGCCCCTCTCAGAAATGTAAGAGTATACTGCAGCTGAAATACCGCAAATGTAATATAACACAGGTTCATTGCACTGTGGAACTTACCTAGCTGTAAACCAGTGAAGCCAAACCAGGGTAAAAGAATAAACATCTTACAGCCTAGTATACACACAAAAAATTCCCACAACAGCAGTTTAGTAAGCTCCATTCTTTAGCAAATATTTTTGTATTACAAAAGCACAGTACCTTTCAGAGTCAAAAGCAAGCATTCTGCAAATGCAGAGTATTTGGACATGGGTAGCAACGACTTTATTAGCATAGTCATCACAGAAAAGAACCTGTTTGTACAGCTTTTTTTTTTTAACAGAACAAAGATCTCATCCACCGAAGTTTATTATTAACAGGAAGCTGTAAAGTCAAGCTGGTGATTGCTGCCAAACCTGTAAATTCTCTTCACATAGAAACTGTGAGAAGACACTTTGTGCTCCTGAACAAGGGGTGGGCCAGTTTCTTCAGTAAACTAGTGTCTCCAAAACCAACTATTGTGCCCAGTCCAGCAAACACTCAAAGAGAACAGTAGAACAGTTTAGCTTTCTTCCCAATAAAATCAAAAAATACAATCTAAGATGTTCAAAGGTTGGCACAGATGTCAATAATCACCAGTGCATTAACCTTGCAGAGTTTTACTGGAAATTACTTGGCACATTTAATAATTCTGCTTTAAAACAATGCTTCAGCAGAGCATACTGACTGGTTGTGTGTTAATATTACACAGAAACTAAATGATTATCTAAATGGAGCCATGTCCTGCTATTGCACCACATGGTAAATGCTATTAGATAATAATGGGGGGAGGAATACCTTTTAAAAATATCAGAGAAACCTTCTCTATTAATTTTTAATAAGTATCTGAAAGTGTATTTCTCTGAAAAAAGTAACTTCACAGGGAAAGTAATTAAATTCTGTTATGATCTAATTAAGTATCTGTTGTGATATTCTGATTTCTTGAAAGGAAAGCTCAGAAGTGGGAATGTGCTAAGTACCCAGAATATAAAAAATACATTGGAGGCCAAATCCCTGCAAGTGATCACTTCAATATCTGCTTTAGACTTGTGAAAATACCTGAATGTGTAATTTAACATTCTAATTCCCAAATGCCCATTTAAAAAAAAAAAAATATATATATATATAGTCTCTTCTGATAACTTTCACTATTTTCCTTAATTGCACTCACAAGGCTACCTTACTAATATATAGAGAAGAGCTCCTAAAACAAACATGGAAATTACATGCTTAAAGGGAGATTTCTCAACACAAATTAAGTAAGAAAGACAATGCTAAGCAACTGGAAAGAACTTCATTGTCTCATCAATTTCAGGGTAAATATTTATCTGGGAAATTAAATTAGCATAGCAAGCATTGACAGACTGTATCTGAGCAAGAAACTGTAAAGAATAAAAGTTTGAACAAGAGTAACAACCTGGTATCCAAAACATGAGTTTTAGGAGCTCCAACTCACCACCCGAAATTCACCATTTTCCAAAAAATATGGAGCTGCTGCATGCAACTGCAAAGTCCTGTTTAGGGCTGTAAAGATATTTATTGAAGTGATAACGCAGGATATTAATCTATTTCATATTTTAATTCTGGGTTTCACAAGCATCATTGAGATTGTGCAGCTGCTTCATGAACCAACAAAATTCCATCTACTCTTCGAACACCCTTGGAGTTTGCCTGACAAGCTGCTGGAAGAAAATAACTTATTTTACTGTGAATGGAACATATCTAATACAGGATTTATGGGAAACAATACATTTGTTTTGAACCATAGGAAAAGCTTATTTGCATAAAAAATGTTCAAGATATTGAAACTATCAATACTTATTGAAACGATCAGTAGATCAACTTTCAATAAATATTGAAACTATCAGGCAACTTGTTCATGCTTGGTAGCTGATGATCTGGCTCTTTTTTGCTGTAAACTCTCATGTTGCCCACTGTACTTTCAACCTACATCCAGAGTTCCATCATTTTTCTTAACAGATTTTCAGTAGCAGATCATTAATTAAATTCCATCTAGCATGGAGATCAATGTGCAGAAGTCAGCAAGCGCATATATTGATTCAAACAGCTTTAATGAAGCAGATGTGAAAGTAAGAAATATTTCTTTATAGATGTGAGTGAGAAAATTAAAAAAAAAATATTTCTTCAAAAATGGCACTGAAAAAGAGCTAAAGTAATATATTCTTTGGAGAAAAAAATAAAGAGATAGTTCAATAACATAAAAGACAGGTGAAAGACGGTGCAAATAATGTGAAAATGAAAACTTATGGGGCTCTGGGGCTGAGAATAAATATACTTATTCTAAGAAATAAAGTGCTAAGAAAACGTGGCTGGAGAACTGAAAAGGGAAGACCATGTAGCACATGTTCTTATTGTTATTATCCTTCCCCAGATTTACAAGATTCTTTCTTCCAATTCAGGCAGGATTTCCACCTGGAGTAGTGAATATTGTGCCAGGCTTTGGACCTACCGCTGGAGCAGCAATTTCTCACCACATGGATATAGATAAAGTAGCTTTCACAGGCTCTACAGAGGTACTATAACAAATGCAAGAAAATATAAGCAGGAAATGTGCCCCTCTGTTTCCCAGCAATGATTTAATGTCTAACTTATTCTGTATAATTATTTTAACTCTCTTCTTTCTTAAGGCTGCTAGTTTGTTATACAAAGTCTGTTTAATGATTTGTTGGTTATTATTAACTTTAAACATATATCAACAATGTTTGTATTGCTGGAAAGCCCTTTAAACAAAGGCAGTTCATGAGATACAGTAGGTCCTAGTATACCGAGCATATTTTAAGTCTTACTCCTTTAAACCAAAACTTTTTCATAACATTCTTTTTTTAAGAAGTTCTGTTATCTTTGAGTTTAATAACAATCGGATGGCAGGAAGGTACCTAGGAAATCTCATTCTACGGTCTGCACAACTTCAGGTGAGGTGACAGATTTTTGGTATTTCAGTGATACTTAGTGCCATCTGGGTGGTCTTAGAACAGTGTTTGAATATGTAGCTGTTTAAAAGGAAGGTCACTGTTAATTTTCCCTAACCTTCACTCTGAAGAACTGTGAGTGCTATAATTGAATATTTCTCATTACAGGCTATAGCTAAGATTAAGGATTAGCTATTTCTTTGCGACAGTTCATTATATTGTCTGTCTAAATGCATGCTAAATGGAAAAGCTGCCATCTGGTCTCAACTTCTTGGATATAGACTCCAAAGACTAATATCATTGCTTCACGCCAGAGATCAGTACACAATGAGTGCAAGAGCTATGTTTACTTTCAGAAACCTTCAGCTCTACAGTAATGGGAAATGAAAACAACCCCAAACCCTTACATCTGAGAAATATCCCCACAGACAGTGACAACTATAGTTCCCAGTGCCCAGTGAACCTCCAAAGGCAGATTGACCAGAGGGTTTTTCTAGTTTGGTGACGGTTCTCTTCCAGCAGCGCAATTTAGCAATGAGAAATGATGGCAGGAAGGCTGACAGAGGGAGGAAGGTTGCCTAATGGCTGCTACACACAGGTAGTTAGACATCAAAGACACGAGAGCTACAAGCAGATTTTTCCTTCACAGTTTTTTTCCAGGGTAACTCACAGTAAGAAGTTCCTTCAATCACATAATCAGTAGAAAAAAGCAGGGTAGGGGTTCTAGCCTGCAGTGTTCATTTTCTCCTCTTCATCCATCCAAGAGAGAAATTGAAAAGAGGAAGAGTGTTCATGCAGCCAGTGCAGATTTTCTCATAAACTTTGTACATTAAAGAGCCTTTCATGTATAAAACAAAGGAATTTTAACCTAACGAGAGTAACAGGTAAAGCAGCAACCTGTGCCTGCTTTAGATTAGAGATACGTGCAAGCAGAGTGGTAGTAACCAAAAAAACCCCCATGAATCTTTGGCAGTTAACATTACAGGGGGAAACTCTTCTAGAAAACATTTCCAATTCATAGGGTACAAGTCCCCTGTACCCTGACTCTTTTCTGTTGTTTTATTTTTATTTATTTTTCATTTTATTACTGGGATAGTAGAAATCTCTTAACTGATTTTCACTTTTGAGGAAATCAGAAAAGTATTATAGAGGCATTATGAACTTCTTGACATGAAGCTGTCCTCTTCCTATCTTTTAGGTTGGCAAACTGATTAAAGAAGCAGCAGGGAAGAGCAATCTGAAGAGAGTTACGTTGGAACTTGGAGGAAAAAGTCCTAACATTATATTTGCAGATGCAGATTGTTAGTAGCAACTTTATTATATTAACTAGTACTATTACAAATCCAATGCACTTTTTCCTTTTCCTTTCCTTTCTTGTCAGTAAATTATTTTAACCTTTTCAAAAAAGAAGTAATTTTTAATATTTTCTGGTCATGCCATAATTTCAAGTTAGATTGCCACCAAAATTGATTGCTCCTGAATAGATGTAGAGCTCCGAAAGACCGTTCACTCCTAACGTAATTTACGATCATCCTAATGAAGCATGAATGAAGAATGAAAAGAAGATAGAAGGATCTTAAACAGGTTTATTAACTTTCTGTCTGAATACTCTTCTTGACACTCCTGAGAGGGCAAATAATATTAAATCTACATTTCCTACAGAATATCTGAATGTATTTTCGTCCAGGAATACCATGATGCTCTTGAGAAGGGTAGTTTAGACATAAGTAAATTGTTGTATATCTGTGTTTTAAAGAGCCATAAAAATAAAAAGTGCTAGAAAGGGAAAATAGATGGATGACAAAGGTTAGTAAAGAATTTATGACGTGACGATTCAGGTTTATGATCTTATGATCTTTCCGTTTCTTTGCAGTGGATTCTGCTGTGGAATTTGCCCATATTGGTCTATTCTATCATCAGGGACAATGTTGTATAGCAGGATCTAGGATTTTTGTGGAAGAGCCTATTTATGATGAGTTTGTTCGCCGAAGCATTGAAAGAGCAAAGAAGTATACTCTTGGGGATCCTTTGAAGCCTGGTGTACAGCAAGGCCCTCAAGTGAGTAATACTAGATGTTTTCAGCCTAATTCTGTCATGACACCACTATTCTAAACCTACTGTTGCAGTAGTTTCAAGGTTAAGTACAGTTTTGTAGAGGTTAGTCTGGAGTACAAAGAGGAAGAAATGAGATGGATTGTTGTCTGTACCAATATCATAGGCCTAAGGTCTCTTTCTCTTTTTATTATTGAAGAGTAATAAATATAAAACATTGAAATGCTTTGAGAAAGTTCCAATGCAAGATCTGTAAAAGTGCAAGTGCAATCACCTGTGTCATGTTAGAGCTTGCTAACTTTTCATTCAGATGGTGCCACTGTAAGTGACTAGCTTGAAGAAATAAGACTTTCAATATCTCCTTTTTCAAGGCCCTAGACTTTTATTATGCTGCTCTCAGTTATAGAATATTACACAATTAAAATGCATGAGGGTTTTTTTTCCCTTTTTTTAAAAGATCATACCAACAGCTTTCCCATCAAATGAATGTTAAAATGCAGCATTAAAAACTATTGCTACCACAATGCTTTGAACTCAGCACTATTACAATAGTTCTCATCTAGTCTTATTCCCACATCAGCTTACACTGCAGGACATGGAATAATAGCATGGGAAAAAGTGCTGTAGTAGAGACAAAGAAAAATTAGGAGACAAAGCCACTCCCATGCATTGATGGAGTAACATATTCTTTATTGGTTATCACAGTCGTTTTGAATAATAAAAGACAACCAGTAAATTGGAAAAAAATGCACTCCAAGCCACAAAATATTTGAGAAATTTAAAAATATTATTTTGATACCCTGGAATATGTTTTGATACAAGAAAATAAATTCAGCAGAATAAATTTAAAAGTCAAAGGGCAGGAAGATTCAAAAAAGTCAACTCCCTTTGTCTAGTGTACAGCTAATACAAATTTAACAGAAATGCTCTCTCATATTATTGTGGCTTTTACTGAGTTTGAATTCATGCTAACAATTTAAATGAGAGATGTAAATACACTCCTACTAAAAAATTAAGGAAGTTGAACATGTGAAAAAAGCAATAATGAAAATATTTGAATGAACATAAAGACTCTTTTCTCCTCCAGTCTCGTAATTTCCTTTTTTTGACTTATTTTTATTCTTAGCAACCTTTAGCTGAAGCTTAACTATTTTACAGTTTAGAAAATGTACTCCCTTTAGATCTGGGTACAATTTTCCATTAAGTGGGTACGATCCCATTTTATGGAAAATTATAATTATGGGTATAGCTACATTTCTTTTATGGTAGTTATGTCAAATATCCCTCTGTGTCATCAGATCCTTGTTGTGCTTTCTAGAGTAACTTTTTCTAGAAACAAAAAATTATAACCTCCATCAGATCTATTCCCTGTGGTGTATTGTCACAGAGAAAAAGCCATATTTTTCTCCAGTTCATAGGGACATTATTCTTGATTAATAAGGTAGAAGACCAACTGTTATCAGTGTGCGTTGTTTTCATTCCTGAAATATATTTTCATTTAGATTGATAAGGAGCAGTATAAAAAAATCCTGGAGCTAATTGAGAGTGGGAAAAAAGAAGGAGCCAAACTGGAATGTGGAGGAGGTCCATGGGGAGACAAGGGTTATTTCATCCAGCCCACAGTTTTTTCTAATGTTACAGATGATATGCGCATCGCCAAAGAAGAGGTAAATAAATTTTCAGTAGTCTCTTCTCTCACTGGAAGTTGTCTGTTTAAATATCTATACATAATATTCATTTAGAAGGTCAAGTGACTACATGAAAATTCTCTCATTAAACCTGCTGTTCCATCCTGGTGCTGTTTGAACTGCTTTTGTTGTTTTTTGGTGCCCATTTCACCAGATTGCTCAAGGAGGGAGAAGTGTCTGAGGCTGCCCTGCCAGCAAAGGCTCCCACAGTAGATAAATGCTGGGGTTTGGATTATTTGCATTGCTCCATACTGTCCATGTCTCACATATCAAAGTCACAGTGACCTGAAAACCTTGGATGCACAGCTTATGAATGTTCTACACTGCCTAAGGAGCCACTTGATTTTTCTATGCACCAGGTGGTTACTTTGCAACATGAAAAACTAATAGGATTGTGCTTCCAGAGGCATTTTGTTTGTGGCATTTCATTTTGCCCCTGTGGGATTACTTAGATCAGTTTGCAGATGTGTCTACACTTCATTGAAGAATCTGCTGCTGTCCCAACTAAGATGACGACTCGAGCACCAGTGACTGTCTGGAAGGAACCAGAGACATTTGGGAATGCCCAGCTGCCATCTGAGCTAGTTCTCTACACAAAGACTCAAAGTCATGACCTCTTTGCTGTTCTTTTTTTACATTTACTTTTATTAATAACTTCTGCAATTGGGCTGCAATTGGTGTCCATTATACTACTTCATATTAGAAAGCTGATGCAGTCTCCTAAACACACTTGCTACATCCAGCAAGAGCCAACAGCCTGAGTTAAAATTAACATCACAGCATTTAGAATTAATTGTGACAGGAAGAGGGTTGTAAAACATGACAGGCCTGTATGAGACAGAATTTGGGTTGTTTCCACCATACTATGAGTCAAGTAGGAAACAGTACAGTTGCGATTTTTTCACAGTTCTGTTAGTTACCCTTTGGTCAGCAGTACCAAATAAATAATAAATAAATAATATAGTCAGCAGTATCAAATAAAATAATATTAATAATTAAAGAATGTCTGAGTTTTGAAGCTCACAACTTGAACACTGGACTAATGTTCAGTGGTTTTCTGATCTACGCAAATCAATCCTTAGAACTCTAGCTAGAAGCCAGCACTAAAAATTCAGTCAAGTAGAAAGCTCACAGTCTATGGAAATATAATTAGTTAAATGTTGTAATGCCCCTGTCAGCCTACATATGATGTTCTTGATGTTCTGTGATAGGCATGGGTACCTCTGGCTGAGAGCTCTGAACAATGGTAACAGGAAAGCTGAACCTGAAGGACTATTCTCTTACTTGACACCCACATGGAAAGCAGAATTAGCAGTTAAACTTGTTAACATTCTCAGTTGTGCAGCTGCCTGCAGGAATAGAATTCTAATAGTAGATTTAGGTGAATGAAAAATTGAATGTCTTTCTTGACTTTAAAAATGCAGTTTGTTCAGAAAACACAAGTTTGTAGGTAACCAGTAGCACACTGTGACACCATATTAACTACCTTTATGATGGATGCCTTTTGATCATTTTTTATTTGTTTCCATTATTCATTTATTGTTTTATGAACTATTTATAATAGGTAATCTTGACTCCCTTCATATTGCAAAAATCTTTATGCATATTTATAGCCTTTTTTAGAACTTATTCACTCTTGACTGAATAAATTCAGGAATAAGGCCATCTTACAGAAGTAAACATAAAAACATCAATTACTTCAAATAGTAAGTTTTCTAGTTCACTTCATATGTTTACATGTGTTTGATACAGATATTTGGACCTGTTCAACAAATCATGAAGTTTAAAACCATAGATGAAGTTATCAGGAGGGCAAATAATACCACCTATGGCTTAGCAGCAGCAGTTTTTACCAAAGACATTGACAAAGCATTGACATTTGCAGCTGCCCTTCAGGCTGGAACAGTATGGTAAGTAAAGCTTTTTTAAATTCTTTAGATCTTCAGGTGTCAATGGCACAAATTGTAAGACAAATTCACAGTATTTTGGGTGGTCTTTTTTTATATTTATTCCTTGTCATCGTTATAGAGGTAGACCATTGTTCTGTTTATCTTTCCCACGTTTCCCTATTTAATGTGTTACTAAAAAATTACTTCTTGTTAGTCATCATACCATTTTCTGATAAACTTAGTCAAAAAAAAAAAGGAAATTTACTTGCTAAAAAGAGAAGGAAACTAAAGAAAATGCTATGAGAGTGCCCATCACTTCAGGATCTGGGGACGGCCCAATAGATAATTAATGAGATCAGTTTTGGTATTGTGTAAAAATAATCTGAATCTGAAGTTCAGCAGCCATTAGCCTGGGCAGAGCCTTTCCCATTTTGTAATGGGAAAGGTTGATAAAATGTGATTGAACAAAGAAAGGATATAGAAGCTAGGAGAATTACTACAAGGACAGCTATTTGCAGCAATAGAAGAGGCATCCTATATGGAGCTGGAAAATAAAAAGCTAAGAAATGAAAGAGTGAAAGCTTGGAGGCATAGCAGGGTCTAATGACAATCATTGACAAAGACCTGCATTTCCCTACAGTTATTTCAATGCATCAGAAGGAGAACAACTAAGTTTTCTTGAATGCAAAACCTGTGTCAAATTTACATTTTATCTGAAAGCGCTTGCAGCCAGCACAAATTCCTGCCCAAGTCCTGTGATCTAAGAACATAAGCTTTCCAAAAATAAGTTAACAGTCTTGCCTTCCGAGTTGGTATTCTTTATATGGAAGAAAGTTTAGAATAGAAGTGGAATATTTGGGATTTGCTCTTACATGATCGGTGGTCTAGGAATCCTTAGCTATGAACAGAATCTCTTTTGTTGAAACCAGTAGAGTGGCAAGGAGGATAGAATATAAGATATGAAAACAGAGAATATTTGATTGGATAAGGTTGTAAGACAAAAAGAGCTTCTCAGCAGGGAAATGGGATGCATATTTTGCCAAAATTCTTCATACCTAAAAATTTGCCTGTGAAATTCCTTTCTTAGTCATTATTGTGTCTTTGTTTTCTCAACCACAATACAGAATAACTTTTAACTGAGAACCAAAAAATTTCCTAAATATATAGTGAAGCTATCCTGAGTTTATCTATTGGAAGAGTAGATAAACTCTTCTGCAGAACACTTATCTGTGGATAACCTTTTGGGAGAGAGCTTATGTACAAATCAGAAATTTTATTGCAATAATCAGAGAAAAATACGACTATCTCTGGACTTGAAGATCCTTGTTCATTTTAATACTCTAATAATAACTGTAGTTGCTTTTGATGCTTCATTTATCTCAACTTCAAACTACATTTATTTTTGCAAATATACTTAGATGTTGTTTGTGACTATGACCATAGGCTTTTTGGAGGTGATAGAAAACCTCTGATTTGTCAGAAGTGAAAAAAAATTGTTTCGCACTGTCAAAAGCAATTATCATGTTCTTCCAGGGTAAATTGCTATAGTGCACTCTCTGCTCAGTGTCCCTTTGGAGGTTTTAAGATGTCAGGAAATGGACGAGAAATGTAAGTAAATACTTTTAAAGCTTTGGATTCACAGGAAATTCAAAATTAAATTCCAAACCCTGATTTAAAATATGCACAACTAGGATGTCCAGTTTGAGATTTTGGCAAATAAGTGTCTAGAGTGCTTAGAAGCATCATGTTGTCAGAGGCAATGTCAACCAGCAATTCCTTTACAAAATAAATCAGTAAATTTCTTAGAGGCACATTTTTTCAATATTACTAATTTGCAGTCTATCATGGTTGCAGTATACTGGTAAGCAAAACTGACCATTGTGTTTATGGTTTACAGTTTTTGCATATATAGAGAAAGTCTCATTTTCATTTAGATTAATCTGTGGGTAGTTTGTGAAATCCTCTTTAAATGCTAGGTTTTGAAAACACATGGCTTTCCAAAATCCTTGATTTAAGCAAGATTTTTCAGTTAAAATCTGTGAAACTAATATTTTTACAGTATGTGCCAGCCAGGTCAAAAGTTTTGATGACAATAATCCTCTGTAGTCTTTGGACTTTTGTTTTTTCCAGAATAGAAGCAGAGTAGCACACATATATTATAAACTAATCAAATTTTTTCAAACCCCTGAGTTTTAATCCAGTTTCAACTTGAATCATATCCAGTCTTACTTGCATTTTTTGTTAAAAGTGCCATATGTACAAGAACAAACTAGTCATAAAGCAATGAGTAAAATCAGTATACATAAGCCTTCTTTTTTTTAACACTTTTAATGAACATAGAAGTGATAAATATATATATATATAGGTGAGGCAATTCAGAGCTTCTCTTTATGCAGTTTCTTCAGAGATAAAGGGTAGTTTTTCAGACTTGCTCATCACTGGGCACAATCTGCTTCTGATGGCAAAGCTCCCACTGACTTCAAAGGAAACAGTCAAGCCATTGTTGAGAGCCCTAGAAACCTGGAAATTGAAACCCTTAAATAATTTAGGCCATTTTTATCAACTACAGCTTTGCCTTTGTTGGGTGCATGTGCCAATAATTGGGAGATAATAAATTCTGAATTACAGTCTTTTTCAGAAATACTTTTTGGATTTATTTGCTGGAAATTACAGACTATCAAAAATGTTCTCTATAACAGTGCATGTTGAAGAAATGAATCTTTCATGCTAACAAAGATTTTAGGTTCAAACTCCCAGCTATCAGATCAATAAAAATATTCCCATTATAGGACAAGGAAAAAATCATCACCAGATAGATGTCTGTCATGAGAAAATTTGTAAATATGGGACAACCATTTCGGAGAAGTGGAAATATGCGTGCAAAACCTACACTAAAAAAATTAGGATGCGGTTGGGTTAAACCACCGACTTCCTTTATCCTAGAATAAAATTATCCATATAATTCTTGGAGTGATAATGCCATTATGAATTAAACTACCGAAT
This sequence comes from Taeniopygia guttata, assembly GCF_048771995.1. Lineage (NCBI taxonomy): Eukaryota > Metazoa > Chordata > Aves > Passeriformes > Estrildidae > Taeniopygia > Taeniopygia guttata. Next base: position 16,934,073 of record NC_133063.1, on the reverse strand, counting down.
GTCATATACTAACAGACTTCCTCTCCAAAACTGAAGGGAATCTGTAAACATTTTGGCCCAGAACAGGTGTCCTGAGCACAGATTCCTTTTTTGCTTATATATTTATCTAATAAGACAGCAGTGAGAACTGTGTAACATTATAGTGTAGCAAACCCTTGTTCCACAGAGCAATCAACTGTATCTAAATAGCTTGAGTACATCAGATGTCACATAGTTAGGAGTACAAACAAGCGCCATCTCATCACTGAAAACATAAAGGTGAAACATGCTCATAACATGCCAAAGATTTCAACTCTCTTTCACTGTCTCAGTTTTCATCATGGAATAATTTTGTTTCCCATTTATTTGAGATGAAGTTCCTATTCTTTGACTTTGGAGAAAGCTCTTGACATCAGGAGAAGAGCTTTACAAATAGCTTGATGAACATACTTGTGAAGATCTAACATGCTCTTGATTTGCTGTACAGAAATCCAGCTTAGAAACACTCTAAATTAAACATCAACCACAGAAATAAAACTACTATCTCTGCCATTTTTCTCAGGAGACCATTGCTGTAGCTTTTCAAAAGGTTTCCAGCCGCAGTCTAGCTGCACAGCTGTCTTCCAAATATGCCCAGTGTACTTGTTATATATCCAGCCACTTGCACACTATCACTGAAAATCCTATCCAGAAGAAAACTCATATAAAAAGCATTAGCATAAATGCTGCTCTTGGTTCTCTTTTATCTAGGGGAGAATATGGACTTCATGAATACACAGAAGTTAAGACTGTCACCATCAAAATCCCTCAAAAGAATTCGTAATGTTTTTTGAGGTGCAGGAATTAACATCTTCAAATGAATCTGAAAAGGCTATCTGAATTCTTAATTGCTTTGTTGTCCAAGTGATGCATTAGCTTTTCTGCATTCTGACTGTATAAGAGGTACCTTGTTACATTAACAATATAAGGAATAGCATAGAAAAAAAAAAAAGTGATTAATTATGAAAAGATATCTTTAATGTCTGGTTCATAGCTAACTAATTTTAAAATTAAAATACAGAAAGATCTACTCTTGTTTGCAGTTGTAGTTCTCTGTAGTGTTATGAAAATTTTCCTTTTTCAGTATATTTTACAAGTACAGTTTAAATTTATGTGGTTTTGTACATGTTAGACATCAAGTTCCCTCTGCATTTGCTTTGTGGCCTTAACAAAAACACTAAAGAGTAGTTAGCAGATGTTTCTATGTTTCTATAGATAAATGTCTCAGACTATTAAAGTTTTTCATCATGCTATGTGAATGTAACCTGTATAATGTAAAAAAAGTATTAAAATTCACCTACAAAACCTAGTACTTCTCCCTTCATTGGTCTTTTCTATTATACCAGTTTAACAATGTAAAATGTATCACAGAGTCATCAGTGGTGTGTTCAGGTCGTCAGAAATAAACTACATCTGCTATATGGAGGCTAAAGACCTCAGTATTTTGCCAGTATTATAACTGGAAAGTAGACAATTTGCAAAGAGCCAGCACTTGGCTTTGCAGTGGAAAGTACATAACAAATCTTAGTAGACATATGAGCAAGAAAGAGTGACGAGAAAGAAGAGGAGGGCAGGGGAGGGAAGGCAATCTCCTTTGTGATTTATACCTGCTACATTTCTCCTGTACTCACATACTTTCATGTAACTTGCCTCTCTTCCCTCTTCTTCCCTCCTCTTATGAAGTTACTTATGAAGCAAATTCATAAGACGTAGTTTTCAAATAAATTGAATTCTGGTCCCATATAAGAAACAAGTAAAAGACTAATAAAGGAAAAGAAAGAAGAGTAAATTGAAAGTAATAGTGTACTATGAAATAATTAGCAGAGATTTTTCTGCAAGGATAGTAGACAGAAGACAGAACAGAAATAAAAATAAATGACAAATGAAGTAAAAAAAACCCAAAAAAATCTTTAAAAATAAGCTGCAGATAAGAAAAGAATGGCAAAATTATCTGAAAGTCTTCAAAAGTGGCAATGAACATAGTATTAGTGAAAACACAGATTTGAAAACAAGGATTTCATATTTTAAAAGAAATGAAAAGCCATTTGTAGAGTTGGTGGGTCCTCAAAAATCTTTACCATTCAAATTCTGCATTCATTCAAAAGTAGAAATTTCAAAGGATAAATAAGTCAAATTACATTTAGCTTACCTCTTCATTTTCTCATGGATCAGGAGGACAATTCTGAAACTGTATTCCTGATCTTCCCAACTTAAACTCTTTCCCTGGAAGAAGGATACAAGGGAGCAGAATGAGATTTGGTTTTGGTGACATTAAGCCAGCTGGCCCACACATGGTTTCTGGTATGGTCCAGTGTAACCATTCAAGTTTTAGAAGCAGACTAGGGCTGGTCAGGGTGTCCTTTGGCAGCATAGGCGTGCAAATCCAGTCCTACCCATGGTGCCTGTGACTGCAAGCCCAAGCAAAGAGTGACTTTGGAATATAACACAAGCAAAGGGAAAACACAGCATAATACAGGGCTGTAGGAGAAGGACCAACTGGACCCTTGTATGCATATATACAGATATATTTTCTCCTTAGAATGTCTAAAATATTTTAATAGTGTTCCAAAAAATATTGTAAATATGTATTTTAGTTCCTGTCTGACAGTCTTGATAGGTAAAAGAAAGCTGGCAATGGTCTTGTTCTGTCAATTGTTCTGTCAATTTTATTTTTTCAATGTAATCAAAATGTGACATCTAGTAGCAACTTGAATTTACCATATTTCAAATGCTTTGAGTCAGAGAAGTGCTTTCATGTGTATATTGTGTATGGTGGGGTCAAGGAAGGAGAAAGAAAGAGGTAAAAAGGGAGAGAGGCAAAGATATTCAGCTGAGGTTTTACACCCAAAGTTTCATCAGAGTCAAATAGATATTTGGATTGATGTGATGACACACTGAAGTTGTTCCCAAGAGATGGCTATGTAAAGATACACACTTTTTGGCTGTAAGCTTGAGGAATTCAATATGTGTGTCATTCCCTTAAAGAGCTGAAATGTGTTTGAAGGAGGCAAACAAGGGTACAATAAATTTCATAGTCCAGTCTAACTTACATAAGCACATTTGTTCACAGTGTAGAATGATGCCCAAGCCAAAAAGAAAAAAATACTATGGTCCTATTTGTTCCTCAACTGCCAGTTTACTGACTCAGAGGTCAGGGGTGGATTTTTCTCAGAACTGTAGTACTGCTAGTACTAATCACTCTGTTAATAAAAGAAAAGTCCTTTCAAAGTGTTTTTAATTATGTTCCTAGTATTAGAGTCTCCAACTGATGGTGAAATATCTTTGCTATGTCTTTGAATTACATCTATACATGGGTATGATGACTTGTGATCTGAACAGGAATAAATGAGAACTTAAACTCTGCAAATATTACACAGGAGATTAAGGAAGCCCTTTCATTCTGGGATTGAATTGTTATCATGTTACTCCCATTATGTGCCAAAGCAGCACCATTGAAATTTACTGGAATGAAACATAAGAGCACTAGTTGATCTCTATGTAAATATTCTTATAATGTTAGTGAAGCTGTAGTGAGTATTTCACAAAGGATGAAATTTAACGAGAGAAATCAGCATGTCCTTTCAAGGCCCCTGAAAACCGACTGCTAATGTCAGCAGCAGTTATTAAATTTCTATTTCATTTTTGAAACCATGATATTTTTCCAATAGTTCTTGAAGGCAATGGCTATCTAGGTAAATAATGTAGAGAAACATTCCAGAAGATTTAAGTGGGATTATTTCTTTTCCTAGTAAACTCTTTTTCTAATCCCTTAACACTAATAAAAGCATACCTTTAACATTCATGGAAGTATGACCAAGGACATGATTTTGTAGTTTTATTGGAAAGTTATTTGTTTCAAGGAATTTTATACCACATAGAAAAGCAAACTCTAGAAACCTGGACTCCTTAGGGCTATTTTCTTGCCAACAGTGAGGTGATCCCTACCCCTTTCCCTCCCTCCAACACACTAATTTTTTTTAAGAGAGAGGAAGCTTTTGAATGGCAACAGAAGGATAGAGGCTCCCTTAGGCTATTTCAGTCAAAATAGTGAATTTTTAAGGAATTATCATTCTGTTTCATGAAAGAAAATTACTGATAATCCTGGACTACCAGATATGCTGGCCTTAAGACAGACAAGAAATGATATAGAAAAAATATTCAGAGCAAGAAAGGCATCTGGCTTGGATAAAAAGTGAAAATTCCCTGATGAAATAGGTTTTAGGGAAGAATTTGAAAGATGTGAACTTGGCAACCAAAAGGTTTTTTGGGGAGAAGAGGAGGCCATCTGGGACACAAAGGATAAGTGCAGAAAAGACAAGTACAAGAAAAAAAGTAGAAAAGGAAGGGAGCAGTAACAGAAATATAAGTCCAATGAGGAACAAAAGCAAAGGAACACCATGAGATTATTAAAGCTCTCACTATAAGATCTTTTTATAATTTTGAAGGATTTAACATGAACTTTAGTAGATGAAGTGTTCTTCTCCAGCCCTTCTATCACCATACTTGTTGTCAGTCTACTTCTGAACCACCCAATTCTTCTGCTCCTCCTGTTTTCATTCAAGTCATGGTACAGTTCTCTTGATATTAGTGGTTTTTTGCACATATTCCCCCACTGAAAACTGAGATTTGGGTAAGTCCTTATTATGAAAACTCCACTATAAAATAAAGCAGTAAAAATTCTGAAAATTTGGAAATAATAGTTCCCTGAGAACTTAGTAGGAGCTCTGAAGGACTGAATTATAACTTCTGCTATGCTGAGAGAAAAAGAATGGTGAATATAGTACTCTGCAAACAAAAGAAGAAAATCTAGAAACATGACATAAACCAAGTCAGTCAGTTTAATATTGCATGAAAAATAGGGTAGGAAAATGATCTAATAAATAGAACTGTGTAGAAGATGATTTGACTATTGAAAGTCCGGCTTATGAAACAATCCTCAAAGAGCAGCAACAATGATACCTATACAGTGTGTGAGTTTGTCCTGGAGGGAATGGGCTAGAGAGTGACCACACAGCCACACCACAGACAAAAATGTCTGGCCTCAAGAAATAAGAAGCCACAACTCATGATAACCAGGCAGCTTACAGTGAGGAGCAAAGGTCTTACAAAGGGTTCTGGGGCCAGTTGGGAATTGGCCATGCAGACCAACAGTTTGTGATTGGCCAGAAGGCTTCTAGAAAATTCTGTGAGAAACTATATATATGCATGTCAGCACCACTTTGGGGTCTTTTGAAGGAGCCTCTTTATGTTTTGTTTTACGCCTTTGTTTATGCCTTTTTTTTGTTTAATACAATAAATAGCAGGTCAGAGAAATCACCAGCAGTTGGACACGTGCTTCAACAACACAGTACTATAAACTGGCCGTGCAAGAGGAAGAGACGATAGCTGGTTTTGCACATCACTAGCAGGCAAAGCAGAGAGATTTGACAGAAGTATTAGCCAAAATACCATAAAGTTGTCCTTGACAGAAGCTCAATAGAAGCAGCCAGCTCTCACAAGAAGAATGATCAGTACTGAGGATTTTTTAAAGGAAGAAAGCTAGAACTGATAGCAACAATGAGAGGGTTTGTTTTCTTATTTTAGCTTATATTCTCATATTGGTTATAGTTCTATGTGGAGCATAAGATTATGACTAAATAATAGCTTGACAATTACAAATTATCAGTACACCCCGATCCAAGATGGCTCTTGTCATGAAGAGCAATTTGACACACTCTGACAAGCTTTCAAGTCATTAAACATAGTGGCACCTGACTACCTTCCTTTCACTATCAGCACAGAAAAATCCCTTACTTTCTCACATTCTTTATGAGTGCTATTTCATTTACTACTTTGATAATACAGCATGGCCCATACAGCACAAACCCTGCGGCAGCAAACAAAACAGTGCCTTCAAACCTTGCCAAATGTTACAAACTATTGAGGCCTTACCTATGGTCTTCTTGCATGTTGGTGACCCTGTTATTTTGGACTCTACGTTCATTCTGAATACAGCTTTTTATAGTATGCAGTGCCCTACGCTTATGACTAAGGAATACGCTACAGTGACAGCAAGAATGATACTGGCAAAATTTGAGCAATATTTGAGATGTATTGCCCTTGTAAGAGAAAAATGTCTGACAGGGAAATAAGTGAACCAAGTGAGAACAAACAACACTGTCCACAATTACCTATATTCAAGAACAGCAAAGACATTTTGGGAGAGTGAAACAAAAGAATGAAAGTGTCATGTGAACCTTCTATTTGGAGCATAAATATGTCACATGCACAGACATGTTAGCACCTACTTTAGAACTCATACCATGGACAGGCATGGTGTGTGTAAGCACTGTGTGTGCTAAAGAGCTGACTCCTACATAAAGGATCTTAGTCTAGTGTGTTGATGGCAATCTTTTAAAGGCAAAAGTTCCTGTGAATGAACAATCATGGTCTAACTAAGAGTAAGGAGGTAGAGGAGAGAAGTATTCACAGCTAGCAAAAAGAAATTCCATGTAAGGAAAAAAAACGCCTAAACACTTAGCTTTTTTTGCTAGTGTCCCTTTAATATGATTAAGAAATAACATTTTGGAGTTATTTACATGCAAATTAGCCATTATGGAAGGAGTCCCCTTTATTGAGCTAAAGATACCTTGCAGTCTGATAAACAGCTTGTTTCATGTCTTATGTTTTTGCTGATGTTCTGAGGGAAAAGCAAGGCTTTCTTTTGTTTGTCTCCAGACCTCAGCAAACAAACAGAAGAAAATTGAATTCAATGATCTTAGAGGTATTTTCCAACATTAATTATTTTATTCTACTAAAAAAAAAAAATGCCATTAACCTAAAGAGAGGTACAGCTCTTTGAGAAATCATCCTAGGTGTATAAACCTTACACTCAGTAAAGCAGGATATGTGTTTTCCTCACAATAGGTTTCTTCAATCTTCACTCTGTAACTGCACTCCTCTTCAAAGAGGTCTACATAATGTTATACAAAGTAGATACAAAATAAACCGTGTCTGACAATATGTCATTATCTCAAAAATCACCTAGACTGAGTCCTTTTCTATATGTGATGCACTAGCCATCACTAAGACAGCCTTTCTAAAACCTTCAATATTTTATCTTTCCATTTTCCCTGCCTCTGAGAGTATATAGGCTTTATAGCTGACCTCCACTGTCTTTTTTAATGCTAGAAATTGGGCTGTTTAAATACATAACTTTATGGACACCAGAAGACCACCTTTTAAACTTTTTATCCAAATGAATAAATTTTTATGAGACTTGTTTGTTGCACATGCTATTTATTTCCTTTTTTTCCTGTTTATACTTTACTGAAAGAAACACCTAAATTTAAGTACTAAACATGTGCAACACAAATATGAGTTCCTATGTAAGTCATTTTATTATGGAGTATATTTGCCAGAACATGGCAAAATTTTATTACATAGAAGGAGATTATAAAAATAAAAGACTTTGACAGATCAGACACACAGGAAGAAAGAGACATATGCCTTCTCTGTCTCACCAAACATGCCTGCCCAGGTCAAGGTCACAATGATTTCACTGCCTCTTCCATTGCATACTTCCCTGGTAAACAAGCAACTGCCTGTGAGAAGAGTGGGGTAAGTCAGTCTGATGCAGATTTTTTTGGGGGTTTATGGCACTAATGCAGTTGGAAAGCATCTGGAAAGAAGAGATTCACAGCTCATTAAGAGTTCCTTCATGTCATTTGAAGACCGGTGTGGAAGAAGCCAGTTGTGTATTAAAATTATTGACTCCTCATTTCCAAAACTTTCCATCACCACCAAATCTAGCAAAGTCTGATCTTTTTCACTGTTAAACTTAGCATCCAGAATTGTCCAAGCTGGCACTGCTTTGTCAATAGCAGAGACCACTTCTGAATACTCTATAGCCTTCACAAAATTTTCAGTCCCATCTACTAATATTTTTTAAACAGAGTATTTTTGAAGATACTGAAATAAAATGTGCATCTTTAAAACTTATCTTTGTGTTGAATGGAATTTATTCGTGGAATAAATTCTTTTGAAGTTGAGACTAGTAAAAGTGGTATTTAGCCAGGAAAATGTAAAAGAAATGTGAGGACAGGAAAAAGAGCACATCAGTTTAAAGAATCCAGAAATAAGTTAAATATTTAAATCTAAAATTCTTAAAATATAAGAACTATAATAATACATTACATAATTAAACAAAATGTATAAATAATACATTACATAATTAAACAAAAATAATCTGTTTACTTTTTTGTCTCTCTGCAAGAAATCTCACTTCTTTAAAGTATTGACGCACAAACTTGTGAATGTGTGTGACAATTAACTACAATCACCTGGTAGAATCCACAATTGCAAGGTCAAATCTCATTCACAATAATCAGATGAAGCCAGAGGTACTCTAGGGAAGAAGGTGGACAAGATTTTGTCTCCCAAAAGCTTTACAAATTTAAAACAACAAAGCTTGAAAAAGAAATCAGAAAAAAAAAAAAAAGACATAAAATAAATCCAGAATCCTACTGAGGAGGGAGGATATATTTTTATTTCAAGAGAAAAGGTGTACTGTCAATATGGATTTGATACAGAAAACCACCTTTCGCAGAGGTAGAAATAAAATATCTTGTATTATTTAACAGGCAACAAAATATGGTCAATTATGAAGTTTTAGCATTTGTAAGAATGCATTTTTAGTTATAAAATTTGAAAGCAAATGTAAATGAAACATTCCATCCCCATGATATTTTTAAACCATCACCTAAAAAGTCCAGGTCCTAGGATTTATGGGTTTTCCTTATGTATTCCCTTAAGAAGTACAATTCCAGGAAGACTAGAGGTCAGCATATCCATATGAAAAATTTAGATTTGAGAAAAAAAATTCACACTAGCCATAATGAACAGATTCAGAGAATTGATAGCTAATATTAAAGTTAAAAGAAATACAAGTCCAAAAGGCTGAAATGCCTGCAGACATTAGTAATATTGACAGTGACGCTCCACAGTGAGCAAAGGAAAAGAAGCTGTTTGTGGACCTATACAGAAAGGTAGAGCAAATAGTTTGTTTAACTGATGTGCTATTTTATTATACTTTCTCCTTTCTTCCCAATACTAATTAAAGAGATGCAAAAAAGAGCAGAATCATCCACAGATAATCTACTAATATGTAGGATGGTGCTCAGCTCAATCTTTGATGCAGTTATTAATGTGGATTTCAAGAATTTTTTGAACATCTGTTTCTGCTCCTATGACATTTGTGACAGATGGGTCTTATTTCATTTTTGTGGTAAATACACTTGTCCTTTGCCATAATGTAATGCAAAAACTTCCTCAACAACAACAGGAACAAAAAAAAAATAGGCAAAGAAAAATATTCAGTCAAAAGACTACCTGCAGAAGGATTTATAAAAAGGAAATAATCCTTGCCTCAGGGAAATACTGTAACTTGCCTTGTCTGTCAGTGCAATAAGAAACACTTGAATTAAAATAAGTTCTGTAGAACAAGAAAGGATTCCATTTTAACCTAGAATTGAAATATTGTAAATTTCATTTCTTCCTGCAAGAAAATAATACATTTTATGTCACAATCCCATATAAATTATATGCAGAACTACAGTAAAAATTGGTTATTGCTTTAATTTTTTTTTTTTCTTCTTCATAGCAATCTCTCCTAGAACACACCTAGAAGACTGAAAAAATAGCATAAATGTTACCTGTAACATATCCTTGCTGTCTGCAAATATTTCCAGGGGGTATCCTGAGCTCTCAATATCCAAGTAAGCATTTTAAGAACGTTGAAACGGAAGCTGAAAAATCTTGTGTGCTAAGAACCAAGATAACAATTGCAAAACTGATTGCTGGAATTTATCCAATAGGCAACTAAACATAGCACACAGGTAAGTAGGAAGTTTTCTGCATATTCAGGGAACAGCCTGTCCTCACTGGGCTCTGGAGTCTGTCTCTGGCACAGATGCTTTGCTTTTAGAGACACAGGAGAAAAGCAGACAGTGACATCTACAGAGCAGGTTGCTTTAGTGACATTTTCTGGAGAGGCAAAAGACAATGGGAAAAATCTAAGGTCAGAGATTTGGCACTGGAGTCCTGCACAACAAAATCTATTTGCCAGCAGGATCCTAGGACAGAAAAATGGGAGTCCTAATCTGTCTGTTCATACTGTGGTCTGCAAAGCTTGCAGCTCACTGGATTTCAGCCTGAGACTGAGTTCATTTCTTCTTGTGCAGTTTAGGCATGTATTAAGTAGCCTAGCTTTTGGCACTTGAAACAATCAAGTTGAAACAATCACTTGAAGCAATCTGAGTACCAGAACAATTTTTCTAGTGGAAAGATATGTTCACTGAAATCTTCATCAATTTCAGACAAGGTAGCTGGAAGAGGAAAAATTTTACTCTGTTACTCTGAATGGAAGCCATGAAAGTGGAAGTTATATGCCTGTTTTCTGGAATTGGGTACTGACCCTCAGTTGTATCTCTCTGCTTAGGTGGAGCTGACAGAAAAGGTATCAGAGAGAGATCTCAGCTGAGCTGCTCTGGATGGCCATGTATTTGTAGACTAACCCTAGCAAAAGAAGCCAAACGAAAAGAACCACTTCAAGTGGCCTTGCTGGAATTTATCCAAAGCTCATCACAGAAGCAGAGATTATACATCACTTTAAACGTAAAATGTGTGATTCTGCTATGTATATTTAACACACCATAAAGATCCACAGACAGGTAATGCTACATAAGTAGTAAAATATTTATAACCAGGATGCTGTGAAAACAAGTGATCTCGATGATGAAAATGGCTGAATGGTAGGTGTCAAAAGCTGGTAATCAGTGGTAAGGAGTTGGAGTTGGAGGCCTATCATTGTAGGTATCAGTCAAAGTCCAATATTGGGCCCAGTATCAGTGTCTTCAGTGAAGGGGCAGATGCCTCCTCAGCATGTCCACTGATTACTCTGAGCTGGGAGGAGTGGCTGACACCCAAGTGCTGTGCAGCCCTTCAGAGGGTCCTCAACAGGCAGGAGAGATGGGCAGAGAGGAACATTCTGACATTCAGCAAGGGCAAACGCTGGATCCTGCACATGGGGAGAAACCACTCCATGCACCAGCACAGACTGGGGCTGACCTGCTCTGTGGATAAGGACCTGGGGATCCCGGTGGACAAGTTGTCCATGAGCCTGCAGTGTGTCTGTGTGGCCAAGAAGGCCAATGGTGTCCTGGGGTGCATCAGGAAGAGCACTGCCAGCAGCTCAAGGGAGGTGATCCTGCCCTCTGCTCAGCCCTGTGAGGCTCATCTGGAGTGCTGTGTCCAGTTCTGGGCTCCTCAGCGCAACAAGGACATGGAGCTCTGGGAATGGGGCCAGGGGAGGGGTACAAAGATGGTTAAGGGACTGCAACATCTCTCTTCTGAGGAAAGGCTGAGGGAGTTGGGCCTGTTCAGCCTCAAGAAAAGAGAACTGAGAGGGGATCTCATCAGTGCAAGTATCTGCAGGGAGGATGCCAAGAGGATGGAGCCAGGCTCTTCTTGGGGGTGCTGAGCAGTAGGACAAGGGGCAATGGGCAGAAACTGATGCACAGGAAGTTTCACCTGCACAGGAAAAACTTCTTTACATGCACTGGAATAGATTGCCCAGAGACACTGTGGAGTCTCTGTCACTGGAGAAAGACTAAAAACTGTCTGGACACAATCCTGTGCCATGTGCTTTGGGATGACCCAGCCTGAGAAGGGATATTGGACCAGATGACCCACAATGGTCACTTTTAACCTGAACTGTTCACGTGATTCCCTGATCCCGTGATTCTGTGATGATGCTGAGTTTTATATTCACACTTTCCTAGAATTTGTTTTCCTGATTTTTTGCTGCAAGATTCCCATACCAGTTTTCTTGTGACTTACAAAAGACAAAACAAACTTTCTACATAGTGGCAGCTACAGCCTATGTTACTTGAGTTTGTTCTGGTGCAGAAATTGCCTGGAGGAAGTATTGTTTCCTGATGTGAATTTATCAGCTGAAAAACAACATGGGAACTGGATGTACCATTGTTATGCAATAGACTGTTCTGCCTTAGAACAGAATCCTTTCTTCACTTCTGTATTTGTTCTGTGTTACTGAATGGAAATATGAAGTCTGAAGTATTCTTGAACTTGTTCATTCATTTAAAGGAAAATGAAGGGATATGTGCCTTCATATACCTCCTGAAAGAGATGTCTCAGCTTTTTAAAATAGTGTTGTATTTACCTCCATGGACAGTTCATGTGAGGCAGGACAACCCTTCTGCCCTAATCTGTCACAGCTTGTAAGGACTGCGGATTTTTCTTTTATCATATCTTTGCATGTAACCTGTCATTCCTGTGGTGTTTCATCCATTACAGATTTACCATGATATGAATTCTTTGCAGAGCTGTTTGCTACCTCTATTGAAGGAGCTACAGTTTGCAGTTTATCTGAACATCTTTGCTCTGCAAAAGTGTTTCCCAAATTATCCTCCATTAGACTTATCTATCTGAATATTACTACACATCTATGCATTTATCCAGGAAAATGAAAATCAGTACTTCATCTATACCTAGTTATTTTAAATAAGGCATGTAAGACAGAGTGCATTGGTTTTTTTACGAAATAGAAGACACGGAATTGAAAATTTCCTTTGATGAATTTGGAGTTTGCCCTTTTTTGTATAAATATATTGGAGTTTGCCTTTTCCGTATAAATATATGTTTAAATCTCCCTTTTTGAACAACCACTACATTTTGTCATATTTGGAGTGAGAGAATAGATGGACTATTTTGGTGTGAAAAGTACCTATAGGTCAGATAATATGATTCAGCAATGCTGATTTAAAAGCAGAAATCAAAAGACTGATTCTCAAGCAGTTAGAGTACCAGTTATTATCTCTAAAAAACACATTCATGTTGGACAGGGATTTTTCCCTTGAATTTTCTCATTCACTATTTCAGATGGCCTATTATTTTTTAAAATTTCTTTTAGATAGCCACAGAACAGCAAACATGTACCACTGGCATCAGTTGAAACATCATGTCAGCAGACTTGTGGCAGTACCACAAATTCCCAGTTGAACTGAAACTATTAGCAACCTTAATTCTGTCAACTTTTATGTGATCAAGTAGGAAGGATTTATTCTTTCCTAAGGCAATTACTCACACAGATTGTGGGAATTATCTTATGTTGTTCTGACCTCTACTGGAGAGAAGAACAAAAGCACACGCAATTTTAGGGTTTTTTTTTTATGAGGCAAGTGGAAGAGAAAAAGAAAAAAGTACTTTTTACATCACTGTAAGCTTTAAATCAACTTCTTATTATGAATACACGTAATAGATTAGTACATATCTGATGGCCCATATCAGTGTGAAGCTAATGTTTAGGTATTCATATGCTTAGATGCTCACTTATTAGTAGCTCCTAGTTCAATTTAGAGCAGCTTTGCAGTGGGAGCCTCACAAATGGATAAAAATTCTAAGCAACATCAAAATGTTCACATGTAGTTCAGGACATGATGTAGCCAGTAAACTTCACAACATAAAATGTTTGAAATAAAGAAGTGCCTAGGCAGATGACTTTTTTTTAATAAGTTACATTCAACTTAAATTCAGAAATTAATAAACTGAAAACACCAGGCAATTTTCTGCAGTGAATGAATGTGAATGATGGTTATGATCTCTTTATCTCTATTTTTAAGTGATAGAGTGGATAGGGTAGAAGCTAAACTAAAAGTCCACAGTTAGCAGGGAAAAAAGGCAAAGAGCAAGATTTCAGCAGAGAGAGAAAGACAAGAATTGAGGGACAGTTTCATCAAATTCATATATTGACAAGGGAAAATGTCTTATTTGTCATATTTTTCTTTCTTCAGTTAAAACTGGGTAACTACTGAGACAAACTATTTCCTAGTTCAAGCACTCTGGAATAGAAAAATACAGAAAGCATTTTACCAGCCAAATTTAATTAGGGTGAGAAAAACCTTCAAGTAAAGAGACAAGGTAAAAGTGGGATTCAAAGAGTTAATGAGTGCCTTTTAGAAAGGAGTAGAGTCCTGTCAGGGATACCATATAAACTTTAAAAGTAAATATAGCCATCTTAGGTTCACTCAATAAAGCCTAAAAAGCCATACATACAACTAGTAACATTCTGCAAAATTGCATATGGAACTGAGTACAGAATAATGACATAAACCCATATATTAAGTAAGCAAATATCATTTTAGCCTCTGACTTGATTAAAGCAAAAAATGGGGACTTCTCTCATCTGTACATCAGAACAGGAATGGAATTATGGAGCCCATGTGTAAAAGAAGTCCTACAGCCAGAAAAAGACTGCCTGGCTGGTCTGCACTTTCAACAGCACTGGTTAAACACAGAACCTCTCCTCCTGCCTCAGCCATGGCATGACCAGCACATCCCAGCATATTACCTCTAGTATAATACACATGCCTAGCACACAGGGATTGCCAGTTTCACAGAAAGAGCATGCATATGTTTCATGAACTGAGAGGATATGCAGACGTGCTGTGCCTTTTCTGTCACAGATATGGGGCATAAAGGAGCAGCAGCTGCAGGTCTGGAAAAGGGTGACAAGCCTCTCAAGCAAGCAGATAGTGCGGCAATTAAAAAAAATAAAAAAGAACCTGCTTCTGCTATTTCAGATTGAGTAATGGGACATAGCTGGACTGGCTTGTCACCAGGGAAGTGAAGTTACAGCCACCACCACAGTGCTGCGCAGAAAAGGGAAAGTCACTTTCCTCTTCTCATCAGTTTCTGTCTGCTCTTCAGTGATCCTGCTGCAGCCTTCCATGGAAGAATTACTAAAATCCTGGCTCACAGGGAATCCAAGCCAGAGATCAAGCCAAGGTTAGAGGCATCTCCTTACTAACAATGGTAAGTTTGTCTCTCTGCTGAAAGATCATGCAGGAGACAGCCCAGAGATTTAAGTCCTCCTTGATTTGAGGAGATATTTAGAAGATGAGGGCCTACCACCAGCTGGGGGCTATGTACAAGTCATGAATGGGACGGGACTGCTGTGGAACGTGTCTCGAGCTGTTTATTTTTTAGCATCAGTCTCATTACATGGTTATGACAATGGGAAGATGCCAGCAGCTTACATCCAGGCAACAGACCAAGAACTTAATGTTACAACTTACTTTAAAAGCTTTTTGACCAGTCACACAAAGTAAAAGCATATTGACAGTAGTTCTATCCAACCACTATAAGCACAAGCACCTTTGGTTAAAACAATACTTGTTTATTTCAAATACAATACTTGCTTGTAAACCTCAAGATACAATGCACAGAGCTCCATTATTAAGCTTAGAACTTCCTAATATCTCACCAGATATACTTTTCTGCAACTCAGGGAATTATTCTGCCCAAGCATTAATACACAGACCACTGTTTTATTTATCCTTTCTTTCTACTTCTTGTATAATTTTTTCTGCTGACAAATCTTATAGCTATTGCTTAGCTCTAATCACCATCCTGCTGTCCCTGAGGTTTACCTTTTGCTATGTGCCCAAAACCGTCTGATTTTAATGAATCCCACAAGGGCCCACAGCTTGCTGATCAGGATTCCCAGTGTCTTCAGCATCCTGATGGATGGGAGGGAATGGATGGGGTAGAGAGGATGATGCCTGAAGATTTTTTGCTTTCTATAAATGTTTTATCTATTTGTACCTTTGTTGATTTTTTCTTTATATATAGCTGTATAATTTTTAACACTTTCATGCGCTTTAGAGGTTACTCTTTCTCACACATTTTGCCGTCTTCTTGAAAATCTGTTTAGTCTTATTTTCAAGAAAAGAATTTCTAACAAGCACACCCAGTTTTGCACCAGCACTTAGGAGACATAATAAAATATGGCTTTATGTTACTACCCCTTGGAGCCTTTCCAGTAGGGCGGGTCCAAGTGTAGGTTGCCAGGACCATCTTCTATTGGATGTACCTGCTAGATATACTAATTAATTGAACTCATTAAAAGTGTGGGAATCCAATACTGTGCATGGACATACAGCTCTGGTTTTTGCACTTCAAAGCTTTCATTAAAGAACTGCTCATTATATTACTACTTCAATATTGTTTGGAAAGCTTTTCTTTTGATTCCAGGCAACAGGAAGCTGCCTGGACAATGTGCCTGAATGACAGGTTTTTGATTGGCTCTAGGAGGCAATACTGAAATAGAATAGGAGACCAGATTTGTACACACAACATGCTTTGGGACTTAGGACATTAGCTGTAGATAGATAGATAGATTAGATAGATAGATAGATAGATAGATAGATAGATAGATAGATAGATAGATAGATAGATAGATAGATAGACAGATTTACATCTAGTCCTGCCTGGTGATGAAAGCAGCATCATGTTATACAGGCAGATGGTGGGCACCAAAATTCTCTGAAAGCTGTTATTTATAGTAAATTGTCAGCCTGCCCTGGAGTGTCTCACTTTCAATATATTTTGTGCCACTTTCCTCTGTTTCTGGAAACAACAGAATATTTGCTTTCCACTGCGCAGCAAAGTTCATTTGAGGATAGGAAGCACCAAGTGCCAAGAAGCTTATTCTGGTAGATAATATTAGAGAGCATAGTTTACAAACTGAGAATTCCCATCTGCATGAAGCACACAAGAGCAGCAGTGGCACAGGAGAACTGTCAGTCTGCTTTTACATGGTAGTACTTAGGTTGGTATTGACAGTAAGAAACTGCTTTTTAAAAAATAACCAAAACAGACACTTCTGTATTTTTAATCTAGTCACAGCTGGAACACAGATTATTTATGGACCTTCAGCATCATTGTTCCATGTGGTCATCAGAGACACTGGAAGGTGCCAGAATGTTGCAATACACTGGCAACCAGAACACACCTTTAAAATTGTATAAGAGATTTTAGAGTCTCTCAGTCCTAGGTAGGTATTTACACATTAACAACTTTAAAAATACAGTTGCATGCCTCAAAACACTGTCAAGGCCACAGAAGGAATATGCCATAAGGTAGACCACCGCAACAGGAACTTGAGACAAAAAAATATGACGAAGTACTAATTCCAGGCCCAGGGAGGTGAGATCTGCTTATCACATTATGGCTGACATATCTGGACAAAAATTCCCAGTGTGGCAAACTGTGGGAAAGGAAGCAACTGCTCATACGCGTACCACACCAAGTTATGAGAACAGCATCTGCTACTGCCACATGGATACTCGAAACTTGGAATGTAAAAGGTGAAAAATCCCCCGTAGAACAGTTCTTTTATCCCACAACTGAGAAGCCCAGGGTTAAGAAGAACCAGTGGGATGCCCATGGATCTGTGGGTGCTGACTATCTTCAGCTTGATCTCTCTGTCTTTCTCTCTCTCTCTCCATCTCCACCCCCACCACCTCTCTTCTATAAATTTTTATGTTTCTACCTCACATTTAGAGTTAGATAAAATTCGTATCCTCACTTTATTCTGTGATTCTGTGATATTATTTATTTTAACATACAGTCTTGTTTGCACTTTAATTCAGGCAGAGGCATTTCTCACTAATCAGACCATAACAATCAGCTCATCAGGCTTACCAGCTTTTGGAGGAAATATATTTAGTGTATTAAATATGGGTCCTTTAAACAGGTGAGTGTGACTTGCAGACTCTCTAAAATTATTTTTTATCCAAAATATCTGGACCTGTGGCTCTATCTGCAGAGCAGTTATTAGGTGATTTAATTAAAAAAAAGTTTTGAAATAGCACATTTACTTTCAGCTAGCATGGAATTAATCTCATGTTAATTTCAAGGAAATATTGCTACGCATTTTCAGATTGTTACTTTACTTTACATAAGTGATGGCTTAGATTGATATCTTCTTTGTAGAGATTATTCGTGCTTTGAGCAAGAGCTGGCCTTCATACACTGAGAGCTTAAGAAATTATTTTACAATATTTTTCCTTTAATTATTATTGCATATCATTTTTTTATCTTTCTTCTACTAATTTTTCCAGGTCTTAAAAATTATTTTTATTTATTTATGTTTAAAAATCCAAGAGTTATTCCCTATAAGTGATGCAACCTAATTATCCCAATCTTCTGTTAGCCACTTCTCTCTCTTTTGGATAGCTCATTGCATGAAAATAATTTTTACTTTGTGCATCAGTCACTTGAGATAACTGCATGTAACATTTTATAGCCAGAAAGTTCAATACTTTAAAATTATAATTTTGATTGATAAAATTGTTATTGATTTAAAACTATTGACTCTAAGAATTATGGAAATTAAATATTTCCACTATAACTGTTATAACTGATGTGATATTTTGAGACAACTGGTTATAACTATTATTGATAGAAAATTACAAAATTTATTTTTTCTTATCTATTTCCAAGAAAGAGACAGAAAAAATGTTCTTGATCTATTTTTTTTATTAAGTTCTTCACAATGGGTTAAGAATGTGAAATATTAAAAGTTGTGGAAATATTAACAGATTTGGGGAGCTGGCAAGGACACAGACAAAGGAGTCAAGTGATGAGCATTATTTACTGAACATATTAGTTGTGGATGACACCAATGTACACATATAAGAATGGATCAAAGTGGAAAATCAACAACAAGTATTGGAAATTCTCTTTGCTTTTGCAATTTCCAAACTAAATCACATATATTTTTTAAAATTTACATACCTGTGTATTAAGAGCAAAGAGTATTATGTGAAAATGCATCAAGCATTTCAAAAAAAAAGTTAATGACCAAATCAAGCCTCAAAGTGTGTAATACTATTCTTCATTATTATATTACTAACATTCCAACAGATGTGATTCATAACGTCCGATGACTATGCATTGCAACTGTGATATTACATCTCAAAAGACAGCAACATACTCTGATGTCATATATTAGCTCCTTTCTTTAAATTTTCATGCTAAGCAGAATAAAATAATAAGACCTTTGAAGTGCAGATCAGTACAGTCAGCTGTTCCCCAGACAGGGAACATTATATTTATTCCTACCTTGAATTACCATTAATGCCAAGTATCTTCCAGCTTTTTACACTATTATAAAACTTTCAATATAATGTAAGTACAAGCAAAACCAGAGAATGTTTACACCCAAATATGATACTGGTAGTGTTTTGCATCCTAAAATTAGCAACATTTCCATGTTGTACTGAAATAAAAGCGTCACAAAATAGAGTGCTGAAATAAGTTTACTTTTAAGTACCAAAGAATAAAAATAAATATCTCATTTGCAATCACAGAACAACATCTAGCTTTGCAATTGTTATTCATATTGGCTATTACATGCTCATCTCTTCATATACATGTATTTTATGAGAACACTTTGACCGTTGAAAATCAGTACAGCATACAGATCTGACAGAAAGCTTCTCAGAACAACTTCAGCTGGTGAATTCTTTGCTGTGTCTCTCTACTGTTCACAATATGAAGCAATCACACAGAATGAAATACTAAAACCACTAACAATGAGAAAGCCTTTAACATACCCAGAAAATTTTCACTCCTTACAGAAAAAGGAATAGTTATTAAGGCTGTATATGTGATCTAAATATCCCTCTATATTTTAGGGAACTGGACTGCATTAAAAGTACTTTAAACTCTAATTTACTCCAACACTTCTTGAAAAACTCCCCAAATTGTAATATATCTTTAAACTTTTTTCACCTGTTCTATAAAAAATCATCTATTTTCTGAGGAATAGCCAGAGATTTCTTATTACGAAATGCTAACAAACAATGAAATAAAATCTCTGTGTAAATCAATATTTCAGGATAGATAAAGCCCAGCTTATAGGAAAAAAGTTTTTCTTAAAAGCATGAAAACATTGCCATACTAGGTCCCCAGTTAGCTTCAGTAAGAAAACAGGCAACCTTTTTTTCTGGGCTAGAGACATATGCAGTTTAAAAATAAATCCTATTAGAAAATTTACTAATTAATATACAGTTTGAATGACTGTACTTTTTCCATTAGTTTGAAGTTCATAGATGAGAAACATGAAACAACTTACACTGCACTTATCTGTACTCTCTCTGACTTAAAATATGAGACTCACAGCATACCAGTTGCAGATACATCTAGTATCTGCTCATAGAAGCAGTTCAACAGCCAAGTATAAAGTGAACTTTCTTCTGGTTAATCCTTCCAGTCTCTGGCAATTGACTTAAAGACTGCTTGAGCTGGAAGTTGTATCCAGATCACTGTGGTTTATAGGGATACATACTATAACAGACTATGCAGAGGGGCTTTGTAAGCCTTTTTTTCATAAGATCCACAATCTAATTATGTGATGTCACAGACTTGTTTTATAGTAGGATATGTGGTTATATGGTTATGATTTTTTTACTACACAAAATAAATCTCTGTTATACAGAAGGTCCTCAATGGAATTACATTTATTTTTTGAATGACAGTAAGTATATTAATTTTTTGTTATTAAGCTTGTGAGTCTTAAAATAATTATTAAGACTAATATTCCAAGAAAGGAAATAAGATCAGAACAAAAAAAAAAAACCTATACTATTGGATTAGGTAACATCAACTTGCCCCTGGGCTTATATCTATCCTGCGTTTCCACAAGACCTGTCAGGAAAATAACCTGTTCCACTTTGGGCTACATAGAGACCAATATAGGTATCCAGTCATAAATTCACAGAGAAGATTATGCAGTACATATTCTTATGAAATGTTAACTGTCTCTATACTACTAGGGTATTTAAGAGAAATTAATCAATAATTGTCTTACCTTCATTCCCCAAGTATGTTTTCCTGCACAGGAGATACTCCTTTACCACTCTGATTTTTAAAATTTATTTATAGTATTTAAGAATGTGACAAAACTATTACTAGCTGAAAGTGGTAGTGTCATAGAAGTTAAATTTTCTTCATAGTTACAGGTTTCCTTTTCCTTTTTAACACTTTTACAGAGACTTTAGATGGAATCATGCAGATTTCCCTAGTTTTACTCCTAGTTTCCCCATATACAATCTGAAATCTTTGGCTAAGCATATTTGAACTTCAGAGGACAAGATATATGCAGGGTTTAATTGATTCTCATAAACTATACAAAGCTGTGCTTTCAGTGAAATGTTCTTCTAAGAAAAAGGAAAATATATTAGGAACAATATTTCAAGCTTTTAAGAAAAGTCAGGTGAATACAAATTGTTTTTTAATTCTAACAAGTATCCCCAAGAAAAATCTGTAATTTTAGCAATTTATTGATACAGGCAACACATTTTCACAATGCCTTCAAATGCAAGAAGACATATGCCATGTTTTCTTCTGAAGCTCCCATGCTGCAGGAAACTGAAGCACATGGGTTACTTCTATGCACATGAAGATTTGCAACAAACATATTAAGGTTCTGCTCTTACAGGAGTGTGTTTGGGTTTAGGACCATGTTCTAGCCTTCAGTGCCTTACTATAGTGCCTTACTATTTTCTCATCTGTACATGGGAGGGCCCCTGGGCATTCCTGCCTGTATTCCTGGGAGGCATGGATTTCCAGGTGGATAGCCTGGCACTCCAGGCCTTCTGGGCCCTGGTGGCCTTGTCACAGCTATGGATGGTGGAGGAAGGTTTCCTCCTCGGCTCTGTGGAGGATAGTGGCCATTCAGGACAGGGCCAGGATGCTGGAGTGTCTGTGAGAAGCTGGCTTCTTGTGGCTGGCCTGTTGTCTTTGATCCATTGCCATCCTGTCCTTTCTTGCTGTCTGAAATGTGTTTGGAGGACAGAATTAACAAATGATCATGCAAGCCTGAAGCACCCTGAAATCCAGAGCTGCCTGACTATCCTAGAGTGCAGTCAAAACCCTGGGCCTCCCCTGCCCAAACCTGGGGTAATACGCCTTCATGACCTTTGTGCTCTATTTTCCATCTATTTTTTTCTGCAAGGTTCCCATGGGGGTATGCAAGCAATTTCTGAAGATGCACTTAGGTATTGTCTATCAATGGTGATGAAGGCAGTGATGAAGACATGGCTCTTCCAAAGACATTCATGTTTCACCTGGGTTTTCCTCCTAGGCTTGAGGCAGTTTAGTGGCTGTAGGGCATATGTGCATGATAAGGGAAAAGAGACAGCCAGCAAAATCCCTTAGGACAGACTGACACCCACCTGCACCAGCCAAGCATTCTGATAAGAGTTGCTTACTGTGTTCTTACTATATCTTCTTCAGGTGAACCTGGCACAGGCGGCAAATGCCTTCCTGCGAAGTTCTAGGTCAATAAAATGCAACAGGAGGGTAGAAGATGTAGACTTTGACTGGTGTATGATAGATAAGAAGGATCACTGACACTTAGACCAGGCTTTAATTGCCTTTTTTCAACAGGGCTGTGACTTCCAGCTCATTATAGTTCAGATTTTTACTTTAGTGTTGGCAGGTATGGAATAATCTTGCAATATTTCTTAAACAAGCCAACGAAGGAAATAGGCTAATACTTGTGATTCAGCGTTGTGAGGATGATTAGAGCAGAGGAAGCAGTCAAGGCAGTGAGGAAGTCTAGGATCACACACACATGAGTTACCCATCACGAGACATTCAAACCAATTCTTACCTTTGTTTGCAGTGGATTCATCTTGCTTGTCTCCTTTAGGTTTTGCTGGTGGTGGTTCTGTCTCAAACGGATTTTCCTCTTGTTCATTTGATTTTTGTGCCTTTTGTTTATTTCTTCTTTTATTTTCTTCTGCTTGCTGATGACAGGGAAAGAGAGATGGCATTTCTTAGTGACCCAAACAGTCTCTCTAATATTTAGTAAAATACAAAAAATTGTTAATTCTCTATTCTTACACTTTGTAACTTCTTTTTAAGTTCCAAGTTAGCTTCCTTGTAGGATTTGGATGTTGCGTTGAGATAATAAATGCTCAGGCTAAATTGTAAAAACAATAGTTTCTTGTTAGACAAGGATTTAAATGTAAAGACTCAGAACATTCCTTTAGCAACCATTACAGTTGTGATAATATCAGGTTTGTATCTTTTTCTCATTTATTGTGCTTAATATTGTACTAATATTTTGACAATGAATTATGTGCTTCCTTACATTATGAAGAAGGCACTGTTATTTCTGGGGGGAAAATGAAAGAAAATATTCTATTCATTAATATTATACGTTCAATCCTATAGTATTTAAGAAAGATGTTTCATTAAATAGTGCTTAACTATGAAATTACATCTATAGAATAACTTATAAAAGCTAATTCTCATGACATACTGTAAAAATGAGTAAATCATATTTATGAAAACTTCTGAAAAATATTGTAAGCAATCTGAAA
Source organism: Taeniopygia guttata (assembly GCF_048771995.1). Lineage (NCBI taxonomy): Eukaryota > Metazoa > Chordata > Aves > Passeriformes > Estrildidae > Taeniopygia > Taeniopygia guttata. The sequence continues at coordinate 16,910,818 of NC_133063.1, read as the reverse complement.
TACTGTCAAGAAAACAACTAAAATAATAGTCCCTTTTTTTCCCCAGTCATTACTTCTTTATTCTGCTAAGAAAAAACATAAGAACATTTTCATTTTTTAGGGTATGGAATTACTATTGTGACAACTTTATGAAATTAATAGTTTTCACTATCCTGATTTAATAAAAAAAATCTGCTATGAAGTCTTTAATTGACATAAGCAGTAAATAATTAACCAGCATAAGCTGTTTCCTCTGCTTTGCCTGTTTTGCCTTGTATTTTCCCTCTTTTTTTCTTTTTATTTTTAAATACCTGTCCTTAACCTTTGCAGCTGAGGGTTAAAATAGAATATGGAGTTAAGAGAACCTTGGCAAAATTTCATCTCAATATTTCATATTGCTCATATAAAATCTTTTGTAATTTCTCTTGTTTTCCATAATGTCTACATTTACTTGCAGTTCTGCAATGCAAGATTAAATCCCAGTGGATCTTTGTATTAAATTAAATTTTAGTTCAGCAGTATATTAATACCCAATATAATAACCCGATCAAGCAGGTTACAATGCCTTGGTGAAATAGGACTCAATACAATCTCTAAGAGCAAATATTCCAGGGCCATTTTTCTTTACCAATTACTGAGTTACTCACAAAAACCTCTACTAGCCTTATTTCACAAAGCCTCCAAAACCCTATCTCACACCCCTATCTCAATAATATAGAATACAGTCTTTATCAGTTAAAGGCACTGAAGATCATATTCACTGAAAGTTACTGAGTATAACTCTGCTACATGATGTTCATGTTTCTATTGAACTTGCTAAGGACTTGTGCTGTTCTGCAAACTGGACAAGCTGATAAATGTCAAGACATTAAAAATTCCCTATGGGCCTTCTGCATTTTAACAGTTTTCTATCTTTTCTGGCAGGAGCAGCATTTTTTAAAAGTATAACTGAAGCAAAAAGAAAGCCATTGAACAAAAAGAGATATCAACCTTTCTGCAAGTGCACATCAAGTATGTGCAAAGACTCGTGAATTGTTCAAGTCCCACATCACTGCCGAATCAGCACTGCATTTCTTAGATATTCAGACAGTGATGATTCAGAGTGAAAGAAACTTATCAGACCTTAGATACAGCAAGCATTGAGTTAATATTCTGTACGTACACCATCAGCAATATAAAGGGTAGGATAAGTCCAGGGTTAGAGGCATAACCAAATACCTTCCCAAACCAGGAAGGAAAGTCGTGCTCCAGAGTTTCTGATATGACTTCAAACATTCTAGTCTTCCCACTATTAAACAGAAAAGTTGAAAATATCACGTACAAACATTACAGCAACTATGAATATATAAGTTAATCACATCACATCAAACCTGGAAAAAAGATAATATGGTATGTTAACATTATTTAAAACTTTACACTCTGAAGGGAATATTGTCTAAAGCAGTATTTATGTATTCTAAGAGAGAAAAAGGACACCAAAATTCTTATTGTATGCTAAAAGATTTTGCCAGGTTACTACACGAAGTATTCCTCAGTAAATCAATGTATGAGTTATAGACTCCTTATCATCAACCAACAAAAAAAGAATTATTTGTGCTCTATGAAGACATGGGGGAAAAAATTTCAAATCCTCTTTTTTTACGTTTGACAAGCAAATAGTTGTCTGCTTGCAATTGTTTTTTGTTCCACCTAATTCTCCTTTCTCTTTGATGTGTACCAATGCTACACAAGTCAGGGCTGTGTTTCAGGATATTTTCATTGTTGTTGCAGCAATATAGTTACCTTCATAGATAATTGTGTCAGCTTATTTATAAATGTATTTTCTCCCTAGACTATTTTCCTTCTAAAGTGTATCAATAGATGTTCTGAAAATCCCTTTCTGTTTATTTTGCCTTTTTCTGTGCCTCGTGCCACAGAAGTTTGTCATTTTTAACCTGGACAAGACTGGAAAAATGGGTCTCTGTGTATCAATTCTAATTAGTAGTTTTACTTAATTGTAGGAATTATCACCAAAATGCTATGTGATTGTCCAGTCATTGAAGATTTCTGTCACTGCTTTTCAGATAAGGTAAAGAATTTCTTACAAATGGGTCTTTTTCTTAATTCATTCTCAATGTTTACACTCCCTTTCAAGTAAAATAAAAATTTTCAAGGTAGAATTCTTCAGACCTGTCCTTTCTCTCTATTTGCCCTGCCCAAGCACAGTAGATGAGAAATTCCATCTTCTGCTCTCCTCATGTTCTTCAGCATGCACAAAGCTTTTTCTACTGCACTATTGCTAGCTTTGTCCTGTCTTCCCTACTCTTGGCAGGTCTCTGTTGAATTGTGTGTGTTGCTTTATTTATTTATTTATAAATAATATATATTTATTCACTAGTTATTCTACTGTAGCATTACTTATACCTAGTCTGAATGAACCTTCGTCAGTTTCAAGTGCCGCCATCAAAAATTATATTGAAGGTTTCGCTTTTTGATGAAGAACAACATATCTCTGCACGTGACAGAGAAAAAGTGGTAAGCATTTTCCTTCTCATTGTGAAGAGTAATCTCACCATTTAGTTAATACCCAATTCAATAACTGCTGCTACTCAGATCTGACCTCAAATATTTCCCTCAATATTTTTTTGCTAAGACTCAAAACAAAAAAATCTTAATTTGTACCTCTTGTTTTGTTGTAAATTCTTCTTTAAATTCAAACAGTTTTCTGTGTCATCAGAATTTTTGTCATATCATGTGATTCTCCTATTTAGGTACCTGTGACTATTGCAATGGCAAGCTGTCATTTTGCCTTTCGCCAATTTAATGTGGTGAGACTTCTGCTCCATTACAAAGTTCCATGGGGATCATACAGCTGTCATTTTAGTCACAACAGTAATATATTATTTAAACCTTTAATTGCAACCAGAGTGCCTCTTTTATGGTTCTCCCACTCTTGCTTTGTTAATATTTTGCTGAAAAACAAAGGAAGACTTAAATTTTTTATTTCTTATCTTTTCTGTTGTCATGTGATACAACACATTATATTGTATCCCATGTTATGTGGCAGGTAATGATTAAAATTATACTAGTCTTTCCAGGTACTGTGCACAGGAGAAAGTGTGGCAAAGTCTAAACTATCTTGAATACAAGATGTGTTTGCAGGGTAGGCCTAGGCGTTTAGAAAAAGTCCATGACTATGGAGGCTTTGAAGACTTTAAAAACAAATTTAGCTTCACAATGGTAGTACAGACACATGAAATTCTGTGAGCTGGAGAGAATCGAGGCATTCAAAGACTGAATCACAGTACATTTATCACCCTCATGAATTCTGATCTGCCCTTTGTACAGGGCATATATTTCCTAAAAGCCATCTCTTTCAAACACAACAGGTCACTGCTCTACACCATCAGAATAATTTTTCTTCAGTGCAGCAGTAATAATATTTTTTTTCATTGAATTTGACAACAAGTTTTTCTGTTCTACACCTCAGATAAAACTTTTTAAAGAATCAGTCAGTTTTCAAGGATTCCCACTTCAGGAATTTTCCACAATGAGAAATACATCACAATTAAACACTCATCATATCAAGTGCTGATGCTTATTATAGAGGCAGTTTTTCATTACTGCATCATTCACTGTGATGTATGGAAGCAGTTCATTACAACAATTGCAAAAGATGGAAATAAAATGCAGAGAACCTGAAAGGACCACAGTCAAAAGATGGTGGAATTGAGACAATGGTGTACACAGCAGGCAGTGTGGAGAGAAAGAGGATGAAAAGCAACATGGCCATGTAGAAGTTATTGGATCTGGAAGCTTTGAAGACCCGTTCTTGGGGGACATTGCAGCACATCACTGCCCAGCACTGCAGATACATCGATGTGTGGAGGCGGAACACATTGATTGCTGGGAGACATGGAGCATAAAAAGATCCCATCCTAGAAGAGAAGCAAACAAATAAAATAACCACTATGTTATAGGATTTCCATCTTTCCAGGTATGCCACACATTCTGTCTGTCACTGTGTTTTGCACACTGTGCACTCAGAAATTCATATAGCCAACTTTATGGGGTTTTTTAATTGGTCTTTGCTCTTTTTTAAAAAAGATTGAAGGTGTATGTAGACAATTATCTGTATGAACTTTTTGTTTCAAAGTCCTTTTTCTCTGCAAATCAAATGAGGATTTCATGAAATGTTATTCGCTCTTAAGTTTCCAGGTAGCATCTTGCTTGTGTCATGTAAAAAAATGGATGGCCACAAAACTAGGTATTACCAATTTCTACATCTGTGTATAAACAAAATAATTGCATTCATAATTAAGTCTTTTTATTGATATACTAGCACTTTCTTTGGAAGGATATTTTTTCTTAATTGACATTTATTTTAAATACTGATGCCAGGGTTATTTAGGCTTCATGCCAACAATCTGTTTATTGACTCTGTTAAATATGTTTTTTTTTCCTTATTATGAATGGTTGCATGGTTATGACACTGAAAAGTTGGCACATTTTTATTTTTATCACACCTTGTTTCTTGTGTTATGCTGACTGAAGAACAGCTAAGTTCATTTTCTTGGCCAAATGGTACAGACTACAAGAGATTGGGAACCTGCTTCTTCCTTAATCTTATCAACTCAGTGCAAAATCCTGATATACGTGGTCTAATAATCTCAGTCCGTAACTAGTTTTGAATTGCTCCAACTAATTGCAGTGTACCAGTCTTTGGTACATGCATCAAATTAAAGAAATAGGATCAAATTCTATCAAATTAAAGTAATATGATATGATCAGGATTCCAGAAAAAGCCTTCCCAGATTCAGATAAATCCCATCATCCTGCAGATACAACATGTTTTGCCACACCTACCAGATCATGCCTTGGTTAAAAATCAGTCCCAGGACATTTCCACTAATATCAAACTCAGAATATGATGGCTGAAAGAAATTATACAGATGTTTTCATTAGGTTTACACAAAGGGTTTTAAAATTAGTTAGAGTAGATGAAAACTCTCACTTTGAAGAGTAGCAGCACATTGGCATCATGTTAAAAAGTCTCTCGCTGCAACTTATCAGTGAATGATGAAATAAATTATATAGTTCAAGGCTACAAGGTCGTCTTTAATATAGTTTGCAGCACTTTACTGAAGATCTTTCTGACATTTGTTCAGAGGCAGGTGCTAATTGAAAATTTTAAATCATTCTGGGTACTGGGTAAATCTTAAAACAACAATTCAGAAAATTTCCATTGGAGTCGCCACTGGTTGTCAGAATATTTTATCCTCCAGTATAGCACCAGCAGTGAAATTTAATGTGAGGAATGTGATTTAATTGATTTAATACCCAATTGAACTCTTGCACTATTTTTCTTTTTTTCTCATATTTCAGCTATTGTAGTTTTATTGAAGTTTTCCTTTTAACATTGATAGAGGTTATCAATAATTTTCCTTTTTTAACATTAATATCTTATTTATAATTTGAATGCCTGATTCTAATTTTTCCTTTAAGATTCAGAACTTTAAGAACTTCATGCGGACTCATTATCTCTTTCTTTGCTGCAGAAAGCCTTGTATTATACATTTTATCTCCAGTGTGAGAAATAAAAATCTCACAAAAATCATTTAGTCTTTTACTTCTGAACTAATACTTTGACCCTTCATTCTCGTTTTTCAAATCTTTAATCACTTACCCATCTCTCCTTTTACCTTAATTATTGATTTTTTATTTATGAATATTTCCAGTTGTAACCATTGAATACTGAATTTAAGCAACAATTGAAAGGCAGCACATGTTACTTTGTGTTCATATGGACCAGATCAAAACTTTCTGCTAAGAAATTGGTGGCTTTAAACTTTTTATACCTGAATGTCAGTTTCAAAGATATTACTTACACATTTATAAATGTTTTTATATAATTATCCACCATAGCAGGTTTCCTGCATGATTCATCATAATGACGGACAAAAAGACCATGAGTAATGCATATATTCCAGTTAATAATTATGTCGATAACTGATAGAGGGTAAGAGGGGTATGAGATACAAAAATAATGATTCCCTTATGGCTGAAAGAAGACAAAAAGATTCTACTGAAGTCTTCAATTAAAGCCACAATTTTGACTTGCACTGTGCTGTGCTATTAGAATATTTGAAGTTCCTGCACTTTCTGTGTAATTTTGTGCCTATACACATATATTTATGTTTTCAGTGAATTGACATATTTATGTCACATGTATTTATGAAGTTGCTAAAATAAGGGCAAAAATTAAATAGATGACTAATGTTACAGTTGAAAAGCAGTTGACTAAAGAAATCTGTATAGGCTAGAAAGAATATCAAAAGAAACTTGGAGATATTAATAAGATCATACAGAATGAAATAACAAACAACTGCTTTTTGTAACATAGGTGCTAGCAATAGCATATTAAATAATTTGAAATCAAATTTTTAAACAAATAAAAAGAAGGTCTTCTCACAAAACATGCAGGTTAATCTCTGGAATTCTTCACCAGTGGACATCTTGATCACCAAAAATATTTTTCTTGTAGCAAAAGGCTGAAAATTAATGGATATATATCCATGGCCACTAACCACAGAGAGATAAGTATAGCTACTTCCTAAGGAAGGTTTTCAAAGGAGCTATTTCCAGAAATTCAGTGATTTCCAGTTTCAACTTCCGCTTCCATCTGTTGTTTCAGGCAGCTTACTGTATCTGGGGACCACAATGGACCAGACCATTACAGACATTCCTATATACTGCCAAATAAAAATGTCAATTATAAAATGGCTTCAGGATCCCCTACAAGCAGATATATTGCTGTCAGTTTTTCTACTCATGCTATATTCAAACACTTTCATTTGATTTTGATATCGCAACAGCTATTACCTGTTTGACCACAACCTGACTATCTGGTAGATTTTGTCGCCATCCCTACACTAGTCCAGTTAGAAGGTAAAACCTAGAAATAATGCTGAAATTTCATGGGAGTCAGCAAGTAAGTATGATATTGCTGCACCAGAGACAAGAGTTTTTTTAACAGAAAACATGAAAATTTTCACTTCCTCTGGAAAACTGGGATTTCCCAAGATGCAGTTCTTAGCAATGCAAGAAATTTTTTATGTGTATGAAGATAAAATTTTGATGAAAGAAGGTGAAATTTGCAGCTATGATGACTGCTTATGCAGAGGTACCCTTGATAGTCTTAAATTCCATAGCTCTTTTCTGTACTTCTCAGTAAGCACAAAAGAGGCTTCAGGAGCTTCACAAGCTTTTACAATACCATGACTACTACTTAAAAGATGAAAAACAGCTTTTCAGACCCCTGAAAGGATAAGTAGCTGGCAAATTTAACTTGGATCAGGTCAGTGTGAGACTGCAACTCTCAACTTCCAAGTGAAGAATTCTATGTCTGCTTATGTTATGGGCCTTACTAACTTTACATCAGCTAAACTAATTCCAATAAAAAAAAAAAATATATCTATATATAGAGAGTAATACTTCTAGAACAGGATCTTTCATATTTTTCTCCACAAGAACTATGTGCTTGAAGAACCTATCCAATCAATGAGACTATATTCTGTAAAATGTCCAAATAGTGAATGTGTGAAAAATGTGTGTTCTTAAAACAATATATATTTCCTCTTACAAAATAAAATAAATTAAAGAAGTCTGAAGTTACCAAAGTCTAAAGAAGAAAAGTATTAAGACGTAAAATGCGAGAAAAACTAACACCATGTAGTGTAGGGATTTTTAAGTTGGTGTATCTAGCTGAAAGTTACTCTGTAGAATTGAAAGGAAAATGAACTTCATTACTAAATTGCGAAGTGATGGAGAGCAAAGATATTTAAAATCAGATACTTACAAATCCATACTCCAAATCCCAGCACCAGCAATAATTGAAAAACCTAACAAAAACAGCTCTCAAGAAATCGCCGATTAGAATTGTGATGTATGTCGTCATCATGTCGGAGACTGTCAGCCGCACAAATTCCTGTTAGAGCAATATCCTTTTTTAAGAATACATTTAAGAAATTGATAGTTACTATAATAATTAAGTACTGTAGTAGATCCATAATTGTGCTTATCCTGCTTCAACATGGACAAAAGTCTTAACTTTTCTACTTCCACTGATTCTGTAATGTGCCAGAACTACTGCCCCTAATTTTCTAGAGTTCTTAAACTGCTTTTGACCCCTTTGACTTTGAGAAGATTAAAAAAAAAAAAAAAGCTAATGGCCTCTTTCTCAAGGAGTTTCAATGTCCAGTGGATATGGAGCAGAAGGAAGAAACTCCTAATGCAAATCCTCATGCCTCTATTTTTATTTTAGGCTTTCTTTATTTCACTAACACCTGCTGTAACAGGCCTTACCCCAACAGCCCAGAAAGCTAATACTCTCCCTGATATGAAATTAAGGGTAAAATTGTTTCATTTATGAGATTTTGGTGTTCTTTGATTCTTATTCAACATCAGTGAAAAGTGAGGGGATGATTTTTATCCCTATATGGTCCCTGCTGGTGATTTATTCATTTGGGAAGACAGATTGTCAGAGTGATGGAGAAACAACAAAATTGATTCAATAGTGAATTTGAAGTCATGGACAAATCAACAATAATGAAGTAGGATCAAATAGAGGGAAAAGACATGTTAGAAAATTGTTTGGAAACCACATTTTATGCTAGTGAGTCAATAAGAATGAATGTTCAACTGAATCAAATCAAATATTTGAGCAGATTTTCTACTAAACTTTTATTGTTCTTTGGCATTATTTTGCTTGGCTAAAGACAGAAATGCCTTCTCAAAAGCATACTGTTGTAAGAGCTACCTTACACACATGTCCCTTTTGAGCTACTCCTTTATTTTTTTTAAATTAGTAGACAAGCAAGGCAAAGACAGCATCAGGAAGAGAAAAATAAATTAAGAGGATAGAGGAAAGGAGAAGGAAAAAATAAATGCTTTCAATTCTGTCAACAGAAGAAAGAATTTCCTGTTAGACAGAATTCAAAGAAAATAAAATAATTTCTAAAAAACTTTTAGTTCAAGAGAAATTCCCACATCTGTTTCTTCTCATATTTTCTCATGTAAATGACACTTGTTAGCCAAAAGAGGATTTAGATATCATATCTTGTAAGAGATTTTATTACTTATTTTCAGATCTGAGCTCCAAGAAGCGACATTACCTGTCCTACCATTGTTTCCCAACATGGCCCTCTGGGGACATCAGCAGGATCCACCTGTATTGGAGGAGCAGTTGAATTCTCTGGAATAGTACCATTGTACAGACTGGCTTCCCATATTGTCATGTTATATTTCACTATCTTTTCTTCTTCCAACTAAATAAAGAAATAAATCGGGGGGGGGGGGGGGGGGGGAGGGGTTGGAAAATCAACATGAGTTTGTTACTAACCCTCAAGCTTGTCTATTCAAAATTCCCATTACTAGCTTAGGTAAATGTAATTTGCAGAACAGAAATAAAAGAATGCCTTTCACTGATATGTCTGGGACTGACTGGAGTGCCTCAATGTAGCCCTGAACATATCAAACATAGTGAAGGGAAGTAAATATCTTGCCTTGAGGTTGATTTCATCCATTAGGGCAATAATGAAAGTGTAGAGATTGCCAAGAAAAAGAGCAAAGATTCTTCCCAGCTGCCATCTTAGAGCTATTCGAGGGTGATAATTTTCCAGAGAACTGATTACATCAAATAAAGTTGGACAGAACATTCCTAAAAGTGACATAACCGTGTTCACCTGTGGAGGGGGAAAAAACTTTACAGTGAAATGTCAGAGACACATTCTTCTATTAAATCTGATTTGGGTGAAAACTGTATTTCTATTACTACTTTTTATTGGTATTTGATTTTAAAAACCAAAATACACTGATTATCACAAGCTGATGAAATCCACACACCATCCTATTGCTACTAATTTCCCCCTTCCATGACACACTAGACAAATGTATCTGAATTGTGTTCTGACAGAACCAGGAACTGCTGATATGGAGAGGGGGATAAAAAGTTTACAGCATTAAAGAAAGAGAAGGGGAGTCAGAGAGAAACAGGTCTTTTCCACAAAGTCATCAGCATCCCTTTATTATGCTGTGAACTTCAGGAACACGTGACAAAAAATATATTTACCCTGGATTTCTCTACCGCATATAAACTGTGTTCAATCCCTTAATGAATCTAGTATAATGAAATTTTCTACAAAAGCAGCTTAATATTTTCATGAAGAATGTCAATTTATAGATATTGCTTCTTGCCTTGCATGTAGGAGTTGCACTTCTGTTTACTCAGTTTTACATGGGACTTTTTTCTGATCAAATCCTCAGTTTTTATATTAATGATGCAAACATAAGAAAATTTGATCTATAGAATAAGAAAAATGTGTGAGTTTCACTCAGAAGCCAAAGATATTTATGCAATTAATCATTAATATCCAATCAAGGAGAATGTTCTGTACTAACAAATATGTTAATTACCTGTCAAAAGGAACATTTTGTAGCCAAATAATGTCAGTATTGTTTTACCCATCTGCTTTAGAGACACACCTCCTTCAAATCTTAGTTCTTTCATCTTAGAAGTATATTCTTATTACAGAAAAAGAAAGCAAAACTATGAATATAAAGACAAATGTTACCTACTTTCTAGATTACATCATAACCTAATATAACAGCCTTTGGTAGCCCAGTTCTTGTTAGTACAAATCTGTCACCACACCTTTAAACTGAGAGAAAGTTTAATTTCTCCAAGCTCTGTTGTCTCAGAGCTTGTGCAGCCTTAAATCACGAAGTTTTGTACACAATTTTTCCACCAAATTAAATGTAACTTAAGCCACTCTCAACAGCCCTATTTCTCTGGATTCCAGAAGTGGATTATTTGATATTTTACTATTATTTTCTCAGTCAGGCTTTGGTACTGAAGATTCTGGATTGATTTTCCTTGTTCCATCATCACCCATATCATCAACTTTGTGAGGCTAACACCTTTTTGCCTTACTTTAAGTCAGATATGCACTTTACACTCCAGCTCAGAAGATAAGCTTGAAGTAACAAACTAGTTTTACAGCATGCACAGTAGCGTTTTTGCTAAGAAAGTAAAACCTTCAGAGGTTTTTATACAGCACATTGACTTCAAGTGAATGCACACTCTGTCGTTGCAAACAAAATCACCATCTTCACTATACACCTCTATCAGGCAGGATGAATCTGTGTTTGAGGAAAGCATTAGGCACAGACTAGGCACAAAAAACATCACATGGGACTCTTGGACAGGGCAAGTGGAACTGGAAGGCATCAGTTTCAACCTGTTGCTACACTGCAGAGTTGTGTTCATGAGCTCCCAAATAGCTTTCTCTGTGCCCATAGATCAATCATTCTGTTTGGGCCAGTCCCAGGAGGAAAAGCAAGAAGAGAGTGAGTTCCTTGAAGAGATCTCATTAATTCATAGAGTGTCTGGAAAACAATCCTAAGAGCATAGAGGAGGAAATGTAAAGGACTCAAATAAAAGCTAAATACTGACGGATATTTGAAAGAAGCAAAGAAGAAATTTGATGAAGTAGGAAGCAGAGAGATATAAGTAATTCTTTTGCTAGACATTTCCCACCCACACAGAGTATTTAAACTACTGGGGGGAGGTGGGGAGCGGGGTGGGGGGCGGGGGGGAAGGCAGCATGCAACACAGAGGAACACAGTTTCAAGCCACATCTATTATAGAAATAGCACGAACTTCATTTCTTTCCCACCACCCGTAGTTCTCCAGACCTTCCAAGGCAAATTGCTGGGATCTTCTGACAACAAAAAAGATGAGGTAACCACTTCCAGCAAGCGTGCATAGGGCTAAGAAGTTAGCAAGAACCCTTAGGAATCGAGTCAAATGAATATTTTCTTCTTTTCGGCTCTCCTGCTCCTCCACAATTGCTTCCTGCACTTGTTAGAAAGAAAAGAATATTATGAATACTTTAATGGCTAAGGCCCTACATTGTTTCCTCAATTGTTAGGAGTCAGTTAAATAAATTACAAAGATGCAAATGGATATCTGGGGTTCAAGTTTTGAGGTGAATATGTACTATCTCATAAAGTCTTGTTCAGGTCCTGGAAGATTCTGGGGTTTTGGCGCCCCAAGGTTTTCTTTGCCCCTCTTGAGTACCCACAATGTCTTGTTGCACTTGTACTCATGTAAAAAAAAAAAAAAAAACATCACGTTCTTTCAGCTTGCAAGGTGATACAAGGTTGAGTGATACAGCAGGATAAATGTGTGATTGCCTGTCAGAAAAGGAAATATCATGTTTTAAAAATGTGCATTTGTCAGAAAAGAGGAAAGCATTTTACTCTGAAAGTCAGCAATTCAGAAAGAATGGAAAGTTAGTTGAGATGTGGGAACCTCAAAAAAAATTGGACAGTGCAGAGCTTCAGAATGCAGAACAAAATGTTTGTCCCACATTTATGCCTGATCATAACTGATAAATATTAATATTCTGAGGCAAGTATAATCCCCAGCTTTTACTTTTGCCAGCTGAAAGAGCTTTTGGTCTGGAGTGTTCTCATGAAAGGAAGTTTTGTTACAGCTTCTGACTTTGTTTAGAGATCTGTTGCCTAGAGGGGAAGCTGAATGGCATTGTAATACTTGCCTTTAATGGCTCTGCTCCTTTTACAGCATGTGTTTGTCACATAAATGACAGAAGAGTGCAGCAGCTTTCAAACAAAACTCCCATGACCTCACCCAAGCCAAGACTTCACCCTTTCTTGCTTGTTTGTAATGATTACAGTAAAGCTTCACAAGTTTATTTCTCAAAATTAAGCCTTTTTCTTGACAGATTTGTATTCTTTCCCAAACAGACAGATTCAACACTTTCAATCAGTATTTCTCCAGTATTTGGTTTCTTGGAACCTTCTCTTGATGACTTACTCTTGATGGCAGTTTTCTGTTATGCCTGCAGCTGAGGAGGTGGGCAGGGTGAGGGGCTGTGGTGGCTGTGCCACTACTGGGGACAGGAAAAGTGCAGCTGAGCAGAGCAGCTCAATGCTCGGTGTTCCAGCTCCCACAGTGTCACAATTGCCAGTGTGACTGCGAGCTGGCACCTTCTTCATTGTCTCACAACACTGTGCCTGTGTGTTTCCTGTACATTACTACATTAAAAATTAAATCTTCCTTTGCATGCGACATTGGGGTGTCCCAGCCACCCTACAGCACAAACACATTCTTTAACATTCAACATATAGAATATATCCCCTCTACTGTTTTCACAGCCCTGCATCTTACATCTTGCCTCACAGTCCTTACTCAACTATTCTTGAAATCAATATACCATATATATTGGAAAGAGGCCTAAGAACATTACCTTGCAAATTGGGCTATATTTTGTCATTAATTTGAAAATAAGACATTTTCTTACTGAAAAGAGAGTATAAACTCAAAATTCTGAGGTCAGTTCTTCTGCTAAAGAGCTCTATACAGATTATTTTATTATTCTGTCTTATGATATTTTTTTTCTCTGTATCAAGAGAAGTTGACAATGTGAGGCTGCCAAAAAGGAAGTAATACATTAAAAACAGTTTTTCAGACAAACACCATAGAAACTGGAAGGCACAGAGATAAGAAAAATAAAAATATTATTTTTACAATAGAATCAGTTTTCTAAAACTGGTACTGTCAGCACAGAGGACACAAAAAATGCTAATGTTATTTCTTTCACAATTAAAAAGAAAAAAAATCTGATGGCAAGACACAGAGATCCAGAAGGGTGTACGTACAGATGCCAGTCTGAGTACACATTTCTGAACCTCAGCACACCTAACTCTGGATCTTAATTCTGCCTGATTCACACCAGTGTTAAATCCAAATCATGTTGTCACTCTTTAGTAAACTCTGTTTTACCTTAAAGCTTGTTGTGATGGAGGCAAACTTATTATCTGCTGTCTCAGGATTGCCAATAAGATAGTCCCAACTTGTGAACATTTTCCAGCTAAAATTAAAACTAGTGTCATCCCCACCACCGTCATCATTTGCATTCTTTGCCATTCTACAAAAAACACAAAGACACAAGAAGAATCTGTTAGCACTAGTTCTGCTTTGTGGGCATGACTTTTAAATGGTTTCTAATTTCTAAATTTTTTTCCTGAAAAAATCTACATGATTCTTGCTTTACTTAATCTTTATTTATGCTTTACAGTTATGCTACATCTTTACTTCTGAAACAAGTGTGCAAGATGGAGATTTTTCACATTTAGAAACTTTATGAGCTCACCACACACATTTTGGTGAGAAAGAAAAAATGTATTTCATTAACCTCTCAGAGAAACCTCTCAATAAGAAGCTTAATGGAAAAACAATATTGAGAACATCTCTTAAATAGAAAGGTGCAAAGCATCCTGAATTGCAATAGACTTTATTAGAGAGTTCACAAATAGAAAAAGAAAAAAAAAATCCATTAAGAAAAATATTCTAAAATAACAATAAACAAAATAAATACATAAATAAAGCAAAATACATATAAAAAATATAAGAAATATTCTAAAATAACAAGACAGAAGAAAATGTAGTTGTAACATATAAAATAGCACTCATACAACAATCTTCCCTATCATCTCCTCTGCAGATACAAAAAGATTTATTGCAGAGTCCAGAAACATCAGACTATTTCTTCAGAGAAGTATTTATTCATATTAAACTTAATCTTGTCTCCAAAGTTCTCTGTTTTAAATAGGTTTCATTTATGTAACAACCATGGTATTGGTTTGCATACTTTGTTGTCTAATTGAAGAAGTCATTAAATACAAGGAAAGAGTGTGCTGATAAGGCATAAGTAACTTAGTGTTCAGTATTTCTGGCCAGGAAAAGGTAACACTTTAAATCTCCATAATGCAGCAAAGCTATATTATCAATATAATCACATTTTATGTACCATGTTTTTAAAACATTCAGGAGAGAAGTGTTCTGATATTACAGTAAAGATGTATTCCCACTTTCACAACACTGTAACTCAACTTCTAGTGCAGAAGAACAGATAAGTAAATAGAGGCTGAAGGAATCTTACATAAGTTTGACTTTGCATTTGATCTTGCATTGTCCTGTACCTAGAATTAGTGCATTTTTTAAAAAGACAGTCTCCAGGGTCAACAGTGGAATTACCTGCCTTTTTGAATGTACTTTTTTCCAGAGCCAAGGAGAACTTACGTTCGAGTGACAATCATAAAGCTATAGCCAATAGACCCAACTCCAACAAGGAAATATGAAAGAGGCATCCTGAACTTGAGCCACCCGATTGTCCTCTGGTTATTGTAATAACCATAAAAGAGTACAGAATATTGTGCAAAGCCCTGAAAATTCAGAAAAAAATTATACTGTTACTTTCCTTATTAATTCACATAATCAGTAAATATATCAATAGCAATATATTAAAACATTAATTTCAGTGAATTCAAATCAGTTGCAGATACCACTATAAGAAAGCTCACAGGATAGAATATGCACCCTTTTATTTTAAAAAGACGTAGAATATTTCATGCAAACTTCAAAATCTTTTAAAATTGGTCATTAACAATCCGTCTACAATTTAATGAGTCAAAACTTCTTCATCAGCATTCTTCTTGTAAAGACAGAAACACATTGTCTTACAGAATTTGTTTTTCACATTACTTGCAGATAAAATCTGCAAGTAATTTTAACTTAATTTTCACCTTTCTAAAATTTATTTGCATGAATTTGATATGAAAATCTCATATGCCTTCTTCGTCTAATAACAGTTGCCTGCTCTTCACTGGGTGATCATTCAGTATGTATGATAACCAATATGTAGGGTCTTTTTAGAGGTGATTATTCAGTATGTAGATCTTTTGCATACTTAGACTTGACTCCAAGGCTGTATAAAATGGAATATAAATTCACCATCTTTCTCTGCAATTCTTTTCTGAGTATCTTAATATGAATTACCCTTTATTCTACTGGTCAGACAGATGATTTTTCTAAATTTCAACAGTACTTTATTAACTGTAGGAAATTGCTGGTGTCTACATGGATCAATAGCTAAAACTTCCTGGTAATCCTCAGGTTAATGCAAAAACTCATCTCCTAAAAGAAGGCCAAAGCCAGAGTCTTTACCAGGACAGCTCAGTGCAGACACAGCAGTGGCAAACCTCCAGCTGGATGTAAAAATTCCAAGTGCAATATATAGTATTTCACCACATAATTGAATTATAGACTATGCATAATTTTGACAGTAATACAATAATATGAAGGGTTGGTGGATTAAAAAACCATTTGCTACCCTTGTGTTTTTCAGTTGCCCACTTTCCTAAAAATTAGTAACACCTTTCTCTTGTTTATTTTTTCAAAACATGCACTTGATTTATTGAAGCTTTTACTATATGTGAAATGAGTCACAGACTTATTTGAAAAACCTAATTCACAGTTCCAAGCTGAAAATCAAATATTAATATATGGCACGCATAAATATTTTTCAAAATATCTTGATCCACATATCTCATTTTTCTTCATCTCTGACTCGATTTAAGATATGTACTTATGCATGAGGGATAAAAATATACTCATCTCTAATAAGGCAAATATTCTAATAGAGGACATTTCTTGCTAAGTACTAGTAAAACATCTACACCAGTTAGGATACATTCAAACTCAATAGTATGCATATTGCATAGTTTTGGTCACTAAAGCTTCCTATAATTCCATTTTAGCCTAGGTTTCAATACAGCCTAATGTAGCTCTGGAGAGCCTTTTTAGTCTCTGTGTTCTGCAAATTAGGGGTAATTCCTGCCTGTGTACCACTCAGTTTGTTGATTTCACAGCATTTCGCATAAGATTAGTAATAACTTCAACTCTGTAAAAGTAGGCATGCATGGAAGATCTCCTTCACTCCTTTCTGAGCCTAACACAAAGGATTATTGATGTGTTACTGCAAGAAGACTTGAGACTCTAATATTTTATGACTGGATTATAATCTGAAAACTATATGTTAAAACTGAATTCCAAGTAGAATACATCAAAATCCAAATATGCTTTCCTTTGCCATGTCAGTAATATGAATCAAGCACAAAAGAAAGCAGAATGGGCATTCTGAGTTCATCTTTTCTTTATTTGTCTTAGAGAGTGGTTGGGTGTTATGATCCTTTTATAAAGAGATGTCTCTACCCAAAATAAGGTGACCATAAGAGACTATTTCCTGAATTCAACAGCACAGATTTTACTTAACAGTTAAATGTGAGGGGGAGAGAGACAGAGAGAGAGAAAGAGATGGAGAGGCAGAGACAGAGAGATTAAGTAGAAAGAGATCACCAGTAGAAAGATACCACTATCACCACGTGGATTCATGTGGCACCCTGCCAATCCTTTTTCACCCTGGTCTTCTCAGTGGAGGAGTCCCAAGATATTCTTCTGTGGTATCACCTTTATAGAGTTCAAGTTCCAGGTTCCATGAGGTTCCCATGACATGGGATGGCATGTGGATAAACACTTGCTTCCTTTCTCACAGTTTGCCACAGTGGGAATTTTTGTCCAGATGCTAACCAAGTCTTCACCCCTGTCAGGCCTGGAATTAACTCCCTACTGCAGCATCTGTGCTTACTGCTGGTTCCATTATGTTGGCTTATCTTATGGGGGCAGTGTTTCCTGCAGCATTTTTTAAGGGCTTGGAGTTCTTGGGTTTTGTTGGAGTTTTGTTTAGGTTAAAATATTGATTGGTGATGTGTGATCATCTATTTCTAAGTCACCTGGTAGCATACAAGTGTTTCTAGCAGATGAAAAGAACTGTTTCCTGTGCTGTTTAAACAAAGATGTCATTGTCTTCAGGGAATATTTGACAATCTCACATGCCTCAAGAAAAAATTTTCCCCCCTCAATCTTTCAGGGGATCCGTCTCTTTCAATGCCTTATTCTATGTTTATTATGTTTGCATTTGCTCCTTCTGTTAACTGCTCCATTGCTATTTATTGTACTTTCTTCTTCACACCTGTCAGTTTGTTTCTGACAATTATTAAAAGCTTTTCTTGTCTTTCCACCATACCTTCATCCATCTTCTCTTGACCACATTTTTGTTACAAGCTTTGTTCTGATTTTCTGTACAAATCTCTTCTAGCCAATTCTCTTGACAAAATCTTGAATTTGCTATAATTCCTTTTTCCTCCAATATTTCCCTGATATTTTTATTTCTCATTTTATAATTTCAGTATAACTATCTAACTCTCCAGCCACAGGTTTAGATTCTTTCTTAATGTCACTCAAATATACAACTTCTGATGCACTAGAAGAAATGACATTTGATGAAGTAGTCACTGCAAAATGATACATACACATTAAAGATCTTCCAATCCTATTTTTATCTAAGGAGAATCCATCACTGGCATTTTATGTAACAAAGGGATAAAATGTGTGTAGTTCACTGTTGCTTTTCACTTATTTTCTTCTCTTTTTTTTTTTCTTAATTCATACTGCATTTGAAAATTCAGAATCTTAATCATATGAAAGAAGAAGATGACCAAATTCACATTTCAGAAATGGAAACCCAGTACCCCAGAATGGCAAACCAGCTTTGAAATATTTCCCCAGGTGTCTTTGGATTGCTACATATACTGAGACATGCTTGTGAATATGAACCTTCATTATGGGATTTGTCTGAAAGAAACATCTATACAGAGAGATTAAGAAAAAATATGTAAATTAATTATCTTGAGAATTATCTCCTGAAATACTTCATATTAAGTAACTGAACATTAAATAATGAAGTAATGGTGAATAAAAGTCATGCAGATATGCAATATTGGAAGATTTGACTTACACTAAAATCCCAGAGGGTAGCAAAATTCATAGCAGTTGCTTCTTCAGCTCTTGGGACAGTTTTTCTAGGCAAAGAGCCATATGGCTTACCCATCAAAGCCTGAAACAAAAAAATGAGAGTGATTTATATTTTAAAGCAAAATAGCAGCAAAGGAAATGGACAGTGATCTGTCATTTCTTTGGAAGACTGGTTTTATGTTCCTAAACTCCCTAATGAGAAAGATCTACAATTCCTTTCACTGCTCCTCACATTACTGATTGAAACTGTGCTTAACATATGCATTCAGTGGTGTGCTCTAAAATTACAGTTCTGCTAATATCAATGGATTACCAAATTGTGCCTCTTACATTCAAAAGCACAGAAGTCCATCCATATTTCTCTAATGAGTGGTGTTTATCTTGCAAAGACCAAAACACTAATTTTCCTTGCATTATGGATTTTATTGGGATATTTTAAATGAAACAACTGGGAAGATGCTAGGGAATCAGCTTTTTGGATTCTGACAGTTACCCTGCTGCTGGCTAAATGCTTGTTCAGGCACAGTACATCTCCTCACAGGGTCCTTTCCAGGCTCACCCTGAAAAGTATTGGACATTTATTCTGTTTTGGCTTCTAAGGAAGATCACGGAATGACAGAATATGCTGAGTTGAAAGGGACCCACAAAGATTATCAAATCTAGCTCCTGGCCCTGCAAAAGATCATCTCAAAGAGTCACATCATGTGCCTGAAAGTATTGTCCAAAAGCTTCTTGAGTCTTGCTATGAGTCTTGGAGCTATAAGCCTTGGAGCTGTGACCATTTCTCTGGGGAGGCTGTTCAAGTGCCCAGCCATCCTCTCAGTGAAGAACCTTTTTCTGATATACGACCTCAACCTCACCTGACACAACTTCAGGCCATTCCCATGAGCTCTTCACCACAGAGAAGAGATCAGTGCCTGCCCCTCCTCTTCCCCTGATGAGGAAGCTGTAGATTGTGGTGAGGTCTCTTCTCAATCTCTTCTTCTTCAGGCTGAGCAGATCAAGTGACTTAGCTGCTTCTCATATGACTTCCCCTGGAGGCTGTTCATGATCCTTCAGATGGTTTCTAACAGCTTAATGTGTGTTTTATGTTATGGCACCCAAAACAGATCCCAGCACTCGAGGTGAGGCTGCCCCAGTGCAGAGCAGAGCAGGACAATCCCCTCCCTTGCCCAAATGGAGATGCTGTCCCTGATGCCCCCCAAGACACTCTTGGCCCTCCTGGCTGCCAGGACACTGCTGGCTCATGTTCAGCTTGCCATTTACCAGGACCTGCAGGTTCACAGCACTATTCTCCAGCCTCTCATTCCCCAGTCTGTCTGTACATACAGAGTTGCCCCAGCCCAGTGCAGAATCTGGTATTTTCCCTTGTTGGACTTCATATGGCTGGTGGTTTCTCATTTCTCTAATTTGCTGAGATCTTCCCTGCAGATCTTCCCTGCCTTTGAGGGAGTCAACAGCTCCTCTTAGTTTTGGATCATCTGTGAACTTGCTTAGTACCCCTTCCACTCCTGAGTTCAAGTCATTTATGACGATCTTAAAGAGCACAGGGTCAAGAATGGAGCCCTGTGGAGCCCCACTGGTGACAGGTCACCAGTCTGATGTCACCCCATTCACTATCACCCTTCATGCCTGACCTGTGAGCCAGTTGCTCACCCACCCCATGATGTGTTAACCAGCTGTGTGCTGCACATTTTCTCCAGAAGGATACTGGGAGAGACACTGTTGAAAGCGTTTCTGAAATCCAGAAAGAGAGCATGCACTGGTTTCCCTTTATCAACTGGTTGGGTTACTTTGTCATAAAAGGATCACAGGTTTGATAAGCACGACTTCCCTCTAATGAAGCCATGCTGGCAGTAAACCGCTGCATTGTTCTTCAGATGTTTTTCAATACCTCACATTAAAATCTTCCCCTTAACTTTACCGGGCATTGAAGTGAGACTGACAGGCCTGCAGTTTCCAGGGTTCTCCTTCTTGCCCTTTTTGAAAATCAGAGCACATGACAGCATCCAGTCAGCTGAGACATCTTCTAACTCCCAAGACCACTCAAAAATCATTGAGAGATGTTTTTCAATTATATCAGATGATGAATCTCATCAAACCCTATAGATCTGCAGGGGTCTTGGTGGAGGGAATCGAGTTACTGAAATGCTGGGCTGGAATGTTATTGGAAATTCCTACCTCTTTCTTATCTGCTTACTACAAAATGAAAAAGCTAAGAGGAATATGAAATATTGAAATCAGGAAGATGGCACAATAATTTTAATGCCATAAAGCCCTGCTTTTAGAAGAGCAATATGGTAGCTCAAAGAAAACCAGGAAGTATTACATTTCATAGAAGTAATTTATGTCTGAGTCCAATATCTACTCTAAGTACCACTCTTAACAGACATGTTGCACAGTGTGAAATATGAGAAGTATCTCATAACTTTACAGCCCTGTTGTGCCTTATCAGCATGTGAGTGTTGCATCTGAAAGGATCCTTTGAGCACCAGGATGCATCTTTCTATTGCAATGCATATTTAGTCAACATAGTCTCCCATGAGTTTTCTTAGTCTCATTTCCTCAACTTTGTTATGCACAGAACAACAAAAAGCAAACAAATAAGCAAACAAACAAACAAATCCACTCCCCCAGATAACAAAACCCCTCTATCTATGTCATCCCAGACTTCAAAAACCATTTCAGAAGACAACCCTAAATATATTTTACATTTTCCTGTCCTGTTTAATTCAAGACATCTCTCTGTAGAGACAACTGTCCCAAAGGAATCTCATTTTTATAGGCTTAGTACAGTCTAATACTTGCAAATGGAGCATAAAGAGACTAAAAACCTGTTTAAAGCTGCAGTCTTATGAAATCTCACTGTAAAGACAGAAATTTATATGGCAATCCTCAAAGATAATTTAAAAGGTTCCCACCTCAGGCACCATTACAAGACCAAAGGTCAATCCAAATAGAATCATATTTATTCCATACATCCAACGCAAGAATATGAAATAAGATGCTACTGATGAACCAAAGTGACCTGTGAAAATATGAGATGTGATTAAAAGGCAGATAAGCTGATCCTTTGAAGTTATTTTATCTAAGGATGCAAAAAATATATTAAAAATAAGTAAAATCAGGGGAGGCTTTTACACTTGATTGATTCTAATTTTAATTAATTTTAAATTCTAATTAGTTCTAAATTGAATTAACGTTAATTGTTTTCTTTATTACCATAATTCTAATAAATTTTTTGCATATTGCATACTAGTATGTCTTGAGCTGGCTGCAAAAACAGAAACAAAAATATAAAAGTATTATTAAATAGAGTTTCTAGAGTCATATAATAGCTGTGATACTTGCTCTTATTAAGTAATCTTTAGAAGTAAGTTTCAATTATATTTTTTTCTGTCTGATGTGGATTTTAAGCATTCTTGACCTGCTAAACCAGAACCAGGCCAGTTTTAATGGGAAGCACTGAAGAATTAGCCAGTGGGTAAAGTCTTTCCAAGATGGTAAAACACTTGTCAATGCTGTAATAATAGTGCTCACCAGATTTTTTTTACTAGAGATGAAAAACATTATCTGCAAGTGTTTGTACCCTTTCTTCTTGTACCCTTACTCTTCTGCTTATGTGCTCTATCTGTAGCCAGGTGTGCAGGCAGCCCTATGTCTAGGTGAAGGATTTGACATCACACACTCCAGACCCTAACCCAGACCAGTGCACAAATTAGAGGCTGCAGGGGAAGCACTGACAGCCAAGAGCCTGTTTCTGACTCTGCAAGTCAGGGCAATCAAAAATAAAAGCTCAGATAAATTACTATAGGAGAGCTGTCAGTTAAAAAAGTACTAGGTTTCACTTCCATTGCCATTCATTTGCAGGGGAAAAAGTTACCTTTGAATAGGTTTTTCATACATAGTGCTAGTTTGTGAGACTGGAGCACACCTCAGCAAATGAAGAGGAAATCTCTCTGTTCAGAGTGACTTATTCATATTGTTATATCTAAACCCTTTTGCAGACATGTAACACATTCTTTCAGTCTGTAATATGAAGTTAATATATCTTGTATTATTTGGGAATGCATATATTTATCTTTTACTGTAACAGCGCAATCAGTAGAAAATTTAATATATTTAAACAGGTATAATCCCAAAGTATAAAAAGAGGCCAACTAAGAGACATTTATCACAGATCTGCAAAGGGATGAATGAACCGTTCTGTCAATTTTTTCAGCATTTTGAATCTGCTTTATTCACTCTTCAGAATTAAACATCATTTTGAAATTTTGTGTGAAGTGGCCAATCTTAGCAGTGACCAATATACTGGGAAGTCTATGGAGAGGTATAAATCAAGAGACTTTGAGTTTGTCTAGTTATAAGATGCAGATTACCCAATTATAACCCAACTACAGCCTTTGGGGGATACTACAGACTCAAAAAATATAGTGCAGGAAATGACAAATATTTCCGATTTCAGGTTACTTTTACAGACATCTCCATGTCCTATTATTTCTTTTGCTCAAATCCTAATTGTGTTGGGAATACCTTCTTTTCATGCACTGAGTTACAGTTCTTGTATCACTTATACTGATGAAACCTCTGCAATGCATCCATCTGGAACATCTGCAGTGAAGCAGTGCATTGGAATTACCTGCATCAGGATAGTTATTGCACATGAATGAACAGACCGCTCATTTGCTTTGTTCTTTTTCACCAATTAGGCAAGAGGAGACACCTTTCAGTAAGTAAAAAGTTTAACTATGGATGAGGACAATTTAGTCATGACTGCCCTCAGCTGTATTTTCAGAGTAGGCAGGTCCAAACAGGGGCCTGCAACAGAGAACATGGAAATTGTCACAAATGGACTGCACTAGCTGTGAACAAAGCCAGTCCAAGTTTCATCAGTATTTTGAATCCACTCTGAGGTGCAACATGTTCTGTGTATTAATGAAATAGTTTTACGTAGAGTTTAGCCATCTTCCCCTGCATCCACAGCCTCCCTACACTAGGCATTGGTATGGAAATAGGCATGCATTTTAGTAGATTTCACCAGTGGAATAGGATTCACCCTGTTCCAACACGGGTCTGTGTGATTCCCATAAAGTCCTTTTGTACAGATAACACTGAATATCTGTTTTGTAAGGAAAAGAAGAATTTGTATTTTCTAAATATAAATACTTCATACATTTGTCAGCTTCTCTTTTAAACATCAAAACCCCAGCATTAGATTCACCTATTGTCCACATGAGAATACAGCACAGCAGATGCCCTTTGTTCTGAAGCCAGTCTCCCTGAGCTAGAAGGGACTCACATCTTGAAGGGAGCCAACCTGAAGCCCAGTGCTTCAAGCTTTTACATGGTCTTTCTAGATAGCTGGAGCACTGGAAGAGTCAAACTCAAGTGAGAAAGGCTCTTTACGTTGTAATAGGAAGCATTTGTTGTAAAGGGAATCCAAGTGGCAGACCTTCACTCAGGAAAACACACACTTAAGTCAAATCTCCTTCAAATAAACGGCTGCAGTTTAAAATTTGTCACAGGAACTTCAACACAAAACTGAATTGTGACAGACTCCTTTTCTCTAATATACCCATAGTACTAACTACACTGCCTTGTTTATATATGGGGCATCCAAGACCAATAGTGTTCTCTCTGTGTTATTTTATGTGGCTGACAATAAGAGAAAGACAACTTACATGAAGCTCAAGATAATGAAAAAAGTGGCAGAAATAATTGAAATAATTGTGGTATAGCCTATATAGTATAATCTGCATAAAATTAATACAGACAAAATAAAATGAAGGTGAATAAAGTGAATGGCTAGGTCCCAATTACACTTTTCTGGGATTCATTTCAACATTGTTTTTTTAACTGCTCCTTGTATAGTATAGACAATTGTATAGACAATTTTTTATCTGTAAAGTGATACCCTCTAAAGAAAATTTTCAACTAGTTATATTATCAAGCTCAATAAATATTAATGAAAAAATAAATCCTCATTGATTTTTAAATTATGCATTGAACAGAGATTCGTATACTAAAAAAAAGGGATCGTTTGGCAGACATCAGAAATATTATACTAGATCCTATTCTTACTTACTTACTTTCAATCTCCTTAATTTTCATTTCCCAGGGTATGCATGCTGTCTTAAAATTTTCAAAATCTCTTTGAAATTTCATCCATTTCTGAAAAGAGTCACAGAAAAGAAAAAACAAAAACCACACCATCATCTCAGTGCCCAGATGCACATTTATTCCTTGAGCTAATGTAACCCCTTAATCATCCACAAAATCCATTGGCAGAGTCCACAAAGTAATTGTTTGTGAAGAGCCACCTCATTTTGTTTATTTTAATATGTCTTCTACTGGGTTTGTTTTAATATGTCTTCTACTGGATCCTATTTCTACCACAAGAATTATTAGCTAATCACTTTCTTTCTTGCCAATCTTTTTTCTTTTTCTTTTTCTTTTTCTTTTTCTTTTTCTTTCTCTTTTTCTTTTTCTTTTTCTTTTTCTTTTTCTTTTTCTTTTTCTTTTTCTTTTTCTTTTTCTTTTTCTTTTTCTTTTTCTTTTTCTTTTTCTTTTTCTTTTTCTTTTTCTTTTTCTTTTTCTTTTTCTTTTTCTTTTTCTTTTTTTTCTTTTTCTTTTTCTTTCTTTTTCTTTTTCTTCTTCTTTTTCTTTTTCTTTTTCTTTTTCTTTTTTTTTTATTTTTCTTTTTCTTTTTCTTTTTTCTTTTTTTTTCTTTTTTTCTCTTTTACATCTTTTTCTTCCTCATTTTCTCTTTCTCTTTCTCTTTCTCTTTCTCTTTCTCTTTCTCTTTCTCTTTCTCTTTCTCTTTCTCTTTCTCTTTCTCTTTCTTTTTTTCTTTATCTTTTACAGAAGGCTGTCTCAAGGGGAAAACTGAACTTTGGATTCAGTCCTGTCGTAGTTTGACACGGAAAAAGAATTTTTCCGGAAGGAAGAAGTCAATTTGGACATTGACCAATTGAAGGTAGACACACCTCTGAGAACACAGAGGGGTTAAAAGCAGAATTTCCAGGAGAACTCGCTCTCTTGGGTTCCGGTCAGCGGTCAGTGCAGGACTCTCCCCTGCCCAGCTATGAGCTGGGTGGGGGAGGGGAGAAGCCATGTGGCCTTCGGAGGTAGGCCCGAGGGTGGAGGGGCTGGAACCGGGCTGGCCCCCTGCAGATGGAAGGGTGGAGAAATCTGGGATGTCTCCGTTCCCCCCAGAGTCTCTCTCTCTCCCAAGAGAGAAAAAGAGACAGCGGTGGTTTTATCAGCAGTTCACCGTGGGGAAGGAGAAGAGCGGGGGGGCCGCAAGGTGCCCAGCCGGGCTGTGGGAGCTGGAGCCTGGGCAGCGAGCCATCTCTGGGAGTCGGGACTTTTAACCCTTCCTGAGAAATGAAAGCTTTGTGAAATTTTTCTCCTCCTTGGTTTAAAAAGAAAGGAAGAGAGACAGCCTGGGACCTGGGATGTTGGAAGGAGAAATTCTAGGTGGGAGGAGACGATGGAGTGGCTTTTGGCTGGACTTTTTCTTGGTAGCCACAGACTGAACTGATCTTCTCCTCCAAGAGAGACTGTATTTTAGGAGGATGCTGGTGAGCCAAAAAGACCATGCTTCAGCTAGGAAAAGACAAAAGTGGAGTGAACAGAGAAAAGTTAAGGAGGTTTGTAGTGGTGCCCCCTGTCTTCACAGAAGAAAAAGAGAAGAAGATCTCTGTTCTTAGATCCTTGGCTCCAGGGAAAATGGGAGGGGACTGTGGTCCCAAAAATGAAAAACTGAACTGTTGTTTTTTCCCCTCTTGGCAGGGCATCCTTGAAAGGAAAAATCCTAAAAGCAGTCTGTCCATCCATGCATTGGTGGTGAGAGCACTGTGCATGGAAAGGAGAGGGTCACCACTGGCAAACTTTTTTTCTCCGGGCGGTGCCATGTGGTGACATGGAAGCACAGGATGTGGCAGCTGTGTTTCTTGGGGGGTCTGTGGCACAGGAGGGACTCCTCTCTCCCTGCAGATGGACTGGGTGTTGATTATCTGGAGGGTGGAAACCTGATTAGGGTCCAGATTGTGTCTCGCTGTAGTTTGTTGGAGTTGGGTGGTGGGAGGAAGAATGCTTTGGAAGATTTTCATTTTGAATTGTGTGTGTTTTCTTTCTTCTTCCCGCCCCCACCCCCCTTTTATAGTAACATAGTAATAATAATTTAATAAAATTTTTTTCTTGTTATTAAGCTTAAGCTTGCTTTACTCTATTCTCAATCGCATTTCACAGCATTCAGTTGAAAAATTGCATTTTCATGGAAAGCACTGGCATTGTGCCAGTGTCAAATCATGACAAGTCCACACAAATACTCAATCCACCCCCAAGACAAATTTACTTTCACAAGATATTGAACCTTTGCAAACTCCTGTAAAACAGCTGATTTTGTTTTGATGACAAGTTTCAAAAATCAAACTATAAGCTTTCATTAGAAATATTTTCATGCAAGAGCAGTGAAAACAAAAGTTTGAAATCCATGGAAGGACAAGGAACACTACTGTGGAATATGAGTACCCATGGCAATAATCTTCAGAAGGCTTCCCGTGAGCTTTACAGGAAGTTAGTGAAACAATCCATTTACCTTGGTCATCATCACTTTGTATGCATAGAATTTTTTTCCTTTTCCTTTTCCAAGAGCACCTTCAAACTTCTCAACAAAAAGCTGTGCTTCCCTAGAAAATGAAGGCAAAAGAGAGATATAGATTACATTATAGTAAATTTTATATTGTCTCTATCATATTAATGTATTTTTTTGACTCCTAATAGAGCTTTATAAAATCTTGTTACCTTAGAAATGTTGGAAAGGAAAGTTCAGAGTTTTTCTATTTTGCAGAAGACTATATATGTAATGTATATATAATGCAAAAGTCAACAAACTTCATTCACTTCATCTAATACAAACATATTTGGAGCTCTCAGATTTGCCTACATGCAGTCAAGGTTACTAAATATGCTTAATCACAGTAAGTCAGTAAACTGACTTTTGCAGTTCAGCTACTGCCCATTTATGTGATGCACAGTTATTCCTGTTATCCTGACAGTTATTCCAACAGAAGAGAGATCTTCATAGGACCTGCGGGTTCTTGGTGGTGATCACCTTTCTCGCTTTCTGTAATCCTTCACTTTTTCCTACTCTTCTAATTTCTTCCTTGCTCTCTTCTTTAATAGTGAATAAAAGTGAGTTTTCATTTTAATTACCAACATTTTACCTTCTTTGCATCTTAGTCATGCTCTGGATACCTTTGAGCCTCTCCCCTCTGTGTTTTCAGCTTAGGATGCATTCCCAGGTTGGGAGAGAGATGTGTACACTAGAGCTTTGGTTCCCTTGTGCCCACCCTTCTCAATACTACATGTAAATTAGCCCTTCTGAATTTTTGCAAACATCTTCTCTAGCTGTACTGCTTCCCTGGTCCCCAAGAGCCTAAAATTTTGCTTATAGAGTTATTTAATTTTAAAAATATAAAGATTAAAGGAAGAGTTTTAAATTCTTTTTAAAATGTACAGTCCATGAATTAAAACAATAAAGCAAAGAGATCAAGTACAGTCTAATGTTTTCTCCATTTAATCCAATTCCTATGTATGACTTTCCATTATGTCTCTCCTGAGAAAATGTGCTGTAAATGCTAAATGTCCTAAACCACTGGAAAACGGACTAAGGATTCTTAACTCTCAGTGTACACACAATGCTGTAACCTGTTTTGTTGTCACACTGTATAACTTCAAAGACTCTATATGATGTTTATTATTATTGTATTGTATTGCACAAAGCACCTGGGAGAAGGTAGACCATTGGGAAAATACTAATTGTGATGGATGTTGATGTTGATGCACTTTTCTTTCTTTCCAGAACTCCAACAGATAAGTTTACCAAGTGAAATTAATTATCATACTTATATTTTATGCTCATATATTTTATACAAAGTAGGAAAAACAATGTTAAACTGCAAAATCTGGCAGAGTTAATGACAGTATAGCAGTGTAGTTGAGATAAAAGAGAATTAAAATTACATGAGAAGATGGCCTTTAGCTATGACATAGCTTTGCTAACTTAATGGCTAAAAATCTCAACATCTATAAAAGTAATTGTGTGTTTTCAGTAACTGCAAATTCTTTGGGTAATCTTCAGTCTAAAGATCTATCAAAGCCTTTCACAACTTAGGCATCCACTGCAACAATTGCTTTAGCTTGCAGTACCAAGGATCCAAATAAGTGCACTTAAGTGCAAAATTGAGTTATTGAATTTAATTTTCAGTGATTGAGAGCTTTCCTTATTTGAGAGTTCTCTGAGCACTCTCCCCTTCCAAATGCTTTCACCCAAACCCAGCTGGTGAAACATCAGGGCCAGTGCAAGTTCACCTGACCGTCTCAGGACTTCTGCATGCCTTTTCCCAATATTTGAAATTATGAATGTCAATCTAAGAACTTTTTTTTTTCACTCTATAACACAAGTAAAGCAAACATTGAGATTAGAAAAGATAAAAATACCCAGCCACCCACACAGTCACAGAGCCCACCTACTCATCACATCAAACATGTTCCTTGAGGTTCGTCAGTGTCCTCTTAAGGGTGTAGATCCTTTATTTCCAATCCTGTGCTTCTAGATCCCATTTGTATTCTGGATTTTTAAGTCTGATCTTACTGTATTTAGCTTGTACTGATATTGACTGGTGATTCTTTGTTTTCCGAACCACTCCAAGGCCTCCAGAGATTTTACAACACACTGCTCACATAACATTTTTTTCATTTTGATTCTCAGAAAAATCTACAATTAAATTTCTGCCCTTCCAAATAAGCCATAGAAAACAGATTAGTTCAGTTTCAGGAAACTTGTGTCCAAGAGTCACCTTTAAACCCAAGCAACAGGATCCAAAATCTTACTGCTCTGTCAACAGGGTGTCTTGACAGCAGATGGCAGCTGCCTCCTAAATTCAGCAGTCAGTGCTGGAACAGCGTCATAAAAGCAGGAAGACAATAAACTGTATACCTATCAATCTCCCAGGCTGGCATACTATACTACCACTTCTATCACTGGGTAATTCAGGCTTGTTAAAGAAAATTTTCTGAATTCAAAACCTACAGAGTAGCAAACTTGTGTTTTCAGTCACTAATTATGGTGCAGAATATGAAATTTTCAAATTTTAAGTAGGGTTTTTTTCAGAGTGAAGCAATAGATTAGAAATTTAAGAACATAATATGAAAACAGCAGTAAATACATTAAAAATCCTTGATAGCATATATGAGTACTTTTAACATCTATAGGTGAAACACTCAAGCTCTCCACAAACTTGTTCTGATATAAAAAAAAGTTAAGCCAAAACAGAAAGGAATTTTCCACTATCAAATTCCTAAAAAATATTTATCTTAGACCTCTTTTTGACTTGTTTTAAATTAATTCTGTAAGGTTTTCTACTAAAAATAGTTTTTTTAATCTTCATCTGACTCCTGGACCCTCATCAAGCAATCTTTCAAGTTTTATCAGTATTTAAGCTTTTTTTCCCAGACAAAAAAAAAATTAATTTTGAAGGTGGTATCTGGACTCACAGATTTTATGCAGCTGATACTCCTGAATGCTTCCCTGGATTCTGCTTTGCCAGTGGCTGAAATCTTCTCTCTCCTTGCACCCCTTCTTCCCTAAAGGTTTTATAACCTTTTTTTCACTGTTTTTCATTCCGTATCCCTGCATTGGACTAAGTTCATCATTGCATGACAAACAACCATTTCTTATTGAATGGTTACATGTGCAGTCAACTGAGTTGCACAAGAAAGACTGGATGAAAAATCTGTTGGATCCACATGTGCACAGTATTTAAGAAGTTATTTTCATGTTTTATCAAAGAAGTATGAAGCAACTCCTTTCACTTTCTTAATAAATTGCTATTGCATACTAAAACGTTTGTTGTACAAATGCTGGAAGAAGTCAGTTAAGTCCAATGGTGGACTTGCAGTATTATTTTCATTTACACTGAATTTTACTCTGGTCTAATAACAGCGCAATTTACTTGTTTCTTTTATGAATAGAATTGCTGGCATTAATGCATTCACCATTAATGCACCCTGACCATGACAAGAAGGTGTTTCAAACATGCATTAAAAATGGTGGAAATAATGTTTCCAATTCTTGTGAAGTAGTGGCCAAAATCATCACATAGTTAATAATCCCCATATAATTAATAAAAGAGCAGCACATGCTGTACGGCCAAAAGAGAGGTGGTGAACAGAGTTAAATCCATCTGTTGTCCAGTGGCAGCAGTGTTCCACAGAGCTCAATACAGAGGAGAGTCCTGCTGTATTGGATCTGGAGGGAGGGATCAAGGGCACCCCCAGTCAGTTTGCCTCCTCAGAGGAGGTTGTAGTGAAGAAGGAATCAGTCTCTTCTTCCAGGTACAAGTGAAAGGACAAGAAACAGTCTGAAATTGTTCTAGGGGAGGTTTAGATTGCATATTACAAAAAATTTCTTTGCCAAAAGGTTGTCAAGCATTGGAACAGACTGCCCAGGGAAGTGGACTTGACAGTGCTGTGTTAGTTACTGGATTCAATGATCATAAGATTCTTTTCCAATCTAAATTGTTTTGTATTATTGTTATGCAATTGTATTTTTTTTAAATAAATTATTTTGTGAAAGAATAGTGGAAGTATTCTTTCACTGTTGGAATAAAAGAAATCAAGTTACCTTTGATGTTCTACGGGCATATCTTACATTTTGGTAATTTTACCAATAACATTCTAAATAACATTTTCATATTGCTTATGGTGCTGGAGCCATCAAATAGAATATGCATTCATTCTCTTCTCAGCTTTTCCTCCCCCAGCTCTGCAGCAGATTATTCCACTGCTCAATTACTCCACTGACTACTTACTCCTGACTTTTGTGGTTAGTAAGTTACTTAAAACTCCTGGTCTTAAAATTTCAACATCAACTTGGCACCATTCTGTCAGGAACCAGGCTTGCCATGTCCTTTCCATGTCTGTGACATACGTTCTTGTTAAGTATAGTTCAACAGATTACTTAATTAAGTTTTCTACCTTGATGTCTAACCTATCTAAATGAAAGACCTCTATTTGTATATTTCTGTGAATTTCTGTCAAACTTTGTCCTTTCTTCCATTTCTTTTGTGCTATAAACAGGAAGAATGGGCAAGTCTTAGAAATACTTTAGAAACCGCAACAAAAACCAGAAGTACATATATACATATTCATACCCACTTGGAAGTATTGCAATTTCACAAACATGAGGATGTGTCAAAAACAACACAGACCAACAAAACCAAGCTTTGTAATCACTGGTATCATGTGTTAGAGGTAAATCATCTGTATCACAAGATAGGCCAAAGTGTCCCCCACTAGCTAACTGTGAATTTAAAGAAGCTTTAGAAGAAGCTTATTAATTGAATTACAGATGCAAGAACTAATAAATGTTTCAGAGGGCCAGGCATTATTGTCCCAGAGAAGCCTGAATTAATTATTAATATAAGGTGTGGAGTTACAGCTTCCAAAGTGATAGGTGTAGGGTACCTCAAGCACTTCTGTGCTGCACAGGGGATGCAGGACAGCTCTTAGAGCTTGTTGCTAATGAATAGGATTTGAGTGGATTGATCACATTTTGCAGTAACAGTTCAGGAAGGTTTCAGACTCTAAGAACTAAAAGCTCAATAAAAAGAAATGTTGACCATCCAGGACTTTTGTAAGTCTTACAAAACTGGCTGAAAACAGACTTCAAAACAAATATTGTCAGGCACAGCTCACTTGAAAAGCAGTTCGGCAATAATAGTGGGCAAATTATATTGTTATTTAATACCCAGCTGGCCTCCAAGACAAGCAGTCTGGCCTCCAGGACAGTCAATGTATCCACAGTAAGAGAGAGGAAATACTGATTGATGGGAGTACAAAGAGTGCAAAAACAGATGAGAAATTTCCACCATCTCACACATGTGCCTTATACATATTTGGGTTTGTATGCTTGTTAAGTACAGTTCAACAGATTACTTAATTAAGTTTTCTACTTTGATGTCTAACCTATCTAAATGAAAGACCTCTATTTGTATATTTCTGTGAATTTCTGTCAAACTTTGTCCTTTCTTATTTCCAATTCATTTGTCTTGATGGGCAGTCTAAGTCCTGTAATAAAATGAATTATGCTAGAAAAATACTGAAAAATCACCATAATGTGTTCTGTCCCTAGAATGTGATCTGCTGCGATGGAGTGACCACATCAGTGGAATAGGGAAGCACATTAAACTGTTGGAGCTAGTCCAAACGAGAACCTCCAAGTTGCTCTCAGAGTAACTTGGTTAGAAGGATGTCACCAACCTCCTATGAGGAAAGCCTGAAAGAACTAGGTTTGCTCAGCCTGGAAAAGAAAGTCTTTCAAGGTGATCTAATTATAGCCTTCCAGTACCTGAAGGGGACCTGCAAGAAAGGGGAGAGACTTCTCATGAGAGGATGCAGCGACAGGTCTTGGGGGAAAGTCTTCCAACTTAGATAGAATGAGTTTGTATTAGATATAGATAGTAAAGAAATTCTTTACTGTGAAGGTGGTGAAATGCTGTCACAGTTTATCTAGAGAAGTTGTGGATGCCCTGTTTCTGGAAGTGTTTGAGGCCAGGCTGGATGGGGCTCTGAGCAACCTGGTCTAGGGAAAGATGTCCCTTCCAATGGCAGGTGGATTGGAATAAATTTAATTTTAAGAGCCCTTGCAACTCAAACTCTTCTATGATTCTAAGTGAAGAACAGTTTCTGCATTGCTCTAATTTTTCTAGGGGAAAAAAATAGTTCTCACGTCTTTCTTTATGGTGTGTGTTTAATTGCAAGTCCTTCAAAAAGCCTAAATTTGATGTTTTGCTATCTTTTTTCATATAACTTGTTATTTCACTTGTTTTGATAGTGTATTAACTGTCTTGTGGTGTAACTTTAGAGAACACAGTTGGCACATCTCTGGATTCTTACACTCAGTCCTCTAATTATATGTTACCATAATAAGCATTGCTGTTGGATACAAACTGCTCAGTTACTAATGGAATTTGTGCTTTTATAGTACAGAATTTTGTCTATCTAAAGTGCTATGAGCACTAATAAGAGAAGTGTGATGGGTATACCAGAGGCAAACACAGTATCACAGCATTTAAACCCTTCCCTTTTCTTCATATTGGTGCAAAACTTAGGAAGAAAAATGCACAAACAAGAATGCAGTTCCCAAAATCCAAAATCCAATCCTCAGATTTGAACTGTGACAGCTTTACCTGGAGGTTTTCTAGTTTGCAATAGCTGAAGCTCTGGCCCATTAATATTTTTTTGGGTGGGTTTATTTTTTTTTTTTTGGTACCTTCTTCTAATCCAAAAATCACAGAGTCATCGAATGGTCAAGGTTGGGAGAGACCTTTAAGAAACCTTATGTGCAACCATCAACCCAGCACTACCACTGTAATCCCAAAACCACTAAACCACAACACCAGTTCCAGATGCCTCTTGAAGACCTCCAAGGATGGTGACTTCACCATGTCCCTGGGCAACCAATTCCAATTCACCCTAACAGGGACAATTCTTTTGTACTATCTAATCTGCCTTTCCCTTGTCTCAGCCTAAGGCCATTTCCTCTTGTCTTCTCCCGGCAGGCACTGTAGTGGATGCGGGCCCTGACTCACCACAACCTCCTTACAGGGAGCTGCAAACAGCAGTGAGGTCCCCCCCGAGCCTCCTCTTCTTGAGGCTAAACAACCGCAGGAGAGATGTTCTTCGGTTCTTTCAGGAGCCTCATTGCCCTTTGGTGGCCAGGCTCCAGCCCCTCGGTGTCCCTGTTAAAGCGAGTGCCCAGAACTGAGCACAGCCTTGAGGTGAGGCCTCCCCAGTGCCCAGCACAGGGGCACGATCACTGCCCTCGTCCTGCTGGCCACGCTGGTTTACACACAGGCCAGGATGCCACTGCTCTTTTTGGCCACCTGAGCACGCTGATGACACATGTTCAAACAGCAACCCCCAAGTTCCCTTCTGAAGAACAGCTCATGAGCTGCCTCACCCCAAGACTAAAGCAGTGCACAGGGGCTGCTGCAACCCCAGTGCAAGACACAGCACTTGGTCTTGTGGAACCCCTTGCAGTTGTCCTCAGCCTGTTGATTGAGCCTGTCCCTATGCAGAGCCTTCCTGCCCTCAACCAGACCCACCCAACTCGGTGTCATCTGCAAATTTAATGCGGGTACAGTCAATTCCCATTCCCCAGACCATCAGTAAAAATGTTAGAGGATACCGACCCCAAAACCGAGCTGTGGGGAGCACCACTAGTGACTGGCCATCAGCAGGATTTAGCTCCATTCACCACCACTCTCAGGGCGCAAACAGCTAGTTTTTATCCATCCAAACCAATTTTTCTGGAAGGATGTTTAGGGAGATTGTATCAAATGTTTTACTGAAGTCTAGATAGATGACATCCACAGGCTTCCCTTCATATTTTTCCCTTCTACTTTGTCATAGAAGGTAATCAATTTGGCCAACCACAAGCTGCCTTTCATCACACCATGTTATCTGGGCTTGATCTCCTGATTGTCCTGCATAACAGTACAATAGATAATATTTTCCACAAATTGTCCAGAACTGAGATCAGGCTAATAGGCCTGTAGTTCTCCAGATCATC
Source organism: Taeniopygia guttata (assembly GCF_048771995.1). Lineage (NCBI taxonomy): Eukaryota > Metazoa > Chordata > Aves > Passeriformes > Estrildidae > Taeniopygia > Taeniopygia guttata. Next base: position 16,875,422 of record NC_133063.1, on the reverse strand, counting down.
CTTCTGATCCTTCTTTTAGACGAGTCTTACATGTGCTAATTTCTAATCAGCTGGAACTTCTCCATTTAATCAGGACTGCTGGTAGGTGATTGAATGTGTTTTGGGTCTTCGACCAGTTTTCTTATTCCTGTGGAGTAGATCCCACCAGGACACATAGATTTGTTCAGGTCTAATTGGTATAACAGGACATTAACAATCTCCTCCTGGATTGTAGGGGGCTTCACTCATTTCCCCGTCACCAGCTTTCTGATCAAGGAGATCATAAGCAAAACTGGCTATCATAAGAAAAACTGGCCTGATATTGATGACTGAGACAAAGAAGGCATTAAGTACCTCTGCCTTTCTCTCATTCCCTGTCACTACACTATCCTTCACATTCAACAAGAGATAGAGACACTCTTTGACCTTCCATTTACTGCAAATGTATTTATAGAAAATTTTAATTTTCTTTTAAAGTAGAGGCCAATTGAGTTCTAGCAGGGTTTCGGCCATTCTAATATTTTCCCTACTGAACTTGCAACATCCTGGTAGACCTCCCAAGTTACCTGTCTCTTCCTCCAGAAAATATACATTCTCTTTATTTCCTTATACCAAACCTAATATTAACCAGGCTGGCCTTTTTCCCTTATGACTTGTCTTCCTGCATATGGGGACAGCCTGTTCCTGAATATTTAACAGTTTCCTTTTTAAGCATATCCATCCTTCCTGGACTACTTTGCCCTTCAGAACTGATTCTCAAAGGTCTCTTCCAATCAGACAATCAATCAATTTACTCCTCTATCTAAATTTCAGTCTTGCAAGTAATAATTAATGATCATTTTCACCTGAGGGTTCTTCAGGTAACTTTGTGCTCACCTGAGTAGACAGTGTCAAGAAGAAATGTCACAAGTTCTCAACTCCCATGGAAAAGGTAGAGCAACAGGTACACAAAAAATGTAAAAGGTATTCACAAACCATGTAAACCAGTAGAAGGAAAATTACTAGAACAAGAAAAAAAAAATATTTGTCTTCGAAATACCAGAGTCTGGACTCTAAGGCATACTCATATACTCAGCAGCACAGACCAGTGTGTCTCCAGCCCAAAGCCTAACAAGTCTATTGCTTAGAGCCTAGGAGAGTGGGGATGCTGCTGTAACATCTTTTCACACTTCTCCATGTCTTCTTCCTCTCTTTTTTCACATCTCCAGACCTGAGAAGATCTGACCATGATGTCTCAAGCTGAGCTTAGAGTCTGACCGTATCACTACAGCTCACCTTCAAACTGCAGAGGTACACTGTATCAGAGCAGTATCCTCATCAAGTCACAGTTCTTCAGAGAATAATCATGGGCTGCTTGAAATGCATCTTTTTAGACATAGGGATGTAAATTAGAAGCTAGAGTTGATCTAAATTGCCAGTGTACTTCTATTAAGAATGCCATTTCCGCAATGAGCTCTCAGCCATCTTTTGACAGAAGGCATCTTCTGCCGAGTAACTAGTTCTACATCTGTGTTCTAAAATTATTGTTCATTCATGCATTTTCCAAAGGATGAAGGAAAATATTTACCATTTTATAAAGTAATCACTAGAGTTAAGTATAAATAATCAACTGTATTCCCACCCTATACAGTTTAAGTGATGTAAAATATCTCCTTTGAAAATGCTTAAACAACATTTTTTAATTGTTAAAAATACCTTGTTTTCTTAAAACCACAAATTTCATTGGAAATTAAATCTTTCCCTCAAAAATATTTCTTTTGACAACACTTCTTTTAAAAAAACAACATTTAAAATGAAAAGTACTAATTGATGTTAATATTAACCATAAAAAATAATATTTTACAAGTATTTTTGGTCTTGTTTTGTCACAGGATCATTACTGGATAGCAGTTTTTTTTTTCCATTCTTTGAAATAAAGATTCTAATACAGAACAAACATGGAAGTGAGAGCTGGCTTATGAAGAAACCTCCAATGAAGTATCTCTCAATTGTGAAAGCTGGAAGACAAAGAAAAGGGCAATTTGCTCTTCTACCTGTAAGAAGATAGTTTGGTTTTTTTCCCCATACATCCCATGATATTCTAAATCCTTCACAGGGAGAGAAGCAGATGCTAGGAGGAAATACTTGCTACTAACAATAGTTCACCAAGAGTTTCAAGAGCCAGAAATACTAACACGAGGTTATTCAGAAGTCACGTTATTGATTTAAAACTTTAAGGTACTTACAGGCAGCATGTGTATGTAGGTGTGTTCATTTTTCATATGTTCCAACAATGCCAATAATGCCAATCTATTAAACTAATAATTCTGTTATAAATATTAAATAACTTGCTAAAATACAGAACATAGACACCTTAAAATATGCTGATACTTTTGTAACTGTAATCATAATAGAGTGCCCATTTATAAGACAAAATTTTTACTCAAAGTAGCATAAAAACTCCTGGTCTTGCCTTGCAACTCAGTAGAACTTAGGCTGAAGAAACAATTACAAAAGAAGAGCTCTAGAAAACTCACTCTATAATGGTATGTCCTGGGATCAGAAAAGCATTTAATGGCTTAGGCTGTAAAGAACCTTACAGATCACTACTTATTTCCAGACCCTCTGCAACGAGCAGGGACACCTTGTACTAGGCCAGGCTGAGCAAAAATCCATCCAGCTTGTCCTTGGACACTTCCAGAATGCGGCATCCACAACTTCTCTGGAAAGCTTCATCCAGTGTCTCTCTACCCTCACTATAGAGAATATCTTCCCTATACATAGGCCGAATCTAAATTCTTTAAGCTTTCATTATCATTTTTTCTTTAAGGTTTTATTACACTTGTCTAATTATCACATCTTCTTGTAAAAATCTGTTTTCATTTTCCTTAAGAACCCAATTTAAGTGTGGAAAGGCTGCTGTAGGGTGTCTCCACGGCCTTCTCTTCTCCAGGTTGAACAGCCCAATTCTCATAGCCTGTGTCTATAGGAAAGCTGTTCCAGTCTCCTGACCATTTCTGTGGCACTCCTGTGGACCTGGCCAAGCAGGTTCATGCCTTTCCTGTACTGAGAACCCCAGGTCTGGACATTCCAGGTGGGGTCTCACTAGAGTGGTTTAGAGAAGCAAATCCCTTTCCTCACCCTACGGGCCACGCTGCTTTGGATTTGGATTGCTGGGCTGCAAATGCACATTGAAGGCTTTACTTTGATTTTCCATCCACCAGCACTTGGAAGTCCTTCGAAGGGCTATCCAAGCAGACATTGAACATCAGCTTCCTAGTGTGACCATTCAAACAATTTCTTAGCAACTTACAGTACAGCCATTTAATCCATATCTTTCCAATATTGGGAGAGGATTTTGTGGGGTACCATGTCAAAGACCTTACAGAAGTCCAGCTAAAGGAAGTCCCTCCCTTTGTCCACTAATGTAGTAACTTCATCACAGAAGGTTTGTTCAGGCAGTTCTTTCCCTGGTGAAGAGGTACTTATTGTCTCAAATCACCTCCCCATCTTCCAAGAGCCTTAGTAGAATTTCTAGGAGGATTTTTTCCATGAATTATTGTACTAATAGACTGGGTGCATCTGTTTCCTCCAATATCATTGCCCATAACTGGAAGTATTGCAGAAAAAATAACTTCGGAGCCAACTTTCCTCACCAGATATCGCAAGGCCCAGAAGTGTCTCTTGGGCTCATCCCTGAGCTACAGGTTGCAGCATCATCACTGCCCACATGGAAAAGCAATAGTGGAAAATAGTCTAAGGTACATACCAAGCCATGAAGTTTCCTTGGAATCGCTAGGAATTATGGCATAGCAGAATGGCTGTAAAAATAGAAGCTTTCTCCTTAGGAAGACTAGAAACAAATGGTAAGTTTATGTACATGGGGATCCTTCAGCTGTAGGCTATCCAAAACCTTATTTTCTCATTTATGTTTGGTGAAAGTTCTCTTACCTTCACAATTCTTCTACACTACATCTCCTAGATACTGTTCCCTTTTACCTACTTTGAGTCTTTTCACTACCTCTTTCCAAAATTACTTTACCTTCTAAAAGAACAAATCTATAGACTTTCCACACCGTATTTCAAGTCTGTGTTTTCTGTTCATATTAAAAAATCTCTGCAGGACAGACCATCCTTTCTCTGCTAGCTATGTTTCATTGGTGTCTTGGTATTGCTGCAGCAAATTAGTTATCTAAAATGGGGGAGCATAACAGTTTTGTCAAAAGAACAACGTTCTCCCAATTTACTCAGTTCCTGTGCTTGGTGGAATTTTAAATGTAAATAAATATTTCATTTTTGGCTTCCAAGTAAATATAGTGATTGGTGTGCTAGGGCAAAATACAGATTTCTATGTGGCATAAATAAAACTGCATCAAAGTACAAGTTCTGCTTCCAAAGAGATTGTTTCTTTATAAGTCAAATTTTTTTACTTTCTTATAAGTCAGACTAGAGAGAAAAATATTCACCTTTCTCTCTAGCAATCTTTAGGTAATCCTGCAATTTCATCAATTTTCTTAGAGCTATTAAGGAGATATTAATCTCACAAATGGAAGAATTCATGAACATCAGCCTAACTGAAGAAAAGGAAAAGATTTTGCACTGGGTTGTAATAGAAATTCTGAAAAAAATATGATATTAGATTTCCATATTTGATTTCAGCTCTACTGGGACAAGAAAGCAGTGATCTGCAGACCATTTACCTCCACTTACTGCCAACACACCTCCTCGGCAAGAGAGATTAGAGATGGTCTAATCTTGTGAGTCGGTGCAGAACTAAAGTGAAAATTTAGAAAAACAGTGCAAAGCAAAACAGCAGATATTCATTATGGAAATCAAACCATACTTCAGGACAGACAACTTCTTTTTCATCTTCCATGGCTTGTTTCGTAGTGTGGCAATCAGTTTCTTTTTTTCTTCTACCTCTTCTTTCAGCTTGGCCAACTCCTCCTCTGTAATTGGCTCTTCCTCAGATTCAGAATCAGAACTTCAAAGAAATGTAGGAACAAAAAACATCATCAAAACTCAGATAAGACAGAAGTTTTCACAGAAAAATGTACTTTGTGTTAATTTCTGTTAAATTTGAGACTAGATTAATGCCTTCACACTTGCACAGAAGGGAGGACACACTTCATTTAGACTTATTAATTTTAGTATGAAAGGCACAAAAAGTGTAGGAGAACTGCAGATGAACCAGCACTAAATTTTCAGCATCACAGGGACAGTGAGCAGCACTCTTAGGGAAAAATCTGACAGTCATATTTTTTTTCTCCACCTGTAATCAGCCTCCTACCCAAACTCACTATGGTCAAGTGAGGATGCCATAACTGCAGCCATAAAGGAAAACTCCTTCACTTCAGTGTGTCACTGAGTAGAAAGAAGAGACACCACAGCCTCAGCTAAAACAAATTTAAACACCAAATGACAGCCCATGCACTAACCAAGGAAATAACATTTCATAGATGGGAAAAAATTCAAAGCCACATTGCAGCAAGCACTCAAGGAAAGGAGGTGCAATTGTAGTCGCATCTCCAGGTATGTTGTGTCTGTGATCTGACTTTATTATCTATAGATCAGTTTACAATATCTTTGCAAAAATTGCTGATTTAAACAGTATTCACTTTTCTAAACTCTGCATAGATACCCTTTTCTATGAGTAATCTTGCGTCTCATATAATGGCATGTAGCAATTCATTAGCAACAGACATTTCTTCTTTTTATGCCAGGAAGATGATAAAAAGGAAATCAATAGACTGACTTTCTGCCCTAAAAAGCTGACAGTGACAACTACCACTAAGGGACCTCTTGGTGATAGCAGTTTGATGCATTTCTATCTGTTCTTGTTGTGCTTTCGTTCACTTCTTTTGTTGATTTGCTTGCTTGTTTGTTTGTCTTATGAATGTTTAAAACTATATTGCAGGTTTGTTTGGGTTTTTTAAATGGTTTTCTTGATGGCTTGATTCGAGAAAAATTTATTCTGACTTTATCAAGCAAGCAGTTTTCATACTCTTTTGCTCATACTTCACCTTTCTGAGAGTTTGATATCCAAGATCCAATGTGAGAGCTGAATTATTCATCACCTAATGTATAAGCTCTATCTTCTGAATAATTTAAAAATTATAAAACTTTTCTTATTCCAAAACACAGGTAGATAAGATAACACAGATCTTTTTAGATATCTAAATGGTATAAATGATGCAAGAGTTTACCAGCAAGAATATTTCTAGGATTCAAAACAAATAAAATAAAAGCAAAATACTCTTTGAAACACAGAAAAATACTAATCTCTTATTGATCATCTGCCTATAATCTTCATAAATTTTGCTTAATTATAGCAAAAGGTTAGGGGATGAGCTGAAAACTTTCAGACGCACAGAAGTTAGCAAAGCAAAGAAAAAAGCTTCCACAGCTGTAGGTCACCCTGCTTTAAAGGTTAAAATGCTGTTTATTGTCATATAGCCATAGAATCACAGAATGGTTTGGCCTGGAAGACACCTCAAAAATCATCTCTCTCCAACCCACTCCGCATGTATGCCAGTATCATGAGATCAGGTTGCTCAGGATCCCATCCAGCCTGGCCTTGAACCCTCCCCAGATGTGGGGCATCCACAGCTTCTCTGAGCAACTTGATCCAGTTCTACACCACACTCTGAGTAAAGAATTTCTTCCTAACATCTATTATAAACTTGTTCTTTTTCAGTTTAAAACCTTTGCCCCTTGTTCTGTCACTATCTGGCCATATTACAAGTCTTTCTCCCTCCCTTTGCCAGCTATTGCTTTGTTTGTCTTTACAAACATGTCTCATCTTCCATTCTTCACTTTCCTTTGGAAACAGAAAAATAATAAAAAATCCAAATTTCAGAGTTTCTTTAAGAAATCAGTATTTTCTAACATGTTTGCATTATGCAGACAAACTTGGTGGAGTAACAGCAGATCTTTCATTCATCTGCATTGGTGAAACATCATGTTATTTAAGCCAGGATATCAAAATTATGTCTTCTGCAACCAAAAGTCTTAGCCTTTCATGAAAGGTTTTCATTCACACATTTGAACGACAGAAGGGTTCATTGTGATCAGCAGGCCAACATAAAGCATTAAGTATCAATAAATATCTTGACATAAAAACCCCATCCTCCTTGGCTCCAATTCAACACACATCTAAATCAGTAGAGCTCTTGAAACCAAATGCTTCTTCAAGTTACACACACAATGAATTTCTTCATTCTATTGATCTGTCATTGGTTTTACAACCTTATTATACATCTCTATTTTGGTTTTAGTTTCATCTCTTCTTTATGGATGTAATCTACTCTTCTTGTGATTTCTATTAATAGCATTAAAAATTAAGATGAAAATGTTTTCTTTGAGCTAGGATATTACAGGATAAGACTGGTATGACTTTGAGAGTATAGCATGATAATTTATAAATTAGACTAAATTTGAAATATTTCTTTCTAGTTTTTTATGTAAATTCTATTTATATAGATTATCCCCATAGCATTGTCTATCAGTTAATATTATTCAGTTAGAAAAAATAAGCAGTGTGTTAATCTTCCATGTACCTCCAGGCTTCACAGAAGTTTTATACTCTCGAGCAAAAGTATAAACTGACTTAAGAAAAGTCAGTTTATTTACTCACAGATAGACCTATGCAATAGGAAGAATATGATCCCATTCCCATTTTTTTTCTCATGTGACTGCAAAGAGTTTTGAAAATCAGTCAGAAAAAATGAAACAAGGCAGTAAAGAACTAAACCAGTTTTTAACCCATGAACACCTCCAACCCCCACACGGAGACTAAAGGAGCATTCATCAGTGATATTTTGGGATTGATTATTATGAACAGTGTAGAGCAGGCCCACCTCACACCTTCAGTAACAGGCAACAATGAGCCTCATCAACAACCATTGATATCTAAGAACAGAAGATTTGAAACTCACCAAGAAAGAACTCCTTTCACCATGGCATTACCCTGGGAAACTCACCACCACAAATTAACCAAGAGCGGAATATTTAAGTTTCAAAAAAAACAACTAAACCAGAAAATTTTGGTTCCGGGTTCTTGAAATTTTGGCACTGATCTAAAAAAGCTGGCTCAAAACTGGCTGGGAAACAAGAATGTAATCTTCTGAGAAGCATCAAAATTTTAGTTCTATACTGGAAATAAAACTTGGCTTTCTTGGAAGGTTATCAGCTTGGAGTTTGGGGAGTTTTTGTTTTGTACAAAGAAAAAAGCAGGACAGATCTCATATATTATCACCTCCCTCTACCACTACCACTTTCTCTTCTCTATCATTTTCACTCTCTTTCTCTAAATAACAGCTCATAAACTTGTAATATAATTCTATATGATTTTATGGAAAGTTTTAATTTCACTCAGCCATCATTTCTTTATTGCAGGACAAAGAATGTCTGTCCATCTCTAATTCGACTGTCACAAGTAAAGGAGTCATACTGACTCTTGGTATTTCACAGCTAGAAGTGAAAACAGGTTTTGTATAAGATAACTACAGTTTTATTATAAGAAAAAAAAAACAAACAAACAATTACCCTGATCCTGATTTCTTTTTGTCTTTTTTCTTCTTGTTGGCCTTCTCTTTTTTCCCTTTTTTGTCAGACTTTTTATCCCCTTTCTTCTCATTTTTACCTTTCCCACTTTTACCCCCTTTCTCATCTTCATCTTCTTCATCATCTTCCTTGGATTTTTGATTTGCTTGATTCTTCCTGGCTTTTGCAGGCTCCATATCAGAATCACTGGCCTCATTTCCAGCTGCTCGTCCTCGTCTACGGTTTCTGTGCCTGCGATGTCCAGCTCTCCTTGTCCCATCTTCATCATCCTCATCCTCCTCATCACCATGTTTATCTCTCCCTCTGGCATGCGCTCTTCTGGTTCTTGGTGTTGCTCTCTTCCTCCCTTTATCTGTGATTTATTAAAAAACATAAAAACACATGAGAGGAGGATATATCTTAGAAGGAGACTTTTCCTCCTCCTTCATTCTTACCAACAACCAGAAAGCATCTGTGTCTGGCCTCAAAGTAATCCACCTTACTGACCTGTTCCTTTGGCAGTTTCTTCATTCTCAACTGCACTGCCTTCTTCATTGTCATCACTGCCATCTGTCAAGTGAAAAAAAAAAAAAAGCCAGTGGATGTGAAGGGTAGATCTATCATTACAATTCAGGGATTTCTGCTTTGTACCTCTTTACAACATTTTATGAATCCAGCCTTTTGGAACGTGGCCAACAGTTTTCAAGAGGTAAGATGAAGACAGAAAAACCAGTTACACTTTCCTTCAGTGCTCAAATAAATGTGCCACAAAGGGACACTGGGAAGAGCTCCTTCTTGAGGAAGCAATATATAGGAAAGGAGGATGCTAAAAAATCCCTAAAATTTGGAAAACAAGGGTGAAAATGCTTCTCAGGCAATTCTTTGATATTTTCTTAAACATGAGAGATAAATAACTTGATGAGATTAAAAAAAAAAATACTAAAAGAATAATTTTCTGATTTGACTGTAGGGCATGAAGCTCCAGACCTGTAGCCCAGCTGAAGAGTGCAGTTCCAGAAGAGCAGACCTACAACCAAATCTCTAAGCACAGGGGCAAAACTTGATCCAGCTCACTTGTATGCTCCACCACAAGTTCTATTCTACCACTCTATCATGTGAGATATTTTTAACATTGAAGGCTTTAGAGGGATAGTCTATTTTTAGAAGATTGTAGTATTTCTCCCTAGAAACCATTTGCTTAATTTTTCATTCTCAGTCATTTTCAATAAGTTCAATGAGAGACAATGTCTGTACTACCTATCAATAAGCAGAAAATTATCCACTTCATTTGCCTGGTACACTTTGAAACTGGCATAATGGATTTATAGAGAATAAAATAAATTATAAAAATACTCTCATATGTATTATATCCATTATAATATCTAATTAATATCTAATTAATTTGTTCTTTGAATACATTGGTATTAACATATCACTTAACTTGTAAGTAATCTGAAACTGCTTCTGAAACTGCTACTGATATTCCCTAGGAAAGTTTCTTCAGAAGCAATATCTGAGAAGCCAAATTCTAATGGGCCCTTTTGAGATATTTTTGAGCTTGTATGTGTGGCTAAGCACTTTAGACACTTTGGTGGTATTTATAGAAATAGATGGTAATAGGAAATTAATAAGAAGATTTACAGAGATTACCATGAAATAGTAGAAGTAGCTAGTAGTATATTCTATGTATATACTGTCCAGTTTCCCCTCTGGATAGCTGATAGTTGCTGATTCTTGTAGTTGCATTTTTCAGGTAAGAAACTGCAGGTGTCTTCCTTTTTCAATCATCTCTAGCATTTCTGAATTTTTCTTTATAATCTTTCTTCACACATCCCTGGTTGCCCAATTTCTTTTATAAATTTTACTAAGCCACTACCAATTAATTGAAAATTCATTCACAAATTTATTTATTTAGGGACTGCTGTGGCTAACTTCTTGACTTTGCCTAACATCAAAGAAAAGGAGTAAAATAAAGAGCAGGTCAGGCTCCAAACAAGAAGGAATCCAGGGTCTTCTTTCACTATGTGCGGTAACAGACAAAGTGTTATTAACCAGAATTTAACTGGCATATTAAAAGTGAGTCTAACTTCCCTACACAAAACATCTAATTGTTATTAACACTTTCTATCACTTCTGCAGTGTCTGCACCATAATTTTTAAGATTATGTGAAAATATTGTCATCCGATATCGTCGGAATGTGACAATAAGTGCTCCTTTGTTCTGCCTGGACATATGCCTTCTGGTGCTGACAGTAACAGGATCTCCTTTGATAAAGAGCATTGTGCTGCTATTGAAAGATTGCAAAGGTGCAGACAAACACCTCTGAAGAGATACTTCACATGCAGCAGTAGGGCACAGCCTCTTATCAAACCAAATGCTGCGGCTGATCTCCTATGGCCAAACAGAAATTCCCAGAAAAGCACTTTATTGGTTAGAGATTGGCCTCAGTGCAGCCTGATGAGCCCATACAACAAGCAAACAAATGGAAGTTTATCATATATACTGAAACATGCATCAGCAGTGAAGTCTACCAAGCTTGGGTTGACAATATATTGACACAACAATGACAGTGACAAAGGATTGTGAGACACAGAGACTTATACAAGGTAGAAGATAGCTGCTGGAATCTGTTTAATTCTTGTAGCATAAGAAAAGCAAATTCACTACGCTGAAAATTTCAGATAAAAATCTAAGGTAATTTACAAATTTCAGACTGCTTGAAAACAACATTGAAAACGCTGCTATGGGTGACTGTATCTGAATATTAAGTTATGTTAATGGGGTTTTTCATCTGAATTATTAGGAACATGAGTGATAAAGAACAATTTTTTTAAAAGTAAGGGAAAAGCCTAAAATCAAACAGAAATATACATTGCCATAGAACAAACCTAGAAAGCATGACAAGTGATTACATGGGGCTATCAGCTAGAAATGGGTATTATAGACATGTCCAGCAAGCACTAGTGCACTTTCAAAATTTATGTCTGCAAAGATTTAAAATTGTATCTACAAACTGAACTTCATATGGAGATAAGGTGTGCTAATATGAAGACTGTCAGAGGTGTGGCCTTCTCACTCTGGTATATCTACAGAATAAGAGACCTCTTCCAGGTCATAGGTGCACACAGAGAGCATTTTGCTGAAGCCCAAAGTAGAACTAAAAGTTATTGATTGTGACAGTGGTGATAGCAGTTGGTGCTGTTTAGAAGAGAAAAAAAATCCCTGAGGAGAAGGAATAGAAGAGTTTTGTCACCCCTGAGAACTACAAACTACATATATGTATGGTTTCATGTAAACTACACAGCTCTTCCACATTGCAGCTACCCCTGGCAACTTGTATTTCAGACAAGCTGTTTTACTAACTTTTTGTGTCTGATTGTTTTTCACTTATTATTGAAAGGTCAGTGTTGATAGTTGGATGGGTATTTGAGTAAAAGAAAAATTAGTAGTAGTAGTAGTAGTAGTAGTAGTAGTAGTAGTAGTAGTAGTAGTAGTAGCAGTAGTAGTATCAAACTATTTCAGGTCATAAACTCTATTATACTTTTCAAAGAGGAAAGGAACAGGCTAGCCAGCTCATAATGCAGCAATTCAGGTGTTTGTGCAAAAGCCTGTCTCAACGAATTACCAAAAAAGCATTTCAACAATGTTCCAACGCAGATAACACTTTGTGATGACACTATATCTAAATGCAGTTTAGAACTTAATTTAAATGTTCTGCTGTAAACTGCAACATTAACAAACAGTAGACTTCATTTCTCAGGCATTGTATTTGCATCCTACAGAGAGTCAAAATGTATTTTTTATGCTTTGGTTCGCTAAATTGTAGTATTCATTGCAGGAAAAAAAATCCTCACTATAGGAGAAATTCATATACTAGTCTTGGGAATTTTTAAACAGATCATATGATCCCTCTTATTAAATGTTCAGTGAATCCTCCTGTAAAAACAACAAAGTATCACAAAAGCATTCTCTAGAATTACCAATTTTTCCAGAAAAGGGTTGATAGAACCCCTTATCTTCACAGTGTTAATATTCATAGGGCTAATAGCAGCCTCTGACTCAGCTAACTGGAGTTAGTCTGACCCAGAGCAAAAGCTCAATTGCTACACTTTCCAGGATACATCATCTTGTCCTAATGACAGTATATTTGCATATGTATCATTAAGTATATTCAAAGATATAGTCTATAACTCATTTTAGTCTAGGAAATCTAATCATGTTCTCATTTTTTTTCCAAGTAGTTTAAGGGAAACTTTCTCATCTTTCTAGATTAAGGGCAGTGATAGTGTAATTTAAGTAAGCTATCATTTTACCCGAAGTCTTATTTAGACTATACCCATAAACAGGACTACAAGACTTAAAGAAGGTGTCCTGAATATTGGCTCAGACCAACTTGCAAGTCACAGACACAAGGCAGAATATCAGACAGCTCAGGGAGAGGGCTCCAAACACTGACATGTTGGCTTCTGAGGGAGCTAAGGGCAGGAAAAATGCATAACACTGTAGTCTTTGTTCTAGCAGGTGTCTGCTTAGCAGATGATAAGAATAATTTTACCCTGAACTTGCTTTCCCGAGTTGTTTTTACACATTGTATCAGAAGCTATTACCCAGATTTCCTGCTTTGGATTTTTTTAAACTTATTCTACACTGACATAGTTTTATGGACCTTCCACCATGAGAGGGATAATAATCCTTGAAACTAACTCATAGAACTTGGCTCATTCTTGTATATCTGTGCTCCCACTACTACTGTGTAAAGCTGACCGCTGCTAAGCAATTCTGCATTTTGGTACTACAAAAAATTCAGTGGAATACAAAGTAACCTGTATATAAAAATTATGTCTGACTTTTCGTATATGTTATAAAAATAAATGTCTACTTAATTAATTGTCAAGCCAGTGTGAAATGGATCATGTGCCAACAGAGTTTTGGAAGCAACTACTGTGTTTGCCTCTGAACTAGACCATGTTCTTTAAGTGCTGGAAAGACATCAGCCTAGGTAGATAATAAACTGATTGTTCAACAAGAGGAAATGTCAGAAATGCAAGATTGTATTAGACAATAAATGCCTGGAAAGTACTAGTCAAAAAAGGATAGTGTTATATAATGTACAGTTCTATATATTTACGTACATTTCCATATTATTCTTTCTAATCATGGATATATGACAGCATCTCACAACACTCCTGTAACAATAAATATAACTGGAAATAATACCTGTGAAATACACCAAAAATAATATATCAAGATTCACAGAAAGTCTATTGGAAAAGTGAATTAGTGAAGGTTTCAACATGCAAGATTTGTGACCTTAACACTAGAGACCCCATGCTCTTAGTCTCTTTCCAGACTTTGGGAAGAACACTTTGGCTCACGTTGGGCACAAAAGAAGAGAGCTGGAAAAACAGAAACCTCAAATAAAAATTATTTGAGAAACCTCAAATAAAAATGTATAGAGCAACTATAACACTCAGTATTTCAGACCATGCTTTATTTTTCCTCTGTTTTTCCCAGTATGCATCACAAATTTTACTTTTAATGAACACACATAAAAATCACACAACTCAAAAAATGTATCCTGACCTGCAGTAGCTATGAATTGATAAAGTAAAATAATAATTATTATTATTCAGTTACACACAAACTGAAAAATAAGATAACATATTGCTTATTTTTTCCATCTAAATTGGCAATATCATAAATACCCAAGTAGATAGAATATTTATGCTTCAGTGTCATAAGGACACCAGGGTCTTGGAAGACTTACTGGTCTTAATGTACAATGCTGTGGCCTGCAGACCTATATATATGCCTGAATTGTTTCCAGAAACTGTCTCTGGGGTAGTGGGTTTTCCCTCTCTGCAGTAAAGGAAATTTGCCCATTTAATATTTGAAGTGTTTGAAATCAATATTTGAAAAGTACAGCTGGAGACCACAGGGAGCAAATTAAATCCATTAAATTCACATCCATAAATAGCTCATTTCTTGTCCATTGGTAAGAAAAAATTACTGGTTTTCTACTTTCCCTACCTTTCTCTGAAAGGTCAGAGACTGAGCTCACATAGATCACATTGATACTGTGGCTAGCATGGGATACATAATCTGATTGCACTCTCCTCTTTCTTCACAGTTTCCTTCTGGCTGTACTTATACATGGCAAGGTTTTATAGGTAGCTCTCAGTTTGAGGGTCAGGACTTCTAGGCTAATCCTCCCCTCAGGGATAAATAAGTTGTTTATTGAATGATTTCAGTGAAAGGTTTCTAAAATCTGATATTACCGTTATAAGGCTTACAAAAGGTCAAGGGGGAAGACAGTTCAATGAGAAGACCCTCAGTATTTTACCCCCTTCAGGGAAATGGGTGAAAGTTTCCAGGCCTCTTTACCTTACTCCATCCCTGTGGATACAGCTGCGTTCTCCTACCTGTTCCTTACAAAAGTCTAATCTTGGGTGCTTTGCCTTATCCAAGGCTAGAGAGCTGACCAGCTTGCAGGGCACACTGTTTACTGTAATAAAACAACAGGACACAACACTTGCACTTGGCCTTCATCACTCAATGGGGTAGTGGTAGGCAATTTTCCATTTTCATTGCAGGCTTTACTGCAAGAATTAGGATCAGAATTGTAAGTGTTCAGTGCACCTTGAGAAGTCTTAGACTGCACTAAACCATACCAATCTGGCCTTTTCCAGTTCTGAAATGGGATTTATTTATTTATTTATTTATTTATTGTCATCCACTAATAATGCTGTTAAAATGGGAAGAAGATGTGATAATATGGAGAAAAGAGTTTATATTCCAGTTAAAAATGAAGGGTTCTTATTGGATATGAAGTCAATTGTATTTCATGAGAAGAAAGGTCTTTTAAGGTTGATAACTAGAGCTGACCAGGTCCCCACATATTCTTTTTACTATTTTTAGATGGTAATAGGAACTTATCTGCTGCTCCCTTTTAAAAATCCACTCTGAAGATTTTTGACCTAGGTTGTCTTTTCCTGTATAAGATGCCAAGAACAATGAATTCACATTCATGAACTCATCATAATGAACCATACCTCTCCTACTATCTTAGACTTGGCAGAGGATATGCTGTGAAACAAAAAGAACCACCAAACCACCAAATCTCTGGTTTCACTAGATAAAGATATCAAAAAGCAAAAATGCATTACTTGAAACTGTTACAAGAATATTCCTCTGGACTGTCAGCAGTGATGATACAAAACCTCCTGTAAAGAAACTGGAAATAGATTAGAACAATATTCCTGAACTCTGTGCTATATAACTCCAGCCCCTGGACTTTTTAAGTTAAAAGTGGATTGAGAACTACATTCTGGAAATGCCTTATAGTTACTTGTAATAGAGGTTCAGCTTTTCATAAGTTCTGAAATCATAATGTAGTCCTAAGCTTACTCACAAGATCTCATCACCAAATACACACATAGTTGTCATTAAGATTGTTAGGTTTTACTGTAAATTATATATACAAGATAAATTTTCATTGGAAGAAAAAGAGGTGTCAAAGAGTGATCATGATTCAGCAACAAAAATGTTTTTCTTCTCCATGTAAAAAGTGTGCAGTATTGGCTTGCCATGGGAATGATATCCTCTGTAATTCAAATGAATAATAAAGTCATTGAATCACAATACAAGTCAATTCAGTCAGGTATTTTTGAGTAAAAGGCAGATATTTATGGCAAACTTAGAACCTTTTTAGTAATAGAATTTGTTCATTATAAATGCTTATAAAAATGTGTATGTTCCATGGTCATGCTTATAAGGTTTCTTATGGAGATAAAAATTCTATTGTAGCTATTAAGTATTTTTCCTATGCTGCATTAATTTCTGTGATTCTCTTTTGTTAAAATTTGTTCAATTAGCATATACCGCTCGAAAATTAAATTGGTCAGTAAAGGATGTTGTAGAAAAAAAATTGAGGTGGAGCAAAATAAGAGATGCTCAGACAACAAAAGGAAAGCAAATAAGATGGACTTTTAAAATGAATTGGTTGTTTTATTCTGTCAAAATGCTCACAGCAGTGCCTTCTGATGTTTTTATTGAAGTTGAACATATTTTATTAATACCAAGTGTTACAGTTATGGATTAAAACTCTCAGAAACTCTGCTATTAGTATTAGCCCTGGTACTTAGCAAGACCTAAAAAATAAGGTCCCTGGCAATTTCCTCCCATGCTAAAGACAAGAAACATCATGCTTGTTGCATACAATAGAGATCTTTGCTTTAGAAAGAGTAGCACTGCTCATGAGAACTGAGAGCAATTCCCATGTTAGACTTGCTTTGCACATTGCCAGAATAAGCCATTAGGCATTATTATCCTACAAAAAACATTTCTTAGATCCAGAACAGTATAGTATTAGTATAGAAATACTGTTAATCTTACTATGAAGAATGTTCGACATTTCATAATAAATATTGAAAGCAGTAAGAAAAAGAGGCATTTTTTGTGCACCTTACAGAAGCCACAAAATAACACTGTTTTCTTAGTCTTTCATACAAACAACATAAAAGTGTAAGACAAGTAACAGGGCTGTAGTCACAATCTTTTGATTTACTAATCAGTGGAATGCCACACTACCATGCTACAACTAGTCATCTTCCAAACAAAACACATTTCTGAACAAAAGATAATGAATTGTGACTACCAGGAATTTACATTAAAAAGAAGTAAAAGAAAACAGATTTTTCACACTGTTGAGCTACATGCAGAAAATGAATATGTGCCGAAGTTACATAATTATATTTGTAATTACCATTTCCTTCTGTTGATTTGTCCTGTTTAGTCATCGTGCTATTTCACAGGGCTGCTGCAGGTGCTGGATATACAGGAGAGTTTCTGAAGTCTGAGTGGCTCAAGAAGAAGCATACCACAATATCATCCTGCTTGCCATTGAATGGGTGTCGCTGGTGAAGTTTCAGTCACTGAAATATAAGAAGATACTAATTTCGTAAGTGATAAATCTTTCATGAATGTTTAGTTTACTATTTAGGTTTGGCATGCTAGGATAAAAATAATCTAATAAGTTATTCACCTTCTTTATTTTTATTGCTGAAAAAGCTTTTCTGCAACAAACTTACCTGTGACAAACACTAATGTTTAAGTGCTTAAGTGCCTTAAGGAGGAGGTGTGTCTTGAGGAAAGAGCTTGCACAGTGTCCACATGAGTATGCTCTTATGCTGTATTCAGATATACAGTTCTGCACATGGAAAAAATTACATGGATTATTTTTCTGTCACAAAAGTCAAATTTTACCAAAGACATACTTAAATTGCATAGCTTTAATAGAACAGCCTGACACTGATTTAAAAAATCTTAGCAAAATCAGATAGATTCTGACTTATCTGGTGGTTTGCATTTGCACTCCTTTCAGTTCTGTTAGGACTCTAGCTTATGCCTTTATATCTAGACATTATATCCTGAGTTTACCAGTTTTATACAGATTGGCCTTTGATCTAAATTAACAGTGAAAGAAAGCCAAAATATAGTTTACAAGACAAGTCAGGTTTGGAAGTAAAAATCTGAAAGAATATGTTACAAATAAAACAACACAAAATACAATTCTTGCATTAAGTATTTGTATTTCACTAGATAATTCCATCATAAGTCTTTATCTGAAATTCTTTCAGTTTGACCCAGATGAAAAAGAGTGTAAACATCTGCAGAACAGCCTCCTTCTCAGATGCTCCTGAGTGGTGTCTGGATCCTCTTACACACAGGACCATGAAAGCCATATTTTTTTTCCTTTGGAGCTGTCATTCAGATATCTGAAGGAAGTTTATTTGGAAGTTAATCCAGTGAGGCTGACTACCTTACCTTTTCATTTTCCTTTAACATGGAGCTGCATGGGTTTTTGTTTTGTTTTGAAACATTGCTATTTCTCTTAGAGTTTTAACATCATATGTTTGAAATATTCCCCAAGAGATTCAGCCTGCCTTTACAATTGTAGGAGTCCTTGTGCTATAAAACTTTTTTTCTGAACTAGTTTTTTTCCCTTTTGTTGCATTCTTATATTAGTCATTTCATAACATCCTAGATCCTGTGTTTTTATATACTTGAGAAAGACTTCTAATACAATACAGGAATTCAAATCATCTCTGAATATCCCTAGTTAGACTATGTTTCAAGTATTCAGAAAGTAATAATCATGTTCTAAAAATTCAGTTGGTAGACTTCTATACTTCTTTAATAATAGAAAGAAGAATATCTTGGGAAGAATGATGAGCATGGATTTGCAAGTACTTGCAAAAAGAAGCAGTCAAAAAAATTCTAACACAGTATTTTGTAGCTGCAGTCAAAATGGGACCAGAGCACTGCTCCTATAAGTCTTCTTCAGAATTTAAAATTAATAATACCTCACTTACATCTATTAGCTGCATTGGAAAATATTTTACTGGATATATGAAAAGAAAAGGGAAAAAATGAATGCTGACTTATTAATCTTACCCTAAAAAAAACACAAAACAGAAAAATCAGAGATGAAAAAGCAGTATTTGCTATGGTGTACGTGAAATGTGAATATTTTGCTTTTTTCTTAAGGTCCCCTGACTCAGTCAGCTACCAGATTTCATTAAGTACTTTTATGTACAGTACAGTACAACAGTACTTTTATGTACAGTATAAAAGTACAACTTGTTAGCATTTCCAGTCTAGTTTTTAGTTTATATTTTTGGCTGTAGAGTTAAATGTCACTTTAACTTCCTCTACTTGCTGCTCTCATCAGTGTGTTACTGTGGGGCTGTGGTGCAAACTGGATCACTAATCAAAGCAAATAATCAGTTTCTTAAGTCAGCTTAGCGCAGTGATCCCATCCACAGCGCAGTCCACAAGCAATTGTATTAGCAGAAGAAGAAGCAGTTCACATTTTGACATGATGTGGGAAAGGGCAGCCAGGGTCAGGAGACAGGAGACAGGAAGAGGCTGCAAACCTTTGAAGAGAGACTTGTCACTGGAGCTAACATAGCAAGGAGATACGTGCTAGATTTCCTTTTACCCTGGGAGTTTGAATACTAATCAGAGATTAAGAGCGAACAGTTTTCATTTACACGAGGTTCTCTTTACAGCACACAAGGCTTGAAAGACAAAAAACCAAACCAAACAAAAGTAAATCAAACCAAACCAAATAAACAAACTAAAATCCAAACAAACAACCCCAAACCACTTTAATTTAGCTCTATACAATAGCAATGAAATCAGAAGAATACAGAATTCTATTAATAAATAAAAATATATTAAAATAGTCCCAGTGCAGACAGGTGGAGAGAACCGGTCTTAGTCCTGATGGAGTTTGTTGAACACTGTGAAAGTTTCCATTGTTGGCAAACATTTCACATTTTTCAAATCTCCATCTCTTTATCAGAAACACTTACTATATATTCCAAGAGCTGAAGCATGCACAGTAGGAAAAAGCTGAGGATGGCAATACACAATTATCTCTATCATTGCTGAAGACCCATAATGAAGAAGAACTGGAAAGTACTGGTCTGCATACCCTTCTGCACGCTGCTGAAGTGAGAGCCATCTGCCAAACAGATAAATCCAGCCAGGGAAAAGAGCAATGACACCAAAGAATTATGACTTAACCATGTTTTGTATAAACACTAATGCCTCAGTAAATCTGCATGCCTCAGTTTTGCTTGTAAACAGCCTTTAAGTTACAGTGCCACATCTATGCACAAACAACCACTGTAATTTCCTTCTTCACACTTCAACATAGCTGCTGAAAACCCTTTCTACAGCCATGAAATGCAGCGACGGTTCATTTTTACTTGTTTCAAGGTGAATATTTCCTCTGTTTCTAAACTTAATGCAAAATATAGGGCAGCAAATTATTTTTTGACAGACTTTGCTGAAGATTACTCTTTTCAGGATGGGATTTTAAATTGTCATTTTGTTTAGAGGCATGTAAAGTGTATATACTGCCTGTCTAAGGATATTATAAAATCAGGGAGTTCTGGAAGTAGATTCAAAAACAGTCTAAAGGCATGACACTGTTGTCATGCTGGCAGAAAAGAATTTTTCATCCTAATGTACTAGTTAATATCAATCTTTCCCTAAGTCTGCATTCAAATGACTCAGATGAGTCTGAACAGCATTAACTGGCAAGTCTGTTCCTACTACCCTCATTATCCAACATCTTTTCACAGCTGAGTGGATGATTTTGCCAATCAGTCTGGGAGCAGCAGGAGACTGCAGCAGGAAGTGGCTGAGGTGGGATGGGGGTCAAAACCTCCCCTAGGGGCAGCAGCCTGCAGCAGTGCTATCAGAGCAGGGAGGTGACACTGGCACTGCGGGGACCCTGGTAAGGGGGAAAGGCACCATCAGAAGACAAATCAGATTGATTAATTTCATGCCATAAACTTCCAAAATCGGACTTGCATTCCTTTCAATTATTAATTCCCAAGTCAAGGAGTTCAGCTGCTGGGCATTGATTAGGGAATGCCATAAACAGAAACACAAGTAACATTGTTCTATGCCTCTCTGGTATTGAGAAAAGAGTTACACCTCAAATCTACTTGTAGAAAAAGCTTTATTTGTGTAGAGATCTCTGCGACCTTTGTGGAAAGGAAATCTAACAACTAAGTCAGAAAAATTACAGGGAATGCCAACACACTGACAATTACTGTTTCTAAAGCTACTTGTAATTTCTCTGACATTTCTGAAATACTGTATTTCAAGTTTTTCTAAAAAAATAGGATTTTAACTAAAAGTACAGCAGATGTAATCTTCATTAGATTCTCGTGGTAGACAAAAGAATTGAGTTGCAAGAAAAAAATATCAAAAGCCTCACAAAGAAGCAATTTTTAAAAATTCTAATCAATTGATGTGAATGAAGATATTTGGGTGGTATGTTTTAGTGGTCTTGGTCAGTGAATCTATTCTGGTCAATGAATCTATCCTGCTCTATTAGCAATTGGAATGTCTTATTATAAAGACTCAAAAGTCAATTTAAAATACTTTAAAACCCATTTTAAAATCCTAAATATTCTCTAAAACACTCTAATTTTTTTAATTAGAAAAGGAAATAGGAGAGTTTCTACAGATCCATATATTCTGTTCTTTGTACCATTTCTGGAAATGTATAGCTAGAAATGTTCAGGAATTTCATGTGAAGATATGCATATATATATATATATATATATATATATATTTCCTCTAATGATAATATTACTTAGAATTAAATAATTATACTCAGAATCATATTCTTGTCTTTCTTCTAGCCAAAATTAATGGCTGAATGAATGGTCATTTCACAGAATCACAGAATCACAGAATCACAGAATAATGAGGTTGGAAGAGACCTCTAAGATCATCAAGTCCAACCTATGCCCTAACACCACAACTAGACTATAGCACCAAGTGCCAAGTCCAGTCTTTTTTTAAACATATCCAGAGATGGTGATTCCACCACCTCCCTAGGAAGACAATCCCAGTATTTTATTATTCTTTCAGTGAAAAGTTTTTTCCTAATATCCAACCTAAACCTTCCCTGACGTAGCTTGAGACTGTGTCCTCTTGTTCTGCCATTTATAGACTTGCTTTCTTTATTAATATCCACCAGCACACAATAGCAGTAGAGACTGATTTTGTGACTGCTTGTAGCACCTGCCATGCTGAAAAATGGGCACACTGCTCAAATAATTGCATTTACTACTTAGTTGTGGCTGCACAACACTCCAGATTTATTTCTATTACTGGAAAAATATAGCCGTGCTCAAATCTGGGATACACAAACTGAGGGTTCAAATATATGCTTAAAACCATAAAATTACATTCTCCTAAAAATCAAAGCTATAAAGTTAAGTATTCTTGAAAGAATTATTTGTAACATAAAATCTCATTGGAGAAAAAAACACCATTAAACGTAATACACACCAATAAATGTAAATACACTAAAACCTGTCTTAAAGTTACCATGACTTGGACAAAATTCAGATCATCAGCTAATATTCTAAAAATCTTACAGAAAACTACACCGTTATGACATGCCAGTGAGTTTTCTTCACATAAGCTTTGGAATTTGCTGGAAGACAAAGGCAACTTTGAAAGACTTTTTCAGAATATCCTTGCTTTTTGGGTCTTAACAAAAATCATTGTGTGATCATTTAGCAACACAAGATCCTTGCGAAAAAACACCACCTCATATTCCTGAGAACAAAGATCTCCATCACTACAGGGACAAAATGCCTCAATCAACATTTTAAATCTATGGTGTTCCTGGTACTCCAAGCCCTGGCTCAACCTTCTAATTATCCCCAAGAGGAGGTAAGACAGCTAAGTATAAGCCATGGAAAGAACTTTCTTTTCTTCCTCAAGTTTCTTAAGGTCTCAGAGGTTTCAGCATCCATTTTCTGTGGCTAACATGCACAGTCCTGGCCTCTCAGCCAAATTCTGGGAAAAAATTTTACAATTCTGTTAGCACACACTTATTTTCATTATGTGATGCAACACTTACTCATTAATTGCAGTTTTACACACACACATGTTCATGTCTGTCAAATTATATTAATTGACTTAATGCTCCTCATTTATGCAGGAGTGGATAAAATTATTATTTTTTTATTTCCATCACTCTTCAGATATACATACATACATATATACATACATACACATACATATATACAACAGAGAGTCAGACAGAAATTTGGATTAAAGTTTGCTGGGAAAAAACTCCAATGGAAAGGCACTGAAGTAGCAGGGCAACATTGGTGGGGACACTAGTGGGGACCTGCAGGGCTCCATCCTTGGACCTATGCTCGTCAAGGTCTTCATTAACAACTTGGATGCAGGACTGAAAGGAATATTTGCAGATGGCACTTAATTAGAATGACTGTCAACTCCTCCAAGGGCAGAAAGACCTTGATAAATAAGAGAGCTGAGCAATCACCAACCATATGAAGTTTAACAAGGACAAGTGCTGGATTCTACATCTGGGAAAGGCAACCCTGGCTGTACACAGAGACTGGGGAATGAGAGGCTGGAGACCAGCACTGCAGAAAAGGACCTGGAGTCCTGGTCACTGACATGAGCCAGCAGTGCCCTGGCAGCCAGGAGGGCCAAGCATGTCCTGGGGGGCATCAGGGACAGCATGTCCAGCCAGCCAAGGGAGGGATTGTCCTGATCTGCTCTGAGCTGGGGTGGCCTCACCTCGAGTGCTGGGGGCAGTTTTGGGCACCACAGCATAAAACAGACATTGAGCAGTTGGAGAGTATCCAAGGAGGGCAGTGAAAATGGTGAAGGGTCTGGAGGGGAAACCGTGTGAGAAGTGGCTGAGGTGCCTCAGTCTCTTGTCTGGGGCAGAGGAGACTGAAGGGAGACCTCATAGTGCTCTTCAGCATCCTCACGAGGGGAAGCAGAAGGCAGGCACTGATCTCTGCACTCTTGTGACCAGTGAGAGGACAGCATGAAACTGTGTCAGGGGAAGTGTAGGCTGGATATCAGGAAATGGCTTTTCATCCAGAGGGCTGCTGAGCACTGGAACAGGCTCCCCAGGTAAGTGGTCACAGCACCAAGTCTTCAAGGAGTGTTTGTGAAATGCTATTAGGCCCACAACATGATTCTTAGGATGTCCTGTGCAGGGCTTGGAGTTGGACTAAATGATCTGGATGGGCTTCTTCCAACTCAGCTTATACTGTGATTCTGTCTTTCTATGACCTCTCCTGTGGCTCTGCAGTTTCATCTATGAACAGATGGCAACACATGCAAACCAGCTGGACCTTAATGCATAGGCTCCCCTTACAGCAAAACCAGCATCAAACATCAAAGGAAAATCGTGGTCTCATTACTTAAGAGAGCAGTAATGTGTGGTCCACTCAACAGATGTTTTGCCTAAAAGAAGCAAAAGAGAGAGCATAAAATTAAATTGCATTAATCTTGCATCATGTCAGTTATGTCTGTTCTTCCCATGACCTGTTATATCTAAATTAATCAACTGTTTGGATGGTAGAGATAAAATACCATTCTTGGTCAATCTGTCAGTGATATAAACAATGCACTCTTTTGTTTGATTGTATGGAAATAACTTCAAAGAGACACCCAGACAGCAGCTAACTACAGGAGAAAAAGGTTCTGGAAACGGTTCACTTTTGGTATGACATGCAAACCTTACATTTTAGCTGGTGTTTCTAATACTAAATGGATGCTTACATGCACAAATTGTATCACTCAACAAAGTGTAGAAAAACTACAGAAGAAATATCTATATGCTTGATTCCATCTCTTCTTCCATACAAGAGAAAAAAAGTAGAAACTTAATTCTATCTCCATGTATTCAAAAGGCACATGAATCAAAAACCTAAATGTGGCTGTAAAACTTAAAACACCTGCAAATAATTTTGTGAATTCATCACTACAGGAAGAACATTTACCAACAGAGAAGACAGACATAACTACAGAGACAAGTGGACATGTGTAAATAAATACTTTCAAATATACTGACCTTGCCATTCAGCTGTCCCCTCTTTTTAAATAAAGTCTAGTTTTCCTCCAATGATCAGTCCCATCCTTACTATTGCATTTGAAGATTTTTCTTTAAGTCTATAAATATATATAAGGAAAATGCAGGAGAAGATAGGACTGGCTTTTGGGGCAGTCCTAGAAAAAGCACATCATTAGCAAAGCAAAACCTGGTGAGATGAATCCTGTAACTGGGGTGCCTTGCTGGAGGGCTACAGCCCCCTTCAGGATGCATAGGAAGGGCAGGTAAGGTGAAAGGGTGGCATTTTATGTAATGGATGTATGGCTCTTGCAGCTGGAGGTGACACTGTGGAGACACTTTATGTAAGAATGAAGGGGAAAGAAAACAAAGAGAGCACAGGAAGAGCAGATTTCAGGGTGCAGAAGGGTATACTTAGTAAGGTCTTCTGAGGATTTGCTTTTGAATTTACTTGGGTCCATGAAGGCTGGTTGCTTTTCTGCCAGCTCTTATGAGTGACAATTTAATAGAACTAGGCAATTTCAAAGTGGCAGAAATCAAGCTAGCATGGCAGAACACCAGCTTGGCTAAGCAGGGATTTGCTTCTAGAACTTAGGCAGAAAATTAAGGTGCACAGACATTGAAAACAGGGACAGGCAACACAGGACAACTATAGCAATGCTTGTTCCTTATTGTACAGAGAAATTGTGTTTCTCCTGCATGCAAGACCAATTGGAGTTCAGGTTCTTAGCACTGTGAAGGACAAAAAAAAGGGTTTTACAAGTATTTGAAAAGCTAAAGGAGGATCAGACATAACACTGGTCCGTTGCTTGACAAGTTTGGTCATAAATAGGGACACAGATAAAACAAAAACATTAAAGCCTTTTTCAGCTCTTGTCTTCAACACCAGTGGTGGGCTCGGGTGTCCCCAGAGTCCAGCGTTGGAAGACCATGACTGGGGGCAAGATACACTCTCTATCAACTCCATGCTTGTTCAAAACTTGCTTCCTCACATAAATCACTCCAGGGGTACCGAGAGAGCCGGCTGATACCATCACATGATTTCTCTCCATTATTTTCAACATCTTGGGCGTCTGGAGATGTCTCAGTGGACTGGAAACTAGCCTTGCCCAAGTTTTCAAGAAGGGAAAGAAGGAAGGCCAGAAATTACAGGCCTGTCAGTCTCACAGTGCCTGCTGAAAATATGGAGAAGATTAATATTGGAGCTACTGAAAAACACTTGAGAAGCAACAAAATCATTGGTCACAGCCAGCACAGGTTAACAAAAGGAATGTGCTGCTTAACTACGTTAATTTCCTTTTATTTCCTTAGTAGTTGACTAAAGGAAGCCAGGAAATGTGTGTGTTTTTTAATATTAGTAATGTCTCTCACAGTTATCCTTACTGATAAATTGGCCAGAACACAGCTGGACAAGTCAATAATACTTTGGGTGAGCAATTGTCTGATGGGTTGGGCTCAAAGGATTTTATTAATTGGGGTTAGAACAAGTTGGCATTTAGGGCCAGTGCTCTTTAATATCTGGACACAGGAATCAAATGGAAATTCATTTAATGATTTTGCCTACCATACTAAACTGGGAGTAACTGTGAACTCCTTTGAGGGTAGGGAGCTTAAGAGAGAGCTTAGGATGGGCTAGAGAGCTGAGCAATCATAAACCATATGAAATTTAAAAAGAGCAAGTGCTCTTTTTTCTGCATCTAAGACAGAAAATTCCTGGGTGTATGTACAAACTGGGGGATAAGAGTCAGGGAAGCAGCCCAACAAAAAGAGACTTGGGGATTTGGATTGGTGGCAAGTTGAATGTGAGTGAGCAGTGTTCTGTGGCAGTCAAAAGGACCAACCATTCCCAGGAAGTTATCAAGCGCAGAATCACTGGCTGGTCAAGGGATGTGATTGTCCCACTCTATACTGGAGTGGCCTCATCTTGAATCTTGTGTCAATTCTGGGCACCTCAATGTATGAACATCAAATTCTGGAGTATATTCAGAGCAAGGTGACCAAGCTGAGGGTAAAAGGACTCAAGAGCAGGACTTAACAGTATCATTGGGGTCACTTGGCTTGTGCATATTGGAGAAATTAAGACTTGGAGGGAACCCATTGAAGTGTAGCAGTGAAAGGGGAGATGCTGACTTCCTCTCTCGGGGAGCCAGAGCGACTTTAGAGGAATAAATCTGCTTAAAAGGAAGTTCAGATTGGTTTTTAGGGAAAGATTCTTCACTGAAAGCATTGTCAGTCACTGAAACATGCTCTCTGGGAAGCGGTCACAGCACCAAGTCTATCAGAGTTCACAGAGATTATGGATAATGCTCTAGTTGTATGGTTAGTTCTGAGAGGAGCAGGGAGATGCATTCAGCGATGATTATGGATATCTTCTGATCTGAAATATTCCACATTTCTGTGATTCTATGAATAAATGTTTTGCTGTTACTTATGTGTACAGTGTTTGAATGTTTCAGTGAAGGCACTTGAGCTTCTCTCCCAAGATACCTTCGAAGGCAGCAAAAATGGTAAGGAGTGTGAAGAACCACTACAAGGGAAGAACTAGGATGCTGAGGTATGAATAGGATTGGTCTGAATACCAGCATGAAGACTTTGAAGGTCTAGGAACTGGGCGAAGGTCTCTGGGGGTCTGGGTCCTGGATGCAGAGGGAGAAGTGAAGGATCTTCCTTGGGATGCAACCTACATTATAGTCCTGGATGAAGTAACACACATACACAAAGCTGGCACTTTTATCTACCTATTAGAGAGGAAAAGAGCCAGTAGATGGCACTCCAGTATATCTAACACTTCCTTGGGGTTGACAAGGCATTTTACCACCTGCTGTTTTACTAGCCTGAGGGATGCTGTGTGCTGCTTCCCGTTTGCAAAGGAGAATCAGAATCTTTTAGTGATGTTGCAAACGCACATGCAGGAAAGAGGCATCTCCCTAGCAGTCAGCATAAGAGTTCCAGGAAGTCTCCACAGTCCCCAGGGTGCTCATGGACCCTGTGGCCTCTACACTGAACCACACTTCACTTCAGCTGGACAAGCTACAGAAATCAGTTAGTCAAGTTGTTCACGGGAACTAGAATCATCTAGGACTTAACAGAGGAAAGTGTTTCAAAAAAATGGCAAGAGGATATTTGTGCTGTGAATACACAGACCCTTCTTGTCTTCTGACAGGATTCAACATTTTGCAGTGTTTCCTTAAGGAGTGTTCTTTTACCAGCATTGGTGGGTTCAAAATTATGCTGGCCATTACTTTTTTCTCCTGTGGAGCAGCACTGGTTGGGCTATACTGAAGTAGTTAAATAGGCAGAAGCAATTCACTTCAGATTCAGCCTATTGTGCCTGGCCACATACCTAGCCAAAGGTATAGCCAGATAGCACTGGCTTCACTACACCTTTCCAATGAGCTCTGATACCTTTAATGAAGAAACTGACATTAAAATGCTCATGAAGTTCAAGTATTTCTTGAATTTTGTGCTTTGTGTAGTGGATCAATAAAAAAAAATCGGGAGGGAATGAGGTTTTTGTCAAGCATAGTGTTTCTTCCAAATTCTTTAATACAATATATCATGCCTTGTCCTTTTCATTTTTTATTTTAATAATGAGGTCCTGCTGAAGGCTTAAATCCTCTTTAAATTTTTGTCTTGTTCTAATTGTAAAGAATATTTTTCATTTTCTTCATTTAAACACAAGTTATCAATTTAAGTCAGAGAAACAGAGCAGCGGTGTGGAGTGGTGCTGCTTTAAACTAAAGTTGCCAGAAGATGGGAACCTCAATCTATCCCATTCCTACTAGTCTTATGTCAGGATCAGCAACAGGTACTCACAGTCTACAGAGGAATCACAGATCAGCAGGAGAGCTGAAACAGTTCAAAAGAATTCCAACCACTGCAGTTAGTAAATCAGCCTCATAGGGAGTCATACCTAAGTGCCTCCATGCAAATGCACACAACATGGGGAACAAACAAGAAGAATTAGAGATATGCTTGTGTCTGCAGGACTGTGATCTTACTGGAATCACAGAGATGTAGTGAGATGACTCCTATGATTCATTCCAGTGTTGGAATGGAAGGACACAGGCTGTGCAGGAAGGACAGGCAGTAGAGATGAGGAGGGAGTGTCTCTCTTCATGTCAGTAACCTGGTGGAGTACATGGAGCTCTGTTTAGGGATGGATGAGGGACCAACTGAGAGCTTGTGGGTCAGGATTAAAGGGAGGGCAGGGACAGGTGACATAGTGTGGGTCTGCTACAGGCTGCCTGACCAGTGAGACCAAGTGGATGAGGCCCTCCACAGACTGACAGGAGCAGCCTCACATTCTTCTGAATGTCAAGTCCTGGTCCTCATGGGGGACTCCAAACACGCTGACATCTTTTGTAGGGACAGTACAGAAGGGCACAGGCAACCAGGAGGCTCCCAGCATACACTGATGACTTCAGCCTTCTTCAAGTGAGAGAAAAGCCAACAAGCAGAGGAGCTGTGCTGAACTTTGTTCTCAGCAACAAGGAGAGGCTGACAAGGAAGGTGAAGCTCAATGGCAAGATCCTTGCAGCAGTGAGGATTACAAGAAGCAATCTCACTGCCCTGGACTTTAGGAGTGATGTAGCCTTACAAAAAGGAAGTCTGGCAAAAATTCCAGGGAGCCTGTGTATATGAGACAGAAGCTCCTGGAAAAACTCAAACACAAAAAGGAAACCTACAGAGGATAGAAACCAGGATAGATAACCTGGGAAAAATAAGGGTTGGGAAATCTACAGCCATGATAGAATTAAACCTTGACAGGGACATCAAGACCAACAAGAAAAATTCCTACAAGTATCCTGGTGGTAAAAGGAAGAGTAGGGAAAATGGTGGACCCACTTAGGAAGGAAATTGGAGACCTGATTACCTGGGATATGAAGAAGACAGAGGCACTCAACAAAGTTCTGCCTCAGTCTTCACTGTCAAGTACACTAGCCACTCCACCTGAGCTGAAGAAGGAAAAGGCAGGGGCTGGGAGAATGAAGAGCTGTAGAAGATCAGGTTCAAGCCATCTAAGGAAGCTGAAGCTGCACAGGCCTGTGGTACCCAATGACATGCATCCACAGATCCCCAGGAAACTGGCAGATGAGATGTCTAAGCCACCATATGTCAGGTTTGAATGGCTAGGTAGGGCATAGTTTGTTTGCTTCCAACCAAGCCTTGGTTGGAAGGTGGTAGATAACACAGCAGTGTTTTGGCTGCTGCTGAGCAGGGCTGGCACAGCAAGAGTGCTCCCTCTCCGACATTCTCTCCCCATCAAGGGGCTGGAGTGAGCAAGGTCCTTGGAGGACACACAAGTAATCTGCCTGATCAAAAATTAAC
Organism: Taeniopygia guttata; assembly: GCF_048771995.1. Classification (NCBI taxonomy): domain Eukaryota; kingdom Metazoa; phylum Chordata; class Aves; order Passeriformes; family Estrildidae; genus Taeniopygia; species Taeniopygia guttata. The sequence goes on along the minus strand of NC_133063.1, from coordinate 16,845,144 downwards.
CAAAGGGATATTCCATACCAAATGACATAATCTCAGCTATAAGAGCAAAGGAAAGGGGAAGGAAGGCATTCATTATTTACAGTATTTGTCTTCTGGAGTAACTGCTACATATGCTGAAGCCCTGCTTCCTGGGAAGTGGCTGAGCATTGCTTACTGATGGGAAGTAGATAATAAACCATTTTTCTTTTTCTTCTTGTGCCTGCACAAACTTTCACTTTGTTTCAGTCAACTGCCTTATCTTAGCCTATGACTCATTTTCTTATTTTCTCTACCCTGTCTAGCTGGGGAGGGGAACAATAGAGGAGCTTGGTGGGTGCATGGCATCCAGCCAAGGTCAACCAATCACAATCCTTTTTGATTCCCCATGTGGGGCTTGAGGGGTTTGAGACAATGGCAGATTTGATTGGGATGTAGTAGATGGAACTTACATTCAGCTAGTGCTAATTCAGCTAGAAATGAGCAGGCTCCTGTGCTTGCCATGGGGCTCTATTTCCTGTCTGAATATTAGAGTCTAGCACTGGTCAGTGGCCACTTTTTGCCTTTGCTGCTGCAGTACTGCTCATCACCTTCCTATGTTCTGCCTGGGAACACTGTGGTTATGACCCTGGTGAAGCTCCTGCACTGGCCAGTGGCCAGTGTGGTGCTGCTGCTTTCTGTGCTGGGATACTGGAGAGGATGGAGCTCCATGTGGAGAGTGGAAAGGACAGTGATGTAAATGAGACCATGATGGAGAAGAGATCTTTCTGCAGCCCATAGAGGACAAGGATGTAGACTGTGCTACTGGTGAACTCTGGAAGGAACCCAAGCTGAAAACAAGGGGAGGGGTTTGCTGCAGGATTAAACCAGATAACTCAGTCTAAAAGGAACAGGGGTGGAGAATGTAATGGATATAGCTTTAAATTATTGTAATTAATTATTTGAGTTGCATGTTTCAGGACTTATGATAAGAGAAACTTCATGAACCAATGGAGGAGAACCCTTACAAGAAGCATTAGCAGTGCAGCAGTGACCCAACCTGACGTGGTGTTGGTGCTTAGCAAGCCCATGCAACACGCCACCTCTCCTGTCCTGAGGAACACTAAAACAGATGGAGCCCAAAGTCATGAACTAATATAATTCAACAGACATTTGGTAGACATTTTATGTATGTTTTTCAGAGGTGGTCCATAGACTAAGAGAGAAATATGTGTGTATATTTTATAAAAGAATAGGAAGTGGGGTGGTCATTACTGGGGTTGTGTCGGACCTGATGCCAATTTTATGTACTCTAAAGAACATACTCTAGTAAACTGTGAAAATCAATACCTTGAGATACTGTGACAGGACACTTCGTCTGTACAAGCTAGGTTCTGTATACAAACTGTAGTCAGTATTCCTCATCCAGCAAGTTTCCAGTCTGGTTATACTGGTGAGTAACAAAATTTTGCAATTCATTTGTTTCTTCTTTTATTTCTATTCTGCGTCTTCTATTATCATTTCATAGTGTTTTTCTAGGAATTAATTGAAGCATACAGTAATGTAATTTTTTTTTTATCAGATTCTGTGACCATAAAATGAAAGTATATCAAGCTTCTCAAGGACTACAAAGAGTCACTGTTGACCAGAGCCAGCAGACTACTGTAGAGGTTGTCCAGATGACTAGTGGAGACCCTAGCCCAGGTGAACATTGAAGCACATGCTCATGTGAAGCATTTCAGCAGTCTCATCCACGAAAAAAATTGGCCATTACATGCTTAAGTGACTAATCATGTTTCTTCTTACCAAATGGCAAAAGCATGAGGTGCTTGCTTCTCAGTAAAGCCAGAGGCAAAACCCCCATCAAGAACAGACCATGTCAAGGCCAGTGACTAGAGAGCACCCCAACCATTTGCTTCAAAGAGTATTCAAATCAGACACTGGAGGTTTGTGGAAGTCCCCACACACATGACAGGACCCTGTTGCAATTAATCATGTCATTATTCTGGTTTTGGACATCTAAATCCCTTGAAATACAGTTTTGAACCTATACAAGTTATGTAATTCAGTAGTGAGAAAATCTCAGCTCTTTTGTGGCCATTTTTTTCTTTATTTTAATGTTTTTCTCAGTTAGACTTTATGCTTAACCGAATATATATTTCTGAATTAATTAATTAGCAGCTTAGTCTCTTATATGAGATTTACTCCAGCTAATTTTCACTCCTTTTTCTTCTCTTATAATTTAGTTTTAAAAAATAAAATGTTTTTAGACACATCACATATTTTCAACCAAAAAGATTGACTTGTGATGAGATTAAACTAGAATAGATTTTATTATTTTAATTTTTGGTACTAATATGCTACTTTTTTGGGGTTAATTTTTAAAGTTAAAATTTCATTAGCATAATTATATAATGCAGATGAGAAAAAAATAATACAGAATTCCTTTTTTTTGATGATAATAGTTAAATACAGTATGTGTATACATATCTCAAATTTCCATATACTAAGGAGATAACATAATAAATGTATCTTTTCGTATTCTTTTTGTACAGTAGGGAACAGAGATGATCCTCCCTCAACAGCAGCCTTATTGGCGTGTACAGCAGTTGATGATAGTTTCTCTGTTGGTTTTACATTGATCATTAAAGAAATAACTTATTCATATACGCACACTATTTGCAACCTGGATTCTGTTCCTGTCAGCGTAATTAAATCCTTACTGTCAGCAGGTCAAACAAACTATCACAGGGCACACTGGTAGTGCAAGATTACCAGTGATCAACCCTGGGTTGTTTTTATAGAGGGTATACTCAAGAAACTGCTGCCTTCTTAATTGGCAGGAAGCACCAGAACAAAACCATAACCAGGAGTTATGGTTTGTGCTCTGTCCCTGGTTTCTCATGATTTAGACAGCAAACAGTCCAGCATTTAGGTTTTGGTTCATCACAACAAAAAAATTATGCATTTTGTATCATGGCTCTCTTTATATGTGCTGGTTTATTGTGAGTCAATGTAAAGAGAACAACCATGGTAAAATGTGTTTCAGATTAATTATCAGCTCCTGACATTGTGCTGGTTACACCATTTAACTGCACTGATCACTGCTAGATATGACAAGTTCACATATCGTAGTGTTTATACAGCACCCCATCGTTTAAAAATGGAAGCTGCCCTTCCTGTTTTTAACCACACTGATCTGTCATGTGAGAGCTGTGCCACTCTGGTAGAGGGTGCCAAGTGTATCTAAGTTACTCATTGCCTCGTGAGCCAAGAAAACATTGTGCTGGACTGTCCGTGCCCTGACAGAGGCCTCACCTAAATCAATTCTTGGTGAGCTGAGGCTATGGGGACATTCTACAGATAGTTTCCATAGCAGAGGCATCTGTGAGGGCAAATAAAGTCCTTTAGACACCTTTGTTGTTCTTCAGGACAGAACAGAGAGCTCAAAAGAAAATATTTATTAAAATGTAGAACAGCCAGTGAGACTCACATGTTTAAGTAGAGTGGCTCTTAACACCCACTGAAGCTAGTGGGACTGAAGTAGAGGAAGTTTCCAATGACATTCTCATCTGACAACCCAAACATGGAGCCACACTGAATTAGTGGGCTCTCATGAAAACATTGGCACTAACAATTAGTATCACACTCCAACATGAGTCACAAGTACTAAAACATCTGTAGGGAAGGCTTCTTGCAAGACTGAGGTAACTTCTGAAAACCATTCCATCTAGATTTTGTAATTTCCTTCTACCTCACAGAATTCCTAAAACATAATGTATGACTTAATGCTAAGAGTCCATACAGGAATTCTGCATTAAAATATTTCCCCATGACAAAGGGCGAAGTCACCTATCAGAGATGGAAAAAACCTGCTGTTCCCATCAATGTCAATACCCAGATCATACATGAACATGTTAGAAACATTTTACATGAGTGAGCAGAGATTAGTATTTTTTTAAAGCATTGGGAAATTTTAAATCCCCTGTCATTCTTGCCATCTTCAAAAATATTCCTAGGACATTATTCAAAGAATTACTCCACTCTTCTTATGGTTTGCTATTTCCAAATAGGTTTTGTACTTTTGCATAAATATAAATAAGAACAGCTCTCCTGGACTGGACTGAAGGTCCCTCCTTGTGGCTATAAACTCGATGGCCACATCAGCACATCCAGCTGTGGAAGACAGGCATCTCTGACTCTTCCCTCTAGTGCAGTCCTCACAGCCTCTCACCTTTTCCAGTTCACAGACCTCTCAAACCTGACACAGTCACTGTGCATTAGCCAATCCTTCAGAGAATTCTTTTTCATTAATTTATTTATCAACCTGTGCATGATTTAGGTGCCCTTTCGTACCTTGACCCCTATCAGCCTGATGAACCAGCGGCTCCACATTGTTGATTCCTCCCAACATTCATTTTAGAAGAGACAGCAAACAGATGTCCCTGCCTGATATATTGCACTCTGGGAAAATCCTGCTTGATAGAGCCTCTGAAGTTTTCTCTTCCTCTTGTTCCCATCTCTCCACCTTGGGTGGTCTCCCTGACTGAGACTCAGTGTCCAGGTACTAAAACAAGTTCCCTCTGTTTGCATGCATAGATGCTGTCTCTGTGTATGCCTCAGGACCGCAAAAATATTTTTGAGACTCCAGACTGAGAACCACTGCACAATACACAAAAAATCCTTGATCTATTCCAGAGACTAGCTCTGCTCTCAAATGCTCAGAAGCATGTCTCTGCTTAATCAGATCTGGCACCTGTTGTTACTCCTTAAATCAAGTGTTCAACAATTCCACAACTGATTTTAAAACCAAGTCATCACAGAACAAGAAGTCAGGTGCTCAAATCTGTGTCAGAATTTCAAAGCAAATATTAAGCAACATAAGAAATTACTCAATCATGTTATTACAGGGCTTCTCAATGGTGCACCTAAACGAAGTGAACAAAAACAGGAAGAGAAGAATGAGCTGCTTTCCAATGATTTTTGCAACTCAGATGAAATAGCAGTATCTGCTTCATCACATGTGAAGCTGCCATCAGAGCCGCATCTTGCAGGATCTTCCCCATCAGTAAGAAATCATCCTCTACAACAAACTACTTCCCCTATCTGCTCTGGACTGTGCAAGAAATTATTCAGATGCTTATAACACTGTGGCTGAAAATCCTGTGAACTTTCTTGGGAAAAAAAAAAATGAGTAGTGAATGAGTTTAGCACAAAAAGGTCTTCTAGGCCCTTTAGCACATTTTTATTTCTCATTTCCAGATGATATTCTGGACTTGCAAACAAAGCAATCAGGTAGCTCAGGAAGTGTCAGGTTTCCTACTGACCTATTTTTAAACAAAGGAAATATATATCCCTGGAGCTGATATCATAAGATGCTCTCAATTAGTCTGCATATTAAATAAACCTAGTGGGGGGAATACAGAAAATATCTGCTTTCTATGCACTCTGTAATTACCTATTATGTCATTGATAACAAAATATGTCTTCTCATGCTCTAAATTACTAAAGCTGATCTCAGTGTTAGCATGGAGAAAAGTGTGGTCATTGCTGCCATCCTTCCTTCCCTCTCTAGACCATGTCTGGCTGCAGGCTCCCTGGGAGTATTAGACAGGACAAAGCAGAGGCACCAGTCATGTTTCCCTGCTTTGTATTGGGATTGAGTTTAAAGTAAAGCTGAATTATTAAGGCAGGGCTATCTCCAAAGCAAGTTAGTTGGTAGTAGCTAAAAGAAGAGGAAAAGTGAAGATGTTTTACAATATGATATGGACAAGAAAAGGGCTCTAATGAAGCCACTAGTCTTGGTGTGATTTAGTTTTGTTGAAAAGTTCACATAGCTGAGCTAAGCAAAACTAATTCTTTTTGCAGGAGCTGAGGACTCTGCACACAGTAATCTCTTACTCATTCTACTGAATTTGGTCCTGCAGGACAGGACAGCAGAGACAACCAGGGTTAAGGCAGTAGCTCTTGTTCTCAGTATACCTGAGCTTGAAAATTCTTCTCTATGAAAAGCCCAGTTTCCCTCTTTTTTAAGCACTCATGCTGAACGGGGCTAATACATTTGTGGTCATATGATGCACCTTTTTCTTCTTGTGTTTTCCAGTATGACTCTAATACTAACAATTTTAATTTGCAGACCTTATAGCATTTAGTAAATTATTTTTAGAAAGCCTGAAGAACCCATATGCGTTTGAATTTATTCACTAGATCTTCAGCTATCTGATTTAGACACTCTCTGCTAAAATAAATGAGGGATAGTATTTTGTAATGTGCCAAATGTTATGACACAGAAAACTTCTGTTAAAAATATGCCTGAAGCAAGCCTTCTAATAATGTTCTTAAAATAGTGTCTGATTTCTCTGAGATAAAGCCCTTACCTCTTTGGTAGAAGACTGAGTGCTCAGATTTTTCGCTGTCGTGTGATCTGTAAGAAATCCCCACCTACAGACTAGACTAACAAGATAAAGAAAAATTACAGGGAGGGTGAAGCTGAGACCTTTATTATATTGCTGAGATACTATTGTGAAGGAAAGGATGTAAATTGAAAAAGACAGTAAAAGGCCACATGGTTCTCTAGGCACAGGCATGAGGAGCACACAGATCTGTCCTAGATACCTGTATAGTCCCGAATCAATCTTATCCTTCAGACCGTTTTCCATTGTCCCTCATCAGCTGGGTAGGAAGACCTAAAATTTACAACAGAAATTGACATTTCTGAGACTCCGGAAAAATATATAAAGAGTTTCACTTCACAATGTCTTCCTGTCCTGTTAAGAATACAGAAATTATCAGGCCATACTTGTTTGCAGCTTCAAATAAGTAAACAATTCCATTGGTAAACAGAGTTATGGTTCTGCTCTCCTTTAATTCATCCAGCCTCCAAAGGAAATTATTCCTTCTATTAGTGATTTTGTAAATTGTCTTTTTTTTTTTTGTGTCATATTTTTGAAATACTACTCACATGTAAAATTGCTCCATGCCCTGACTCAGATATTACAAACCAAAGTGCATCTTCATTTCCTTGTATTTGCCAAGTCTGAATTAATGCAAGATAAATTATCCCCAAATCATAAGTTTGTTTTAAAACTTGATATAGCTACATTTCAACAAAACCTCTAGTGTGTAGAGTATTCATAAAAACAACGTGTCAAATTTCTCCAGATTGTATTTCACTGAAGTCACAGCAATTATTAAGGTTTTATCTCTTTTGTAAAGCCACAGAAATGGACTCACTAGGACACTGGTAGGGAAGGGCAGCGGTGCTCAGTGGTGACCCTACCTGAGCTGTACTGGATGACAATTTCAGTTCACAAAAGCACGTCACAGGGGAGGAAGCCTTTCACACCCTGAGAGTATGTCTATTTAATATCAAAGCAGCTCATCTTTTCTCTATCATAGTACCATTGACAAAGCAGTCACATTGAATGGAACCTAAAACTATACAATTAATTTACCTGCATTAAAAAATGAAACATACTCAGAGGGAAAAAGAAAAGAGTATTACCATTATTTAGAGAATGGCAATGCTGGATAAGGGAACACATAGCTGTACATTTAAGTCAGCAGAGAACAAATAAAACCCCAAGTAATTCTTGTGAATTAGGAAGCGCATCACACTTCCTACCTTCTATTGTCAAGAGCCATCTGAAATGCTTTCTTGTATATATAGCTTCTGACAAAAGTACCTTTAGAAAGTTTTTCTCTCAAGAACATGACCACCTCACTTGAAAAATTGGTTTTCAAGTACAGGACAGGTTTTAGAGCTGCTACATTTTTGTGAGTAGCAATCATTTCACAGTTTTTTCTGAATGAGGAGAAATACTGTGATTCAAACTGCTAGTATTCCTTGTATTTTTGGATGTTTACAAGTTTCTGTCTTACAAAAGATTATTTCATTTCTGTGTTTGGAAAGACCAGACTTCCTATCTCTTGTTGATCTTATTTTCATCAAAGACATTCATCTACGGAGAGATCAAGTAAATCCATTTGAAAAATAAACACGATTATTTGATAAACACTGTCCAAACAGACCACAGAAAGAAAATTACAAGAGCAAGTGAATTATTACAATAGAAAATTGCACCTTCTAAATATTAAATATCAGTTGGATATTAGCTATTAAAAAACTCTCCAAAGCAGGTTCATTTGTGTTTGTCCATAAAAAACACTGGTGGTTCCCACCACTCCTTCACCAGTGTTCCGTTTTGTGAATCCTGTCCAAAATGTAGTCAGGCTAGGGACAGAAGCGACCACTTCAGTCCAGGCTGAAATCCGTCTCATAAACTTTGCATACTGAGTTTCAACTGTTGTGTACCACACGCCTTTTTCTGAGCTAACAGAAATACCATGTCTGATCTGCAGCCTGAAGGAAGTGGTGGATAGCACTTACTGAAGTGCCTGCTCTGAAAAGTGGTGAAAATTAATATGACTTTATTCTTCACTTACAGAATGTTAAGGTTTACCTTTAATAGTGTTCATTAACATAATGAGAATAGCTATGGGACATGATATCCAGCCTGGGCCCAGCCTCCACAGCATCCTTGTTTCAGCTCTTCTATTAGTAATTTTATAATAAAATAATTAAGATAATTAATAATAATAAAGATAATTAAGATAATTTTGTTCTGAAATATTTTTTCTGTCTTTTTTCCAGCTTTTGTCGCAGAGGAGCTCTGTAATCTCAGCCACTGTATGATCTGACAGCCAGTGACATCTTTACAACTGAGAGGGTATGTAACTAAATTGAGCTAACCCCCTTCATAAAGGCGAATTTGGCTTGGAAATTCATTTCATCTGTGACAAAGAAGGGTGGATTTAAAGCTATTCAAGCATAGGCTGAGAATAAAGGCAAGGGGTAACAGCCTTTAACAACAGCACCACTGCTAAAAGAAATGCTTGTTAAGTCAAAGTTTCTTTATGAAAAGTACCGTTCATCAATTTTTTTTCCTCTTTTTCAAAGACCAGTTATGAATTTGTATGCTATGCAAATGCAGCCATGATCAATTGGCTAAAGAACTACATATTTCTATTGTTTACTAGGAGTCCATAACAGGTGGAATAAAAAAAGCAGAACAAAACTTGAAATGTAATGTAATTACATACTTCAAAAAAACCCCAGCAATTATAATCAGCTCTAGTCAACAGGCTGAAAAATGTTCTACATGTCTTCTACATGTTTCCTCAAGTGGCAAAACTGAAGAGCCTCAAGATCTTCAACAGTATTACTCTCTGTGGAGAAAAAATTAACTGGATGGGTTTTTTTAAGTTGAAAAACCAGTGGAAAGCTTTTGAGACATTTGAGCTTCTTCTAAATATCACACATAGGACAGGGAGGGAAAAATAAACTCCAAGTGATCAATTATTTATTTATTTACTCTACAGAAAAGAGAACTGCTAAAGAAAAACAACAGTGAAGATCACAGTAGGAAAACAATAAATCAATTAGTAGCTTCTTAAAGAGGAAAACACCTACACAAACTGGCACTACAATTTGCAGATTTGACCTCAATTACTATCTCTGCCTATTGATCAGAAATTAAACCTAACATCACAGGTGCATTTGCAGAGAAAATGGGTTCTTCTCACAGCTAGTAACCTAGAAAATGTAACAATGTAAATGAATTGGTTTTTCTATTCTTAGGCATCCAGTAAAATCTTCTGCAGCAGTAAAAAATGTCCTGTGTTTTGTACCTATTTTTCTCCGTATAGAGTGGAAGTGCAGTGATGATAGTTACCAAGCACGTTGCCCTTCCTGTTCTAAATGAGTTATCTTTATCTTCCTCATCTTTACTCATCCTTGCAACACCAGCTCCTTTTGATGATAGACTAATTACCAGGACTATTTGGTAATGCATCTGCTTATTAGCACTGACTAAAAGAGCAATGGTAATATAAAGGGCCTTGCTGTGTGCAAACAGCACCTGTTTTTTCTACTGTTTTTAAACCCGTATAGACACTCAGGAAACCCAGCCTTGAGTGTAAGAGTCCTTCAGTGAGTGGTTGTTTGATAAAAATATGTTTGATTCCATGTGGACTTTCTCTCTTACATTTTGCTTTCCATCATCTTTCTAAGATTTCAAGGAAACAGATTATTAGCCTGTATTTAATTTATCTAAGCATTGTTTTGGCAACCAAATCCATTCGATTTGAGTATTTTAACTTAGATTTCATTCTCATCTTGGCTGAATATGGCAAATGCAATTAAATATGAATAAACTGTCAGGAAACAGCAGAAAACTCACATCATATGGGGATAACTTATTTACAGGAGACTTTTGTTTGATATTCCTGACACACAGATTGCTCAGGAAAAACAAAAAACCCAAGCTATGTTACCATTCTCTGCCACCTACAAACACTGCAAAACAGATTACAGGAGCACTCTCCTGTCCATTCAAAATTGGTTTATCCAGCCAGCCAATTTGAGTTGATCTACCTGACCTTTCCTCATATGGATGATTCACAGCTCATGAGATTCCTTCAACTAGAACAGCCTTTTATTGGCTGATGACAGCAAAACTGGCTCTTCACCTAATAGAGAAATGTCCAGAAGTAGGCAAACATCCGTCTGGATGATTCAGAGCTTTGGGGATGATAGACCCCAGCAGCTGCTGACCAAAGTACACTACCTACCACAAATGCCAAGAAAAAGCACCGGTAGAAAGACAGATCCTCCCCAGTAATATAAACCCACATTGTTTCAGATCCCAATAGACTAGACAAGACCCTAAATGAGAATCTTGAAATTAATAGTACATTATACAGCAGGCACCTCCAGACAGTCACAGATTTGTCAAGCAAATGTGGTAAGAGCATTACAATAGAATACAACAATATAAAAGTGTAAGGAGGCAGAGTGAGCAGTCACTGTTTTTAATTACCTGGAAAACTTTTCGGTTATTTGTTTTCATTATTTTGGGGGAGACAAAATATTTGCGATCCTTAAATCTGTAAACCCTGAACACCAAATTCACTACAGAAAAGAATAAGTCCTTCCCAGGCAGGGTATACTTTTAAGGTACCTCAGACACTTAATTCTTTAGAGAAAAAAAGGTTCAATAAACTAAAAATATATTACTATTAGTATTATAAGCATTTTGATAGCATCACAAGTAAATGCTGCTCTACCAAGGCTTCTTTGGGCAAGCCCTGCACAGGCCATAAAATTCTTGCCTTGAGGAGACCGCAACCAAACTTCATTTACTCTTGAAAGCAATTGTGATACACTATTGTTCTTTACACAGCTTAAAAGATGCATACTCTAATAACCAGAGTAAATAAATGGCTGATTTGGCAGTCCTTTCTTATCCAGAAAGCAATAGAGTTGGCCATTGGATATAAGCTTAGAAATATAATGGGGTGCACAAAAATTTTACTAAATGTTTTCGCATAAGTTTAAGAATCTCAGCAACATATTATAACTAGCCTTTTTTTCTTGCCTCATTTTCTCCTCTCCTACCAACAACTTTATTGGTTTTATTTTTAAGAAAGCGTTCCTTTCAACCGATATTTGTAATATAGTAATACTTCTAGCAGAATCTTTGATTTAAAAAAAAGCATGAGACTAGTTATAGATATAGTCATGAATCCCTTTCTGCAGCACTTTTGAATTAAGTATAAGTAAGCCACCATGGCAAGATGCAGTGAAATCCCTGCAATGATTCCTCAGTGGGCCCTACTTCCTCTCCCACTCTCACTGAGGCACAAAAGATCTTCCAAATAACCAAGACTTTTTTCAAAGAGCAGTAGGAAAGGATGCAAAATGGAAGGAAGAAAAAGTAGGCTGGAGACATTCAGAAAGTAGTTTTAACAGCCTTTGGAACAAATTAAGATCCTTGTCCCTGGTTGTTTGATATGAACATCTTTCCTCTATAGACAAGGTCTGCACAGAAGCACTTGTAAAAGTGAGGAAGGTACAGATGACTCACCTAGAACAGAAACAGTGATGTGGTCAGTGAGTTGTCTATTTGGCTTCACAACTTCCTGCCTTTTTTAAGCGCAAGACCTCTCCAGATCCTCCCAGGGTACGACATGCTCCTTCTCGTGCCTGTGTACATGTCTAAAGGTGATTTGCCTCTGAAAACAGGGAGGAGTTTGGTAGTAATTTTAGTGGTAGATTACTTGCACTAGTGTTCTCACTATTACTGTACTAGTGGGTTAGGACTGCAAAATGAAAATGTGTCATGGCACAGAAGAAATGAACATGTAGGCTCTATTTGCTATATTTTATTTGTTATTTACATTTGCAATGTGTCTTGCTGTTCTTGGCTCTGTTTCTCCTTGAAATTACAGGATTTTTTGGGTTTGCATTTATTTTTCCATTTTCACAGTTTTGTCAGTGTGTCTCTCTACATTCATCATCTCTCATGACACTCTGCTAAGCAATCATTCATTTCTCTGTGACTGGCAGTTTCGCACAAAGGCATTTATATATCTTTCTTAATAGCTGTTCTCCAGCCAGAACACATGAATTTCTCTACAGGTCATTACTATTTCCACTTTAAACTTTGTTTTTAATCCCTGACACCAAAAAGACTATGGGTGTCTTTAGGGATTTTTGTTAATCTTGTTTTTTCCTTGTGGAGAATATTGTCTGTTTCAATAGTAATTAGCTTTATTGTTCTGCTTCCCTTTTATCTTTCACTTCATTTCCTCCTAGATGTTATTCCATTACACACATTCCACTGTGTTTTTGGGGAGTACCTAGCATGTCACTGTCACTGCACGTCATCGCCACTGCTGTAAGAAAAAGGTCTTAATTTATTGCTTAGGAAATATCATCCCATGTTATTTCCTGAAATTTCTACAGCCTATTATTTCTATGGTTACTTGAGTCTTAACCAGTCAACCCACAAAAATTCAGAGGAAACACATAAAGGAGAAATTACATTTGTAGCAAGTCAGTCAAGTAAACATCTTAGTATCGCAACCATCTGCACTTGGTATCAAGTGCAGATGGTTTACTTTAATACTTCATTTCTAAATGTAGGGTATCCAAACAGAAGAATTTCTAAGAAACATTAGTAGTTCTATAGGGACATACCCTAATCTTTCCTTTTTCATTTATACGGATTTATTTACAAATAAGATCCAAGAAACAGCTACTAACTGTGCTTCTTTACTTGAAACAAGCTGTCAGACATCACTTAACTGAAGAACTTTGACTTTGGTTTAGGAGGGTGTTGTGACCCCTCAGTTTACTTTGAACAAAAAGTTTTGTTGTATTCCATGACTTGAATGATCCTTGCTATGAACAGCCCAGGCTACTAACAGTCATTCACTTGCTTTGTGTCATTTTTCTACAGGAATTATCTTCTAAAAAAGAAAAGAGCAGCCTTTTTATGTGTCTGAGTAAATCAGAGTCAACAGAATCATAGAATGGTTTTAATTGGAAGGGACATTAAAGATCATCTAATTCCAACTCTCCTGCCATGGGCAGGGACACCTTCTACTTGTCCAGACTCCTCAAAGCCTCATCCAGCCTGGCCTTGAACATTTCCAGAGGTGGGGCATCTACATCTTCTCTGGGCAGCTTGTGCCGGTCCCTCACCACCCTCACAAAAAAGAGTTTCTTCCTAATATCTAATGCAAATCTGTTCTCTCCACTTTCCCCCAGCAGGCCCCCTTTAGATAATGGAGCACCCTACCACTCCTCTAAAACCTTGTCAGCCTTCATAAGAAATCCAGCAAGTGCTCCTTACCAGCTGAGCAACTTCCTAGAAATCTGCTCCTGACAAGAACATGAGTCCTTTTCCTGCTTGTGTGCCCTGCTCCTGCCAGCTCAGCAGCTTGTGTCTGCTGGGCTGAAATGGCCCCACATGCTCAGCAGGTCAAGCAGGACTCCTAGCAGCCAGCAGCTCTGGAGCAGACTACAGCGCTCCCCCAGTGCATCCCATCGTGTGATTTATAACCTTTTGTTTGTTTGTTTGTTTCTCCTGAGCTGCTCACACAGTTAAACTGTAATTGGAAAAGACTGAAGGGATAGAGTGGAAATCCCTGTCTACCTGGGTTCACCCACTCCTCACACACATACTAGTGAATTTTGTCTCAAGTGCCCAGCAGAAGATTACTCTCTTTTCAACTCCAACCTGTTCGCACTCAAATTTGATGGAATTTGGAAACTGTTTGTATGAGACAAACTTCATCCTTCCATGCACAAACATGTGATAATGGAGCAAGATTGTGCTGGATAAGGACTCTAAATGATGAGGACATTGAGTTCAGGCAGTGTACATCTTATTGTTGTCACTGTCACTGATTAACTTTTCCCTTGTTTGGTTTATGATTTGGGGATGGAGATTTATTTTAGGATTTTTTCATGAGTTTGGGGGGAGGGACATTCTATTTTGGATTTGGCTTGGCTTTTTGGGAGTTGCATGTTTGTTTGTTTGAAATAAATGCTTGTGAGTAGAAGAGAAATAACTCCCTGAACAATTTTTCTTTATCAAGTACCATTCAGGCCTGAAGCAACATGTGTACTAGTGTTAATTTAGCACATTACATGGCAGAATATGTACTTCCTTTGTTGCTAAACATGTACAATTTAATAGAATAAGTATGAAATAAAGATTATATTTTAAATGCCAATAGAAACACACAAAGATGCAGCAAATTTTTTTTTCCCTGACAAGTAAAATACTACAAAAACAACTACTTTAATATCAATCAACTTTCAAATCAGAGGAATATCAAAAACATCAGACAGACTTTAAAATATCTAGGGCATAACTTTCAAATATAGAATGTTACCTAATTAATATCAAGCAAGATACCTTTTTTTCCCAAAAGGTGACATAACACTGCTATCAGCATCTAAGATTCAAACTAGGTTAGATGTGAAACTTTGTTATAGTTCCTGTTTTGTGAACACTGGGTTTCACTATGATTTGGAGAAAGCAGCTGAAACTTCACTTGATTTTATCAGTGTTTACTTAAAGCAAGAACTGAAAATTTTGGCTGATTAGTGCTTGTCAACTACAAGGGAAAAATTGAAAGGAATTCACCTGCTCATATTTTGGAACAAATGATAAAGCAGCTACAGTAAATGGGATAGTAAACAATCTCAATATAATTGCTTTTTTATTTTTGGATGTGAACAACAGAAAAAGTGTGCCTTTTCTTAATTACCTGGATTACCACAGTCTTTAAAACAGGTTAGGATTTAGAAAACTGTGAGAACAGTTCTTACACAAAAGCAGCCTATGCACCTGGAATTCCAGCAAAGGCTTAGGACCCTTCCCAGATAACTGTCCATATTGTTATAGTCAGCCTGGTTGCACAAGACTGTGTGTGAGTCTTATTCCATCTTCCTGCTGAGGTTCCAGACTAAGTCACTTTCTCTCCCATTCCTGTAGGATCCTCCATGGAATATTACATTTCCCTGTAATATTGAGGTATTAAAAATAAACTACACAAAAATCCTCTTAGTCCACTGCGCCCACTTGTTTTCCAGATGAACGGTGACTTCAACACATCCATATATTGTGAGCACAATATCTTGATCATAACACTGTGGACCTCCACACAATCCTGCTAATGACTGTGTCTCTGTGAACAACTCAGCAGGATCCCAGTCTGGGATTTTGGGGTGACACATGGCAGAAGGAGCATAAGTAATCGTGTAAGTACTGGATGGATAAAGATTCTCAATTTTGCCAAGTACAAGAGAGTAGACGTAGAAGAACATAAAGTCACAGTGACCTCTCCAGTCCCTGATCTTAGATCACACTCATAGTCATACCCATCATTCCACACCCACAGGAGCCTCTCCAAGGATTAAAGGGAGATCCAGGGCTCCTTTGCACTTCCACAAACACCTCTTGCCAGCTATTAAGCCCTGCTGGACCACAGCCTCCTCTTTCTGTTGGACACAGATGGGAGACACACTGAGGGTCATTTTCCAGTGCTTGCAGTTTCTTTGCTGTTTCTCCTTGGGGCAGCTTTCCTGCTTTGCCTGCCAGCAACTGACCAGACAGAAACCAATGGTATTTAAACCAGGGCTAGAACTGATTAATTTTGTTTTTCTTACACTATAAAACTTTCAATGATGGTGTAACACTGGTAAATATCTGGATAAATGCTAGCCTAGACAAGTTTAAATGAAACAACAGAAAATGTTTGCAACTGTTCTCTCAACTGATTTACACTCATTGGCAGAAGGTTACAGTCTTCTATTTTAAACCTTAATATAACCATTTTTTAGTCTTCTTCTCTGTTAAGTACCTGGGTGCTTATCTTGATGCCCATTACCAAAACATTTGATGTCCCACAAGATTATATTAATAATAATAAATCTCTCATCTTTCTCATCTTGTAGTAGTTGAAACTTGATTAGGAATAATTTTAGGCATTGTAACTCCTGTGTTCTCCTCAGGGAGCAAGCAAGTCTTGTTGACTGAAACACTAGTCGGCAGGATTATGACACAGAAGTCATTGAAGTAAAAGAACTGGCCTGTGCAGCCCAAAGCATCTACAGAAATACATTAGTCATACGTTGGAAATAAATCAAGAATTTGGGGAAGGGGAGCAGAAAGCTAGTGAGGTCAAAAGGTAGGCAGAACTAGCTGTAAATAACTTCCCTCAAGATAGCTGAATAACACACTGTGCATGAGCTGAAACTTGTTTATTTGAACCCTGTGAACCTAGTACACATTTCTCTTGGTTAAATATCTTGGAGCTGGAGGCAGATGCAAGAGGTAAAGGTTACTCCCTAGTTACTAACATTAAGCAACCTGCTGTCCTACACCTCTCCACCAAGGGCTGGAATGGGGATGATCAAATGAAAAAACCCTTAACCCCTGGGAAATACATTCCCCTGTGACAGGTGGGAATGGCCCTGAAAAATAACAAGCACATCCACCTTTTTTACACACCACATGTTTTGTACAGCCCACAACTAATAACAAAAAGGAAGGTGGGATGCACTCCTTTGGAATTTCTCATTTATTTTTCTCAGCTTCTCCTCTCTCTCTTGTTTTCCTTCTCTGCCTGTGTCCTTCTATGATCTTGACATTTTGTTGCTGAAACACATATTTTGTCAAAAACTGCAGAAAAAAATAGCACTGGGCACCAGTGAAGCCACCCTGAATAACTGTGGAAAAAAAGCCCCAAGCCTAAAAGAAAAGCAGCCTCCTAGAAGGAGACCTTTAAACGATCTCTAAAACAATAGGATCTTATTACTTTATGATCCTTTTTCCAGTCAGCTTCTGAATGGTAGATATTCACACATTTCATTAATGAAATGTACTTGCCTGCAGATATTATCCATATTCTAACAGGTTTTCATTATAAATTTTAAGGAGGGAAATATTAGAAGTAAGAACATAGAGTAAACAATTCCACTGCATTAATAAACTTCTCAAATCCCAGTACTAAACCCAAGCTGTAATGAACATGTGAAATTAAAACTCATCTGGTGCTCTAAACCCACCTCATGGCTTACTCCTGCTGCATCTCAGGTCACTTAAGATCAGATTGGGGATGTCTACCCCATTTCACAACTGAACTCAGAAACTATCTGAAATTAAAATCTGAATTAATTTGGTTGCAGAAACCTGGGACAGAACTTTTTCTGCTCAGATCAGACTATGTCAAAACACCCCAGTTTCACTGTTAGAGTGAAAAGATTATTCATATAGACAAAATCATGACAAACGTTTTAACAGGAGGAGGATGAAGGCTGTACATAATTTCCAGCTGAAGTGAGAATAGTTTGTGAGTTCAGTTCACAGCAAGGTCACTGTAAAACCATTTTTTCACAGAAACACACCTATCATTATGGCAGTGCCTCCTTTCCATTACTGTCATAGTTATGTACATTATTGGAAGGAAAGAAATGCCCCCTGATGCCCATTATTCTCTAGGAGGTGAGGAGAAAAATAATAACTTTGCCATCTTTAGAGCTCCAAATTTCTTGCTGTAACCATCACATATTAAGTATGTAAATTTAATTGCCATTATCTCCAAATAAAAATACCTAATTTTTCCAGAAGAAATGCCAAACCGACACTGTTCTGTTGATCATATGTAATCTCATTTGAATATATCCAAATATCAACTTGTAGGAGTTTAGTACAACAAAAGCTGTAAAAAACTATTAAAAAAGGAGGTTTCAGACAGTGAACTGGTTCTTCAACAACATCAATTGCAAATTAACATTCCATACAAGATTGCAATTTAGTTATTGTTATTTCAAGGGGTTATATTAGAGAAATAATAGGTTAATATTTGTAGTGTAGGATTATTCAATGAGCTGCTTCAGGATGAATATGATAAGCCATAAACAAGTTTTGACTAATTATCAACTAGGTCAACATAACATCGTGTGCACGTGTGTTGCATGCATTGGATGAAACTTACACTGTTGTGGATGTGTCAGATCTGCAATACAGATTACACATCTTTGCTTGCAGACAGACCGAAAGTACTTGCTGTCAAGAGTGTGTGCCAATTAAGTCATAGAATCACAGAATATCCTGTGCTGGCAGGCACCCATCAGGATCATCAAAGTCCAACTCCTGGTCCTGCACGGGACATCCAAGAGATGTCTCATGTGCCCAAGAGCATTGCCCAAACACTTCTGGAACTCTGTCAGGCTTGGTGTTGTCACCACTTCCCTGCGAAACTTGTTCCAGTGCCCAGCCACTCTCTAGGTAAAAATCCTTTTCCTAATATCCAACCTAAACCTCCCTTGACACAGTACTTATGAATTAAGAGAGAATATTGTCATTCAGGTTAATACTGGCTGAAATATTTCTTCTAGGTTATGGATTTTCTTGATTTTTTTAATAACTTCCTGTTCCCTTGTGTTACAGTGGCTTCTAAAAAATCATGTCTACAATTTAGATATTTGCAGCCCAGCAGTACACCAGAAGAGTTCTGAGTTTCTCCTCAGTGCTTTCTGTACAAAGTTTGCAGAATAAATGGCTTTGACAGCTCTCTGAGCCCACAATTGCTCCTCCACTTGTACTTTGTGGTGTTTATCCTATAAAGATCAAGGGATGTCATACATCTGCATTCACACTTGCTCACTGTACAGCTGTGTCATCTTTCTGCAGTTACTATCTTAAACCTAAGCCCTAAATGCAGTATGCCACTGGTCCCCCAAGGGGGACAGGCCAGACACAATTCCTTTCCTGGCACCACTATAAGTGAGGAACTCCAAGTGGGTACAGATCATTACACTCAAAATTTTAAAAATGCTTTCCATTTAACTTCCACTAACAGTTTGTGGAACCACAGAAACCAGTTAATATGATGGTTTTATATTATCTGATGCAGGGAAAATAGCCACACTTTACAATATTGTTTCAAAACAACTGGAACATTCTGTTTAGAGGAATTCTGCACTGAATGAAGGCAGCAGCCCTAAAAATCTTCACAGATTGCCAGCATCAGTCAACAGTCCGCTTCCTGACAGCATTAGGTGTGAAAAAGAGCCAGATTCTTTAAAATGTTGGCATCTACAGTTGAATTAGCAGTCTAAAAGTTTTGAGAATCTCAAATTTATACTTGCAAACCAAGACGCTGAGGAATCAAAGATACCATTGTCACAGAGCAGACAATTCATGAATTCTGAGCGTTGCTAGAGTCAGATTTCAGTAAAAGAAATTTTTCTTCCTTCTACTGATGATTTGGACTTGGCTGAGGCAAGTCATCGTGAGAAGCTGAGGTCTTCCAGCACAAATCTGCATCCCAGGAAACAGGTGACCAGTCCCTTTGGGTCCCCAGCTCTCAGACCACCTGCCCACATGATCAGGCTGTAGTCTTGTTCAATCACTTTTAGTGCATTTACTCATATAGGAAAATTGTTAGTCCAACAACTAGCAGAAGATGGCAAATTGTTCTTACCAAGCAGCAAGGTCTGTTGACTATTAATGTTTGTTTTAAAGTAGTACAGCTTTGCTCTGACTTTCAATAGAAAATCTTTGAGTTAGAACAAGCTTTCAAAATATTTAGAACCTCACAGACTACTTACACTGGTTGAAAACTCCAATTTTTCTTGTGGGTGTATTCCAAAAGAAGTATTCCAAATTTAAAATTGGAAAGAAATTACCGAATAGGTTATGTTTCAAATTATTTTCACTGTAGAAAAATTGCTGAAAAAAAATCTTTCTGGCCTAATGTTTTGCTTTTTCAAAAACATAAGGCCCAGTCAAGGTCAGGAAAAAGAAAATTTTTAAAATATCCAAAAACCCTCTGTTCAATTTTCAAACCAAAAGGATAGAGCTGTAGTAGCATGAAGAGATATTGTCTTTTCATTCACTCTAACCAGTACCTGTTCAGAGCAGGACTTCAGACTGTGCAGCTGCAAAACCCATGCCATAGAGCACAACCTGTAATATCATGAGTATACTTTATCCATGCAAATTATCCCATTACCTTAATAGGACAACTCTTTTTCTAGGTTGATCTATATTCTCCCATGTTTCCACAGTTCATGTTAAAAATATCTGTTGAGGGAGTAATAAATTATTAATGAATTATCAGCCTGAATTTGCCTTCTATATTTGTCAAGCAGAGCTATGTTTAAACACTTAGCCTTTCACTCTGTTTATGGATAGCACATATCCAGGACTGCAAAATGCAGGACAGTCTTCTACAGAAGAAGGATAGAAGGGGGAGGATAAGATTCTTTTCTTGTAGGAAAGGAAATAACATGGATCTTATCTAGCAATTTAATGAGAATTTTTTTGCTTTTTCTCATGTAAAGTTGCCTCATGCAATTATTTTCACCTTTATCAAAATCAATTTAATTACACGATCACAATTTTAAATCTGTAACATCCAAATCAGTTCAGCCCGGACAACAGGAATATTTTGGTACATATATTTGCATCAACACTAACAGAAGAGATAACATATGAACACTGGGGCTTACAGAAGACTAAGAGTAAAGTTTATTTCAAAACCTGAAAAGGTGATAGTTTGATAGAAGGGTGGAACACAAATCGCCACCTCCTTATTGACACTGATTGCTTTTCTTACTTTCTTACCTGCTGTTTGTCCATTTAAACACCCTGTCATTGCCAAATTATTTTGCAATGGAGGAACCTTGGATCTGCTGAGAAGAAAAACACTGCTCAAACATGCATATTTTCTGAGTATTAACAGACCAGAATTTCTGGACATGAGTGAATGACATTGCACAGGAGAAAACAAATTATTGTAGCACACTTATCTCTGCCGTCTTTTGCCTCACAAGGTACAACACTACCTGTCCAGTAGCATCTTCTGGCAGTAAGTCTACAAGAAAGCTGCTGATAGTGGGCTGACCTGCAACTTAGCCACCCAAACATGTCACACAGTGTCCCCTCCCATGGAACTGCATGCCCAGCTGACCCTCACAAGTGCTTCAGTCATTAGGCAGCTGTGATTAGACTCCTGATCCCATGAGATATCATAGTGTGGGGTGACAATGGCTTTTCTATTTTGAAATGAAGGTGCAGATGTGCAAGAGCCAACTATCTCTGCACACTCCTGCAGACTGTCATCCCATACTGCGACTTAATTCTCTCTTCCCAATCCCCTGGTGGGCTCTGGGGATCCAAAATAATGCTGTTCCTTGTCCTCAGCATAAGTTAAAACAATATCAGCTGAAACTGTCTGTAGCCCCTGTTCCTAAGAGACAGAAATTTGATCTTACACATTTTGTGTTGCTAATAACTTCTCCCTTGACCCAAACTCTAACTCCATCCCTGTGATACCCTATAAAAACCCCACAACCCTGCTTTTGCAGTGTCTTTCCTCTCCATCCCACCCTTCTTCCCCAGGGGTAATAAATGGGTTAGCAAGCTTTCTGAAACAAAGACCCATCCCAATTGTTCCTATGCCCGGTGCCAGCAGCTGAACCCTCCTTGGACACAATGAACCCACCACAACAACCGCACATGTTCAAAATTACAATTCTATTCTGTATTCCTAAATCATGTAGAAGTCTATACCAGAATTTTGTTTTACCCATAACTAAAATGTTTGTTCATGCAGGTAAGTGAACTCTGCAATTCACAATCATGTCCAATATAATGATGGATATTTAGTTCCTGGTGTATGCACTTATTACAAGGATACCTGATTTTCTAAAAGAGATTAGCTTTTTGTTTCTGAAGAAGAAAAATAATAATACTGTAAAAACAAAGAGTATAAAGCTAGAACAAAGTTTAAAGGAAGCTCAAGTATATTAAATTTGTGCTGCTACTTAGAGGTCTTTTGATTTTTAAATGCAAGAAGTCAACACTACAGTGCTGTCACAACCATTTTGCCTACAAAGGGCAGCACAATCCCTCAGGAAGGAAAACAGTGAGTTCTCAAAAAGGTGGGTTTCTTTTTCCCTTAGTGTCAAAGAGGCCCCACAGGCTGAAATGTACCCATGTTTGATGGGTTAAGGATTTCACTCAAGTGCTTCTTGGCAGGTGTGAAATTACTGCTTAAAACAATCTCATCTGAGCCAGTTGCTCAGTATGCTGAAAACCAATTCGGCTGCACCAGATTTGCTCTCCATATACCATGTACTGACTGATAGAGCGTGAGTTACAGGAATCAGTTCTGTGATTCCTGGACAGAAGGGATCTATTGACTCATCCACCCTTCTGCTACCAGGTCACTGTTATTACCCAACACGTATTCAGCATGACATTCAAGTCCTTTTATGAAAGGTGCATATGGACTTTTCCAATTCTTTGCCAATGCACAAGCCTGACCCTTCCCCAGTTAGAAAACCTTTTTTTAAAGTGCAGCTTCTGCTTAATTTCATGCCATTGTCGCCTTGGCCTGTCCTTGGTATACTTTTAAGTCTGTTTCCTTTTATTTTCACTCTTTCCACATCATTCCTGCCAAATGCCACAGCAAAGGAGCACATTTGCAAAGGCAGCATTTTTTAGCATCCTCAATTTTTTTCAGAGTACCTCTGTATGCAACCAAATGGCTGCTGGTGAGCAGCTATTAAAAAGAAATCAGAAGTATTCAAAAGTGCAGCAACAGACTTCTGCTAGTGGAGGTACGACTGAACCATTACTGGTGAGCAGTGAGCTTTCCTGAATGTTGCTATACCTCATGCAATCTGTTTATGAAATGTTAAGAAGAATGCATTTTAAAACCCTCAATATGTCAAAATTTAAAGTTTTCTCTTGGTGTTTAAGCCTTTCTACAATGAAAACGGAAAGATTTATGTAACTGGACAAGTCTTCTGCATTCTTAAAATGTCAGTTTCATCCCTGACAAATTGCATATGTTGGTTTCAAGTACACAGGTAGCTTTCTGTATAATGTATTTTCTCTTAAAATCTGTACTGGTGGTTCAAAATGAAATTGCATGTCCCTAAAAGAATATGACATTTAGACCATTCCAGTTCCTCAGTATGCTGAAGCCCAGTGTCAAGAACCAGACTCTAGACTCCCTTCCTACATGAACCTCTTTCCTCCAGCTACGAAGGTGACAATGCCATAGAAATCTGAAGCACTTGTGTGGCACTTGCCCTGAGGTGATTTAGCATTTGATTTAACTGAAATCTTCAGTTGCTTCCATCCTCTTTCTTCATGAAAAAGTTGCCGTTACCTTACAAAAAGGAAGGTAGGAAGATCTTACTACTCAATAGTACCTTCTAAATTGCATGGTGGCCTTGGGGGGAGTCTCAGAATCAGGACTGATAATTTTCTGACTGTGTCAGGTCACACTGCACCCACTAGTATCAGGCAGCAGTCTCAGCCTGAGTGATGCCCCACATTTTGCTATTACTGAATGTAGAGCTGGAAATTGAAGGTGAGCATGCACAGCTTATTATAATAGCTTAACACCACATGGTATCATTTCACAGAATCAGAAAAACAGAAGATAGGGAAAGCCTTTTCTTTGCCCAGTATTAAGCTATCCTCTATCAACAAATTCACTGTACATATGAAAGCAAGATAGTATTTTTACCGTAAATCTCAAGAACACTATATTATAGAATCACAGAATATTCTGAGTTGGAAGGGACCCACAAGGATTATCACGTCCAACTCTTAAGTGGATGGCCTATACAGGAATCAAACCCACAACCCTGGCATTATTACCACCATGCTGTAACCAACTGAACTATATTTTCTAGTTTGTAGCTGTCTCAAATCAGTTTCTTCTACTTTCTCTGAAGTGTTATATATTATCTGTTGTTATCACCAGAGCTCTGTCAATAAAGCAGTCATCACTAGTACTGAGCAGTGGCGGTTTTATGAAGAATCTTCAAGTTTTTACTCTTTTGAATGGCCTAAAACCTAAACTTTCAATATTCTTCGGAGAGGAAATTCAAGGACCTAGGGATAATTTTTGTAATAGTCAAGATGTCTTAAAATTTTACTGTATTAATATCAATTTTTGAACAGCTATGTTGAATTATACATAATATAAAATATATTGTACACATACTTAAGAGAGAGAAAGATATGCATTACACACTGTAACTGTTCCACTTAAATATTGATAGGGAAATCTTCATGAAATGCAAACATTTTCCTGTTCACTTTGTTTAAGAGTAATGCCAACCTGCCAGCCTGCAAAATAGGCTTGATTTCTTCTGAACTTTTGTATTAACACACCTTTGCTGCACATTTTCTAAAAAATGCATGTCAGAAATGTAGTCTGGCACCTTTTATGTTTACTTTGCTCAACCACAGTAAACGACATCTAGACATATGCCAAATATATTTCAATTTTGTTCCTTTCATGTATACCAAAGTACGTTCAATGAATGCCCCTCAGTGGACTGCAACGTATTCTGAATGTAAGTATAAATAGTTTCCAAGTAATCAGACACATAAACTTGATGTGCACACCTTCTTAACATAAATTTTACTCAAGAGGGAGAAAACCACGTCATGTTCTGGTTTAAAAGAAGGGAAGAGTTATGGGCAGAAATTTTTTATTCAGTTTTGCATGGAAGAAGGAGGGATGCTCTGCTGCCTTTCAAGAGATCCTTACGCAAAAAATGCCTGTAATTTAATTGTTCTACAGAGAGTTGTCACTTTTCCAAGTGTTACGGACTGCTTTTGTTTTAAAATACAGTTCTCTAAGGGATTGTGAGTACTGGTAAGGGTCACAAAAGAACTGCACTGACAGCTGTAAAAAATGTTCAGCCATCAGCATGAGTTAAACAGTGCTGATATGGTAGGTTAGGCTCCACCTTTAATGTTAATATTTATGACATTTTTTGAGAGTCTAAGCAAGTTGTATGCTCCTGAGGAAACAGAGAGTCTTGGAGGACAAAAACTGGTTTTTATTTTAAAAAAAGGGGTTTATTTTTTCATCTTGTCAGTTCAAGGAAGTACAGTAAAGAGCCTTGAACTTTGACAATGTGTTCTGATTTTAAAAAATGAACAAGCATTTTCAGATACAGGGCTAAGATTGATTATTAACCAGATATTACAAGCTTCTAATTGTTATATTTGTCTCCATTCCCATAATGGAGATACTCATTACTGCAAGAGCACAGCAGTTACACCTGATTCCTCTTACCCAGGGAGTTACACGAGAAAAATACTTAGTGTCCTTATGTTTTGCACCAATAAATAACAAGGCATCAGCCTGCAATCTAGTTTACAGAAAGCTTTGTGTCAAGGCAGTGCAGAGTGAATCTTTAAAGCTTTGGCTGCTAAGCTGTACCAAATAGATCTGCCTGCATACCTCATGCAAATGAAAAACAGATTATTGCATATTGCATTATTTTTATTCAACTGTATTTTGGTAATGAGGACAATGTATTTGGCATCCACTCACCCCACACAGAGAAAAGACAGTTTGAACATACACATGAACATATACAGTCTTCTTTCACACAGCTGGGGAGAGTATTGAAATTGTGGCCTTACAGCAAATACATAAGCAGCAGCTAACTGTAAGACAAAAAGTAATTTGATCTCACATAGTCCAACTAAGTAAATACAGCTCTTCTTCAATAAATTTTAGGTTTCATTATAAAGAAAGCTGGACAATGAAATGAAGATGAGAAAATTGTGAAGAGAAGAAAAGAGTTGCTCCCCATTGTTACTATAATCTCAGCATTGTCTTTATCAGTGCTCAGAGTGGCAGTTTTCATGTCCTTAAATTATTATATTCCTCACTTAACTACTTGCATTGAGTTTGCATGGTCAAGCTTTTGTAGCAGGGGCCTACCAAGGTGGCTCCTGTGAGAAGCCTCCAGAAGTTTCCTCCATGTCCGGCAGAGGCAGTGCCAAGAGGCTCCGAAGGTCAACATGCTGCTGGCCAAGGCTGAGCAGATTAGAAATTACAAATGACAAAAAAGTCATTTCACAATTGTAATCATGGCCAGAGAAGAGTGGCGTGAGAACATATAATGAGAGCATCCCTGCAGACACCAGGGTCAGTGGAGAAGGAGCGGGAAAAGAGACTCCAGGCACCAGAGGAGTCCCACACCAGAGCAGGGGGATGCCTAAGAGGAGGCCCATGGAGAGAGGAGCCCACACTGGAGCAGCCTGTCCTTGAAGAGCTGCACCCCATGGAAGAGTGACCCACCCTGCAGCAGTTTGAGGGGGACTGTTGCCCGTGGGACAGACTCACATCAGAGAAGTTCATGGAGAAGTGTCCCCGAAGGACTCCTTGCCCTGAGCAGCAAGAGAAACAACACGTGATGAACTGACCATAACACCCATTCCCTGTCTCCCTGCACCTCCGGGGGAGAGGTAGAGCAGGAATGAAGGGAGGCATGAGGGGAAGGTGTTTTTAAGGTCTGTTTTACTTCCCATTATCCTGCTCTGGTTTTGTTAGTAATAAATTCAATTAATATCTCTAAATCTAGCCTGTTTTGCCTGTGATGGTATTTGGTGACTGATCTGTCCCAGTTCTTATCTCAGCCCATAAATATAATTTTCTTATATTATCTCTGCCCTATCCACCTGCAGAGGGGAGTGAGAGAGCTGCTTTGGTGGTTGCCTGGCATCCAGCCAGGGTCAGCCCACCACCACTGATGAAGAAAGAGAATTATGACACTTGTGAAGCAATAATGAAACACTGCTTACAGACTTTCTGAATTAGTATTCAGGAAATTGGCAGTCTGCTGACCTAGCAGCAGCTCCGAGTACGGCAGTGGAGTTCAGCCAGCCTGGCAGCTCAACTTCTATACCCTGACATGGCTCTAATTCTTGTCTGTGGCGTTTTATTACAATATACAAATCTTGCTATTTTGTAGTTAGGCCATAACTTGGAAGACCTGAGATGTCAACACAACTTATAATTAGTCCAGGATTGGTAACTAATTTTTTTTTCTGAGATATTTTTGTAATGTTAAAGGACTTCACCACCAGCTTATAAGTGGAGCTTTGGCACAAAAAGGCAGGACTTCACCCAGACTGCTAAATACAACGCCTATATAATATTATTTTCTAAAGAGAAGTTAAATTCTAGTGTCATGATCAGAATTATTTTAGTTTGGGGATCATATCAAATAAGAAAAAATTTCTAAAAAGTAGTCTAGAGCAGTTGCAATGAACATGGACCTTTCACTTGTGCAACTCCACTTATGTCAGTGACAGCAACATAAGCCAACTGAACACAGAAAATTACTTAGAACCTTTCTGCTTTCTTTAAGTTACATCAAGATTATGTACTTCATGGTAAGTATAAGCATACATTGGCAGCACTCTGACAGCTTTTGCTTTACAGTGCTTTCAGACACAGCAGGGTTCCTCTGATGGTTTCATTTGCTTGTAATAGTGCTGACCTCCATCCCCAATGGCATTTCCCTAGCACTTAGATGCAGGCCATGAAGCAACTAAGAAATGCTGTGCCCCATCTTAAGATTGCACAAGAAAAAACCTGGGATGTTCGTCTGCTATCTCATATCTGACTCCTTCTAACAGCCAGTGCCAGTGGACAGCCACAATCACCAGAAAGGCAGCCCACACTTGTCTAATAGGGAGGCAGATGCGCTTCACTCTTGGTGTGTGTACCAGGGTCACTGCAAGCCGGCTGCAAGCCAGGCATTGTGCTAGTCAGCTGCTGTGACGGCAGCTTTAGGGGCCTGAACTGGGTTGGGGTAGAGCTAATTTTCCTCACAGTGGCTGGCATGGGGCTTTTTTGGATTTATGCTGAACACAGGGCTGGCAATAGAGAGATGTTTTTGTTCTTGTTGAGCAGAGGTTACATAGGGCTTTCTGATTTTCATCCTGCCAAGCTGGTGAGCAGACTGGGGATACATGGGAAGTAACAGGTCCCTCTGTGTCCTCTGCAGCTTCACAAGAAAGAGAACAAGCATGAGGCCAAGAGAAGCCTGGCTCAGCAAGAACACTACTGAACAGCTTCATTTAGCTCATAATGATTCTGGGAACAGTAAAGAGACGTCATCAGAGAGCAGAGAGCAATGCATGGCTGCAGAAGACAAAGATCTGTGAGTTTCAGCAACAGGGACATACACATAGGAGAGCTCCAGGAAGCACATAGAGTACCTGGAAAATCATGATGTTCCACCTGGTGCCTGAAGGTGCTAATTAATACAATGCTGATAGCCTGGCAAGCAGGACTCTTACGACAAAGATGAACACATCTTTTGAATTACAGTTATTGCCACTATTTTCCCCCCAGCAGTCCTCAAGACAGCCCCTGACAAGCTTTATGGATGATACTGTGTATTTTCCTGTCTTCTGAATTTTCCTCTCCCATCTACAGCAGCTAATGAAGACTTGATTACATCAGGAACTAACAGTTATCGAAACAGATACAGGGAAGCCACAGAGCATCAGAGCATGTTTTTGGGGAAAAGTGATTCTTGATGTGTAGTAACAATCCCAGAATCCAACTGTAAAGCTCTGGCTCCAGTATTGTCTGAAGCAGTCCAGGATGCATTGCAGAAAGAGAAAGAAATCAATTCTCCAGGCAAGCCTTGGTGCACAAGGAGGTGCCACTTCCTAAAGGAGAATCAGGGGCATCTCACACAGACATGAAGACATCCTAGACTAGCATATTGGGTCAGGTGTCCTAGTTCATGTGCTGTGAACCCCTAGCCAAGGTCTCCTGAGAATACACTTTTGCTTCACCTGCAGTGTGCCATATTGAAGTCACATGCCATCATTGTATTTAAACATTTTGGCCTATTGGCTCAAAGAGAGACTACTGTCCATGGAATTTCTCCTCATGCTTTTTAAAATGGTACTTTCCAGCTGTTTCTGGGCAGTAGTATTTGGTATAATGGGCAAAATGAGAAACTTAAATTACATTTGCACAAACAATAGCTCTCTTAAACTGCACCTGCTTACATGTTCTACAAACAGTGCAGGCTCTGTAGTATCAGAAAGATCTTGGTTTGAAAATTTTAATCTTTAGATTCAAGGTTTCTTATTTCTTGGAACACCCTTGGGAGCTCCAGAGGCTGAGGAGTTAGTGAAGCATCACTTTCACCTCCAGAAAAATCAAAGCAACTCAGTTTACATGGGTCACTTTTCTCTAAAAGAGGAATCACTAGCTGAACAGTTATGACACTTCAAGGCATGACTCTGGGAGGAGGCAGAATAATTCATTCCTTTCAAAAGGAAATTCTCTGCCAGCAGCACTAGCCCTTGTACAGATCCTTTGCAGAGTAGCAGGAAATTCCTCTCCAGACCATCAATTTGCTGGACACTTCCTAGTGCCCAGCTCCATGAAGACTGTCTATATACAGCCCTGAATTCTTCTTCCCTTTGAGGCAGTGTTAGGAGTTTCTGAGTCACAGATTCTTTTGGGGACCTGTTCCTCATGCAGGGCCTATTGCTGATGTGACTTCAAGTTAATGTACAGGCAGTCAGACACCAAAGTGGAAGAAGTAGAAGAGCAGCATGAAAGCATGCTTTGTTAGTTCACTTAACCATAAGATCTGCTTCTGCAATACCTTTCCAGTTCTGTGAATATAGCAATTTCCCCTCTTCAGCGATTCCCAGGTTTTGTCTGCTTGGCTTGCTACTTTGCTGGTTGTCCTCCATGTGCAACTCCTCCAAAGACAAGCCTCTCCCCTCCATTTCATTGCACTCACATAGGTTATCACACATGTTTGCAGATATTGTGTAATGTTCAGCAGCAGTGTTCCAGGAAAGCTCTGGTGCACTTTGAATGTAAATTTTCTATTCCTCATCATTCAGACTTTGTGATAGCACACCCAAGCACAAAAGACCCCAGCAAAATAGATGCTGGAGAAATACACTGCCAGATATAGATCTCTATATCAATGCAATTTGGGTTACTACTCAGTAAATTCAACATGTACAGAAGTAC
This sequence comes from Taeniopygia guttata, assembly GCF_048771995.1. Taxonomy (NCBI): domain Eukaryota; kingdom Metazoa; phylum Chordata; class Aves; order Passeriformes; family Estrildidae; genus Taeniopygia; species Taeniopygia guttata. The sequence continues at coordinate 16,814,967 of NC_133063.1, read as the reverse complement.
CAGATACAATTAATATTCACCCACAAAGTAAATTTTTCCTTATTATATTGCCCATTCTGCTATGGCCTGGTCACAAAACATGAATTTTATTATTGGCTAGGATTATGTCTTCTTCTGCCAGAAACATGGCAGTATAGCATGACTCAGAACCCAGAGAACTGAAAGGGAATATGGAACTCCAAAGAAACTCGATAGGGTTTGGCGAGCTAAGATTAAGGGGGAAAATGGCACTTCAAAACTTCACTCTTGCACTAATTAAATGTAATCACAGTTGACAAGTAGCTTTTCTCCCCAGGGACTTACTGAATCTGTTTTAAAGCTTTAATTCTCGATTAAATCAAAATACAAACAGTTCTAAAAGGCATCAGAGACAGCACAGCCACTACTGGAACATTAAAATATAACATCAGCCATTGAACACAAATCAACTGATTTCTTATCTGTCTTGTTCTTGTCATGATGAAACCACCTGTTCATCTCAGTTCAATACCATTCTTTTCCTCTGCTGGCACTCAGTAATTTATTCTTTTCTTTACAAGCAGCAATGACTGTGGAGGTAGAACAATTAACTCTTTCATGGACTGAAAGTCAAGAATATAAAACCCCTTTCACTGGACATCTTTTGCTCTTGGTCTCTCTCTTTCCTGAGACAATGACTGCCTACATATTTCAAAAAAGAGAAGGCTAAAGAAGAGATTATTTACCCCTTTCTTTCATAGCACATCTCTTACCTACACAGATGGAAAGTTCAAAGGGCAAATTCTTACTGATTATATTCAGACATCCTTTTATAAATGCTGGGAATCTCTGCAGTTACTCATGATTTGACACTATATTTGAGGCATTCATGCTGCAAGCCACTGCAGTAGGATGGGCAGACACACCTTGGGTGGTATGGTAGATGGTCTGATGCAGACCCAGGACCCTGCTGTGCTGAAACACAGTTCTGGGGAGCAGAGCCAGCACTCCTCAGATCCCTGAATGTGTGGCAAAGCCCACACAGCCATGTTGCACAGTGTCAGAGTGAGGCACAGAGCAGATCACTACAGCAGCACATTGCAGGCACTGAGCCGGGCAAAGTTCTTCCATCTGCTTGATTCATCAGCCCATCCTAGAGCTGCTGCCATCATCCTACCAGTGCATCCATGTTGATAAAACTAAAAAGCAGACACCAAGCCAAGCTCCCCAAAGCTGCCAGTTATGTCCCTTTAAGACCTTGATATCAAGTCTGGCAAGATTTAAGCACCTCAAAATTTGAACCAAACTTTTATTTGTTAATCAGTAGCTATAGCTAGACAGTTAGGATTAAGCAATTGCACTGTGAATATTGTATGCTTGGCTAATTTTTTGTTTTAAGGGAAATTGTTGACAATCCTAAGGTGAATGGGGTATCTGGAAGACAGCCAGCAGGGTAAAGTCAGCAGAACTGAGCAGTAACTGGGGGAAAGGTAATTCTAGCAGTGAGCCATCCTAGCCACTGACTCAGTGTCCACCTATTCAAAACAGATCTCAGTCTCAAATGAAGGAAACACCTACACTTGCAGAATAAAAAGCATAGGAAATGAGACATCTAACTAATAAATAAGGGTTTGAGTATTAAGAAATGAACAGTTATCTAATTGTAACCAATGAACTTTGATTTACACATCATTAAAATGTATGAATAGTGGAAAGTTTTAATGATCCGTGAGCCAGCATTTCATGGGTTACCACCAAGCTCCCTACTTAGAATAAAGGATAGAAATATCTCACCTCAGTGTGTGAATTGATGCTGTGCATCAGGTAATGAACTGACATCTGACAACAACATTACCCAACCAATTAGTAAAATTAGTGGAACTCATGGAAGGTAAAAGAGTTTGCCCTTGTGGAGTAACTTGTGACACTGGAGCTTTCTTCTCTCTTTCAGTGGTGCACCAGAAGGTTGGATAATGACTTCTATAAGGATTTCTGGATTTATTTTTTTTTAATCAGATCACAACAGAATTCTATGGTTTTAATTACAGCTGGTGAAACTGGAGTCTGTATTCCATCCCCTCAACCACAAAGATCTTTTTCCATGAGATTTTGATTTTAAAAATATGTCCTTATTGTTCCTCTTTTCCAGTGTCTGTGTTTCTCTAAGAACAAACTCAAAGGCTTTGTTTAAGTAGTAATTTATTTTCTCCTCCAACATATTCTTTTCATTAGAAAAATACTCTGTCATTTGCTACATGGTCTGTGTGCTCTGAGAAATTGAGAAGCTCCTGAAAAGTGTGAGTGCTTAGCTCCTTATAAGGGAGGTCCAAGACAGCATCCCTCAAACAGCACTGAGAGGGAACTAGGAAAAGGCTGATTGCAAGTCCTATCCATCTTAAAAGTAGATGAATAGCTGCTGCTAGAACAAAGCCCGTGTTTCTAGGCAGAACAAATTAAAGAAATAAAGTATTATAGGCTTGTGATTTTGATTCTTCTCAGAGCACCCTCATGTTTAATACTCAGCCTCTCAAGACTGGAAAAGAAGAGGAAAAGGAGAATGCTGTATGTCATCAAGGAAGAGAGGCCAGCAGCCCAAGCTGCATAACATGTCTGTGGTTTTGTTGTTTAATGTTTTAGGAAACTCAAGTCAATTGGGCTTCTACCACCAGCAGCCACTTCTTTAATTCAAATAATGAGAAAAAAGTCAGGACTCCTTATCTCTGTTAAAGACTCATGTGAAAGGTGGCCAGAAGATCTTGAGAAGACAATTATTTAGTTTAAGGGGTGGCTTCATTTTTACAAATCCCAAGGAATTATGTCCCCACTTTTCCAGCTTTCTCCACACCTGTCATGAATGAGTGTTTATGTCACTTAAAGAATCACTATCACAGTTCTTTTTTTTTTTTTTAAAAAAAAGGTTTAATATAAATTTCCAAAAACTTTAACAAAGTTCAATGTAAGGTTCACTGTATTACCTATTACATGAATGAAGCATACAAAGGAAAATAATATTTAAATTGCTTCATGCATGCATGAAGAAGTACGTACAGAGGTATATACTTGTTAAAAATTCACCTCAAGTTCCGTAAGATACTCATGTTAGATGTCTTTGCACCTCTCAACAGGTGAGGGTTAAGCTTTGATGAAGGAAGTATCAAGCTCCAACCCTAATGCCAGGTTTTGGTGGCCCGAGTGTTGTACACCACAAAATTGAATTCCAAGAGGCACTGCAGTGGGAGGAAGGTGGCCCAGCAGAGCTCCAAGAGCCTCATGCAGGACTGCTGCTTAGGGCTAGATGTAGTTGTCTGTCAGCCTTCCTCCTGGCCATAACCTGGGATGGAATTCTCCTCAAAAGTCCAGTAAATATGATATTGTTTCATGCAGGCAAATAGTACAGGTAAATTACAAGGCGTTAGGAAACAGCAGTTGGTTAGGCAGCAGAATTTCTGAGGAATACTGTCTCTGATGAGCTCAGAGGGATCTTATGGCCCATCAATAAAGGTGGAGGCCCAAAAAGAATTCCTGGGATATACAGCAGCCAGAGTTGGGGGTAAGGGACCATTAAAATCAAATAGTGGAAGGTTTATTAAAATTATCATGACAGTAGATTAAATTTTAAGTAGCAAAAATGTATGCAGCAATGTAATTAAAGCTGGTAGAGTAATGCCTAACCTCAAAGGGCCTGAAATATGTCTACCTGGCAACTTTGACTTTCAAACATTACGTTTCACAAGGTTGATGTTACTTTCTTAGAAGTTTCTGGGCAACAAAGTATCTACTTAAGGCTTTATGGAAAGCCTAGTTTCTGGCTCTATGGAAAGCACAAATTTTTATAAAATCTGGGCTTCAAAGAAAATCCTGAAAAATATGATTTTTTAAAATATTCTAAATTATTTTAGTGGGGGAAAAGCAAAAAAAAATTAAAGAAAACAAAAACTGACATGACTCTGCAAAGTTTAAGGTTCAATAATGTTTCTCTGTTCCTAAAGATGAGTAAAGTGAAGTAAGACTTACAGTGACCATGGAAAGGTACATTAATTAGATCTCACTTTTGAAAGTCTTAAAATAACCACAAAACCTTCTTTCCAGAAAACTACATCTTAATTCTCTGTCCTTAAGTTGAAAACCTAACCACTGCTAATCATTGCTACTTGGAAACCACAGCATTTTCAGTACCAGAACGTCTCCTGTGACCTCTTGCCTTGTCTTGCAAAATTCTACTGAGCTGATGAATGAAGCCACTACAACTCAACAACAGCAGAAGCTCCTCACAATGCTTTTCTCTCTTCTGAAAAGGTGAGCATGCACAAGGCTCAGCAAAAGGAATCTTCTAACCTAAAGATGGGTGATTCTTTGTGACACACCATCTAAACATATACCCATGGGCATATCTCCAGCTCTTGTTTCACCATCAACCGGAATTGAAAGAGTGTGAAAATTAGGAAGTGCTCATGTGACCTTAAAAAAAGCAGATGAAAAAAATCTCTGTAACACAGGAGGTCCTGAGCAAAGGGACACTGAGGAAGATGGTGCACAGGTAATATTCAGAAAAATCAAACTTGCTATTAGCAGATGCTAAGATTCTTCAGTGGGTGATAAATTCTAACAGACAGTTCCTGTTTATTGCCCAGTAAGAATTCATCTTTTATCAGACATGTGATAATGATGTGTGAATTAATGGTCTTGTAATCCCTAAATTACAGCATGCTGTAAGACTTCAGCTAAAATTTTAATTCAGTAATGTAAGCGGTACCATATACTGAAAATCACTAATATAAGTATTTTTTTCAAAAGGGGAAGAAAAAGTCATTGTTACAGATGCAGTCATGTACAGTGACTCAGTGATGACAGACTATTTACTAACAGATTGCTGTGTGCATGAAACGGATTCATTACCTGGTGTGCAACAAGTCAATAATTGCTCACTCTAGAAAGGCATTGATTGTTGATTTCAAGGTTGTACAAGCCTGGATGCCTGGTGGAATTCCACAAATAAGGCATCTCAACTGCTAAATCTTTTTACTGTTTATACATTATAGCAAACAAAGGAATTAGTGTTAATTTGCCAAAATTATACATATTTGTTACATAGTTCTTATTAATCAGTGTCCTATCTTCTAGTGGTTAATGATTCTCTTGCTTACCATGCTAATTAGTCTGCATGTTCAGTCTTTCTCTTCTTTTGAGTCAGTGGGCTTCTTGGGTTTGTGGTCTGTGAATTGGTGGTCTCAGATTCCCCTGCAGGAATTACTTTTTACCCAGTCAGAGCTAATTTCAGCACAGTTGCTGAGCTAGCTTTATTGGTTTCTCCCTTATCTTGGGAGTTCTACCAGATGTCACATAAATTCTGCATTCTTTGTGTCCAATATCTGTGAACATCCTTTCTTCCCAAGCCTTGTTAAACCTCCCCCTAGATCTGAGATCATTGAAGCATGTCAAGTCCTAAATTTAAACAAGGATTTATTTTTCTGATACATGGGCATCATTTGGAGTTTGCTTGTTAGCTGCTATCTGTTTCACAGATTAAATCTCCCTTCTTGTTGATTAGGCTTGAAAGTATACAAAAATGAAACATAAAAGAACATTCTTTCTTAAGAAAACTTTTACATATTCCACATGTTGCAATAAGACAGTACATCAAAGATTAATATAAACCTTTGCAGCTGTTTTGTTCTTATCATTTCACCTTCTGGGGACTCAGTTAAATGCACATTTTTATAATGCTGTGTTTTCCAGAAAAATGGTCCACAGGATTATTTCTCCCACCAGTTTCTGTGAGCTGCCAGGTAACCCCTTAAATTGAGAGGGTGTGATCTCAGCTCGACTTGGATATTTTGTTAGCCCTTACTTACCTTATCAACAGGTAGGCTTCCCTTGTGCCCCTCCTATGCACTTTGATACCCTGCTAATGTGATGTAGTTTCACACTACCCTGACCACAGGAAGGAAAAGAGAGAGGAATTTTTACATGCCAGAGTTAAAAGAAGAAATAATTAATTGTACTATAGTGGGATGGGGCTTGACATCCTTAGCTAAAGAACAGAAAAAGAAGGGATCACAAAAAGCCTTCCCAAAAGGTATTTTAGACCTGAAAGAAATTAGTTACTTCTCTCTTCCAAAGTATAAACCGTGGTTAAAACATGGGCAGGAAAATTAATCAAAAAATATAAAATCCACTGCCTACACCATAAGAAATAATTTGAAATTTTGAGAGGAATAGGAGCAGGCAGAATGTACAGACACTGGCACCAGGTAAGACACCACACAAAAGTATACATATACAGCCCATGGGCTCTGCATACCTATTCTCTGCAGTTTTGAGCCTGTAAGCAGCCAGCAATCCATTAAAATCCTTTAATAAAAGACAGGGTTCATGACTGTAACCTCCCTAAAGTCACTAACACATTGGTTTGCACAAGCACTTACAAGCATGACAAATTTTACATTTGTCAAAATGCAAAACATCCTTGCACAAAGGGAAGATGAGAGCCAAAAGCGTGGAAACCCTTCCACCACCCTGCTGCCCAAATCTGCACACAAGACAGTGGCAAGCAGACATGCCAGTTCTTTGCTTTTTTCCCTAATCACACACTAGCACTGCTACAAGACAGCTGCAAGCTGGAAATCAAAAATCAGCACGCTCACATTCATCCAGAATGTGACTCAGCCAGAAATCAAGCTAGAAATGTTCACTCATTCCTGGATATTTAAAGGCAGCATCAAGGCAATTGGAGAAAAGCAAATATCAGAGGTGGACTTGAGTGTGCACTGGTTCTCTCTTTATAGAGAGAATGGTAAAATAAATCAAATAGTGGATGTGCCAGGCTGAGTTTCAAAGGCTAAGCTATGACATCTTTTTCATGGGGCTTTTAAAAAATTTTTCTAATATATTTTCTAATGGCTGCAGGGCTGCTCTAAAGGCCAAATAGAAAGTCTTCCTATTGACATTAATGAAATATGTAGATTCAATGGCAGGGTTGTTGTGATTTCTGTATCACAGGAGGGGTACAGGGACAGAATCATCTTGACCCTTTACTGTTTGGATTGCATCATTTACTGGAGGATAAGGAAGGAAGAAAATGGGAAAGCAATGCTCTGGTCACCACATGCTAGTGGGAAAGAATCCTAGGCAGACCCCAGCCACCATGGAAAGCAGACAACAGATGCATGCTGTACCTCACAGCTGCCTTTCCATGATCCTGTTTTCAGTAACGTTTATGGGAGAGACATCTTAGAAAATGCCATGATAAAACATCAATGAAAAGCTTCTGGTATACTCACAAATAGAGAGGTCACAAGCCACTTGTGCCATTGTCAGGATCTCCACAGCAATACCACTGGTGTAATCTTTAAAACTTCTCCTAACTTACCCCATTGCTACTGCCTATGCACTAGACTTACAAAGTCTAGGCCCAGGCTAGAAACCTAAAACAATATTATTTTCCAATCAGTGTAGCTCCATCAGTACAGTTTAGTACTTTTGAAAGACCACTGATGTCTAAACTGAAACAAAGCCAACTAAGTTGGTTAGGCTGTGGGTAAGCAAACACAATTAGGATTATCCCATTGTGCTGTTGACCAAACACAGAGAAAGAACAGTTCTCCTGCTCTTATAATATTGTCTTGCTGGTAGTGTAAATCAGATATTCAGCAAGTAGTCACCAAAAGGCTGCTCTGAACTGCATAACTCACAGTTTAACCACCCACAGGCACCCCCCTGCTCGTGCCCTGGCTGACATCAGGGCTTACCTTCACCCAGCGAAAGGTCTGGCTACTCTCTTCTGTCTTTCTACTACAGGGCAAAGTCACAGAACCTGATTTAGTAGTAGAAGCCAATAAAATTGCACATAACACTTAGGGTAATTTTGCCATGCAGAGGGAAGGGATTAATACCCAGTGCTCAGACACAAAACTTTCTAAGTGTCTGTTTGCAGGACATGGTGAGGTATCATGACCAAAAAGTCATCAATGTTTTCCAGGTGAATTCCTGTGAGAGGCTGAAACTACAAGCAAGAGATACAACAAGAAAATTCTGTAGACAAAATTTTCATAGATTTTTATATTTTCCTCTCATTACCAGTTTTATTACTTTATATTATTTTGGAATATTATCAGTAATGACACTTAGACTACATTTAAAATATTCTGGGACAGACAGCCTCAAGTCTAGAGGGTAAACACACTGCTTTCTATATTAACAAAACACTGTTATTTTTTCCCAAACAATAGCAAAAAGAAACAGAGAATGGAAAAATGCAAACTATAATCTCTTCATGGTTCAGTTGTCCTGATACCCTGTTATTGTAATTTTCTATGCTCTGTCACCTCTGCATCATTGGTACCCTCCTTGGGAAGAAATATTCATCATGAATATCTATTTGCCATAAATAGACAATCATTAATAGCTTCCCCACAACTGGTATTTTGTATCATACACAGGTACCTCTACAAGGTTCTGGTTAGGCTTAGTAACTACTACAGTTTTCTATCTTTGGCTGTATTCTGTTGTCCTAATTGCAAGTATGCAATGTGTTTACATTTTGCTCCATTACAGACAGTTAGAGTTTCACAACCAATTACAAAGGAACAGAGTAACATATGTTATAAAATATTCGGGCTAATTGTGCTCCTCTGTTTCCTGTCACCTTTTATAACTATTCCCTATTCTCAGCTACATAATTTTAACTACTTTGAGGTCATCATTTTGAGACTGGTGACAATCACAGTTATGTTTATTTTTGCTCCTTGAGTGACTCAGCCAATTTCCTCACCCCTGGCTTTGATCCTATCAAGAATTGCTTCAATTCCACTTTCCTCAATATGGCTCCAATGTTGCTGAGTATGCAAGTTAACTAACTGGGCTATGCACATCCTCCAGTGATGTGGAATGCCAAGCTGAATCCCAGACCTCAGCACTGTCCCAGTTTGTACTTGACAAGCAGCCCTATGAAAGAAACAGAAAGTGGAAAGGGTGACCTGCTAGCTGGAATTTAGGCAAGTAGAGGTGTTTAATTAGTGCATTTACTGACAGATGCCCAGTCTGCCTTCATGCACGACACTGCCTCTGTAGCACACAGGTGCCCAGGTTCCCTGTATGATGTCCCTTCTCCCTGGTGACCCCATCCTATATATCCACCCTCGACTCTCTTTTTTGTCAAAGACTGCATCTTTTTCATTGACATTAAAAAAGCATTTTTGATCTCAAATGTCTTCTTAATTTTCAGAGGACACAAGAAGAATTTTGAGACTGCCAAGTGAATCAAAACAGATTACAAGATGCCAGTGCTATAGTTAAGTCTGCAAACAGGTATCTCTGCCTTTGCCAGGAAAAAAAGTACAATATAGGAAGTCTGCTACATTGTACTGAAAAATCCCTCCTGTTCCATCAAAATATCTCTGGTATTAGTAAAAGAAATCTGCTTTCCTATTCTTCCTACAGATGAACAAAGTCACAGGTACAAAAACATAGTTTTGGCATTAAAAGGTGTGTGAACCAGAAGAGTCTGTAGCACAGAATTAGTAAGAGACATCATCAAGATGTATCTGTTGCATAAACTTCCACCATAGTTACCTAATTCCTAATATAGCTAAGAGGCAGCCAAGAAATGAGATCTCAAAATTAGCAGTTGTACCTTATTATTAACAGACTATCTACCTAAATACCCACCAGCTGCATATATGACTCGTGGACTGGAAGAGTGAAAATTTCCCAAATATATAGCTACCAGTTAAAAGGAAAAATAAAATAAAACCAAAGATTAGACAAATATAAATTCAGATTATTAGTTATATTTCAGATTTTTTTTTTTTTTTTTTGCCAGGGAAATCAGACTTCATTAAGCTCCCCAATACTCTATATCTTAGTTTTGTGTTTTATAAGCTGTAGTAATAATTTTTGTCAAAACACTGCTCATAGGCATAGTGCTTCTGTCTTGCAAAGGCTAGTTCTTTTGAACAGAGGAAAGAAATGTTTTCATAAGGTTTAATTATGCTCTGCTGTGCTTTTCAAATGTTGAAGTGCTAAATAAAGTGAAGTTGAAAAATAGGGGAGAAATAAGCCCCTATTTGGGTTACCCAAAGTGGGTAACCCAAACTGTTATTGTATTCTTAATCTATCTGTGCTCAAATTTGTCTCTTCAAGACCCTGCAGGCAGAAATTAAACCACAGGGCAGTGGAGGGGGTGGGGGGGCTGGTCCCTTTCACAAGTCAGAGTCACCAAAGCTGAGTTCTCCTGTTTGTTGGCTTGACTCAATCTTTCTCTTGCTTCTTACCTCTTGGCTCTACTGGCAACAGTAGCTACCCAAGAAGCTGCATTTCACAATCAAAAACTTTTCCAGAGTGAATTTTGCAGCAGTAACAGCCAGACTATACCATTTTCAGTGCTTGTTTTTGCCCCTGCAACACACCCATATGAACAGCAGAATTGACAGGTGTGGAGCACAGGAGGTGGAGGTGAGACAGCAGAGCCTGACTTGCCCAAGTTGACTGCTTGCTCTCTGCTGCCTACAGTAGAACATCATCCCTCCAGGAGTTCCAGCTGCTGACGAATTACCAGGCCCTGAGCAAGTGCCAGCCACCTATCTAAACTACAGGGAAGGTAATTCACTTTAGACTGTACATATCCTTGACTTGTCTTAAACTAAAAGCTCCTTCAACAAATAGTTTCGTGAGAAATGCTAATCACTTCAAAAGAATTTAAAGGGTTTATTAAAACCTTATTAAAAATAGAGAAAATATTATGGCACTGACAGCAGAGGATTTTTCCCACAGTGTGCTCATCCACAAAATGGAAGTTTCGCCTTTTAACCCTTTAGCCCCTCCCAAAATTCTGTCAATCAACACCTTCTTCACTGTCCAGTGGCAGAGTTTACTTCCTTCAATCTTGATTGAAGGTCAGGTATTGCCATAGTAACAAGCCAACCCTGTTAAATGTCCCGAACCCAGGCCACCCCCTGATAACAGTGCAAGGGGGGTAAAACATAACTGTAAGTCTATAAAACTTCTCTCATCATTTATATACATTATATTTACCTTTTAATTGTGAGAGTCAACCATTGCATTACGCATCTATCACAATCTGACTCTTAAGAGAAAAGGGACAAGACCAGGCTAACAAGGTGATATTCAATTACTTCTTAAAAACTGACCACTTAAAAAAGGTATCTGCTAGCCACTGCATTTCTTTTTGTGAAAAAAAAAAAAAAGTGTGAATCTTTGAAATACACTGTAAAGATGGCTTTCTTCAACATGTACAAAAAGAACCTTGCACAGCTTCTTTCTGATGGGATTCTGATGATCGAGAAAATATCTTTTGCAAAAATACTATAAATGTTCTGGAAATACCACTACTGTAACCATGAGGACATGGAATTGGATGGACAAGAAAGGACTTCAGATTCCACTGAACTGAGAATCCAAAGCTCCAAGAATTCAGTCCAATATGAACATTTTCAGTAAACTCACCCATGGCTACCTAACTTAAAATCTGCCTTAGTCATAAACTGTAAGATTTAAGAAAAACGGTGATGTTGAAACCAGAGGATAATAGAAAGGTTATCAACAGAAACCCATCAGAAAGGATAATGCTAAAAACTAAAAAGTGTTTAAAACAAATAAATAAAGCCCAGGTTCTGAAAATCTAACAGAATGAGAAGATATATAAGATACACGGTATGCTTAGATATACTGGAAAAAGAAGTAAGAAAAGACAATAAATGTCCAAAGAACATTCTACTTCCTTAGAATTCTGATAATTTATATATTTTCCCAGATTAAGAAATGTTTATAACATTATTTTATTGTATTGTATTGCATTGTGTTGGATTGTATTGTGTTGTATCATATTGTATAGTACTGTATTTTTTGAACGCATATTTTATCAAAGGGCTATTATAGGGATTTTCAGGCCTATGGTGGGTGACTGAGTTTGCAAGACCACTGGTGAGTCTCAATAAATGAAGCCAAAGTGTCTAGGAAGGTATCTCCTGATATTGCTCAAGATAGGCCTGGAAATCTCAATACTTTCATACTGAGTGCCAGCTCTCAGTGGAGATTCCCCCTGCGTCTGCATTCTTCAGCCTCCAGATTATGAAGAAAACAAACTAAACTGGCCAATCCCACCTACCAGCACAGTAGAAAAAGTAATCTGATGCCATGGGAAGACATTCATATCAGTAAATTTGCTTCTCAGGCTGTAGAAACAGGTTTAACTGAGTCTGTGAACTAGCTTGGCTAGCTGGGCTAATATTTAACAAGGAGAGTACTGCGAGCACTGATGTAGTCTCCAAAGGATTAAACAAATGGCAAGGCACGAAGGATCCTTTGAGTCTCCCACTGTCACCACACATGCTCTTGTCCCAGTCTATTAGATAAGTATGTTAGAAAGTTAGTACATAAATCCACACTTGGGTATTGACCTGATTTCTAGAAAGGTTCAGTGCAATTCCCACTTTGATCCCAGTACAGCCAGCTCTCTTCATCCCAGGAAAAAAATGCATCTTCTGCTAAGAGTGGGGGCCTTATAAAAGAAGCAGCAAATGTAATGAGATCATCATTTAATCAGCAGGAAAAATGCAACATATTGTATGTAACAATATTATAGATCAATGTTGCAATCATCGTATTTTTTTGAATTTTAATTCAGGTTAAAATGCAAGGGAGAATGCAACATTACCCAAAATGACAAGACACTCTGGCAAGTGCACCTGTATAGACAGGTTTCCCTGCTGCCATCTGCATTCCCTTCTGCATCACCATTATCCTATATTCTAGGTAAACACTGCCCTTATTCTTTTATAAATTAATTCTCTCTTTCTTTTTTTTTTTTTTTTTTTTTTCCAGTAAGACTATCAAAGGGACAAGCAAAGCTAGAAACTGTAGAAACTTGTGCCATCAGGTATATGGAAATGGGTCAGGAATGCACAGACAAATCTTCAAGTGCTGAGAAATGAATAAGCAGGAAACATAAAGGCTTGTGGTGACTTTGGAGGGCCATGGAGAAAATGCTTTCTCAGAGTTGTTAATTCTGCATATTCTTTATGTTTCAAACTGCATTCTCAACAGTGGCAGCATGTTTTTTCCAAACATATCTTACTTCTGGATATGAAACATGAATACTACTATCTTAATCAAAATTACCTGCATTTGTTTACATTTACAAGGTTTTAAAAATACACTGTTACAGAGAATTTAAAGACTTGCCAAAACAAGAACATGGATTGTTCTAAAAATAATCTGATGTAAATGGCTTATGAGAGAAAATTCTTTGTGAATGTTTTTACATTCAAAAATTGAGGAAACATCATCTAAGGTTACCACAGTAAGAACACTGGCTTGTAATGGAATTAATCCCTTTGCAGAAGCCCACACTGGCCACTACATGAAACAAGTCATTATGGAAATCAGAGTAATGGGTATCTTGGTTTTCTTGAGTTGCTACATCCCTCTCAAAAGTCACCTAAATCAAGATGTTCAAAATATTTTAAGAAATTTAGGTAAATGGATCTCTAAGTGTTGTAACATGGACACCTTGAAGGACTTCTGTCAGGCTTCTGTTCAGGGTGGAACTTACAGGAACTTTGCCAAAGCAAGTTCTTTAAAGACTGTCTCTCTGTCTATGCATCAGACAGCTGGCTTTGTTTTAACCTCTCTGTGAGCTACAGCAAAATTACTAGGGGATACAATGGAGACATTTGAGATTTCTGGTGTGCTTGTAAATCTAGTGGTCCCTACAAATTTGGTATTATCAGTTAATGAAATTCTGCTAATGAGTACGTGTGGTTACAGAGAAGTGTCTTTATGTTAAATTGCAGAAGCTGCCACAATGCTCATTCATGGACATGGATACACTACAGCACACTGAAATACCATAACTCCATCTTCCACAGGCCACTGAACATCTAAAAAATCCAGCAAGACCTCAGAAGCATGTTAGCATTTTAGTTAGATGGAGAGCCTGGATGCTTCACCAAGTAACTTGTGCTGTCTGAAGGTAATATGCTTTACATAATATAGACCAAATTTTCAGTCAGTTCTTATTGTCCCAGAAGAACATTTTAATACAAACCCCCCTAAATTTGAAGAAAGAAATTATTTGTCTGCTGATCCTTTTTTTATCCAGTTTTGCAGGCATGCATGTATTTGTGGACACCCCGGAGAACTGAACCAAAGTCCAAACAAATTGCTTTTAAGCTTCCAGTACTCAGAGGTAGTCTTTCCTCAGTGCAAAGATGTAAAATAGACAAAGGGTGTATTAGAATGGAAAATCTGCCCTTCTATTTAAATGTATGTCCATCTAAAGCATCTGAACATACTTTTTGTAATGTGTTTATTTTCCTTTCAAATCAAACTGTATTTAATAGTCTTCTTTTAAGTAATGATTATTATTTCCTGTAGTCACAACTATAGGAAATGGACAGTTATACATCCATATGTAGCCATGAAGTCCAAATAAACTTTAAATAACATATAATACACAATATAAGTAATGCTATAAAACAATACAATAATATAAATAACTATCAGAATCAGGGGTTATCAATCAGTTTTCTCACAAAAGGCAGCTTTCAGTGAAAAATTAGCATAATCCCTACTGCTCAGTTAAGGCCTGTTGAATATGCAAACAGGAAGAAAATGTTCAAAGACCAGTAACTCTGAGAAATGCCTCATATCAACTCTAGTCTTCTGAAATTGGCAGTACTCTGTCTTATACCTGTTCTTTTGTCCTGATATGTAAGTTTCAGTTATGCCTTTAAAATTCCATCCTTTAAAATGTTCCATACTTGTCATAAAATTATTTTGGCTTCTTTACATCCAATACCCTGTAAACCTATTCATTACAATGTTGCTAATACTGCATAAATCTCCATATTGCAGCAGATGTGAAGTTTATTCCTTTCTATGTCCCTGATCCAGTCTTAGCTCCAAGGCATAAGAATTCTTTGGGCTCTTTTGTATGAAGGATCTAAGCAACTTAAAAAGATAAATTTCTTTTATGGTTCCACCAATTCATATTCATAATTTTCATTCTCTGAGGAAATTTACCATAAGCTGGTTTTGACCCAATGCTCTAATATTTATGGGGTTCCCACAGAACACCATATGAAAGTGTTGGGGGACAGGGAAGGGAGATAAGACATTTTTCTGAGGAAACTGAAAACAAAAATACTATTGTCCTGAAAACTTCTGTGAGGAGACAGTTAAACTTAGATTGTTTTGAGGGGATGATGGAGGGGGTGGGTGTTCTTCCTTACACCTAATGAAGGCATTCATAAACAACTATTGTAATATGCTGCCAAATATTTACATATCTGTGGTAAGAAAATTATAATCCACAGATCCAAATTTGTTCAAAAGAATCCCACTTTGAAAACATAGAAAGGTGAAGTGTTCCAAGTGAAGTCATGAGAATGTTTTTCTGTCACACAGAAATCTAAGTGATTGTTGTAGCCTGATGAATTTATCTTTTGTATGACAAATGTCCTAGTATCAGTCAAAAATGCATAGTTGACAAATACATCAGTCATAAGGAAAGATATTAAGAAAGGCACACTCTGTCCACAGGTAGAGTTGGGTAGCTTAACAGGGTCTGTACAGCTACACAGAAAAAAGAATGCTACCACCACCATAAGCATTATGTGAACAAGTGCACTACTCCCCTGTGTAGAAAAAACAGGTGCTGCAGATTCACCTGCTTTCATGTTGCAGCTTCTCTGCTACCTCACCTTCTGACCTCTTTACCAATCAACACTACAGCTACAACATCCACCTCCAAATATTCCTCTCTTTTGCAAAAAATTAAAACACTCTTGTTGATTCTCCAAGACTACCTGGTCACTTTTCAGACTCTCTCTATCAGGTCCTGTGGTCATATTACAACATAAGTACAGACTGGTCTTTGCTTAGAAGATGCTCAAAAATACAGAGAAATCCAACAAGGCAAAGTAAGGCAATCTTTTAATTGTTAAGTACAAAAAATAAAGTATTAGACTGGGCAGATATTCCCTGCAGTCTGAATGACCCTATCTGACTCCTATTGAAACGTAGGAAGGAAAAAACAAAAAAGGAAATAAAAAAATCAGGATTATCTAGAGACGTAGATATACACTATAGCAATTTTTCTCAGGGAAATAATTGAGAGGAAGATACATGGCCAAGTAAAGCAAATAATCTATCATCTTATTGCATTAAAAAAAAAAACCAACCACAACAACAACAAAAAACTTAGCGTTATTTAGATCAGTGGTCTCCACTGATAAATTTGTCAGGGCACAGCAATTACTTAGATTTCTGTGTAACATAAAATGATTCCTACAACTTCACTTTTTTTGTGCATCCCTATTAGTAAAGTATTTCTGAGCATACACGGCTAGTGTACATATACTTATTTTATCATTTGTATACATAGATTACTGAAGTTCTAGTATTTCCTTCCTGCACCCCATTAGATCATCTCATGTGGGCCCACTTTGGACACCACTGATCTGGATTATCTAAGTATCTTATACAACTGTAGTGCTTTGGAAGACAGAAACATCCAAACGTGGGCTTCTTCTTTGCAGTGTTGCAGAAAAGAATTGGATGGAGAAATCTCTAATACCTATGACCAGATATAGTTTTCCAGTCATAACTAAGACTATCAAACCACAGATTATATTCTGCACATTGATTTCGGTTTTAAAGTAATGCAGTCATTAGAGAAATTAAACTAGTGTCTGAGCCAGCCACTGGGTAATCTATTGATGAAAAACTAAAGCACCATCAGAAAACAAGGTACAAAAGTACTAAAGTATATATTAAAAAGAGATCTTGAGAGTTGAAAATGAGAGATATGAGAGCAGAATGTGAGGATTTGCACAAAGAAAATAGTATGCAGAATAGTCCATGAACTGACATGACTTTTGGGAGCACAGTAAACTCTGAAGATTGAAATGAGTCTGGACAAGACTGGTGTGTCACTGGCACAACAACGAAAGGAAATTGAGAAGCACTGGCCAGGATCAAAGTAGCCAGCTTCACTGAGGCACTTACTCATCACAGTCACAGAGATTCACAACTCAGCATACCTTAAATTACACTATAGTAATAATAATTCGAATCATAATATGTATAATTATAATAATAATAAACTATTATCTTGTTGTATCTCGGAACAGGAGTTCACAATATTTTCAGTAGTACACAGAAAAAGAACATGAAGACCCTGTAGTCTAGTCATCCTCTACATTTCTTTTGGTCCCTACAACGGAGGCGAGATACTCAAACGTCAGCACTACAGAAGAAAGTAGCGGGGAGAAAGTACTGGCAGACTTTTATTGTCCTTCTTAGGTGAAACCCTAAAATTATTTGCCATAAAGTAGTCCAAGGTAATTTAGAGAAGAATTGGTGGGAAAGATGGTCACTCTGTCTTCTGTTGGACTGCACTCCATGTATGTCTAAAGGCAATGTATCTCCACCAAAGTGTTTCAGGAATGCTATACCTCAAGTCTCTTCAGAGGGCAGGTGTCCTTACAGGACACCTCCTTACAGTCTTTCAAAGGAGTTTCTGGAACCCTGCTCAGATTCCCAAACCACTTATTTCCTGCTTGCCTCATCTGCCAAGTTCTAAGTACCCACGTTCTTGAGGAATTCACAACATGCAACCAGAAACAACACCTCTAAGACAATGGAAGCAGTATGTTTCTGCTTTACATGAATATGTTAATCAGACAAGACTTCTTTAAAAGTGTGTCCCTCAAACCAGACACCCATTTGCTCAGAAAGCAGCTTGTTTGTGATGCTGCTAAGCAAACAACAGGAGGTCCAAAATCACCATGCACAAATTCTTTTGCTCCTTGTGATAAAATCATAGGGTTACCCTGGGAGTGTCCTCCTTCAGTGGGTCCCTGACGTTCCAAATATCGCAGGTTAGAAAGGGTCTCCATGGCAGTTCTTCGTGAATCTCATAGTATTTCTGAAGGTACTAACCTCTTAAAGGGTAAGATTCTGTGCAAAATTGCATGTAGAATTAGCTCATCATCATTGGATTAAGAAAAATATGCAGTTATTTCCTTATTCTTTCTGTTCTGTGAAGCTCTGCTCTTCAGAGCAGTGAAAGAACAATATTTTCAGAAAACTGGCAGATAAATTTATAATCGGCAATTTAATTTGGACGTTCTCTTCCCTTTCGTGGCAGCGTTCCTGCATTTTTACTTTCCATCTCACATGACGCCTGGATCTTGTAGGCAAATTCAGGTCAAATAAAAAGAAAGAAACACCCAATAAAACCATATATATTTTTAAACTATTTTTAGTTCTTTAAGACTCGACGTGCCGCAGTGTGCCGGCACGGAGGCACCCCGTCCCTCGGACACCCAGCGGCCAGCAGCGCCCCGCCAGCGCAACGCCTTCCCGACCCGGGGTCCCGCGCTCGGTGACGCGCGCCGGGAGAACGGCTGCACCGGCACCGGCACCGGCCCGGCCCCGCCCGGCCCGGCCCGCCCAGAGCGGCAACGGAGGGAGCGCGGAGCGGCAGCACGCATGCCCCGGCGGGCGGGCAGAGCCAGGCGCAGCGTCCGCCAGTCGGGCTGGGCTCCTCCCCCTCCCTCTCCCTCCCTCTCCCTCCTCCTCCCTCCTCCTCCCTCCTCCTCCTCCTCTCCCTCCTCCTCCTCCTCCGCCTCCTCCTCCTCCTCCTCTTCACCGTCTTCTTCTTCCCCCTCCCCGCCCACCCGTCTCCAGCGCTTTCCCGCTGCCTGCCTTCCACGCACGGCGGGTCCCGCCTCGCGCCGCTGCCGACACGGCCGCCGCTGCCGCTGCGGGAACAAAGGAGCGAAGCGGCGGCAGCGCGGCCGCCAGCCCGGCAACCCCCGCTCTCTCCGCAGCCACACGGAGCTATCCGCAGCGTATTCTCCGGCTCCCGCCGCGGGGTTTGTGGCCCCCGCCGGGAACAGGTGGGTGAGGGGCGGCAGGCTGCGCACGGCTCCGCGGAGCCTTCACCGCGGCGGGGTGTGCCCCGGCCTCCTCTTGGGCGGCCTTGTTGCGTTCGGCCTTCGGCGGGGCCGGTGCGGGGCAGCGCAGGCGGCGAGACAATGAGGTTCCTGTGTCTGAGGGCGGCGTGTGGCCTGCCGGCCGCGAGGCCGACCGTGACTCAGGCGGTTGCGAGGAGCGGCCCGGCCGGACACCCTCGTCCGTTGCCGCCGCTCCGCGGCCCGGCAGGCTCGCGGGTCTTTGTGTCCGGCTGCCGGAGGAGGCGGAGGCGGTGGGAGACGCGGTTAAGACGCGCGGCACTGCGGGCGCTTGGCAGGGCCCCGCGCTTTGTCTGAGTGTGCCGCTGGATGCGCCCGCCTGGGCAGCGCCCTGTGCCGGTTCGGCTCCCCCGTACTGCCTCGGGGCGAGTGAGCGGCGAGGGACCCGCGCGGCCTTTGTGCATCCTCCTTTTGTTCCTGTGTTTCTGGTGTTTACCGTGATCCCCCTTGGGAAGGAGAATGTTGAGGCCATGCGGTGGTTAGGTCAGTGCGCCCGTTGCTAACGCAGAGCCCGGGTTTTCGGTCTGGTTTCTGTGCGCGTTGGGGCCTCGTTCTTGTCGTTGCGCCGCCAGTGTGAGATCGCCCGGCGGGACGGCGGCAGCCCGGCCGTGGCCGCGGGGACGGAATGGTGACTGAGGTGCGGGGCCGAGTCCACTAACGGGATTTACCCGTCCCTTCCTTCGAGCTGGGCTGGTGACGGCGGGGGGGCTGGTGGAAGGAAATTTTCTTCAATCACCTTTTTCCCTCCTCTAGAAGAGGAGCGGTTGGGTGTAACTCTACCGGCCCCGTGTTGCGGGGCGCACCGCTGGAGCGATGGCTGCCCTGGGGCGCCGATGGCGGCAGGGGGACGCCGCATTTTCTGAGGTGCAGGTCGGCACCCGCTCTCACCGCTCCCCCCTGGAAGGGAAGGGCAGTCGGATTTTGCCGGCGCCTCCTCACGCTGGAGCCGGCGGCCTGCGGGAGATATAAATAGGCGCTGACTTCAGCGGGTGGCCCGGGCCCGTCGCGGCGCCGCCTGACAGGCGGAAGCGCAGGCGCTCGTCCGCCCATGTGACCCACGCGCAGCGGCATTTTTTAGATTTCCTCTATTAGATTTCCTCTAGGTGGGTCAGGCTTTTTTCTAGCCCCCTTGACTGTTTGGCTTGTTTTATTTTGTTTTGGCTTGTTTGTTTTGTTTGGCTGTAAAACTGTATCCGAATAAGTGTGAAGTCTTGTTGTAGCCATAAAGTACACTGTTTATACCTGGAAGGTGTTATAAAGCTATACATAGTACGGCTATTTATACCTGGAAAATTAGATCCTGTGACCACCAGCAGATAGGATGAACTTTACTTGTTTACTTTCTCCTGGTTTTGGTTACTGTCATCCCAGAAGTTTAGCTTAGCTAAAGGCACCTGTCAGTTGCAGTTGTACTGGGGAAACGTAAGTTTACTACTTGGTCATTGAGCTCTCTTAATTAGAAGCATTTTTCTTTATACTGTAACGAATTCACTTTTGACATTTTTGACTTCTAGCAAGTCTCAGCTGTCAAATATCTCTTGCTGTGACAGTTTCTGAATAGAAAAACAGCAATGCAACATTTATACTAAAATGTCTTCAGATGCCATATGGGCAGTTTCTGCTAAATTTAAATTTTAGTGCAATATTATTACATGTCTTCAGTTTGTAGCAAATGCATGATTACTGTGTTCCAGTTTTATTGCTCTTGGGAGTCAAGGATTTGGCTGCTATGCAGTTTTCTACTAACCTTGCTTTTCAGAGGTTAACGGGCAGTGAAGGTGAAGACATTATTTCTAACATAGCAGTGACTGGCTCTGGGGGACTTAAGTCTTGACACAACCTAATTAGAGAAGGGTTTTTTTTCCTTTTGTAAATGTGTGAGCTGTGTAATAGAACATACACAATTTGGAGTTGTTATTGTTATCTCCCTTGGAAGAGTGTTGTGAGAGTAATTGGGGAATTAGCCTCAAAATTATGTGAGATCAGTGTTGAAAAAGCAGGGTTTTTCTGCTGGAGTCTCCTGGCTCTGTTGGAGTCCAGAAAAATAAATTATGTTATTTGCCAGAGCTGTTTTGTGGGTATGAACTTAGTCTTAGTTATTCTGCACATCCCAATTAGTGCTCAGAAGCTAGTACTTAAGGAGGTTTCTTTGGCTGTAAGTTAAATTAACCTGCACATGCAGTTCAGTGCTCAGCAAGTATATTATTTCTCAGTATTAGTATGATGACACTTTCTCTTGTCTTAAAGGTTCATAATGATACTTAGCAATAAATTGGAGTCTTGAATGGTATATTAATGTTCATATAACCCTCTTTAAGAATGGTGACATCACTTGGTGTGGCATGTGAGCAGACATACTTAGAATTCTTTTAATTCTTTATGCTTTTTACTCTGTAATTGATTTTGGTGAAATGCCAGGTCCTAATGCAGTTTTTTATTTTATTTACAGCATCGAGATGACTCAGGAGACAAACCAGACCCCAGGGCCTATGCTGTGTAGCACAGGCTGTGGATTTTATGGAAATCCTAGGACAAATGGAATGTGTTCAGTTTGCTACAAAGAACATCTTCAGCGACAGCAGAATAGTGGTAGAATCAGCCCAATGGGTAAGGGTGCGGGAAATTCTTGGGCGTTTCTATATTTCTTTAGAAATAAAATATGCAGGGGATTACAAAGAATATTAGAAAATTTTGTTGGAGAACTTCTGAAAGCTGAACTGAAAGAATGAATATTCAAAGAAAATACTACTTAAAGCACAGTAAAGATAAAAATAATTTCTGTGTAATGTGTTCTGGTTTTCTTGGCATTCAATCATAACTTGCTTTCCTACTTAACCACTTCTGTTAGCATTTTCTTATGCAATCTGCATTTTGGTTATTAAGTAAATGTGTCTTTAAGTAAAAAGTAATAACCAGTAGCATTGAAAATTATATGCAGGAAGTTCATAGCTGTGTAGGAGACTATTTGATTCATGTATTTTTTTTCAATTTGTTCATAACTTGTCAATTTCTTGTTACATAGGAACAACCAGTGGTTCAAACAGTCCTACCTCAGACTCTGCATCTGTACAGAGAGCAGACACTAGCTTAAACAACTGTGAAGGTGCTGCTGGCAGCACATCTGAAAAAAGGTAAAATTAAGGTTGTACTGTGACGGTAGAATGAGCTGTGAGTGTGCTGGAAGGCCTGTAGCAATCCTGCCCTGTTGCAGTGAGTGTCTGCAGAGGAAAAAGAACCCGACAGGGCCCTATGAATCCATGTAAATTGAAAAATCATTCAGATATTTGGTATTGTAGTCCTGCAGTAAAAGGAGTGGTTTTGTTTATCTACAGAACTTATTTATTACAGGCTTGCCTGTTCTCTTCTAAGGAAACAAAAATATAATAAAGTGTATTTTGAAGATAGTAGGAGCATAGGTCAGGAAAATATATCCATAGTGACTGAACCAGTAGTTCATTAATGGGTCTGAACAGTTCAAGTTTTTTTTATTAATGTAAAACTGATGTAAATTATGTGTTTGACTGTGCTTAAACAGAAACGTGCCTGTTGCCTCTTTGCCTGTAACACAGCAAATGACAGAAATGAGCATTTCAAGAGAGGAAGAATTAACACCGAAAACAGTGACTGAGCCAGGTATGTTCTCAGAGTGACACTGGACACAACCAGTGTCTTAACATGAGTGCAGGGTTTGTTTACTTTGAGTAGCCATCTCCTGTTATGGTGGTGGTCTTAAGAAATGTGTTTAGGATGCTTTTGAGTACTGTCTCCTCAGAATCAAGAGAAAGGATAAGTTCCAGAACGGCTTTAAAATTTATGTTAATTGTTAGTAAAAGAGTTGACACTTATGAAGGTGTTTTTAGATCCCCAACATTTGTTTTTAAAAGTGAGCACTCTAAAATCACAGCAAGGTGTGAACTGTTGGGATTCTTTGGTATGTTATCTAGCAGAACAGTTCCAGCTGACTCATGGCAGTCCAAATGGCTTTGTTGTATTTGGAGAAGGGTGCTTAATAAATTCGGTTCTACAGAGAAGTGAGGCTGTGGGGGAAGGGAGAATATGTGGTTTAGAAACTTTAACACAAGTTGCTTAGGATTCTTGAACTAATGGATTAATCTGTAGATATAATCAGTGCATTGTTTCAGGGGTGTAGGGTAGTTGCAGCTTTAATTGCTGTGTGTGAATTGTCTAACAGTTTTATTCTCATACTGGATAGTTGTAGCTGGAGTAGTAGAACTTCAGTGTCTAAAGTATTTCTTGGAGGAGGCAGACAGGGAGGGCAGTTTGCTTAACCTAACTAGTGAACAACTGAATTCATTCCAGTTTGTTCAAATGGATATCTTAATGCACTTGTTTTGTTCTTTAACAAATCCAGACTTTATTTAATTTGCCAGCTCTGAAACAGTTTTAAAAACTAAAAGCTGATGTGTAGTAGGAAATCTGTTTACTCAAGCTGAAGGTAGAATCTGTTTCTTCAGTTTTGAAGTCACTGAGATGAAAATGACATCAGATGCTACTAAGCACTGTATCGATGTGGTTTTTATCTTGTTATATCTTTGCCAACAAAGATTAATTTGCTCAGTATTTGTACAGAGGTATTAAATCCATTTTCATAAGTCGTGCTAAGTCAAGGTTCTGTGACACGAATTAAAGTACAGTTATACAATATAGTATGTTTTTTCATTATGTATGGACTATGAAGGAATTTTTGTAATTATTAAATTTATGTAGCTGATACCATATGAAGAGGCTTCATTATGTGACTGAAAAGTAATTTAAACTTTGCACCAATATTCGTTAACCCATTGTGCGGTGTTATGAAGTCCCACTGGAAGGTGTCAAGAAGGACATAGGAATACATAAAATGGTAGTAATGCAGAAGTAATAGGTGATGTTACTTTTCTTAGTTGTCATTTTGCCAGCTGCAAAGAAAGTCTTTAGTTATGGTAGATACATAACCGGTTTTTCAAGTACTGTTGGTCAGCTGTATGATAGGTCACACAGCTCACTATTGTTTAGAATGGGGAGGAAAAATCCAAAGCAGCTCAAAGATACTTAGGAGTTGTAGTGAATGGTATCGCAGGTTGAAACCAGTAAAAGCTGTCACAAGCTTGTGTAGAGATGGTTGAAAATACTACCAGAGAACTTAAATGCCTCTGGAAAAAAAAACTTGAAAACTGGAAAGTACTACCTCTTGAGAGAACATACCTGTAAATTCATGAGGCAGCCTCAGCTGCTGTGGTGCCCAAGTTCCCTTTTAAGTATTATTGTTTGGCACAGATCATAGACAGCATAAGATAATGTCCTTATATACTATTCTTAGGGTTTGTTGGACATCTTAATTTAACAGTGTTGGCTGTTTTTAGTGATGCATTACTCTGTGTCTTGCAGGCAAGAGAAACTGGCCTAGACTTTTTATTTAAAATTCCTGATGTGTCTGGACTAGGCAGATTTTTATCTTCCTTTTTTCCAGTAGCATTTTTTATGTGTTGGTCTCTCAGAGACAAACTGGAACAATGGTAAATAATTTGCATCACCTAATAGTAACAAAAGTTAATACTTTCTTTGAGATATGATTCTTTGAGATATGATGCAGTGATAGAGTTGTTAATGAAGTACTGTGTAGCTGTAAGCATAGTCTGATGCTAGGGACAATTTCGTAATCAGACAGTGTTAGATCAAGAACTGTATCTTCAACAGTATGAAATCACATTCTCTTCTGCTAGCTGTTCATTAGCAAAAGAAATTTTGCATACTTCCCTTACGAATCAGAAAGTTTAAAAGAAGGATTACATCTGGTAAACTATTGTTTTTTGCAGTCTTCTAGCATAAAATTATATTTTTTTGCTTTTGGAATTGAAACAACTGACTAGAAAGTGGAGAAGCTGAAAAAATTAAACTATGAAGTTTGACAAGCTGTTTTTCTTGATTTTGTTGGGATTTTGGGTTTTTTCTTTGCTCAGGTTGAGGTTGCAACCTAGACTCAACTTCAGAGCAAACCTGGTGTTAAGACAATTAATTGTACCTTAACGTCTGAAGAAAGGCATGGTGAATGTAAGTCCGTTGTAACTCACATGGTTGTTTTCTTGTAACTTGTTGAAGTGCTCTGAGTCTTGGCTGGATTCTGGGCACCCGTCAAAGCCTCTCTGTCACTTCCATCCACAGCTGGACAGGGGAGAGAAAAGAAAATGAGCGGTTAATGGGTTAAGATAAGGATGGGAGAGATCTCTCCCCAAATACCTGTCACAGGAAAAACAGACTTGACTTAGAGTTTATCATGAACAAGATCAGAGCAGGATAATAAGTAAAAACAGACATTAAAACCACCTTCCTCCCACCTCCTCTTTACACACCTCCCGCATCCTCTGTGCCTCCTACCCCAGTGGTGCCAGGAGCCATGGTTATGGTCAGTTCATCACCCAAGGCTCCTGCTCAGGGAGAGGAGTCATTGTCTTGCTGTGCTGTGGGGTCCCTCCCACTGAAGAGAGCTCTCTGTGAATTTCTCCATCATGAGTCCTGTCGCAAGCAGCAGGTCCCTGACAACTGCTGCAATATGGGTTTATCCCATGGGCAATGGCACCCCTCAAAATGCTGTAGGGTGGGTTACTTTTCCATGGGGTTCAGTTTTTCAAGGATAGGCTGCTCCAGCATAGGAGCAGAGCCCCTCTCTTCACAGGTCTCACATGAGGTCACAGCCTCCCTTCAGGTATCCTCCTGCTCTAGTGGGCTCGTGCCTGGGCTGCAGGTGGATCTCTGCATCCCTGTGAACCTCCAAGGCTGCAGGGGCACAGCTGCTTCACCATGGTCTGCACCACAGGCTGAGGGGAATCTCAGCTCCAAGGCCTGGAGCACCTCCTGCCCCTCCTTCACTGACTTTGGTGTCTGCAGAGTTGTTCTTCTCACATGTTCTCACTCCACTCATCTCTGGCTGAGATTACAACTGTGCAACAACTTCCATTTCTCTTTCTTCTTAAATATGTTACCACAGAGGTGATACCACCATTTCTGATTGGCCACAAAGCAGCACATCCCACTTTGGAGCTACCAGGGATTTGCTCTGCCAGACATGGAAGAACCAAGCTTTTACTATCTTCTGATAGAAGCTGCCTCTGTAGCCTCCCACTATCAAAACCAGGCCATGCAAAACGAATACACCACAAAAAATAAATGGTTTTGAAAACAAGTTTAAACAATCATATTGTTTTAATGCACAGTGTATTTTTAGCATTTTCTTAGACTTTTGTAGGTGATTACTTTGCTAAATGATCAGCCTCTAGTCAGGTGTGTCACTGTTTCCAGACACAGTATCAACACTTGCTCAAGGGTGTAGTTGTGGTTGGGTTTTTTTTGTTGTTATTTAGAGTTTTTTTTGGTTGGGTTGGGTTTTTTAATGCAATGTTCTGATTTAGGGAGTAGTGTTACATGCAAGTAGTATTGCATATAAAAAAATAAACCAGAAATTGAACTGATGATGGTATTGTGTAAGTTACGTATTTTTAAAATACCCAAATACTGTTAACTTCTATCCATGCTGTAACTTATCCTCTTATTCAGCAGCAGTGGTGTTAGAAGACAGCAGGAGATGGTAGTTGGTATGTGTCTTTGCTTTCTATCAAGCTGTTAGGGTTAAAGCTATTTTACAGCTGTTCAGCATTCAGGTTGAGAGATCCTGTAATGGGTTACCCTTGCTATGTTGTAGGTAGAGCCAGTGTGTTGCAGGTAATATTGTGAGTAAGATGTAAGTAAGGTAGCTTATGAGATCTGATAAGATCAAGATGTAAGTACACGATGTTCCTTAAATCTGATTGTAATGAGTGTCTTGTTTGTTCTGGTTTGTTTTCACACGTGGCTGTAGCAGTTTCACCATGTTGCTTGCTGTAAACAGTTCTGTTGTATTAGTAACTGTATTGTATTGAGAGTAATTAGCTTATCTTCATGTTTCATATGTCTGCTGTAGCTTTGATAAACACTCCTGATGAAAAATTTCAGAAATGAAATCTCTTTTAAGTGCTGAAGCTGTCCACTGCATAGAAAAGCACTGAGGGCCTAACTGCTGATGCTGTGCGTTATTATTCTGATAGTGATACACCACACAAGTCAAGTCTTTATGATAACCAAATTAAACTGTGTTTCTGTGTGATACTGAAACTAAAACACATTCTGTTGTATGAATGGGACACATTAAATTAAGGTATTAAATACACAAGTATACAAGTAGAATTGGGCATGCAGAAAGTGAGTGGCTTTGTATTCCCACTATTCGACGTGAAAGCAAGATGGAGGTTTGTTCTGCAGCCATTCATCACAGGCACCTAGGTTGGCATAGAAGTTGTAGTTCCTCAGTAAAAGTTTGATAAGCATAATAGGTACTCCCCATCCTTCGAGACTGAAATTGTATGTACAAGCACTTTGTTGTCTTAGATAAACCCCAGCTGGCAGCTAAGTGCTATGCAGCCAGTCACTCAGTTCTTGCTCCCCAGTGGTAAGGACAGTTGTGGATAAAACTAAACCCCATGGGTTAAGATAAAAACAGTTTAACAAATAAAATGAAGTAAGATAAGCAGTGCTGATGATAATGATAATATAATTGTAATGAAAAGAGGAGAAAGAGGAATAAACTGAAACTTCACAAGTGATGCATACTACATTTGGTCACCACCTGCTGACTGATGCCCAGCTCATTTCTCAGCAGTGATTGGCAGCTCCCAGTCGATACCCCCATTTATATATTGGGAAGGGTGTTCTGTTGTGTGGAACATTTCTATGGCTAGTTCATTCAGGTCAGCTGTCCCAGCAATGCTCCCTCCTAGCTTTTTGTGCACTTGTTTGTTTGCAGAGCACGTGAAACTGGGAAGTCTTTGTTTTAAAGTAAAAGCACTGTTTAGTAACATTTAAAACACTAGTTTTATTAATATTATCAGCATTGTTCTCATACTGAATCCAAAACACAGCACTGTACCAGATACTGAGAATAAAATAACTATCGCAACTGTGAAACCAGGACAATTGTGCTTGTATGCTGCATAAGAATTGTATTGTTCTACTACTACTAATTCTATTGTTTCAGCTCCAGAAGTGCAGAAATGCATCTAATGTCTTTTGGATAACTTCTTACTTGACCTTTTCTCTTGTTTTGTTTTTTCTTTTTCTTTAATGGTGGGAGTTGGCAGTTAGCTTCATCAAGTCACAGTCCTTTAAACAATCCTTTTCCCTACACTTTCAAGAATTTGTGCCACTATTATCCTTGAAGTTTAAAGTGTTTAGATTTTATTTTGGTGAATTTTTCTTTAGTCAGAGAAGCTTCTAAAAATCTTATTCTGTTAACTTTTGCATACCTTTCTGGTCACTTTAGATATGGGGGATGTTAGAAAATAGTACTGATTTTTTTCAACACGTTTTCTTCAACAAAATTATTGGATTCATTCCTTTCCAGAGTAAATCTCTGTAATAGTGATACATGCTTTTTTTTTGAAGTAGCCACACTGTTTTATATAAGAAAGCTACTGACAGCTTTCTTATATAAAACAGTGTAAAACAGCTTTGAACATTCTTTTCTTAGAGTGGTTTTTAATTTTGAATGCCACTTCAGTGAGTCTAAGAAGAACTTTATTCTTTCAGTTTGTAGAACTTTCTTGCATGTAGATTGACTAGCTGTTGTACTTTATCCTGTGGCTGACTAGTTCCATCAGTGGCCTTGCTGCTCCTCTTCTAAAGATGCATCTTTAAGCTACATTTGAAGGAAATTTTCCAAAATTTGTGATGAAATACCTGTATTTGTGTAGACTTTTTCAGGCGCCCACCTCCAGTATAGTCTTTATCATAAATTTGCTAGTATAATAGTCATTGTTGGCTATGATGGTAATGCATATTTATAGTGCCTACAGGCACTATATATTTAAAAATAAAATAGTGTTAATAAAAGCCTACCCAGTTCTGAAAA
The DNA here is from genome assembly GCF_048771995.1 of Taeniopygia guttata. NCBI lineage: Eukaryota > Metazoa > Chordata > Aves > Passeriformes > Estrildidae > Taeniopygia > Taeniopygia guttata. The sequence continues at coordinate 16,786,071 of NC_133063.1, read as the reverse complement.
TCAGTTGTCTCTAAAGTTTTTGGCATTGTACTAGGAAAAGTGATCTGGTAAAATTTGAGTGAAAATTCTGGTCTTGAGCCAGAGACAGGAAGGGACATGACCAAGGTGAGGGAGAGGGCTGCACAGAACCATAGTACCATTTGGGTTGGAAACAGCTATATGGATCATCTAGTTCCAAGCCCACTGTTCCTATGCATCACTACTCTTGGAATAAAGAATTTCTGCCTAATACAATTCTCTCTTGTAATTGAAAAGTGTTTCCACTGGTCCTATCACCTTTTTTATAAGCCCTCTAAGCTTGGAAAGGTTTCAGTAAGGTCTTCCTAGAGCCTTGCCATCTCCATGCTGAACAACCCCATCTCTCTCAGCTTGACTTCATAGGAGAGACACTTCAGCCCCCTGATCATCTTTGTGGCCCTCCTCTGGTGTTAACCCAGCAGATTCACATCTTTCCTGTGCTGAGGATCCCAGAGCTGGATTCAGCACTCCAAGTGGGGCATACAGTAACAGAGTAGATGGACAAGTCTTGAGCCCATTTCTCAAGTTCGTCCAGATCTCCCTGTCTGGCATTCCCTCCACGCTGAGTGTGCACTTAATCCCACTCTGTGGAATTGATTAAGATATTCAAGAGCAGGGGTCCCAAGACAAAGCCCTGAAGGGATGCCACTCATCATCAGTCTCTATCTGGAAATAAAGCCATTGATCACACCTCTCTGGCTGTGTCCATCCAGTTAATTCCTTATCCACTACATAGTCCATCCTTCAAATCCATGTTTTTTCAGTTTGGAGGTGAGGATGAAAAGGTGCATGCGTGCCAATAAGAGCTCTTTTACAGTGGTGAGAAGTTTTAGGGGTGAGGAGTTTGCTTCATCTGAACACTGTTACTGAGGAAGCAGGGTTGACAGGTAGCAGTAGCCACTATTTTGCAGCTTTTGGCACTTTTTCAGCTACCTGTTCTGTGGTGATACATAAATAATTTAGAGCACTTTGATTAACACTATGATTTCTGGCATGAAGTTAGTATCTTGAGAACTGGAATTGTACTTGCCCAGTTGGATTGCCTTTTATGTTAAAGGAAGCCTTTTGTGACAAGCAAGTGTAAGAACAGTGTTTTGATTTAGATAGGCTCCTGATGTCATGGCAGAACAACTGCAGTTTTCAATATTTTTCATCTACAGGTTTATGAAAAAGGAATTTTGTTCTGAGCTTTAGGGGACAGGGTAGGCAGCTTTTTCATCTGTCCTCACCATTATTCAGAAACACATTTATGAACATTTAGCATCAAAAAAGCCAATCAGACTAAAGTCTGCTGCTATAAAATAATAGCAGAGTCCTTTATTCGTGGAGAGTAATAAATGAAACATTTTATGTCTCCTTTTGTCTTGGTACCTTTTAGTGACCATTTCTGCATGTTATATACTGCTTTTCCTCCTTGGAAGATGTGTTAGTTGTGGGGGAAGGATCGTGTTCAGCAACCCTTTCAGGGAATGTGCTGCTGCAGTTTCTTAGAATGACTTTTATCACTTTACACATTATGGGCTGCATTTGTTGCAGTTTCTCAATGCAAAGATAGAAGTATACTTGTAGTAATTGGTAACATTTTCCATAGATTAATTTGTTCTCACAGGCTTTATTTTTGTGGTAGAGTATCTACTAAGCTGTCTTTTTGCCTTGGTACTTCCTGGGAAGTTTTCATTTTTGCTTCCTCATTGACATGTGTTAGGTAGGGATATAAATAGTTCTCTTCTCATTTTCATTTTCTCCTAGTGTATGTTGTGAGTGACTTTGTCACTGTTGATTTGCCCCCTCTCCATTTTCTTTAGCATATGATTGAAACAGCATACATGCTCCCAGGGCTCAAAATTTGAGCTCCCAGGGCTCAAAATTTTAAATTATTTCTGACATAGATGAAGCTTTCCCTTAACTAACTACACACCAAATTGCAGTGTGTGTGTTTCTGGTTCTCCTTACTCATCTGTCTTGGCTTACAATTAACATTTCATTTTGAAACAAACTAGCAACTTAACAAATTTTTTGAAAATGGATTTGACTATACTTTTGGGGAGGTGTTCAGTCTTTATTTTTATAAAGGTCATAGCTGACAGTTCCTAGTCAAGGTGCATAACATCCAACAGGTACACTTAGTTTGTGATATTGCTGGCTGTTAGGCCAATTTTTGGTCACAGGCTCTCTAGTAGACAAACTGGTACTGAACACTGATTTTCTTAGGATTTAAAGACAAGTTCAGAGTGTCATATTGGTTCATCTAGAAAAACTTAATCAAAACAAATTGTTTTCACAAAAAAAAAACTTATAAAATATCTGCAATGTGGCAGAAACCAGGTTGTTTTTCTACTGCGTGAAATTTCTTGGTGATGAGCACTGAAGGCTCCCTGTAACTTCTTAGTGTTTGTGGCTTATAAGTCTTATTTAGATTATGAAGTCTTGCCTGGGCCCTTTTTTGTATGGTGAATTGTGAAGTTTTTATGACAATGCAAACACAATTTTAAAAAGCAAGTACTATTCAAAATAATCTAATCTAACAAACCCTATTTGTATAAAACTGATTGCAAATACATCCTTGAGGCTTATGTACTCCATTTATTACTAGATGCACTTTGTAGTTAATAGATGTTATGATAGATTTTATCATACTCTGAGAGTGTGCAGCAAACTTGTACCAAGAGCAGGTATCACAGCTGTGTACAAGTGCATCTCTGAGCTTTCTTTAGTTCCAGTTTTGGCTATGAAGAGGATATCAATTTTAAAAAATAAATTTTTGGGATAAACCACTTTTTTCAATAAAACAGTCGTGTCTAAAATGTCTAAAGAGGCAATTAAGAAAATATTCATTTTGATTATACCTGCTTGAACACTGAAACTGAATTAATTTCAAAAAATACAGGTATGCAATGCTAATCTGCACTTTGTTATTTAAATGAGGGCTCTTTAGAACTTTATTTTGTAGCTGTGTTCTGGATCTGTCACAGAATTAACAGTTTCCTAGCTGCTGTCTTGGTGAACTGCTTTACATACCTGACTTTACAGCACAAGTGGCAAAACAACCCAGTACTATAGCAGGAAGACATTACTGAATTTCTTTTTTTTTTTTTTTTAAATATGTTTCTGTTAATTATGTTTCCTCCTGAGGTATCTGTGTTCAGCAACTTCAGCTGTGACAGTATTGTTACTGTTTTAGATTAAGTGTTACTTGATTGTATGATTTATTTAAATACAAAATGTGTACATGGATTTTCTGTCATACTTTTCAAGCCTGTATAGATACATGTAAGTGCATATATTTTCTAGCTGTTTGAAATGTGGGGAAAATTCTGAGTGTCTCAAGTTTGAGTCAGAAGGGATGGATTAAGTACCTAAAAATCCTTATTTCTGATTCACATGTTTAGACTAGTCGATATAGTAATGTAGGCAACAGATGTCAGGGTCTTAGGGGGTGAATTAATCCTTAATGTATGCATACTACTGGATACCTTGTGAAGTTAAGAAAAGCAAATTTAACCCTTTGTTCCTTTGCATGTTTTTTACAGTTGTCACTCAACCAAGTCCATCAGTTTCTCAGCCTGGTACTTCAGAGAGTGAGGAGAGAGCTGCTGAACTGCCGAAACCAAAGAAGAACAGATGTTTCATGTGCAGGAAGAAGGTTGGCCTTACAGGTATGAGAATGCTGTTAATTTTAAACAAATTTGCATGATTAGTTACCTCTTGCTAGATTAAACTTGACAAAATTTGTGTTCTGTTAAATTTATCAGCTTCTTCACAATTCACACAATTTAGTAAATCCATTTATTTTTCTTAGTCTGTATTTTGTAGTAGACAAGCATCCCCTTTATAGTGACTGCACCCTTAATTAACACCTTAATTAAAACCTAATTCCTAGTAATGTTTCTTCTTTTTCTGTGTACAGGATTTGACTGCCGATGTGGAAACCTATTTTGTGGACTTCACCGTTATTCTGACAAGCATAATTGCCCATATGATTACAAAGCAGAAGCTGCAGCAAAAATAAGAAAAGAGAATCCAGTTGTGGTGGCTGAAAAAATTCAGAGAATATAAATTAATGTGCTTGTGAAAAGACTGACTGACTTTTTGTGGTGCTTTTTTTCCCAATACATCCTAAAAACCATGAAAAGAGCAGGTGCATGGTCATTTTCCTTTGTTTTCAAGAGTTTTTCTTCTAGTCCTGTCTGTCTAAATGATACTTCAAATGTTTGGGTGTTTGTTGCAGGCAGAATTGGATAGATACAGCCCTTGAAAATGTGTATGCCCTCCCCAGAAAAGATGGATGATCAGAAACCTGCACAGGAATACACATGCACAGAGGACAGACTCTAGTTCACATATGCCAGACAGGTGTATGCAATCTGCATGTGTGCAGCAGCTCTGCCTTTTGAGATATGCATGAGGTATTTAATGTTCGGCTAATGTTATATGCCTGTTTTGGAGAAGGATACATCAAAACAGTTGGCAGTCTACTTCTCTCATTTAAAATCTCATTCTACTTTTAGTTGCCACACTCCCTTTTTAGTTTTCCAGCAGAATGTGAGCTGTGTAAAGGGGTCTACCATCACAGTAAGATGAGCATCTTTGCAATATTTAAGTCACTTAACAACTGCACTGAGAAAAACAGGAAATACCAGATATGTACGAGAAGAAATTTGTTTTGTAAAAGATTACATTATCTTCAGAATCTTGGAAAAAAGTTCCCAAAGGAAATGTCCTGTTAGGAGCTTAAGAACTGATCTGCAACAGAGTTGTCTGCTTTTCCTTGCCTAGCTAAAAATGTTGTGTAGCACAATATTGTAAGATTGGTTTTTAAAACACAGTTACAAATGTTTCTAGACATATCACAGCATCTCTATCAAGCAACATGGGTCTGAATAAGTTGCTGAAATACTAAAACAGTTTATTATTCATGTACAACTTATGTTCTGTGTGTTCCAAGTTCAAAAGAATATTAGGAATTATTTTTATTAGTTTTAAATGTAACAGCTGCACTGTTCTGCATGGAAAACCATACCTAACATGGCTGCTGTAGACTTAAAAGGTAGCTGGAACCACTCTTGGAGGGCTGCTTTATCATTTTTAATTGTACTTGGGTATAGGACTGTAGTGTTCTTGGGTGTATTGCATGGGCTGCGTTATCTACGGCATTGTATAATAACAACTCTAGAAAAGGCAGTATTCTTCACTGATGCTTGTCTGGTAATATATATCACTTCTGTGTTATAATGGAAGGGGTTTTTGTGATGTATGAAACTTGTGTTTTTTATATAAACAAATATGGTTTAGACTAGTGTTGTGGTAATGCCTGTTCTCATCTGTAAATAGTTACATACGTACACAAGGCACTACTCCTACCTGATTTTTGTTGCCAGTGTTTAGTCTTGGTTTTTACTACACTATTAAAAGTGTCAGATTTTCGCTTCTTTGTTCTTCTGAGTTATTAGATATGCAAACGTGTACAGATAGTTCATATTTATGTATTGCACATAAGCTACCCAGCATCTATGCTATATTGTATTATGTAAATAATAAAAATAATGTACAGAAGGAAATACTTCTTTTTATGGTAGTTCATTGGTTTTAGTTCTTGCTGTAATGAGAATGTGACCTTGTAGAAGATGAAGTGCCAAGTTTAATATAGTTTTTACAGATACTGTCTTGTGCATAAGCTTGCCTCTGTCCTTATTTGGATGTACCAGCTTTTTTGAGACAAATTGCATGAGCAGCTGGGGTAGAGCTAACTACCTGATGACCTGACAAAAATGCCAGCAAATAACAATGTGCTTTACAGGGAGAAAAAAAAAGTATTAGCAATGAATGTCTGATTTACTTCCAGTGGATCTGTCATGATAGAGCCAGTACACTGACTACTCTGTCCACATCTTCACCAGCAGACCTCATCAGTTACTGTCAGTGTCAGCAACCAAATACAAGTGGTAAATATGCCTGGTTTATCCTTGCCAGTGGGAAGAAAAAGGATACAGTACCCAGCACATGTTGCAATGGAGAAAGACATCTTCAATACTGGATGATCCATTAAAATTTCTTATATCAGAAATGGATACTGTGTATTCCACCAGTCAGCTGATAGTCAACCTGGTAAGTTAATACTCCAGCCACTGTATGTACCTCCAGTAAGGGAACACAGGCATGCTCTAGGACTTCACCATGGAACTGCTTTAAAGCACCAAAATTACAGTATTTCTACCTTTTGTATTAAAAGCAACAGCTGCAACTGCTCTTCAGTGTAAAGGCATTGGGGTGGTTTTTTTTGGTGGGGTTTTTTTTGGCTTTTTTTTTTAACCTGAGAATGCCCTGTAGCTGGGTGTTTAAGGAACTGTCTCATTTTAATACTTTCTTGGCTAGAATGGTTTAGGACTGGTAATAGTACTGATGTTTTTGGTTAATGATCATGCTGGTCTCAATCTCAGTCTGATTTTTTTTCTGTACAAAGGTTGTACTTGCGAACACTTGTTGAAATATTTGATGTTGGTACATTGTACAGGAAAGTATGGAATGAAAAATACCTTTTTTCCTGTAAAATGGACTGTATAATGTAAATTACAGTTAAGTGGGTTATGAGCCTGTCCTCAAGTCTGCAAGTTGGCCAGTACTTTGTTCTTTCAATAGTGTATGTCCTGAGCTCTGCTTCTGTTGAAGCTCACTAAACAAAGGAGGGGAAAATTGTTTGAAAAGAGCGGGTATTGACAAAATATGTGGATGGGGATGCTGTTTAGACTTAAGTGCAAACACTGGTACATTTTCCAAAAAAAGAAATGTAATGGCTTCATGTGTCACTGATCCTCCTTTAACATTTGCCTGTTAGACTGAGATCTTTTTAATTCAGGCATAAACTCAAGTTCTGGGAAAAGTCTTACTCTGTTTTAAACAATGTTACTAGATGATGGTGACTTTTTTTGGTCAGGAAGCAGAAAAGGCCGTGTAAACATGTGAATAAATGAAAACACCTAGGTCATCATTTCATAGTCTTCAATCTGTGAAATGTTTGCCCCAAGTGTTACGGCTGTGCACTGCTGTGTTCAACAGGATTCTGGGCAAACTTACTGACAGTTATTACTGTTAAACCTGAAACTTGAAATGTAAGGATGCCCTTCCTGTGGTGGTTCCAATGCTTGATGAGCTGCCAGATGCTTTGGTTGGTTGTTGGTTGTGATGCATAAAGATGCCATGGGGTCAAGAACCCCAGACTATTTTTATGGCACTTAGGTTGTTGAAACCATGCTATTGATCATCAGTGACTCTCCTTTGGGAGGTCATTATTCACAAGTGTAACAGAATGTCTTAGATTCTTCTAGTCACTGAAAGGGTACTTAAGGGTTTGACTCAGGTCTGGTGTCCCTTATCAATCAAAATGCATGCCATTTTTCTTAAGCTGCTCTACTGTATTATCTGATGCATCTGCTTGAGGGAGGAAATGTACACCAAATTAGGAATTGGTTTGTGTAAGGTATCCAGGTGTGTTAAGTAGCTCAGTGGCAAATGGAACCTTGCTTTTTGTATAGAGGTGTGATTTTTCTGCTTCTTTCATTAGTTTCTCCATCAGCCAGAAATAAGAATATGTTTTTCCACAAATAATGTATTACTGACTCCCTTGCTCATTTTCTGTAATTAAACACCCAGGATGTTTGATGGACTGCTTTCTGATTTAGGACACAAAGTGCTTTGGCAGTATACCTGAAAGTACCTGGATGGCATTGGAATTGGCATATAACAAACATGAATAGTTAGAGAATAACTGAATAGTTAGAAAACTTAAGCTGGAAAAATAATGAGTAACTTATACATTGAAATACGGTGCAGTAACGAAGTTCTGTCTGTGAGTGCAGTTAGAGTTATCACCACAGAGAGTTTTAAATGCATTTTGCAAACCTGAGTTGTTACTTACCTATTGTAAACACAGCAGAAAGTGCTTCAGCGTTTAAGTTGCCTGTTTTATAAGTAATTTAGTGATGGCCAAAGAAGCAGGTTTGGAGTTTGGAGTTTTTTTCACTAAAGGAAGTACAGAGGCCATTTCTGCTTGAAAGGGCACATCAGCTTAATAAACCAGAACCAAAGACTGGCTCACTCATGGTATGAAGAATTGAGTTCTGTAGGATGCAAATTAGCAGAATATCAGCAGTCTGCAGAATATCGGAATATCAGAAATTAGCAAAATATCAGCAGTGATTTGATGTAAATTAAAACAGAGGTAAAGATGGGAGTACTGAAATAAATGCAAGAATCAACACCTACAATAGTAACCAAAAACACTGGCTTAACTCTTTTATTTGCATAGGTGGAATATACTATTTAAAAAAAAAAAAAGTTAATAATTGAAATTACTAGTGTCATAGCTTCCTGAAGAAGCTGTCTTGTACATGTCTTTTGTACTAGGTGGTAAGATGCAGATGACAAATTATTTTTTTAATGCCTTTTTCATTTCAGTGTGTGTTTCTGTTGTAAGCTCATGGCCAGAATTGTAACAGTGGTGGAAGATGGGCTTCTCAGGTGAGTGTTACTTTGGCTCAAACCACCTAAGTGAGATATATTTGTCTTCATTAAATCCCTTTGTGGTGCTCTTTCTTTTCTCTCTGTATCTACAACCAGTTCACCAACATTTATTTCCAAGCAGCAGTAAGCCTGCTTATCACAGTCTGAGTTTTATTCACTATGGAGAGAAAACAAAAAATAAATCTGACAATTGTACTAAGAACTTTAGTTACATTGTTGGCCTTATCTTGTGAGAGGTGTTAGAAGCAGAAAACATTTGTCAAGCTATTGCATGTCAAGCATGGAGGTAAAGAAATGCTACCAACAGCTCTGGCCTTTCACTATTGGAGACCTACAATACACATGTCTAATATTTTTGTCTGTTTCATATATTTTCAAATATAGCAAAAGAGAATGAAGTCCCACTGTGAATCTTTATTTGGTAGTATCATTGAGATTATAGCACAAATCTGAAGAAAAAAAATGAATTCACTATCCCTCATCCTTATTCATATACTCCTTACCATAGTGCACATATATATTGTTTAAAACCCACCCACCCTGTGTCATTTTTTAATTAGTGTTTTCCTTGAGTGGAAAACATTTTTAGATGTGATTGAATTTTTTTTAGTGAGAAGTTGGGTGCATGACAACTGTACCCTGGGTTCCCAAGAAAGCCTGTGAAACAGTTTGTGCACAGGACTATTTGACAGTAATGCTTCCGGGAGACCAGGTCAGATTGGGTTTAAACAGGATTAGGCTAAAGTAGATATTCCTTAGTTGTATTTTAAGTAGCATGGGATTGATGAGGGGAAAGTAGATTTATGACCCTGGAAAAATCTTTATCCCTCTCAGTCTTGTTTCAGTCTTCAGATTGAGCTGGTTCCTTTGATTGCTGGATTCATATGATGAATAATTTACTGATTTGTGTATTTCTGTTAGAATTCCTGACTGACCTCGTATGACCAAAGTCTTGAATGTTTTGTTGTCAATTCAGTCATGGCAGCAACTTGAGGGAAGTTCATTGAGTACTGGTCTAGTGAGGATGATGCACAGGCAGGCAGGAGAGGTGAGACCACTACACTGCACACACTGCTGAGGAATTACAGTTTCGGTCCCTGTGCTGGAACAGTTTGGTAGCTTCAAGCATAGCAGTGATGCAAAGATTAGCATTTGCCATTGCAACTTTAAGGTTTGCTAGCTGAGTGTGTTGTCAGAAACCTGCAGGTTGTGGAGATAGCTTTACATTTAAGGGGATTCTTACACTGAAACTAATTAGTAACTACATGTCTAGACCTGCCAATAGATAAAGGTCTGACAGTACCAGCAGTTCACTGGCTTCTCAGCAGCATTTTCTAAGCTAGAGTTTGGAAATTATACTATGTTAGGAAATAGCCTAGAAATTCTAGTTAATTTACTCCTCGTTTCACCTAAAGAGGGGTGGTTGTGTTTGTCCATCTGCTGAGGCAAAATCACCGTTCAGCAGAGAGTAATTTCTCGTTGTTGGCCAGCCTTCAGTAAATAGAAGCATGTAACACCCGCTCTGCAAATAGCTGCTGGAGGCCAAAGGTTATATCAGTGAACAGTAACATCAGGACGTTTACTGACTCTGCCTGCTTCCCAGAGCCCCTCGTGCTGGTGGGTAAGGGTTGGTGTCCTCAGTGCACAGAGGGGAGGACAAAGCATGGCAGGGGTCAGTGAAGACAGTCCCCAGCTGTACCATACTACCAGACTACTGCTACAGCTGCTTGACTGTCTTACAGTATTAGTTTTACCCTAACTTGTGCAATTGCTCCCTGATTTCGTTTTGGTCAAGTGATCCAAGTTAAAAAGCCACATTTTAAAGAGCAACATCACAGATTTCAGAGAGGGTGGGTAAGTTATGCTACCAGAAGCAGAGGTACAACATCTAGGAGTACCACAAGTGCTGACTAACACCATCTTCAGTAAGAGTAGTAAAACATCTGAGCTCTAAACTGCCCCTGGCCAGGAAAAGCAGCAGTGCCATGTTCTAGACCCAGCTCTCCTTGCTTCTTCGGGTGTCGCTGTGGCATACCTGCTTTCCCCAAGCTCCAGAGTGGTATCAGGGAGGGCAGGGAGCAGCCCTTGGCTGGGCCCTGAACCAGCACTACTCAAGATACAGTTCCACCATATCACGTTGGTAGGCAAAACCAGATGAAGCCTAGTTGTCATTTCTACATTTGCCTTACAGCAGGTACTGCCCCCAAAAGATCTGTGAACTCCAGTATGCTTCTCTGGAGGCTAAAATCCACCAGCACAACACTTGGTCCTCTTCAGGCTATTAAAATTTGTCAATCACTGGCACTTCAGCTCAGGAAACAATTGTGTCACACCACTGCCAAAGAAGGAAAACACCAATATACAAGAATATCCATATACTTCTGCTGCCTTACCCTTGCTCTGTAACTTAACCCCTGCACAAGATTTGACTGGCCTTTTCATTTTATCCCCATTTGTGATAGCACTTTAACACCCTGAAGTAAACATGTCTGATTTTCTTAAGGCAGACATAATTTGAAAACACGACCTCTGTGTGTGTGTGTGTGATTTTTTTTTAACTGTGGTAAAAGGTTATGCTGAGAACATATCTTTGCAGACCTTATTAGTATTGAAGAAAGTAAGTTCATATCTGCACAGCCTGCAGTATAAGTAGTACGCTGGTTTGGGTTACAAATGTGGAACTGTTTTTAGAAAAGCTAAAAGCAAGAATGCCACTATGGACTGCAAGTCCTAAGCAGTCAGGGTAACTTCCACTTCTCTTTCTGCTAAATATGCTTTTTTTTTAGGGAATGTTTTGCTAACATCAGTTAAGTTGCTAACTTATGTTTTGGTTGTTTTTAACTAAACACAATTTAGTTAGGTGGAATATAGACAAAGAATACTGTTTGAAGTCTCTGTTTTTGCAAACCTGCTCATTGTATTTTTAAAAAGTCTGTTGTTCAAACACACCTACTTGCTGCCCAGCTCTAGGTGAGAGCTGCATCTGAAAACCCCTGCCCCTCACTCTCCTACCTCAGCCATCTGTAAGCTTTGTGTAGAGAAGCAATGCCTTGTGTTCAGTCATCAGATATATGCTTTTGTGTTTCAAAATCCTTTGTGTGCGCAGGATTTACAGCCATGAGCACACTTTATAGCTTTGTTCTTTCCTACTTCGAGGAAAGAGCCATTAGCAGTCCACAAATGTAGAAACACAACAAGCTCAGGAGTTTGATTCAGCTTAGTATAACCAGTGGCTAACCACAGTCTTCACTGTGCCTCAGTTTCCCTCGGGCACATCAGAAAGTGATTCACAAAAATCAGCTGTGGAGAAAGGGTGTCCAGGACAGCCCATCAGAGTCTTCCTGCTGTGGGTTGAGCCCTGACACTGCATCCCCATGTGAGCAGGAGTCCCAGTTGTCACGCCTCTCGTGTCCCAGTTCAGGCCTCCTGTGTCACTGCAGCAGTCCCAGGCCGGCTGGCAGGGCTCTGGGGGTCCCAGCAGTGCCTGCTGCAGTGCCAAGCCCAGCCCACACCATCCCAGCAAGGCATCCTCTCACCGCCCCAAACCTGCCCCATTAGTGACTCAGCAGAATAACAGCCTTTTATTTCTCTTCCCTGAGTAGTTTATAAGGAATTTCATTATAAGGAAACTGCTTGTAGAAAAATACTAAAAAAAAATAAACTAACTGGCGTCTTAAGGTTCCCTTTCCCAAGGCTAAAAACTAAGGGTAAAACAGCCCCGTTGTTTCAATTAATGAAGTTGTCAGTCGCATTGGCTAGTCCCAGAACAAAGTTCCAGGAACAAGTAAATATTTTAGGCAGGTCTGTTTGTTTTATCTGTGCTGATAATGCCAAACTGTGGCACAATCAGGTCACTTTGACCATAAGCTAAGCACCCGAGCACAGAAGGACTTTGAGTGGGCCAAAAGGGCAGGGCATGGTGCCCTGGGGCTGTCTATGCCACACCACCATCGTGCAGAGTTTCAGCACTATGTGGATGCAGTCAGCAGCCAGGCCCTGCCAAGGGCACCATGGAGGGGGTGAGCATTTATGCACACCATAATTGCCTCTGCTGGTCCCCAGGATGCTGGGACAAGGGGCTATCAGATGGAAAAAATGCTCTAAGTCACCAGGCAGAGCTGAGTCTGCAAGAGGGAAGAACAGCACCTCCTCTGTCACTATTGCTCCAGCATGAGCAGTCTCACACCCCCACATTCTTTGCAAATATCAGGGAAGACTGAGTTTCACCAAGGCACACTGACGTCACTTTACCTATGCTCAGAAAAGCTTGCACAAAGTCCCACATGTGGATCATCCAGGAGGGTATTTTGTGCTTCAGGTCCCTTTTTTGATTTTCAAACACTTTTCCTTTAATAACAAGGAAGATTTAATGCCTGCATGATTGTTCTTTGTAAGGTCTCCATGTGAATTTTGCCTATATCTGATCTGACTCTTGAAAAAATGGGGAGTACTTTTTTTCTGTTTTATGATTTTATGGAGATTTGCAACAAAGAATTTTATGTCATATTTAAGTGATTGTCGTGCAAATGACTGTAATATGAGATAAGTGTTTGTTCTGTTTTTATGATGATATAATGTCAAAATAGGAGTCTCAGTGTATAATATTGAGGCTGTGGTTGCTTCAAAGTGCTCACATTCTCCATGGTGAATAGACCAAGCAAAAATCAGAGAGGAATGTGGGAGCTATTTGAGTTAGCAAGAGACACCACACAATTCATTCTCATACTTAATTTTGTCTAATTATTAGTATGGATTTTTGTAGGCAGTGGAATAATCTGCTTATCAAATACCACTTTGAAATACATTAGCTCTGCCTTGTTCTGAAGTTAAACATGTAGCAATTTAGTCAGCTCAGTGAGTCACAATTCCAGTAAATGCAAAAGACAAGTGCATTTAGCACTAATATCACAATTAACACTTCAGAAGCCTGCCTAAGTAACAGAACCACAAATAGACATAACAGAACTAAAAATAGACATTTTTAGTAACCAAGGTGTAGTGTTTACTGAACAGGCAAGAATCCTCCTTATAAAAATCTTCACACATTGTTGAGACTAGAAATGGTTGGTTAAATTATGCCTGTAGAAAGGTTTAACTCTTCCAAAGCAGCACAAACATTACGGAGGGTAACAATACAATGCAGTCTTTAAATGTCGATCAGAGCAAGTTGCTTAGACCTTTGCAAACAGTCAGCATTGACTTTCTTTGCTCCAGAGAGGGGCAGAGCTGGCAGGTGAATTCTCCAGGCCAAGGGAGGGCCTTCTCTGCCCCCTCTCTTGGTAGAGAAGCCACAGTGTCCAGCAGGTCTCTCCTGGGCTCTGCCAAAGACATTAAAAGCAGTGGGGCCATGGTTATGTTCTTGTCCTCTAGAGTAAAAGGATGATTAAGTGTTTTTTAAAGCTGTTTTGGTTGTTATGAAGTAATTTTTGGTAATGTCTAGTACTTTGGGTTTGTGACATTATTCCACAAGAAAGCCAGTTGAAATTTTTATGGTCTTTGCATCTATGAGGATGTTGGAGTTACATGGTAATCTTAGGTTTAGGAAACAACTTATAAATTCTTATCCTTCCTATTAGTAATATCATGTGGTTCATCCATCCATCCATCCATCCTACATTTGTCACCACAGTATCTGAATTTTATCAGGACAATTTAAAAAAATTGGTTCTGAGAGCTCATGTGAATAACAGAAGTTAATATGAATCATGAGCCAAAGTGGTATTTTGTACTTCGTGCATCCTGTTGCAGTCAAGCTTTAAATTCATTGAGGTCAGGCCTCAAGTCTGTCTGTAGCTGGATGCAAATTTTTAAACTTGTCCCAGAACATAAAGTTCTGGTAGTGCTTACAGAATGCACATCAGCAGGAACACACAAAACATCTCCAAAAGGAGATGGCACGCCCAGGGTGACACCACCGCCAGCTATACTGCCTTTCCTCTCATGTCCTTAATAGAAGTGCAGCATTCCATATTCTGATTGTACTCCATTTCTGTTAGAAAGGACCTATTTTAAAAATTAGTTTTCACACACAAGGGCCAGTGGGGAGAAGGAAATACCCTTCTTTTCCTTCTCTCCCCTTCTTCTATGCCCTTCTATGAGTTTCTGCTATCCTCTTCATAGTGGCTCTCATACCACACAGCACATTTGTACAGGAAGGAGGAAAAGGTGGACGTTTGATGCTGTAAATCAGTCTTGGATCAAGTGAAGGATGTTAGCTGCACAATAGGGGTTTTTTAGGTCTGGTGAACCCTGAATCTGACACCATCTTCCAGCAATTCCCAGCTTAGAATGTCTATCAGCCTTAACAGGGAGAAACAAGATCTTTTAATGCTTTGAGGCAAATGCCAGCCTGTTTTGCTCTGCGAAACATGCAAAATGTTCTGCTGCTTCCAGATCTATGAAATAGCCTGTTTGGTTTGGGAGATAGGCAGTACTGATAGCTTCTCCTTGTTTACTGAGAAAGCAGTCCAGTCTACACATGTAATTTACAGTCCAGCCCTAATTTTTCTGTGTCAAACTGAATTACAAAAAAATACATGAACACACCCATTTGATAAATTGAACCAAAAGTATAAGAAGCAGAAAACATTCTTAGTCTTCCTTGAAATCATTTTTACAGACAGTGATGCTAGTTGAAAAGGCGACACTATACTATTCACTTGAGCTTGCACTCTGGGAAGCAGGTATGTGTTTAGGCAGCCAGTAAAACAAACAGAAGAAAGGACTGTGCCAACCAACAAAAAATTAACCGATGGGATTCACAGTTGCTGGATTTTGCAAAAAGCAAAAATATGAATGTAGCATAAAGGGACTAGAAAAACTAAAGAGCTAAAATGAACTTCTCTAATGCAGTGTTGACTTGAGCGTATACAATTTACTGGCTGAAAGCAGGGGAGTCTGCAAGGGAAGGGTTGTCCTGCTTTCTTCCTGTACATCCTTATTATTCATCAGCCTTACTAGAAACATGACAGTTTTGCTAGATAGACCTTGTGTCTGACCCATCTCAAGCTTTTCACATGATTGAACGATAATGAATAGTGCAGCTATCCCTGCAGAGGACACAGAGTGAGGGGAGGGGGGTGTGCCATAGAGATGTACCTGCTGTCCATGTGAAGCATCAACTCTGGTGTTCTTGTGCCCACTCCCTTTGCTGCATTGTTTTCCCCAAATCAATAATTTTTAACATCAGAAAGTTATGGGTTATTTTTATTTGAAGATATAAGGGCTAGGATCATCAGTGGGATAGCTGAAGGCTTCTTTGAATCCACAGGATGGGTATTATGTAGGAAAAAGAATTGCTCAGGCCAGCTTAAAGGCTATTTAGTCCCACAACAATTTAATATTCTGAGCAGAATTTACAGATAACATTTGCCAGGAGAAAATAGGGTGGTTTTTTGCAATAGGTGCAATTTTACTTTCTTTCTTGTGTGGCTTTAAGAACTTTAGAAGAGATAAGTGAAGCAGGAGAGGCAGTGGGATAGCATTGCTTGTGAGGGACTGTTTAGATTAGATTGAAACTGATGATGATGATGATGACAGGTTGAGTGGGTAAAGATCAGGCGAATGTCAGCAGAGTCGATGTCCTGGTAGGAGTCTGTTACAGACCACCTAGCCAGGATGAAAAGGCAGATTATTCATTCTACAGGAGGGTGGGAGAAATCTTACAAGTGCCACCCTTGCACTCATAGAGGATTTCAACCTGACAGGTATCTGCTGGTAGTTTAGAAAATGAGGGGGTCCATCCCAAATCTCATGACTCAGAAGGATGGTCTCCCTTTTTGCATCCTTACATTTTCTATGTCTCCTAGTAAATAATTCTAAATCAATTCTTATCTGATTTTATTTTATATATTTCATTCATATAGTATGTAATGCAAAGAATCTTGCCATTGAAGTTTCTTAAGCTGTGCTTCTGAAAATTTATATTAAAATTGCTTTTTAAATACCTTTGCAGTGATTTTATAAATGCAATTTTCATGGCCTAAACAACAAGGTGTTTCTTTGGACAGGTCATGTCCTCTTCTCCACTGCAGATTTCAGTACTACAAGAAGCCTGGAGGTCTTTTTTAATGGAAGGTTTATATGGCTTTGAAGGCAAAAGTATGAAATGGTCGCAGACATTGTACGGCAATGACTGCAAATTGCAAGTAAGCAGCTGCTTCTCTAGGTGATGGATTGTGTTTCAGAGGTATGAAGGGCTCAGAAAAAGTGATGAAACACGGTACTTTGAAGGGGCATTCTCAGAGGGCTGTGGTTAACCAGGGGATTAGGATGACTACAGATATCCTGCCAGCCAGCCTTGAGGAGCCTCCAGGAGGACAGAAGGCCTGTGCAGGGATAGGGAAGAGCAGCACAGGTAGGCACTGCCCTCCACCCACCTCCTTGAGCTGCTTCCACTATAAAATACCTCTGTAAGATCAAGCCTAGGAAATAGTGTAAGAAAAAATGCTTTTTTCCCCTCCTGCTGTTTTTCTCATTATTCCTTTTGCTCCTTCTTTCCTTTTTCTCTTATTTTAATTTCTTTTATTTCCCCTTTAAATCCTCACAGGGTTTTACAAAGGAGTTTTTCTGCCAAGCTGTGTTCATTCTAAAGAGAGGAAAAACTGAAGTGCAGGCATTTATGAAGGTAGCTCATGACACCATCCCATGCTGCCTCACCTGGCCTCAATTCCACTTCAACACCTACAGTCAGAAGTCGCAGCCACTACAGGACAGCAGCAGCCCCCAGAACAGGCAGGGGTGCAGCAGAGAGCTGTCTGTGCGCATAAACTGCATTAAGATGGGTTTTATATCAGAAGAAGTGCAAATGCAGCAATTTGAATTTAATTCGACATTTTGTGATGTCATTAAGATGAGGATGCCCTAGTGGTGGGATCTCCCTGATCTCCAACAGGCCTCCAGAGAGAGTCTGGACTGCTTCTGTAGGCTGGCTAAGCAACAGGGTGTCAAGCAACCTTCCGACCATCAGCATGGGGCTCATCACAGCACTACACTTGAGGGAGAAAGACCAATAGTAAGCTGAGACATTGGGTGTTTAGCACGTGCACAGTGTTATGTTGCTCAGTATGTAATTACTGTGCCTGAAACAACTCTAATCCTGGTCACTCAAATCCACTCTGTGTGTTTCACCGGCACATTCAGCCCTAGGGTGGGTACTTGAAGACATGAGCTATGGCCTCAGCCACCCCTCTCTGACCTGGAAATGTCAGAGCAGAGGGTTGCAACTCTTCAATTTTTAGGTTTACACTTAACAAAATCTGTGAATCTTCCTCTAACAGCATCTGCTGCACACAGTTCAAACTCTTCTCTTCTTCCTGTTACCCCTCAAGCAAGTGAATTTTGTATAACAATGCAGGATATGCCCAGAGGCAGACCCCCGACTGGGGTAGGGAGGATTGCTCATCGCTGGCTGCTGTGTCCTGCAAGGCAGTGCTGATCGCACGTGGCACATCTGTTTGCTGCTTCACAAGTCATAAAAATACAACAATGAGGATTCCTTCTTAAAATAAAAGGCCAGGGAATAATTTTTAGAGCATCGAGAGAATACAGTGAGTATTAATGCTGCCCTTAGCTAGCTGGAGTTGATATCCTATATGAATTATCAGAGAAGTTGGGTTTCTGACAGCTGTAAACTTTCACCAGTGTGCTTGGAGGTGAGATTGGTTCAAGCAGGGGCTGAGATAAAAAGGTTCTACTGCTTAATACTTTCAGTTTCTAAGAAGAAAAATACTTCAATATTTTGAGATGTTACAACTAACACCAATTATGAAAGGAAGAAGCATTGCTCATATTTCAGCTTTATTTCATGGCCTTTATGCCACATTTTTAAGGTCATTCCTGAAGGCCATATTTAATTAAAAATAATGCAAGAATGCAGTCACATGCTTTGAAAGGAAAACAGCTGATTACAGATTACAAGCATAGGGCAAGCAACCTGCATTTTGCATTTTAACTATGCTCTTAAGTCATGAACTGCAAACTTATTAAGCTGAAATATAAATGATCCAGTATCTGATCTCAGACCAAGAGAATTTTTGTTTTCTGCTTTACAGTCATGAGAGAAGACTGATAAATTTACGTTGATGAAGTATTCAAGATTATTCAGTGGCTTTTTGGGGGGATTGCAAACTGTTTTCTCTTGTACAAACTGTGCCTGCATCAACTCATTGTAGTGAAACAGATAATTCTATACTGAGATTTACTGAGAGCATACCAAAGGCTCTCCAATTTTCAAATTTATTTGGAAAGCCTCTACACCATAAGAATTTTGCTTGCATCTGGGGCTCACACTACTTTAAACAGGTAAGTCTCAACAGAGTACTCCAGCAAAATACTGCGAAAGCATTTCTTAGTGGTATTTTTCAAAAGTAAAGTGCCAAGTAGCAGAATTCCCATCCTGAAAGCCTAAATGGAGCCTCCTAGTAAGGAAAGTAGTCTATGAAGAAGTTTTCTTTCACTTTCTATTCTCTGCTGGTTGATAAAAATACAGAACAGCTTTATTTCTTGTGCACAAAATTTTGAACAGGTTGATAACAGCTTGCACATAATTCTCAACATTTCAGTATACAATTCCTCAGTGTGTAATTAGTGGTCCTCTTGTGGCAGTTTTTCTTTTAAGAAAATCCACTTCTGGTGAATTTCAGAGCTGCTTAAACTGGGGAGATTTTTATGCCTAGGCTTTGAAAAGTAAGAAAGTGAAGAAACACTTCAAAGGAGATGTGACTCTTTTGGTAAGCAAAAGAAGCAAGCATTTCAGTATGCTTCAACACAAAAAAAATATAAAGTGGCTACTGAACCACTGGCTTTGATTGATGAAGCCAACAGATCTGGTAATAAAGACACATCAAAACCTGTAAGAGCTTTGAATCTGAAAAAAGATCCCCTAAAATAACATTGTACATATGAACAAGAGTTTGCAAATTCCTGTGATGGGGGGTTGCCCAGGTTCCCCAGAGAACAGGGTATGTTGCTGTGTATTTTGGCCTTCATTGTTTATTAGTCAGCTTGTCAGCTTTCTCTCTCTTCTCAAAAGTCAAATACAGAAAGAGACGAGGGCTGGCGTAAATACAAGGCCTCTTTATTTTGTTTCAACAGTACATGACTTCCTATTTAGCGTGATCAAAACCAAGCAGAACAGTGGAAATTGCATATACCATTTATCCTAATACATAGTTCTTCCTTGAAACTGCACAAGTACAAAAGGAAGGATAAATTCAACAACATTAACTCCAGTTAGGCATTTTCACATGAACCAGAGCTTATGCACGACAGGTGATAAGCAGACAAATCTGCATCAGAAAAACTTACTCCAGCAAGATGTGAACTCTCCTGTGGGGAAAGAAAATTTGTCTTGAAGCAAGGGATGTAAACATCCTCAGTTAAGGAGCACATGCTAATGTTTTCTAAAAGCTTCATCACTAAAAGTTGTTAGAGGAGTACACAACCCAGCTCCAAAGCCACAAGGCCAGACAGGATGCAGTTTACAGCCTTCAGTTGTCACCAAAACTGGCCCCTTCTCCAGTAGGCTTACCTCCAGTTTGTTGTACCTAAATATGCCAAGGAGCCCTTGGCCAAGGAAAGCTGCTCATGGCTTAAATGCAGATCACAGTAAAACATCTAGATTATATCCTAGCCTTGACTGAGTTTAATTGTTACTAGTTGACTCAAGTCATTAAGCCAAATCATTGAGTATAAGAGCTGCTGAAATGTAACAACATCTACCTGGTGGGAAAAATATTTTGTGTTGAAGCATTAGGCAGGCTGGTGTAAGATTGCCCTTTATCCTTATCCTTCTCCCAGCTCTGCTCTTTACCATAGTTATTTTCAAACTAAGACTCAGTCTATGAGAAGCCACAAGCCAATACCAGAATTAAAGCTAATACACACTTACGAGTCATGACAGGGTAAAGAAGTGAGGGTCTAGGCATGACTAATGCATTCACTTCTGCAGAAGTGACTGGCTCTGCAGAAGCCACAAAGGACCTTTCAGCTGGAGCACACCGATTCTGGGCATTTTCTAATAAAGAATTTCCACTGAAGTTTCCAGGAAACTGCCTTCCAAAAACATTGCTTAGACTTTCCACATAAACTAACAGTTCTATTAACTTCAAACAACAGATTGTTGTTAATGCTGCTGATGTCCTTTTGGCTTCCCAAGAATGATGTTTGTTGATTTTGTTACTCTTTTCTATACCAAGGAGACATCATTTGCTAGTTTCTCTGTTGAGAGAAGCATGAGTTGCTGCACATATAGTGCTTAAAACCCCCACAGATTTAAGCCAATGTCCTAGTATCTAGAAGTTCAGTACTAGATAGATGATTGTGTGATTTAAACGTATTTATTGGTCTCAGCAATGAGCTTAATTTCTAAACAATCTGATATTTAAAACAGTTTGTATTCAGACACTTCAGTCACACCAGACTGTTTGTCTGTGCTGAACTCAGTTATCACTGCATCACCACGCACATGAAAGGGAATGATGTCTGGGACATGCATAAACAGAAATTCTTCACTGGGACCAGAATAATTCAGCCTCTGTTCTGGCCAGTGCTAAATGTCTCACAGGGAAGGTGTAGATAAAACATATCAGGCCCTTACATTGTTTCCTCTGGAGCTATTACAGATAATTTTGATTTAAATCTTGAAGCCGAGCTCTAGAAGTCGTGAAGAGATACATAATCCCATAAGCAGGTATTTCGGCTTCTATTATTAAGTATGTAAGCAACTTATTTGGGAACTTAGTCAGGTTTTGGGGCTCCTAACTTTTAGAAGGAATGACATCCATGGTCTAATGGAACATTACCTAGGAAAGTATCTTTTTTCTGAGCATTTCACACCTAAAATTTCACTGACCTGTCATCTTTTTATGAGTTCCTCAGTTCAAACTCCTTTCTACTTTGCAGTATTTTGGATTCTGCTACCAGTGTTTTCAAATATCTTCTGAAATTAATTTTTTAGCTGTCCTTGGGAATGTTGCCATGTAGGGCCAGGAGTTGGATACAATGATCCTTGAGGATCCCTTCCAGCTTAGTTTATTCTGTGACTATACACTGTCATTTTACAGGTGAGTTGATTCCTAACACATACCAGGCTGCAAATAAAGCAGCATAGTTTATTAATGAAAATCCAGAACTTTAAAGTATGTCCACCTTATCATCTGTTATGGATTGTTCCTGCAAATGCTTAAAATAGTATTTTTAAATAGCTTGTCTGAGTAATGACATTAATATCTTTTCCTTTTAAAATTGGGATATTCTTTGAAAGAACTTCGGCCTAAGTATTCTTTTTAAATGAATAATCAAGAATCACTATGTTCTCTTTTGCTCAATTTAACTGTAGATATTCAACAGTAATGCCTCTTGTGAAGTTGCATTGCATTATCATAATTATATTTGAAAAAAAAATCTATTTATCTGAACTTCTTTTTACATTAAATGTTAGTATTCAAGTTCATAAAACCATTATATTTTTTTCCATTCATGAGTGTTTAATCAGGCACAGAATTTTAGACAGGGTAATTTTAAAGCTCTCTTTCCTAAGAGAAAGCCAACTTACTAAAAATTTCAGTACAGTGAAAAAATACACTTTTTTTCCCCTACAAAACCTTAGGATTTCACAAAAATACAGCATAAATATGAACATTAGGCCAAGGCAACATTTTAAAGTGCAGAACTCCACTTGCCACACATGAATAATTCAAATAATGCTGCATAATGCATAGCAATTCTTATTAGTATTTCAAAACCTAAAGTGACACAATGAGATAAACATATAACAGTAATTCAAATGCATTCTATTTATAATTAATAAGTGCTCATCTGACTGTAGAACACAGTAAGCACATTGTCCCAACAAGCAGGCGCTACACAAATACCCTTTTTCCCCCCTTTGTCTGAATGGCGTGCTACCATTGAACATAAAGACATATTAAGAAAGAAAGATCTCATGTACCATCTGGTAAGAAAACTTGTGGGGAGAGACATCTGGAATCTGCTGCATGTACATTTTTCCAGAGGTTTTATCAATCAATTTATAATGTCATATTTTTCAATTCATACTGACTGAAAATTATTCCTTTATTTTCTTCCACATACTCATATCCCCTTAATGTCCAGTTGTTTCATTTTAAGGTTTGGCTTTTTTTTTGGTGGTTTTTTTTTGTGGTTTTTTTTTTTTTTTTTTTTTTTCTGGGGGGTGGTGTTGGGGAAAAGGTAGGAAGGTAGAAGAGAGTTGCTTCAATTTGTATTCAGCTACTAAGTTCTGTGATGAGATGCGAACAGACAGGGAGTAGTTCAAGTTCTAGTCTCTATTAGCATTTTGGTTTGAGACAATAGTGCTCTTCTAAATTCCCAATCATTGTCCCTTGTTGAACCTTGGTTCAGTCTGCAAGGTGGATTTGGTGTATAAGAATTAAGCTTATTTTGGAGAAAACTGCACTGGAGGCTCAGCTGTCTTCCAAATATACTCAGTGTCTAAAAGAGATACCAAGAATCTGAACACATTACTTGACCTGCTTCAAAGTGCATATGCAGTAGGGGCATCTATCCAAGGAAGCAGAATATATATATATAGTCTTGAGATGCATATAGTGTACATGTGCAAGCCTCAGCAGTATCCGCTGCTTTAATCCACTGATCCTCCCCCACAAAACAAATATCTTGGCAAACTACAGACAGGCACAGAGTCTCAAGGACCAAGACTTCACAGTGGGATTCTTAGTGATCCTTAGTGAGTAATTTTCCCTAAATTACTTCAGAGAATTCTGACTACACATTCTTTGTATGACCTAAAACCTTTAAATTTTGTGCATAAGCCATCTTCCACTGAACAAGCTTTTGGGACTGCCTCAGATGACCCCACTTAGCTTCTCTGGTGGCACATTTTTTCTCCATTCAGAGATATTTAAATGCTGCTGTCAAAAGACCCTCAGTTTATTTTTTGTATTAACTCCTCCACCGGCCTCCTCAAACATCAAATTCAGACTTCTTTCCTTTGCTGCTAAAACCTCAGCATTTAATGTAATGCTATCCATCTTGGACCTTGCTCCTTCTGGTCTTGGGCATTGCAGAGTGCTGCAGACAGCACAGAGTTCCTCCACCAGCTGAGATTCTTAAAAAGTTGATTTTCCATTGCTAAGTCTGGGAAATTTCTGGATACTAGACATTAGAAAAGCTAGAACCAAAAGAGAAGTTCCTACCTTGTCCCTGAATTAAACAGGAGTCAAACTGCTCATGACCCATTAAAAATTCAGATACAAAGCTCACTGGCAGCAGCTATTCTAGAGAGTCCCTTTGTAATTGGGCCAGCAGCGTAGTCCTGAACTTGTTAAAGTTCTAAAGTGTTCTCATATGGCAAATAAGCAACCTGTCTACTCCCAAAAGTATTTTAAGAAATGCTGAATCCTTTTCTAAAAGTACCACAAAATAATAATGGGAAAACAATTAAGTCAGAGACAGTTAAGGCTACCACTAAGATAAAAGCATTGATTTAATTCATAGCTCTGAAGGCAAAGAAGTAGGGCACTAGCATACATTGTACACAAGGCTGTGTGATCTTTCTTCACCACAGGAAAGCCAAAGCTGAAAACCATGAAATTCCCTAAAAATAGTTTCAAACATTACTGGGAGGATTAAAACATGTGTCTCACAGTTCTTTGGTTTTGAAATGTGAAATTTGGTCAATTAAATCCATGTCAAAATTAATGAGAAAAATGTCCCTGAATCAGGAAAGCAAGTTAAAGAGCTGAAGGTTGTTATTTGCTGAACAAGTGTGCTACTGTGTAGGTGATTGCGACACATGAAAAACACAATGGTTGAGAAGACACCCTGATGGAATGTGTAAATCTTAATCCTTAGATCTGGACTCCTAAAGCCTTAGAAGTCTTGGAACAGAGCAGGTAGGAAGGCTGTACCTTGGCATGGTGCAGCAGCCAGGAAGACACCTGAGCCAGTTCTCAATGAGTGGCTGCATCCAGGTGATTTCAGCAAGACCTCCTGGTTATTCCCTGCTGTTTGGTACAGCCCCTCAGCTTTGGCAAGAAAACCACATTGAACAGACTGTACTGCTTTCAGTGCCCAAATTAGCCGATACATTTCCCCTTGACGCTGTGCTGTCTCATGTAGGCATAATCGTAACAATACATAAGCTCTGAAAATTCTTTTAAAATCAGAACATTATGAGTGGCATTGGCCAAGCACTCTCTCTGAAGTAGACATCAAGTGAAACTTTGGTGCAGTGACCTCCCTTGTTTTGTGAACAGAGGTAAGTCCTATATCCCCAGGCAGTGAGATAAAAGTGCAAAACAAGGCTTAGTGAAATCAAAGAAGTTTGAAGTAGGCCTTAAAACCGTATTCAAGACATGTTTACAGTATCAAAATACAATATTGGTCTCTAATGACACTGAAATTAAAGTTTACATTCTTTGTGTTGCAAAAACATAATACAGAAACAAGAAGAAATATCCTCATCAAACAAATCTTAAAAAAAAAAAAAAAGCCATTTTAGGAAAGGAAGTAGGAAGTCACACAGATTTCTGAAAAAATAAAAAAAAACAAAAAGGGCATTTTTTTTTTTACCTGGAATCCTGAAATTGTACAGGACTGGAACTATGCCACATTGAAAAACATAAAAAGCATAGTAAAGCTGAGCTGCTTTTTTCAGTGATGATTTTCACCTCAAGTCAAAAGTGGTAATGGCCAGAAAGAGACCATTTCTCTTGGAAATTTTTAAATGCACTCATTTCCCTTACAGAAAGGAGAAGGGACATCTTTCTATCATCCTGTCTGAACAGTCAGGAGCAAATGAGTTTGGGAAGATTCTGCAGGATGATGAACGAAATGAAGCACTCCCTCTAGTCTAGAAAACCCTCCTAATTTGTTTGCCTTTATGTAGCCTGCAGAGATATCTTAGTGCCAGCCTCTAATTTAACAGAAGTTTCATTCAGCCATCACTAAGATCAAGGTAATTCAATAGTGTGTCTGACTACAAATGACAATTCTAAACTCTTAAGTGAGGACCCTTATTTATTTATAAACACACACTTCTGACTTAACTCATCTTAAAAAAATGTTGTAATTTTTTTTTTAAACTTCATAGGAAAAACCGAAAACTACATTCTCCAAAAAGACACTGATTTTTTCCATACTTGATAATAATATTATGGAAATTGCATTCTTCCATGATATTCATTACCTGCAAAATCAATTTACAAGCACTAGATTTTTTAAAATTCCTATAGAAAACCAGCATCTCATTCTTCCACATAATGCTTCCTATACTATTATTAAACAGAGCAGCAGGTGCCTTCTTTAAGCAAGGTATTTACCAAATCCCCTATCAATGCACAAATGCTATTTTTACAAAGAAATTTATATAGCCATTCCCTCTAGAACTGTGAAAATTTCAGTAGTAATTCTCAGTAATTCTTGAAAGGTCTAACAAAATTTTCAATGTATGCAAGTTTTTAACATTATCCAAAAGTGAGGTGTCATTCCTGATGATCAGGCACTGTGTTTAAATAATCTTTTCCAAATTAGATGCAGAATGATCAGCAGAGTATTTTGCAAACAGAAATGGATTTATACAGAGCTTGAAAAAGGAACCACTTGCTTTCCAGCCACATACACTTCAGAAATATTCCGATCATCACCTGAAATAACATGGTCAAAATTGAGATTTGCATATAAATACAAACACTGATTTAATTAATGACAATTATGCAGTCTATAAAAACAGTTTTGGAACACATTTCTTGGACCAACCATTTTCCTAGAACTTAGAAAGTCCATTTGGAGAGAAATAGTCAAAGCTACCACAAAATTTAACTATTAAAAATTAACTATTTTAGCAACCCATGTGTTTAAAAAAAAAAACAAAAACAAAAACATAGCATTCAGCTGCTGCAATAGTGTCATAGATTTTCTGTATATTCAGTAGATCCAAACCCCAAAAATATTATGTATCTGTACAGAAAATTATTTGATGCACAGTATGTGAACTGGCTTGGGAACCAGCCATCAAGAAAGCTGTTGTGACCCAGACAGCTCCTCAGAAAGGCAAAATCTCATTAGAGCATGACAGAGCCGTGGCCATAGCTGGCACCAGGCACCTCAACGTCACAACACAGCAGCAGCGCAGATCCAGTCCGGACACTGCCTGGACACACTTACAAACAATTACAAACCAGTTTATATTTATTAATGTCAAATATTAATGCTATTTATTGGGACATGTTAATGCTCATATAAGATTCAAATGAACATATTTAATTACTGCAAACAAATGTATACTTACTTATGTAAAAATAAATTTATTATTAACCCCAACATTAATTTAGACATTTGATGTAGCAAATGAGAATTCAACTTGAGCTGAAAATCAAAACATACCTAGATACAGGAACTTCTGGAGAGTGTCCTTTAAAAAATGGGAGAAAACAAATTCAGAAAGCAATATCTGCTGTCCCAGATCATAATCATTTGAAGCTTGAAAGAACTGATAAAAACACTTCTAAATATTCCTAATAACATTGAAATCAAAACTTAACATACATAATTTACTTTTTGAAAACAAGGCAAAATTTAAACTTGTGTAAAGTGCTAAGGATCAATAACTTAGCTTAAAAAGTTTAGATTTAAACTTAAAAATTATTCTTTTTACAGAACTGGAATTGTTTCCAGGCAGTCTGACCACATCTAAAAATTCAAGTAACTGCTCTCAACTATCTTTTTTAGTCAGAGAAGGTTTTTGAATGAGAAGGTGTTTCCATACCATAAAACCAACACTGCTTTAATGTTAATATAAAAACTGTGCTTTTACTCAAATTAGCCATCTTGAGTGCTTGCTTCATTTTGTAACAGCAATGTAGAAAAGGCAACCTAACCTTTCTCTGGGAACAGGCTGTCATTTTTCAGTCTGAACTCTAAGTATTGACTAAAATTAAATTGTTTATTCTTGGTTGCCATTTGTCACTGCAAATACATATCTGTAATTGTCACCTTGGGCTAATAAAATATGCATTAAAATATTACATGCATTTTTGCTCATGGTGTTATGGCACTGTCACTGGGGTCAGCAAGATTCTGAAGAAAAGAAAACATGGAACACCTAGGCTGAAGCAAAGACAGCAGAGGTGTTTGTACACCCAATTCCTGTCACCAGAATGACTCTTAGCAGACCTTTTCTGTCTGTATCATCAGCCTTCCCCACATCACTTCCATTAATGTTTTGATCATCAATCCTGTCCTCATTACCTCAAATTCGTCAGCAGAGAACAAGTCAAAAGGGCTATCTGAAGCCTTCGTGTTGATTAGCAGTGCATCAAATTCTTTTCCCACCTCAAAGTTTCCAATCACATTATCCAGTCCTAGAGCTGAGGAAGAAAATAAACTCATAAACTCGTCTTCAGGACCAGCCTCCTTCCACCACGTAGAAGTACCTGACAACTTACTTGAAATATTCATAAGACAAACAAAAATTTAGACCCAAAACCAAAAACAAATAGAAAAACCAAAACCAAATTGAATAGTATGTTAGCACCTGAGCTCTTAAGAGGCTTATGAAGCAATAGGTTATATTCCAAAAAAATTCTAACTCCAAACGGGGCAATGAAGTTAAGTCAGAGAAACAGTAAAGCATATAATAACACTCACCTTGCTAAGGCAGTATTAGACTGAATTTTTAAAAAAAGTTTAAGCAATTTTGAAAGGTTATATAGACATATTGCAATAGTAATATAGTAATATGATAATAAAAGAGGTATCCAGTGAGTAATAAGCAGGAACAAAGAATAATATGGTGTGGAAAAATAATCATAGCCAGTCTGAAGGTCTCATACCTACCTGTATGGCTTGCCTTGTGGTCTATTATTTAGCTCTATTTTTTAAAAGTTTCATTGTGCATGAAACTGCATGCCCTGAAAACCTACAAATTCATCTTCAGGGACTGGATGCTTGCAAGTTCTTAGAATACCTAAAGAGAAACCATTTTTCCCCTTTAGAATAAATTAGGACCATTCTAAGCTATGGAAAGTATCTGCGAATTAATTTTTTTCCCAATACTCTGAAATTAAGTCATCAAAGAGCATAATACCTGCAAATAATTTATTTCTTTTCAAATTGCACTGATAAAGGAAATTCAGTCTTGAAGTTTAAGAAGTCATTGAAGTTTGTGAGTGGAAGAAAATCACAATATCTTAAAGACATTTAAATTCCTATAAATTCTGAAATATTTTGATTATCTACTAGTTTCAACTAAAATGATCTCATGTTCCTTCAGGTTTTTGATCATAATGCAATTTTTAGATTAAACACAAGAGGGTGATAAGTGTTTAGGAGCCTTAACAAAGAAAACTGTATAAAAAGAAATCACTCATTTAAATTTCTGCTACTGAAATTTTCCCTTTCAGTATCCAGGCTACTGGAAGCTTGTCGAAGTGATTTATATTCTACCCTTAAAAGTGATTCAGTAAGGATAAAACAGTTTAAAATCCATATAAAAAATTAACACTTTACTAAGGAAATCTAATATAGAAAAAGTACAAGAGTAGCTGGGAAAGGAAACCACATATGAGTTTGGGATTTTTATAAGTCTTCCTTTCTATGTCTCAGCTAATTTATTCTCACACTTTGTGGAAAAATATATATTGCAGGAAAAAGAATACTATTTGTTCCCTGCTCATCTTTTCTATTTCCCCCATTACACTCTCGAGGAATTCAAACACAGTTCTGAGAAGGCATAATTTATGACATTTTCTCTACATCTTTTAAGCTTCCATGAATAATATCCAATGGAGCTTTTCAGCAGCTACAGATAGGTTACACTGAGAAGATTTGGGACCCATGCTTTAGAAGGTAGTGAGCTCATTTCTGCTAACTGAAACAATAATAGGTTTTCACTTAGACGTGGATTTCCTCTCTGCCAAATCATACCAGTTCCATAATACTTGGTCTCTTCAAGCTGAGTCTCATAAACTCTCAGAGATAAGTATTATACCCTAGATCGCTCAGCTACCTCAGGTGGCATATAATAAGCAGGATGACTCTTGTGACAGTGTTGGAAACAAAAAAGTTTTAATAAAAGGCAAAATAAAAAAACTCTTTACTGAGAAAAACTGAGTCAGGGCAAGAGGTTCTTGCTCTCGTAAAACATTTCACAAAAGCCATACTTCTTTTGTTCTCTTCCTTTTCTAGGGAATTGCTTAGGCGGGACTTTTTGACTTCTGTCCAACTGGCTATCTTTAAGTTTGAGGTGAAATCTCCAAGGTCCTATGAGGTGTCTTTTAACCAAATTAAGGAGAGAAATTTCTGGGATTTTTTACTTTTTAAGGGGACAAAGGGTAACTTGTTTACTCCATCAACAGGGGGCACACTTCTACAGTACCGCTAAAATTTTTTAAATTGTATCTGTTTTTATGTGCACACTGCTTAAAGTAAAACTGGTTCTCCAAAACTGGCTAGCCCATATACTATATTATTGCATTCTCCAAATGCAACTGTGTTTTGAAAAACCATAGTGGAAAGCCTGCGTTTCTGCTTTTCCTTGAGTGAGAAGTGATTTGCATGATGTTTTGATTTGCAACAAACTGCCTCACTGACAGCTCAAAAAGCACAAGCAAAATTAGAAACTGATGACAAATAGAATGCATGATTTTACAGTAATTGCAGTTTTTCTTCTAGATGATGGTTGCTGAGAAAACAAATTTCCAGCTGGTACAATAAATAGACAAGCATTTACAGCCTTATGACTAAGAAGTCTGAGGATCTTTGCAAAGCAAATGTACAACTCTGAAAACAATTAAGATTTTGTTATTAAACTCTCAGCATTAATAGAGTATTCTTCTCTGAAAAGCCTAGTATGAGTATGAGAAACTGAAGGATTACCCCTGCCTATCACTTAGATTTCACTCTGGCACCAAAAAATCCATGACTCTCCCATGAAGATAGGGAGAAATATAATCAAAGGGATTTGATTATATTTACTGCTCTCTGTGTGCACAGTAAATAATTTTCTTCTTACCTTGGCTTCCTCCCAGAGTGGCTAGCCGAAAGGCTTCTTCGATAGTTAGTCCTGTCTCATTCACTTTATTGATCTGAAGGCTATTAGATGCCACCATTGTTTTCCTTATAGCATCAAGCATAGAAGCTGAATATCCACCTGCAACATCTAGAAGGGATCAGAGCCTTAGAGTATAAGCTTTGGGTATAATTCTCTATGTTAAATTTCTTTAAGTTTTAATTCAAAGTTATGAAGCAACATACATGGTAAACCCAACAAGCTCAACAGCTAAGCACTGTCTCTGAAGGCATAAATCCCAATGAAGGTGCTCTCACACAGAGTCAGGTGAATAGAACACAACACAAAAACAGAAACCTGAAAAGTTGATGTTCAAGCCCTGTTTAAGGCCACAACAGCAACAAAAACTCTTCACTAGTACTTAAATTTGTTTTAAAACAGTTTTGGACCAACGCTAGATTTTAATAGACTAGACTTCCTTACTCCTTAGGTGGAGAAAACAAATGAGATTAAAAGTTGGAGACATGGTGATTTTTAAATATGAACAGGTGAATGTATCTGCCAAAGGTTTCCAGAAGAAATCACTTTCAGAGCAAACTACTAACCTGTGCCAAGACCAAGCTTCACATTGTGTTTGAGAACCTTTTGCACATTTAAGACACCGCTGCGCATCCTGGATTGGAAGAAGAAACACATTCTGTGTGCTACATGCAGAAAAAGTTCAGGAAAAGCAGGGCTGCAGAGCCATTTTATGACAAAGACTCTCCCTTAATGTGTACAAGATTGGTTTATTACTTATTCTGTCTGTATACCATGCAGTATCTCATGTCTGCTCAATAGAAAGAAGACTTTATAGTCCATTTCCCCCAAACATTATCAGACTTCAGGGAGAAGGGAGATGCCACTGACAGAACAGTCAAAATAAATAAATTTTTAGAAAATAAATATTTATATAGATACGGATATAGATGCAATAACTAAACTGAAAGACCACAAAATGGTTCAGAGCATGCTAGGCAGAAGTGGATAATAAATGGTCAAGTTCAATCCAATATGTCATTTATGGTGTAATGACTATAGCATAGCTTTGCAATGGTAGCATCAACTCAGGATACTACATAAACCACACCTTTATTTAATTATACGCTTTATTGAATTATCCTTTTTTTTTTTTTAACTTACGAAAAGTTAGAATTGGGGCAATGTGAAATTGCAGCTCCACGAAGACTAAAAAGTTTCAGCTCTTCTTCAGAAAGATGACAGCCATGTGCCATCACAGTCTAAAGAAAAAGAGAATCACAATTTACTCAACATTTAATTTACTTTTGTGGCTGTGGGGTTTGATGCACTACTTTAAATAGCCAAAAAGGACACTTTACCATTTAAGGAAATTAATGCACTTGCTGTATTAAGCTCTTAAAACCCACAAGGGAAAAACTGATTAATATCAGTGTGCATGACATATCATTCCTTCAGCTTTTTTGCATTTTTAAAATAGAGGAATACAGGGTATTTGCAGTGATTGCAGTGACTCCTGTGACCAAAGACAAAAGTGAGAACTTCCCAGTTGTCCTAGCACTGTAGTAAGCTTATAATTTATATTTTGTAGTTAACACAGAGATTAAGTACTGGAGCTAGGAATACATCAGATAAAATGGAAGATGTACGTACTCTTAGCAGGTTTCCTATTAGCTATCTAAAGGTTTGCACTAGGGAAAGAGAGATTAAATATTCTTTATGTAAAATATAATCTAATTTTTTTATGCAACTGATAAATTACTTTTACTTTTTATCTGACCTAACTGAC
Source organism: Taeniopygia guttata (assembly GCF_048771995.1). NCBI lineage: Eukaryota > Metazoa > Chordata > Aves > Passeriformes > Estrildidae > Taeniopygia > Taeniopygia guttata. The sequence goes on along the minus strand of NC_133063.1, from coordinate 16,753,717 downwards.
TTTAAAAATAAGTTCACAAGAAAAACATAGAAGTATATGATAGGATAATTTAATAGTGGATAAACCAATTATTCTCATACAAATCTAATTGGTGTTACCTCATATACCAAATGCCCACTGAAAGAAAGGAGCAAGAGGTCTGTTAGATCTTGCAATCTGCACATAAAATTGAGTATGGCACAGAGACTGCTTCCACTGAGCATCTCCTAATGGCACTGTACCCCTCCCATCTCTACTCATCAAGCTCAGTGTAGATGAAAACACAAGGAGAATAGCCACATCTTCAGATAAGGATCTACATATGGTAGCTACTGAAGCATATCCCTGCCAATCTGTACTGCTTTTAAAAGGAAATAAACATTTCGGCAATAGCTCAAAAAAAATCCCTGCTTTTAAAACACTTTAAAAAAAATTGATTTGGTGTCTTAATTTGAGTTGATGGGGAGACAATATCTGAGGTTCTGATGCTATGCTTGCATTTAATAGAATCCTTTCCCATATATCCAGAAGACTCCAGTAATCATGATTTTTCATTACCATTTCCACCTGTGTGCTTACAAGTCACAGAATTAAGACCTGTGCTTTTGCAGCACAAATATGCTCTTTAGAACACTTGCACACCAAATCAGCATGCAAAGGACCATGTAAGAAAACAAAGGGTAATTCTGTGTACATACTTCTGTAGTCCATATTGGTTTCTCAGCAAAAAGGACAGTAAACAATGAGTAATTTACTGGGATAAAATTTCAAACACAGAAATGGGAGCTCAACAGCTAATTCTTCAGCTGCCCTTGTGTATCTGAAAATTCTCTCACAAATTTTTAAATGAACTTGACTGATGACTCCGACAGTAGTTGGGTTGTTCATATTCACTTTTGCATATGAACAACCCACTGTCTAATTAGGTGTGCCCTGGGTCTCCATCCTGTAATTACTGTGGGCAGGTATATTACATTTATCTCAACAGCATAAAGCTGTAATGAATTTCAGTTCTTTGGGCTGGTGTGCCTCTCAAAGCTTGGTAAAATAAGCTGGTAAATGAGGTAACAGTGCTTCTGGATAGTCAGAGCAGTAAAGTGCACCTGCCTGCAAGCAAGGTTGATGTTTAGAATTCAGCTTCTGAAGTGCTTCTTCTCCATAGGAAGAAAATGAAGCTGGTCCTAACGTAACGCCACAGAAGAAGTCTTCAGGCAAACTGCAAAACTGGATAACATCCTTGGAATATAAGGATAACTAAGTACTGTCCAAGAATTACCAGTTCCTACAATACCAACTTTATCTAGGTTCCTTCTAGTCCTAATTCTCTTTGGAGCCTTTAGAAAATGAATCAGGGAGCATAAAATATGTTTATTTTTCACCTCCTCTAAAATACTTAGGAACAGTGTGGCCTTGTTTAAAGATCCAACTCCTCAACATAGGACATAAAACAAATTTACTTTTCTCCAGATGTCACTGACAATGACAGAACAATACAAAGCATCACAATCCTACATGGAGTAATGTAAGTTATATTTGGAAAGTTTTTATGTGGTTACCTTGCTGTTTAGCAGCTTGTTTTTATCATACAGTTCAGTGTAATTCTGGTAGGCAGGAAACATGTTCTCCACAACTTTGATTTCTTCCTCAGTCTCACTTATGTGACTCTGCAACAAGAAAAAGCATAGAGTGAGTCCTTTAAACAACATTGAAACTGCCATTATAACTTTCTGAGCAATCCACTAGTCCTAAATAAATATTCATAAAAATAATGCTAGTAAACCCTATAGTTCAATCTAGTCCCTGTATCTCTTTTTTTCATCAGACCTGAAGATGCTTTCATAGGACCTAAAGAAGTAGCTTCATTTGTTCCTTAAAAAAACAAAGTGATATGAGGTAATGCATATATCCATCCCAGTAATGTGGTGACACAATGGCCCCACTTCCAGTTTTGGGAAGATGTTAAAATAATAGATAAAATAATACACACTGCTATTGTGAGGTGAAAGAGAGAACAAGACTACAACAGGATGGATGCTGAGATCAGAGCAGCAGACATGTATCTCCTCCCAAAGGTATCTTTAAATGTTCATCATGCTGTCCGTCCAAACCACTAAAATGGCACACAGAGCTCTCAGAGCTTACCTGCACGTGGAGATCGTGGGTTAATGCTAAATCCCCGAGGGCATTCAGCAAGTCCTCTGAGCAGGAGGGGCCAAAGCGGGGGGTTATTATAGGCTGTACTCTGGGATACTGAAAATAGAAGATGGGGTTTGCATTCTACATATATATTTCAATAACCATAACTAAGGCCAGCATTTACATAGCAATTTCAGTAAACATAATTAAGGTTAGCATTTACATGGCAATTACATTTTGTCTGCATTGCTTACTGCATCCTTGCCAATTCAAATTAAGCTGTATAGTCATTTCCTTGCTTTCATTAGACATCTCATTGCAGAGACAGAGAAGGAAAATGGGGGTTTCTTACAGCAATTTTAATGAAATTTATTAAAGCAATTGGTTTTTTCAGAACTTTCATCAAGTTACTGTAACTTTACCAGTCTTCAGTAGCACTGGATACTTTTTCCTATTTGCCGACAGTCTAAATGCATAATGAGAAATAAGTCAGTTGAACGACCAGATCTTTTTCAGCCACAATTCTGTGACCATTGAAGATATAATGAAGCAAAACTGCAAGCTTCTATAAAACCAAAGCCATTTTCTTGTTCAATCTTTTTACTCATATCAGTGACAAACCCCTAAAGTCCTTAGATAGGAAAAATAGTTGTATAATCAGACATGATATAGTGTAGGAAACAGTGAAGAAGAAACTAAGAACTACAGAGGTTTACACTTTGAGTCTCTAGAACAAAATTTTCCTAAAAAATAGTCAGCAGGATTACAATTCTGTCACCAGTCAGAGGCAAGCATTTAGCACAAGCCAGTAAGCGATAACTTGGACTGTATTTCCTTGTATTATCTCCCAGAAAAAAAGGAACTCAGGTCTTTGCAAATTAGCCAGCTCACTCTTGTCATACATAGTTTAGGCATTACTCTAGTGATACATATGGTTTAGGCATTAAACTCCAGGCAACTGCTCTTGAATATTTTGAGGAGGGATGTCAAAAGAAGCCACCGAAAACCAAAGGCTGATAAGAAAAGTACAACTGTGTATAATTTTGGAGTGTAAACTTCTATCTTCACCACAGGAGTGTAAGCATGAATATCTTTAGAAACACACTTTAAGACATGCAACCAAACCACTAATTTTATAGTGGATTAGTGACTTTACTGAAAAAAATAATGATTTCTGCTGGTGAGAATTCCTTCAATCAGTCTGATGCTAGCCACTGGAGTCTTTTGCTAGCTCTTTCAGAACATCAGCAGCCACGGTGAGCTGTACAGAACAACTCCAGGATGAATTCACCAAGTTTTTCAGTAGAGAAACACAGAACATTGCTCTGCTCTCAGCACAGTTTACACTGTTACAAGCACATTTCTCAACATGACTAGAAGAACATTTTCCAGAGTGATGATATCTGTCTATTACAGACAAATATGTATATTTATTGATTTGTCACTAAGACAACAGATTTGGATAGCAGGATTAATTTTTCATGTGCTCAAGCAGCATCTTCTGAATACAGAAGTGAATTCAATAAAGAACACTACTTACTTTCTTTTCCAGTAGTTCTCTAACAAACCTGAAAAAGGGTAGGAATAAAGTTGCTATAAATCTGTTCTCTATGTTATAAATTCTGAAAAATATAAAAAATATATACTGGATACCCTATTAAATATTTCACACAGATCAATTTTTTCACAAAATATTGAGCCAGATTTTCAGATGAAATAAAAAAAGGGAACAAAATGAAGTCAGCATAGTGACACCAAATTATGCTAGTTTTGAATTTGACTCTGAACATGCAGACTATTGTTTTTTCATTGCAATACTTAGCATAAGACAAGCAGTAATTATTCTGAATTATCCCTAAAAACCAAACACATGCTACATTAAATGAATTGCAAACTTAATTATAACCTACAGCTGCAATATTGAAGAAAAAACAAACCAAACTTAAATTTGTCAGTCCATGAATTCAAGTTGCAGTGTTTAAACCTTTTCAAATCCAAATTTTAAAAGATACAGCAATATTTTTTATCGTACAGTAGTTGCATATGTCCTCATTCACTTAAAGAACCCTTGATTTTTTTGAAATGCTTATATTAATGTTAGCATATAGACAATCTACCTTCCGGAAAATAAATGTTAACTTTCTCTGTTAACTAAAATGCTACTTCAGACCTCTACAAAAAACCCCAAGCAGTCACTACAAATAATGCAGATGAGCAAAGTAAACTTCCTCCCACTTTGGAAGGAGGGAATTCTTTGAAAGCCCATTTGTTCAGTGTATGTAAGTGACATGTGAATTACAGTTTGAGTTGCCTTCTGGACAGGATCTCTGTGAATTTTTATGTCATAGTTCATAGTAAGAGAACTGTATGATTTTGATCACAACACATGTTGTATCAATTTTTTCAAATGTCTTCAGAGGGAAAAGAAATTATGCTAGAGGCTACACTCACAGTTCTGAAGGTCACACTAGATCACCAAATGGAAAGGAGAAACCTGAGTTCAACTTATGCAATGACCAAAGGAGTTTGAGCCCACCATTGTCTAACATGGAGAGCTAAAATGCCAAGTGAATTAGCTATCATCTGCCTGTTTCTCTCTTACCAATTAACCTGATATAATAAAATATGCACTTGAGCAGAAGCTTTAACAGAAATGCAATGCCCAGCTAACAAGACAAAATCTCAGTGTGGCTGTTTTCATTCTTTTTCACATTCTTTGAACTGCATGAGCTGTTTCAAAACTGATGAAATGTGATGAAATATGGTTTGCAAATATAGCCGACTCACTTCTCTATGAGGAAAGAGACTCGACTACAAATCACTGTCTTCTGAGGCAGAACAGACTTGAACATATGTTCTCATCTTTGCACCTGACTATAACTAATAGTACCATAAATGGTAATCTAGAGTTCAATTCCCTAACTTTTTATCAAATCCTCTTTGACAAAGAATGATAGATTCAAATTCTTGACAAATTTAAATGTAATATATGAAGTACTTGGAACTGTATCTTATTCCCATGCCTACAATATAAATATTTCTGAATGTTAGTTCTAAGTAACTGAAATGAGTGTAGTCCATTTTCTGACAGTGCGACAGATCACATTTCTTAGATTCTTAAAAAACCAACAGAACATTTTGGTTTTTTAAGCAACAAAAACCCAAATAACGTGTTACCCTCTTCATGAAACAGCAATTGTATTGCTGTGATTCAGTTAAGTACTCCAGATTCATGCCAAGTTCACAGCCTTATTCCCTAGACATCTAGACAGTACTTGTGTCAACCTCTCATCCAAAGTTGAGAAATATTTCTTATTACACAATCAAAAAGGAATGAGTTGGAGGCACAAGATTTAAAATAAGGCTATTTAGATCCTTCTGAAGCTTTCAAAACCATCAGAACTGGAAGCTCTGCTTCTTTCAGGCCCATTTGGCAGGACTTGCACCTTAATATGGAAGCTGGGGAATTACACAGAGGGAAACAAATGTTAGAAGAGTGAAGGTTAACTAATACAGCATGTTTTATAAATTTCTTTAAATATAAACACCATTAGAAATACATGACCATTTCTAACTTTTATTGCCACACCTTTAGCCTGATTTGTAAAAACAAGGTATCAACCTCACACAAGTGCCAAAAGATATTTATATTACTCTTCGGGGTTGTCTCTTTCAGCATGATATCTGAAACATTTAGGTAAGTAAATAGATAGTCCCATGAGAACAGTCTGCTTAACTGTTTTCTGAGCATGGGTGTGAAACACAAGAGAAACATGATGAGAGTAAGCTGCCATAATCCAGTCTTGGCTCTCCTCTGCTACAAACATTGCCTTCATTTGATTCTCCTTCGTTCTTTCAGCTGCATGTTGGGGTATTTTGACTGGTGCTGTGATGGAGAACAGATGCTTAAAATGGAGTATAAGAAAGCTGAGTTCTACAGCTTGAATAAAGCCTTAGCCTAAATGGTGGAAGGAAATAACTTAGAAGTTAATGGGGACAAAGGAACTGGCTGCCACCTCACCACTGTATGTCAGGTCCCATGACCTCCACACAGCTGTGAAAGGGAAAAGAGGCAGCAGAAAACACACATATCCTCTCAAACCCTACATCTGTGGTTTCTCCCTCTCTTTGGAAAAGCCAGAGAGATGCTACTCGGGCTGTGCAGCAACTTTTGCAGGAATTTCCAGGATTTGAAGGAATTGCCAGGACTGTAGGGGACAGAACTGTTGGAAGAAAAAAACCTGTTGCTAATAAATGCATACCTGTAAGCTCTTAGATAGATTCACATTCACTTTCCAGATGTATGAAAAATCTTATTTTAAAAGGCTATGCCATCAATTTTATCATTTTACCTTTCTGTCTCTTGGACAGAGTCAGCAGTAGTCTCTCTGTATTGTGGCACACTGTCATTCACATCCATGCAGACTTTCCCAACAAATCCTCGTTGACCAAATTTATCTGTTGAGATGCATTAGAATATAAATCTCAAAATCACTGGTTCTCAGTAACAATTACCAAAGCTTGTACTGAAATAAAAAGAATGAAGTCCACCCCACCCAGCTCCATTTAGAATGACCAGAATTTATGCTTCTGTCTTGTCTCTAAGTTACGATCATTCATGTGACTTTTAAGGATAAAAAGGAAAGACGAAATAAAGAAACAAACAACATTAAATAGGAGCTGTCTTCCACAGTAATGCTCAACTTTATAAATAAGAACTAGATTACTATAGTTTAACCACAACGAGAATTCTTAATGGTAGTCTATGAAGACAGCTGTGACACAAAGGATGAGAAACATTCATCAAAGTACAGTAGCTGTAGTAGATGGCTACCTGAAGATGAGAGAAGGCATAAAGATCTCAGCAAACCATCTCTCCTTTTGCTAACAGGCAAAGATTGCTCACAGGCCTCCCCACATGCAGTTAGAGGGAGAAATTTCCAGAACTATTTTAGCCTCTTTCTTGAGATTTATCCATGCAAGATTAATAAATCAGGATTCATGTGTAAAACGTGTATAATATCCAATTCTAGGGATATTTGTGTTTTTAATTCAGATCTCTTTGACTACTTTACTATGTGAGTTGTTTAATGTAATGGCTTCAAAATTTTCCTAATAAATCAGAATGATTTAGCCAATTTTTATGAAATTTGAGGTTCCTATTAAATTTCTCTGCATTATGAGCTGTCTGAGCCTTGAGAAATCCTGCAAGAATAACAATAATTTCAAACAGCAGGCATTTGCAGCTATGAACAGAAGGGAAGGATAAGATTCTGATACAGCTTCCACTTCTCTGATTTCAGAGGGTGTGTGAAGGTTTTTATATTGATTATCAGATGAAATCTCAGTGTATCAGGAAATTAATGCACTGACTGGTCGTCCTGTCATTCAGTTCTTTGAAACCTCAAAAAACAAAAGGTTAGAAAAAGCAGAGAGCTGAAGCTGAAGAACAAGTCCAGCAGACCTAATTCAAGCTCAACCAGCAGTAGATTTGAGAATGAGGACAGAAGGAGTAGCAACCATAGGATAGAGCTATTAAGTGAAAATGGGTAACAGGTGGGGTTTGGTGACACAGTGTGACAGGTACAATGAATAAAAAACAAATTAGGAGAAACACAGATCCCTAGCTAGCCTAAACTCCTAACATTGTTTCCTTCAACTAACGATCCACACAATCCTTCAAAATTCACTGTTAGACTTACCTATAATTTCAGCAAGAAGAAGGGCACTATCTGTGTGAATTGTTGCAAAGTAGCAAGCTGTAGTCGTACCATTCTTTAGTGTTCGTCTCTAAAAAAAGAAATCACTTTCAACTGTCTGGGAAAAAGAACAGTAAAGCTGGCAAAATGCAGAACAGGAAGTCTCATTTTAAACTGCAAGAACATTTAGTTATTGTGAAATTTTGCAGTGAAGTGGGAAGATAAAAATATAGATTTTTAATTTCATAAAAGCTTTTTTAAGTCTGAGAGTTAATAAATACAAAAAACCCCTCACAAAATTTTTGCAGTGGCTAAACCCATAGAAACCAGTCTCTATTCCTTTCCCCAAACTGAAATGCTCCAACTTATATTTAGAAATACAAACAACTAGTAATTTTTTGTTACTTCCTAGTTATGAAATGTTCTCCAATTTTCATGGTGAAGTACTGTTTTTCCAGTGTTAGCAAAGCAAGGCTTTTGGGGAACATGGTGGTTTTCTTTTAGCAACCCGATCTAGCTGGAAAAACAAGTCATGTTTTCATGTAACAAAAACATTTGTTGTCCCCAAATACCAAATATCAAACTTAACTGTAAAAGGAAACTGAGCAAAACTGCTCAGACTGTGAGCTAATTATTTCTCTAGCATACCATTTGAAAGGAAACCCCCACATTACTTTTGGGGAACCTAATAGTAAATTACCAGGTATTTTAGTTACATTAATTCATGATGAAATTTGTAGCTTCTCTTGTCCTTGGGATGCAAACTATGTTGACTACTTCTCCAACGTACAGGCCTTAACTATATTTTTGGGTTCTGGTTGTCTAGTTATTTGAGATTTTTATTTTTTTTTAATGAGATAAAAGGTGGGACATCCCACACGATGTTTGGAGGAAGGCTAGAGTTAATTATTTGACAAACATGAAGCCAAGGTCTGTTTTTTCCTTATGATACTCAAACGAAAATTTTTTAAAGTTTAAAAAAAAGTCTCAAAAATAGCAATGTCGTTACAGAGACAAGTTACTTTGTCTTTCCTAGCTTTTAAAATTCAGAATTCTCTACTTCTGAAATCCTAACAACATTGTTAAAATAAATCTAAAAACATCCTGTTTCCAAATCATTAGCATGAAGAGGAGGTTCCAGCTAAAAGCAGGAAAATTTCAACTAAATTGTTTCTTTTGCTGAGTATAGAAGGTGTTTGCTGGAAAAAGGATTTTGATTTGAAAAAATCCACTGTTTTTTCATTACAACATCATAAGCACAATGATACTTATAAAAAAATAACTGCTCCATGAAAGTTTAGTTCTGTTTCTAACAGATGAAGGTTATAATTGGCCCCATCAAACACTGCAGAGTGACTGGTATTCTGTATCTTTTGTGGGTGAAGACATTTTCTTGACCTTGTTCTATTTGGTTCACGTGGGGAGAGCCTAACTGGGGTGTCCAGGCTCTGACAACTAACTTCCACCTCTCTCTGGCAGCTCTTTTCCAGATGATGCTGTGACACACCTTGCAGGGTGAGCCCCCTAGATGTGCTGGGGTCATGCAGCCTGCACTGTAACAGTGTGTTGGGCACACACCTCAAACGTGAGCTCATCTCTATGTTTTAAGCACTTGAAGGCATGTGTGCTTGTCACTAAAGCTTAAGACCAAGCTGCTCCTGCATGCTTTTATCATGGCAGATGGCAGAAAGTAATTTCTTTTAAAATTTGTGTGGCAAGGAACAGCATAACTATTTATTTCAGATTTGTTATATTATTATGTTGACAACAGATGCTGTCAGGGTAATAGACAAATGCAAGGCAAATTGCACAGGCCAAATAATTAATTCTATTGAAGATATTTCAGTCCACATATTAAAGGCTAAATTTGTTATGGGACAGAACTACTACTCTGCAATATGACCTAGCTGCCTGTTGCCCATCCAGTGGATCTTAAAGACTTTATAATGCCCAGAACCATCTAGCTCAAACGCAGTCTTTCTTTGACCCATAATACCACTGAGAGACTCCTTCTAAAGACCCTGCAGTGATAGACTGTCTCACTATAAAGACGTCAGAAGGAGCAATCTCTTCCTTTACTACACCAGAACATGTCAGATTTGTCATCTATCATAAGTACCTTCTCTTTCATGTGGTTTTTGCCGATTGTGAGTTTATAAAAGAGGATTTTTGTGCAAGAAAGGAAATATATCCTGATTTTTTTTCACTATGCTTGGTTATTGCTGCATTGAGGTTGTCTGCACCCACTGGCTGTACTAATTCTGAGAGTAGATTAGTTGTTGTAGATTAGTAGTTGGTCATTATATTCAGAAAAGGTGATAAACAGTTCACTGTTAACCTTATGATTAAATCAATTCTATTGCCAGCAGCAACAGAACAAGACTGTAACTAGTAACAGAAAATCTTGACTAGCAATGAGAACAGTGGCTATCTTGGCTTTATCTGGTTTCCATGACAGTAAAACATTCTCTGCTCTTTCTGCTGACCTTCTGAGAACATGCCTATATTACACAAAATTAATATCGTCAAGTAGGCAAATGTCGATGCAGGACTTACAACAACTCTGGTGTACACTTCTTCTGCAAAACCACTGTCCTGGTATTTGGCTTCTGTTGGGAACGTGTAGGCAGTCAACCACTGCAAAAGAGGCAGGTCTACTCTTGTACCAGTAAATGAATACTGAGGAGCATGAATATGTGTATCAACCAATCCTGGCATGAGGAATTCACTAAGGAAAGAAAATAAAATTGCAATAATCCAAAATGCCTAAAAATTATCCACAGTAATTAGTTTTGTTTTAAAGAGTATACTTGATTAAAATCCACCAGAATAAATGACAAATACAGATTAATCTGTCTCTTCCAGCATCAGCCTATTAATGCCTGCTGTACCTCTACCCATACCCATACTTTGGTATGAAGCAGTTGAGTAATATAATTTACACTACAAAATGCATATATCTAACTGTGAGGAAAACAGTATAAGAGCATGATTGATCTAATTTTCTCATATTGACCCATCCTAAATGGCAACCAACAAACAAAGGGGAACCAACTTCGCAACGACTAAAATTACTCCACTATAGAATCCATTTGAAAAAGAGATTTGTACACAGTCTTGTTTCCTACTATGAAGATATATGGAATGCCTCTAGCTTCCAGACCACTATATTTACAAAATGTGACTTCTTATATGTGACTTTCTAGTTTTCTTCTATATTATTTATATGTTTATATAAATATATAAAATCAATTCATTTCAAAGCTTAATGGAAGAACAGACACTGTGTCTAAAAATGCAGACACAGACACTGGTGAAAAAAGCTCTGCTCAATATCTTGACAGGAAAGGCATATTTACAATGTAACTGTAAAACTGTATGTTGTCATGTAATGTTCATGCAATAACAGGAATGAATATATCAAAATTACTAGAAAGTTCCTATGGCTATTTTGTTTTGTGCTGAAACTCCTTACTGCATAACATTTCTCTCACTCCCATTCGCGTCTCCCTGACTACTGAATGAACTGAATTTTGTCTCTTTTTAACTCCTCTTCTTTCTGTTTTCTTGCAGGCTATAAATGCTGAAAATCTTCTTCAGTCTGATTCATATTCACAGCACCTTCCATTTTCCTCAGGCTATTTCAAGTGAAGAAAATATCTGATTACTCATATATACTGTATGATTAGCCTTTCAAAAAAGCATAAAAGTTTTTTAACAATTGATTACTAGAGGGTAGTTGCAGTTCTCAATTATAAGACACAAGTCATTTACAGCTTGCTACTACTACATGCAAAGCATAGTCCAAAATTTTTCACTTCACCATTAAGTTGGAGGATTTCACTGGATGAAGAAAAAAGAAATGCTCTAGCTGCAGTATAGTGAGAAATAAAAAGCTCTGTGTTTAGAGGGTTTAAGTCTTCTAATTGTATTGATTTTTATTATGCAATGGGTCAAAGTCCAAGCAAAAAAGTTTCATATCTGCAGTGTCAGTGTTACCTACATTTAGTACATCTAAACTTACATGTTAGGCACAGCTCAGTGCTAACAAAATGGATATAAAATGTAATCTCAAGAAAGAATGGCACTTAGTTCTGTGAGTATGGAAGTGATTATGACTGAAAATTTAAAATGGCATTTTGTTCTGTGCAGCATACATCAACCAGCACAATCCAGCCATATCTGCAATCCCAGACCAAGGAATGCAAAAAGAACATGGACTCTCCAACCTCTGAGTTGCATCCAAAACACAGGCACCTTTGGGTAAAGAGCTCTCACTGCACTAAAATGGAATTTTGGCCATTAAATGTATAGGTTTAATGTGCTCCCTGTCAAAATGCATTCCAAAGACTCACTTTACCTCACTCAAAGAGTAAACTGCATTTGCTGTAGCTAATCTTAACAAAACACATACTGTTTACTCAGTTGTCTTATGTCAGATGTTTTGAACCCCCACGTCTTGGCCAGTTGCTCTAGCTGATCCGTTTGTTCCACAAACACAATCTAAAAAAAAAGAAAACATAGTTAAGTACTTTAACTAGTTAAGAAAACATAGTTAAGTACTTCACCTCAGCTTTAGGTGAAGGCAAAACAAGTTATATCTTAAAACCAATTTTACACACTTGCTACAGAGATGTTAGGTTTGCATTGAGACACTTGTTCTTCCTGACTATCAAGCATGATTTTGAAATACCTTCTCATAATCCAGTGAATAACTGCACCCACCTTGTAATTTGTCATAAAACAATTAATTCCTTCTCAGGTAACACACTTGCTACAGAGATGTTAGGTTTGCATTGAGACACTTGTTCTTCCTGACTATAAAGCATGATTTTGAAATACCTTCTCATAATCCAGTGAATAACCACACCCACCTTGTAATTTCTCATAAAACAATTAATTCTTTCTCAGGTAACACACAGGCAGAACAACACAGACCTCAGTGTCCCGTAATGTAATATCATGCTAGCAGTACAATCACTTGTGAAGAGGTGTATAACAGCCTTACAGGAATGCAGGTAGAGTATTCACAATCAGAGGGGTCAAATTACCTGCTTTGCCTATGACTGACTGACATCAAGCTAAGTATTTCCTAATTTTCTGCTTGCGTTGGGCTTTTTAAATTTTTTCAATGCCTACAATGAGAAAATAAATTTACGGGGAAAATGTAGATAATATTTTCATTTTACAGAATGGACCAAAAGGACGCTGAGATCTTTGTTTATTTCAAAATAAAACCCTACAATCTGGAGCCAAACGCAACCCCATTTGACTCCTAGAGAACATAGATTCTACTGATGATGAGTTGCTGTTGCCTGGTCAGAATTTTAGTACATTTCCTATTTATTTTTAAATTCCATGGTATTTTAATCTACAAGATGACTCTCGACTCTTTGATTCTTGGGTCTATCACTAATAGGTATGACAGCTCCCCAGGAAAAGAGACTGTGGAGCCTAGGAACTGCAATGCCCACTACACATCCATGTGGGATCCAAGTTTCTTCAACACTTGACAATTTAGAGGACTTGAAAGTCTCCCCTGCCAAAGGCTGCCTATCTAAGCTTACAGAAATTCCTGCCTCTAACCACATCCTCTGCCAGAAACTAATTAATCATCTTCTAATGCCTTTGGTGTAAGAGTTTGTTCCCCTAAGTTCAAGGGAATACTCTTCCTGCTACCAGTATCTTTCTGCTCCTGGGATGATGTCCACACTGAGGGCCTGTATCACCCTCATGACAGCAGTTTCTAGGGCATCAGTTAAAAAGAAAAACAAAACCACATTTAAAAAGGCAAGACGTAGTACTTGTAAAATAGGAATAGGAAGAAACTTAGGAGGAAGAGCAAAAGGACTGAAAAAAAGCATTGTTTAGCACTTATTTGTATGCCTTTTTAATGTGTATGCTTCTTTTTTGCATAGAAATGTACCATTTTCTGTTTTTTCCGTTGAAAAAAATAAGCAAAGCTGCTAAACTGTAAATGCTGCTAAACTGTAGACAAAAAGTTATTGGCTACTTAGTCATTTAAATTAATTATGGCTGGTATGATTCATATTGTTTAAAGAGCAGATGTTTTACATTTTCAGTCAAAAAAAATTTAAAATAATATTTTAATATTATTTTAATTTATTAATATTAAAATAATATTTAAATATTATTTTAATACCACACGAGCAAATTTTAACACCACACTAGCAAAAATTGTAAGATTGTAGTATTAATAGCTGACAGAAACAGTATTATTCTTCATCCAAGGAGGAATACATCCAACTTAACTGCAGAAGGCTTGGAATACAGACCTACTGAAATATCTGATGTGCAATAAAGAAAATGTAATTCAGATATTGAAGTAAAAATGCATGCAGAATAAGCAATGTTAGAGCTGCTGGGGGGGGAGAAGGGTGAAGAGGGAGGGAAACAGAGAGAGAGAAAAACATGAAACACCAGATGACAAATTCTGGAAACAGGCGTTGCCATGGAAAAGCAGTGGCTGTTATGTACTCTTAGGGTGCAGAAAAATAAAACACCTAAATCATGGAAAAATGAAGAAAAATATGTTTCAAGGAAGCTGGATACATGAAATAAATTCTCATCTTGACACCTGGTCAAGATGTTTATGATTGAATTAGACTATGGGTAAATCAACAAGACATCTACATTTTTTTCAAACAAACTTCCCAATTGAATTCCTTAGTCAGCCAAGAGCTGCTCCCCATTGCTTTAGGATGCATTTCTAATGCTGAATGCTTTAAGCTCTTGGAGATCCTATGCTTGGATATTTGTTCCAGTATTTGCTTGTGCATTCAAGTGAACCAACTGGGAGCACTGTTCTTTAAATTAGTTCTGCAACTTAACACTGTAGAAGCAAGAAGAAATTCTACAGCAGAGCCACTACAGAGTCAAGAGAAGTGCACAAGACTAAGAACTTCAGTTTTAAAGAATTCAAGGAGAATAACTGACACCTTGGGAAAGGTATATCACAAAACCCAGAATTACTGGCTGCTAACCCCATTGTACAAACACTTCCATAAGTTCTCATGTGTTATTCATGTAATGGGGCTAAACATCCAAAGATCAGGGGTAAAGCTCTCCCAACACTTGGGACTAACTCTGGCCTTTTGTATACCAAGTGATCCCAAAGCTCTTCCACTGAAGCAGAGCTGGTCAACTAAACTGTGCATCAACCCCGATGTAGCAAACCTTCAGTGCCTTCAATCACCACAGTGCAAATATTTTGCTAACAAGAAAATGGAAAGTGAATGATACTGGCTGAAGGAACATTGTTTGTTTGTATCCAACAGTGCCTGGCTATGACATTCAGAGGAGAACTTGAGAAGGAGTCTATCCCTCTTTCCTCTCACACATATTCTCCTCCCTCCCTGTTCCCACAGTTATTAAATGACTTTTGCAATTCGAGACATGATGCCTACTGTTTGCCTAGTTCCCAAAACTGGAAGCTAAATGAGAGGTAACACTTGCTGCTAAAGGAACTGCCCAGCCTGCTGAGAAAGGGGAAGTAATGAACTCCAGATGGATGGTACCTTCCTCCTTGTACAGCTGACACATGTCCACCCACTGTCCCAACTGGCTTAAATCAAACCTTATGCTTGACATCCTTATTTCACAACTCTTGCTCTTTTCATGACTTGCACAAGGGCTTTTAGCCTAATATTTTTTTTTCTATTTACTTAATATTCTACTCACCTAGGATAATTACACCAATATTTCAAAAACAGCTCATATTTTGCACCTATGTCTGTTTTCTTTACCCTGAGGAATGCTGGTCTTTCTCTTTGCTTTTCCTCAAGGGAGACACTACACTGCTCTGCAAACCACTCAGTTAAACATGGTCCTTACTTTGCTAACTTGATGATAAATTGGGGTTTTATATCCAAAAGCAATGGATTTCTTCATAAAACTTAGTTTTCTTCTGGGGCAAAGCAGAGAGATGACATTTTACATCCCTTGGAGGACATGCAGGTACTCACACTGCAAAACAGAACCCAGTTGTTCATACAAGCCCTGACACACAGTGTGAGAGACCATGCAAAATTTTTCCTTGATGGAGTCAGCAACGTGAGGCAAAAGAAGGATACCTGTTTAGTTAAATTTACATCTTTGGGAGGAAAGCAGAGGCAATTTTGGTGTAAATTTGAAAAAAAAGGCAAATAATTTTCTAACCACTATGTCTTTCTTGAAAAGCCAACTCTTCTGTGATTCCAGTGGCTGTTCTGCATGAGGTTACATTATGAATAATAGGGAGAAAAGAGATCATATGGGATACTCACTGTATCAGCCCCTGGAACATTAAAATGTCAGAATTTATAATAAAAAGAGAATAAAATAGAAGTGGTCATCACTGTATTCTGGTGGGAAATTCATTTTAGGAAGATAGTGTCTTAATGGATTAAAAGAAAAAAAAAACCAAACTTCTGCCAATTTATGCAAGGAAAACGGTATACTGTGAATCCCTGTTCCCTAGGAAAAGGAGAGAGTAAGTGAGAGCACAGATCCCTAGGTGTAGCTTACTAAGACACCTCTTTTTCAAGAAAATCACTAAAAAATCTTGATTTCATATGGATGCTGTGTAGACACTTTTCCAGAAATTGACATTAAAGAGAGTGGGATGGGATATGAATTTCTGTCTTGTGCACCTGAGTTACTCCAGCCAAACCTTTTTTTCATTCTAATCTATTATTTTAGTGAACACCAGCCAATGCATAACTATGCAAGTTTGTACTCCCCTCTGTCTTGAAAGGACAAGTCATACAAGGACTGTCTTGAAACAGGCCCTCATGGACCCGTATGAATAGAGAAAATGCACACTGTTAGGGCTCGAACCATTTTGCACATATTTCAAATGTTACTGAATCCTGACATACTGAAGCCTTTATTTCGCCACAAGAAAGAAAACTACTTTTTTAGATTTTACATAGGGTGACCATATGTTACTGAGTCTACAAGAAATCACCAATCTACTTGCACAACCTATACTATGAAACTGTGTTTCAAGTGTGATAAGGGTTAAGGAAATTACATTGCCTCCCAGCCATACTGTCTCCTCCATTATCAGTAAATGCAATGCTTGTTTTAAGCTTGGTTCATACTACTGAAATGCCCAACAGCATCATCTTTCTAACTCTTGATGCATATATGCCATAGGGGGTATTTTTGTGACAAGAAGACAAAAAGAGCCTCATTTAGATGGCTGTGCAATGGGTAGACAGCTATTTTCACCATCACTGTTTAGATGCCCTGGGGCCAAAAAAAAAAACAGCTTGTGAAACAGAAAGAAAACAAGAGAATCTGAAAGAATGCCAGGTCTATGCACGCTGCTGTTCCGGGAATACTCTGCACACTTGGAAGATTTATGCCAACAGCAGACTCGTGGCGAGGGGGGACCCTCCATCCCGGTTAGCCCCAGCTCCTCCAAGTGCGAAATTCCTTCTCCGCGGCGCCTGCCCCTGAGGACAGTAGTGCGAAAATGTTCCGCTTTCACCCACGGTCCGGCGGAGCCGGCCCTGCCTCTCGCCACCCCCGGGCGAGGACTCGGGGCCGCAAAGGGTCGTTGTCACCGCCTCGGGCGGGCCCTGCCCCGCAGCGCCGGGGCTCCCGGGGACCGCCGCGGCATCGCCCCCGCCGCCCGCACCGCGCCGGTCCGCGGCACCCCGCCCCAGCCCGCACTCACTGTCCCGTTATCGTCCACCCCCAGAAGGTGTCCGTGGAGGATCTCCAAGGGGGCGGAGGCGCTGGAGTGCACGAAGGTCCCCTTGAAGACATGGGCGAGCGGCGGGCGCTGAGGGGAGCTCATCGCGGCGGCGGCGGGCTCGACGGGCTGGGAGCTGCCACCCCACGGGCTGCGCTCCCTCGGCGTCTCTCGCAGCCGCGGGCGACTTCCTGGAGCTGCCATTTCCCCACCCCCTGGTGGGACTTTCTTCACCGGGAGTGGTTGGGCGCGGAGAGGGCGGGAGGCTGCCCCGCACCCTTTGCCTTCCCGCGGGGTGCCCGGGCGGTGCGCGGGGTGCCCCCGGACCCTCGCCCATCCCAGGGATGTGCTCTCCACCGTGCGAGAGACACGAACGACGGGAGAGATGCCCGGTGGGTTTTGGGGTCCCTGTTTCTCCCCGGGAAGCGGTGAGAGTTTCGACAATGTGTCTGGTAGTGTTTTACGAGTGTCCGGCAGCTCGGCTTTGCAACCAACCTGCGGGTTGTAACCACTTGCAGAAATTTAATTTACAATAGAATTTGTAGTTTGGAAAAGACCTCTAAGACCTTCAGATGTCTGTCTGGTCAGTCCTCTGTGTCGGACATTAGAAGAGACATTAGGAGTAGAGAATAGATGCCAGCTGAGGTACCAGAACTTCCAGAAAGAAGTAGGCAGCCTCATTCAAAGGAGATGATCTACAGAAAAAAAAAACAACCTCAAGAGGATGAAAGGCAGGGAAAAAATAATTTTGTTAACTCAGAGAAATGTGTCCCCAGAACGACATTCTGCTCCAACAAGTTAAGTCAAAGTACATAATGAACACACCCTAAGAGGATCACTATTGAGATTATTGGACTAAGAGTTCACAAAGGCAGAATTGTGTGAATCAAATATAACACCATGAATGTCCTCTGAATTAATGTTTGAAGTGACCTTTATTCTTCAACTTTATTATCAACTGACAAATGAGCTTGGCACCGAGGGCGCTGACACTACTATTTTCAAGGCTGCATTGCAAAGTTTGTCATTACATGGTTTAGCATTAAAAGACCTTTGCACTCCCCATTGTGCTGACACTATATAAATGCATGACAGATTATCTTTCCTACAAACCCTCCAGATAATGGTGGGAGGAAAGAGACAATACAGCAGGAAAGTGCAGAGTAAATTTAATTTTAGTCTGCTATGGGCAAGTCATCAACCTCTATCTTGCCTTCTTTGCATAAGAATGTGTTATGTTACTGAGAAGGAAGTTAAAAAAATATTGGATTTATTGATATCAGTGGGATGTTCATACATGGATTTTGAGATCAGCTTAGGCAGGTAATAGAGTGTTCCAAAAAAAGAAAAACCAGACATGTGGAAGTGACTTTTACTTACTTATATTGGCAATTCTTATGAGAAGTCTTGCAGTTTAATAAAACTCACAATGACATAAAATTGTTATTTAAGACACATTGCAGTTTTTTATTGTATTTCTAACATCTTTGACATGAGAAAATAGCACACAAACCAAATCACAAGTCTTGCAGATTAGTCTAGTTTGGAGAAGAAACTGGCAGAAAAATCTTTCATGCAGTTTAGTATGCTTAAAACACAAAAACACTGTTTCTTTGAAATGCAGAGTAATAAATTTTTCAAAAATAGCACCAAAAGTTTTCTCAATTAGGACTAGCAAAACCCCCTTTTCCAAAGTTGTTTCTTTCACACCAAAGTCTTGCGGTTGTGGTCGTCAAGGCTACAGCTGAAATGAGCTGTTTTCCAAGTTATTATTCCAGACAAGGAAAATTGTCTTTTGTGGCAGAAAGTATAAAGAGTGGGAGAAAGGCTGGTTTTGCTGCTGAGTAATAAGGTGAATGGAGAAACAGGGTGAAGGGACCAAGCCCTGCAGCAGTAAACTCACTTGATCCTCCTGTGAAGAGAGGAATGAAAACAGTTTTCCCAGCAACAGCTGCTGCTCCACACGACTTGCCTTTGCCCTGGTGGCAGCAGGCAGCACAAGAGCTCGAGGTTTGGTACCAAGAGCTGTATTAGCCTGATTTGTGTTAAGTGAAGCACACAGCTGTCCTAGGACAGCATACTGGAGAGGTAAACCGAGGGAGCTGCTGCTACCAAACTCATTTACTCTGCTGTTCAAAATAATATTCAACAGAGCTCAGTGTTTCTGGGAAACCTCTTGGTTGTGTTTGGTGGGGAAGGGGGCTGCTCCTGAGAATCTCTGTCTGCTTCAAGCCTAGTTTTCCATTAAAAATTTGCCTCCAACTTCCTTAAAGAAAGAAGTGCAGTGATTTGTGCTAGATGTAATCCAGATAGTATTTATGTAAAAGAAGAAAACCAAAAATATGGACAGTCTGATTCATTAGTACTTTTATGGAGAATCAATAACAAACACTGGGAGTTTTTTTGTTTGTTTGTTTGTTTGTTTGTTTTTTGTTTTGTTTTGTGCTTTTGTTTTGTTTTGTTTTGTTTTTACTTAAGAATGGTTAACACCTTTCCCCTCCTCCCAGAAATTCTTAGAATTTTAATTTGCAACCAGTTACATATGCATGCCCTGGGTACTTACATGAGTCAAGGTGAGACCTTGGCCAGCTATGAAAAACTGAGTCATTGTTCCAAAATGTTGTAAGACTGAACTATGCTTAGATTTTTCAGGGATAAACTGGGCTTGGCATTTCACCATCTGGAATAAAAGTGTAATGATCTGTTGTGACTGTTATATAGTAATTAATTTAAGGGTAGCTTTTTTTTTTCCTCTTTCTTCAAAATAGTTAATGGTCTTGAGAGAGACATTTATCGTTTTATAAATCATGCAATGGGTATTCTTTTAGTAGAATTTAATATTATTATATATGTGTTAATACATGTAATAATTAATAGTGTGTAATTTGATCTAATACAGTTTTTTTTAAAAGTCTGTCTCGTTATTCAGTAGTTTATCAGACTCTCTGTGTCTTCTAAATTATTGATTTCTAAGCAATTATTGAATTGAGAGTTTAGGTGAGTCCATCTTCAGGATTAGAATAATCAGTGAATGTATTTCTAAGAGCACAAGGACAGATTTTAACAGAATAAAAGTGCCTTTATTCTCCTTGACACTTTCACTTTCTGATCTTTTCTTCACTTGTCACACTGTGCCAAGGAAGAATTCAATTACTTGATTCAAAGTCTGAGAGCACCTAAGTTGATCCTGCAACATCTGAGAAGTATAAGAAAAAGAAACCTTATTCTCCCCACTGCTTTCAAAAAGTAGTTGATGGGTTATTTGCCATCAACAATAAACTCCTCTGTCATGAGCCTGTTGAGGTCAGTGCCTGTGCAGCCTAAGTGCCGGGGTACAAGAACTATTACTCTGATCTGGCAATGAATGTTATTATAGCATTTATGATCAAAATTGACCTTGTCTGTAATTTGCAGCATAGCAACTAGGTGAGAGGAGAGGAAAAATAATACAGTTGATTTATCTGCCAATAATTGACTTTTTTCCTGGATAAGGAAGAGCTGATTATGCAGCTACTCAATCCTTCAGATTATTAAAAAAAACCCCAAAGGAGT
The DNA here is from genome assembly GCF_048771995.1 of Taeniopygia guttata. NCBI lineage: Eukaryota > Metazoa > Chordata > Aves > Passeriformes > Estrildidae > Taeniopygia > Taeniopygia guttata. The sequence goes on along the minus strand of NC_133063.1, from coordinate 16,732,648 downwards.
GAAGCATGAGAAATACCTACTCTCAAGTGAGAAATTAAATTGGGAGCTAGGTTTTAATCCAGCACAGGCTACTACATACACCTTATTTTCCCACAAAAATTTATATAATCAGAATATGTTATATTACTTAACTTTTCCAACTCCACCTAAAAGTGAAAATTACTACATTCCAAAAGAATATGAGGAAATGACAATAAAAACAACCCAGCTGGAGCTTTCTGCCTTTGATATCTAAGTCTACAAAGCCTTGGGAATCCAAGGTTCAGACACTGCCAGGGGATGCTTCCTATCTCAGGTTCAGACACTTTCTGATGCTTCCTATCTCCTAAAGAGGCCAGTACTGGCACAGTACTGTCATAAAATATCCCACCATTAGAACTTAAAAATGGCACATTCTGCTTGCTCACAGATACATGATTAACTGAAGCACAGATTGGCTGATGTTAGCTCTTACACTCATGAAGTTTTTCTGTTTTACTGCCAAGGCTTGTTCACAACAGGAATTGTATTAACTAAGCCAGAAATGTTCTTAAAGAGAGACAGCAAATGCTACACAAATATCAGTAAAACTCATCTCTCATTAGAAGTACAAGCATGAATAGATGAAATACGTCAAAATATTTTGCTGACAAATTTGTTCTGTTTTCCACAAGACACAAAGGATGAATCAATGTGCTTGGTGGACTTTACCTGTGATCATGTTAAAAGAGAATGCAATAGAATTTGGGTGTCTGCTCCTGTTAACAGAGATTTATGGGTACAAAACATGGAAAAGAAATTTGAATTTGCAGCTCAATCTGCTCAAACTGCCAGCATAAACACATTTATTGGGTATCCAGATGACACATACTTGTACTACTTCCAGTTTCTCTGTGAGTGGAACAGATTCCCAGAGAAGTTGTGGATGCTCCATCTCTGGAGGCTTTCAAGACCAGGTTGGATGGGGTTTTGAGTAACCTGGACTAGTGGAAGGTATCCCTGCTTGTGATATAGGATTTGGTCTAGATGAGTTTAAATGTCAAAAAACCCTAAACCATTTTGTGATTCTAAGTATCTTCCTTCTTCTGAAGATATCTGTCTTTTTTTTTTCCCAAAGGTAATAACAGTGCTCACAATTTTATGGAGTGCTTTTCTTGAATCTCAAGAACATGAGGGATACATACCAAGTCACATACCCATGCTCTTGTTCACACACCCAGAAGAGAATCCTGACAGAATTCACAAACTAATCACAGAGCTACTCCCAAAAGCAAAATTGTTCTGCTGGAAATGCCTCTGGACAAACTTTACTGACTGAAGCATTATGAACACATAGATAAACAACATACTACCACAAAGCAGAACACCAAGACATAAAGAAATGTTGCAAAGGACATGAATCAATGTTAAGAAGCATTGGATTGCTTTTGTCCTTTTTAGCCAAGAGTTTTCAATAATATTTTTTTGTCACGATTGGTGTTCTTTACTTCCTCACTTCAATTTATTGACTAGATTGTAACTAACAGCATTTTTTCAGTTCTGTTTTTCTGCGACTCCTCTTTATGCCATAGTCTTTCTCCTGCATATCACACACAGAATCTGTTAGGCTGGAAAATACCTCTAAGATCATTGAGTCCAACCTTTGACTGCACACCACTAGACCACAGCACTGAGAGCCAGTGTCAGAAACATCCAGTTGTTTCTTGAACACTGCCAGGTCTGGTGACTCCTCCATCTCCCTGGGTAGTCTGTTCCAATGTTTAACAGCCCTTTCTATGAATAAATTCTTCCTGATGTCCAATGGTGCAGCCATAGTGCAGCTTGAGGTTCTGTCCTCTTGAATCACATTTAAATTTGTTCTCAGACATGTTTTGTTGCCTTGTTGTATTCAAAGATTGTTATGGTTCACACAAGTTTTCTTCAGACTTCCTTAAAACCTCCAGTAATTATTTTAAATGTGCTTTTCAGGTTTTCACATTAGTGACATGAAGAGATGTTCTTTTCCATTCAAGTTTTAAGCTGAGACACTAAATGTAAGTCTGTTAAACTGTGATGTGTTCCGTGGCTTTTCCCTTCATTCATATATGTAGCTAAATTTTGTATAAATAAAAGACAACAGTGATTCTATAGCTGATTATCTATGTAATATGTGCCACTAGCAGCACATGAGGTTGTGTATGTTTATTTAAATATCTCTTGGAAGACCTTGATTAATAATTTGGCAGTAGTAGAGAAATCATTATGATCAATAAGATATGCTACATTATTCTCATTGATAACTACCTCTCCTGGCAAAAAAAAAAAAAAAAACCAAAACCAAACAAAACAAAACAACGACAACAAAAAAAGCGCGAGAACAACAACAAAAAAACCAAACAAGAAAAACCACAAAGATACTTTATGTATAATTTTAATTTCTTCACATTGTATTCCCAAAAAAAGAATATTTTTTTTATTGATTAGGAAAACTCTGTATGAAAGTTGTGCTTTCACTGGTATCAAGCAGATCCCTTCACTCTCTGTTTGACAAGCTAAATGGATTGTGGTTTTTGTCCTTCAAGATACAGCCTATTTTCCCAAGTTAAATGTTCCTTATGTCTTTTTCTTATTCTGCCTGATTTCTGTGTCTGTCACGGACATTGAGAACTGAATGCCATATGCTAGAAACAATCACAGTAAAGCTAAATGCAGAGGTTATGTAATGTCCCTATTTATACAACTAAAACCAGCGTGTTTGCCATTTTGTTTGTGCTATTGCGCTCACAAGTCATATTGCCTTATAGACCACAATTAATCCTGTTTCAGTTAGCTACAGAATCAATACAATATACATTAGCCACCCATGAGCATACACCTTATATTTGTTTCTGTCTGTGTATGCACAATTTGTTTACAGACAAAGCAGTCAAGATGTCCAGATCAAAGAAGTGGATTCTATTATTTGCTACTCATCCTATTTGTGTAACAGTGAAAATCTGTATCTTTTTTAATGGCTAGTAAGAAGAATTTGGAGCACAGCATCAGTATCAGCACAATTCTAGTGGAGATACCATAATATACCCTCACATGAATAGTGTGGCTAGAGGTCTGTCACTCTAATATGAGTTAGTGAGATGGTCAAAACTAGACTGTGTATGGTACCCCATCTTGTGTTATTTCTGATAAAACAGATTAGATAAATAGTCAATGTGAAGTTTTTTAAAATTTTAAGTTTTTTAGAATTTTATCACTCCACTATAGCAGAAAAATCTCATTTAAGAGAAAAAAGCACTCAAAATCATGGAGGTAAATACTTCCTATGCCTTTTTCCTTTCATAATTTCTTTTAGTACTTGTGGGAAAGAGCAGCAGTATCTCTAATCCAAAGCATCTGTGTGCATCAGTTGGTGCACGTTAGTAAATCTTTGCTCTGAAATTGTTTAGAAATCATTAAATTAAAAAAATGACACAACTTGTCAAGGTTTTCCAGATGAGGCAAATTGAGTGGCAGCTCATCAAAGATCTGGGGACTGAGCCATGCACTTACACCCTCACTTCCCTCAGCACTAGGGTCCCAATTATCTACCTCAGTCTGCAGCAGGGAGGCCACTGCTGACCCAATGTTGTCAGGCAGAATGTCACATCCTGCAACGTCACCTTTGGCAGTTACCTTGCTTGTGTGTTGCTGGCTAAGAATGCTGGGCATCTCCTGGCACTCATCTTCACTCAGCCCTCTGGTCTCCAGAGTCTCCCTTCACTTCCAGAGAATTGTCTTTTTTTTTTTTTTTTTTTTTACCTACCCTTTTCCAGGCTCCAGCTTTCCTAACCTGAATAAATAGTCTATGTGCTATGTCATCATCTCTTAAGTGGCCTCTCCCTTTCAGAATGGGAAAATGCAGGACATGCCATCTGTATTTAAACTAGGTATTATCAGTATTTATAAGTCCACCCTACGACCCTTGCAACAATCAAGGCTGCTTCCTGGGAGTGCAGAAGTTCTGCTTTGGACATCTGCTCACATACACACAGGTATTCAATTATCTGCTGCCTGCTAGCATTCACAGTGAAGATATTTTTTTTCATCCATGGCACAAGCACGGATTTTTGTGATTCAGAAGTTCTGTCGTGCCTTACAGGCTCTTTTGGTATGCAAGTATGATGCTTTAAATAGTACACCATGACAGAAAGAGAAGGCAAAGTGGATTGTCTGCTTTGAGAATCTGGGTCCTTGATAAGCCACACTCATTCACACACTAGCAGTATTAAAACACTGTGATTTGGGATTTTTTTCTATTAGATACAACAGGGAGAAAAAAAAAAAAGCCACGACTAAACCTTTGTAAGAGGCAGTTAATTTATGCAAATCAAATAGGATCCTTTTTCTCAGTCCTCCATGCAGAGCTATATAAAAACAGCAGGGGCCTAGCACAGTTTCTCAGTGAGTCCTTCACAGAATAGGGGAAGAGGAGTTTTATCCCATTTCTCTGCCAAGTGAGAGAGGAATGGACGGCTGGACACCCAGGTAAGTACCAGCCAAAAATACTCTTTCTGCTCTGGATGTGTCATTTAAAAAAGAGAACTTACACTCTGTGACCCTATGCAAGTTTTGCTGTGTGCCAACCCTACAGCTTCCAAGACAAATGCATGCAGAAACACCTGCTGGGCTGAGGGGAAAGAAAAGAAACTCCCATACATACTCAGGACAAGTTCTGTAACTCCCATGGTAATAACACTGATTTCTAATTTTATTCTCAGAAATTGATGTTATAGAAAATGCTTCACTCTATTTTTTTTTTTTTTTTTTGCTTTTAAAATGCTTTTTTCCCCAAGAGATTTAGGTAAAACATTGCCTCCTGAAAAGTGTAAGTGCTAGTCAATGAGTTTATAGCTGTATTTGCAGCAACTACAGACCTCCCAAGCCTGCAAGATTAGAGGTCATGTATGTATGCCATTCTTCAGTGGAGGCTCTGGGTAGATATATTCCATGATAAAAACAGACAGATTTTGAAACTGTCATATCATTGGTATCCAATACTCCAGTAATGCTTACCAGGAGGGGAGGCCCTCTTCACTGCACAGAAGGGGATTGCCAACACCCAGGCACAATTCCAAACAGGATTATGATCCGTTAGATGGTGGCCTGGGTACAAGTGAGGTGTGGGAATGCCTGGCAGCACATGGTTGCTCCAGAGGCATTTTGCATAGCACAGCAAGTGGCCAGGGGACACTGGGAAACTAACAAAGCTGGATGTGCCTGGGCTGTTCCAGAGCTGTGTGCTAGCAAAATTTGGACCATTTTAAACAATAATTAACCATGTTTCAGTGATGCCAGGTCTGGTGCGTCACATCAGAGAAATCATGCAAAAATGTAAAATATCCAAGCAAGTTTCTGACTGCAAAATGTCTTGGACCTCTCAGTTACCCCTGCTGATTTCTTGTTATGAGTGGTGATGCTCCTCAAACACTAACCTCAAACTATGTTCTGCTGTTGCAAAACTTAAATCCCATGTATGTTTAGGAATCTTGAACTGGCTGAACTGAAATAATGAGCTATGATTTTGAAATGGTTGCTGTTAGACTTCCTGATTTCACTTCATCTATAGAATCACAAAATTTATTTATAAAAAATATCAAATTATAAGTGTGAAAAACATATTCACTCTCCTGTGAAAATATAAAAAGTTTTAATATAAGTTTTATTGTCTTTAATGAAGGATACAAGGACCATAGATCAAAGATTATTACTGCCAGGTGTGTCTTGGCACTCAGCCCTTAAATAACTTTTTCCTTGCATCAGCCTGTTGCATATTCATACATCACCATGTATATCCATAAACTAGCTTACAGTTTCCAGGAACTATTTTACACAGCCCCTTTTCAGGTCTGCCTGTTTAGAGCACGTGTGTTTCTCAGCTGTAGCTTTGGCTCCTCCTCAGCCCTTCCAGTCTGGGCCTTGGGCCACACTGTCTTTAGACGATGAGTGCTGATAGCCGGCACATCTGTAGAGGTGTCCTTGTCCTGTGTTCATTGGATGTTATCCCATCTAAGCAGGCATTTTAACACAAGCATAGCTATTTCACTACAAGATCTAGCTTAATTAACAGCAGAAATAAAAACTATATCTTTATAACAAAGTTACTTTACACATATAAAATCCATTTTAACATTTCTGAAAAGCCAATATTATAATATGTATCTATAACATAAGGAAGGCTGACCTGCAGAGAAAGTCTCATTTGAATCTTTCGCTCCTCAGCTGAGTAGTTAAGTTTGAACTGCAAAAGCCAGGTTATTTGGACACAGTCAAATTACAAAAGAAAATGTGGGCAATTGCATTTTACATCACAAAACAAAACTGGAGTTTATACTTGTCTATATTTTTGGCAGTATAGTACAGCAGAAATACAAGATTTTGTGTACATTAAAATCTTCTTTTATTACTGATAGGGACCGATTTCTTTCTCTAGGAAGAAGGAATGTTTATATTGTGAAACAAATTTGAAGTAGTTGATCAGAAAAACTAGATTGTAGCTCATTTTCCAGGCAACTTAATTGAACTAGTTTTGGGACAGGGAAGATAACTTTTTTAATACCCTATAATGGTTAAAGACTAAGCAACTGATTAGTTGAAGGTTGTATTAATACTTCAGCAACTCAGTGTGCCTTAAACAAAAATAGCAATGCCAACCAGAATTCGTTAACTCCTCACTGCCGAATAACTTCATTCACTTCCCACATGCAACCACCCACTTTGTTCATAACTCATTCTTTTAAATCATGCTCAGATGTACCTGATTAAAGATAGTCTTGAGGGGTTTTTTAAGACTGGTTACATATTATATGCCTTTGCAGTGAAAGTGTGCCTGCTAAGAGAGTATCTATTTCACAGGGGTACAGATAAGCTTGTATGTGCAAGCTAATCGGTGCTTCTGGGCCTTTTCTCCCTTTTTTCTGACTTAAGCTTCTGAATTTATGTGTTTCACTTAGAAGCAGCTCTTTTTGTTGTGACTGTCCAATCTCCACCGGGTGCTTGCTTGCACAGCCAAAAAAAAGCTTTTTCTGCTTAACAGATCTCTAACTGAGGTATAAAAAATTTCAGAGAGGCAGTTTAAATGTGGAGGATGTGAAATAGCTTATTATACTAGTCTTGAAACTCCTACCCCCAAAGCATTTTTCTTAAACAGCTTGTGATTTTTCTACTTGAAAATTTGAAAGCTTAATTTTATCTCAAGATGAGATCTCAAGGACAGTGTGAGGAGACAAAACTGAGATCAGCCTGCCTCTTTTAATGAAGTGGCCTCCACAAGTAGTTGTTCTTTCAGGTTATTCTTTCAGTTACTAAGCTGTTCTTTCATAATTATAATGGCTGCAGCTATTTCTACCGTGTCAAGATCTAGCTTCAGGTTATATACCTGTTTTCTAAGCCATTTCAAAGGCCCCAGTTACAACAGACTGTGGTTAGAAGACTTTGGAAGAAGAATCTGAGAATTCAGTAACAGGAGGACAAGAAAGGAAGGAAGAAAATAAAAATGTATTAACTTAATTCACATTTATCCTGGTTCCAGCCAGGACAGGGTTCATTATTTTCAGTAGCCAGGAGGGACATGGCCAGAACCCAGAAATTATTCTATGCTACCTGAATTCCCCCAGGAGTGGGGGAAGGGAGTCTCTTTCAGGGAGAAGTGCTCCCTTCTGGTCATGGTTGTAGGTGAGCATTTTACATGTGAATCACTCTTCTTTGCACATTCTGGCATTAATATATTGCTGCTTCTGTTCATTTTCTTAACTCATTGTTGTTTCCAGTAAATTGTTCTTTTCTCAACCCGTGATCTTTGCCTTTTGTGCCCCCAGCTCCCCTTCCCAGCACACTGCACCAAAGAGGGGGAAGAGGGAGCGAGCAGTGCATGGTTTTAGGAGCACAATACTGGAGAATAGCATTCCTAAACAATAGCACATCAAACTAATTTCCTTGTTTCTCACCAGAAGTTCCATAAGAAGAAGCTGCAATAAGACTTGAATCTGCTATGAACTCAAATTAGACATCACTGCAGCTGCAGTAGTAAGGGGAGAGCAAAACTGCTTTTTTTTTGTAAGATTTGTGATGAGTAATGTGAATACCATAATAAAGAAGGCCCCAATAAACAAGCTGATGATTTTATTCTGGAAAAAAATAGTCCATTGTTCTTAATGAAATGGAAGGGAATTTTCCTTTGTATAATTTCCTTCTTTCTGTCTTGGGACTCTGAGTAAAACTGTTTCTTCATTATTTCTAACATTACTTCTAGAGGTGCTTTGGCAGATACTTGAGAAATTGTTTATATTTGAAATATTTGAAAGACAGGGCTTCAAAGATTAGTTTCCACTTTCTGCATTTGGGAAGCTTTGTAGAATTACTAGATGTATCATGTATGTTTCCATACTATTCTTCTGCTTCAGAGTAACATCATTTTCAGTGTGGGTTTTTCTTATTTATGAGCTATCTATTTGGGAAGTGTGATTAAATTTTATTTCTGTTCTTAATAATGGGGAAGTCCTTCTCTCATGTCTCATATCAGCTCATAACAATACATCAATTTCATGGCTAAACTGAATTACACTTTCAAGATTGTAAGTGTTGCATTTATACTGAGCCTGATACTCAGAAACCACCTTGACGCATATATTGGTCCTTAATGGAGCTGAACTAGTTGAAAATGAGGCCTCATATTTCCAGAGAGTCATCCTGAAGACTCAGTGAACACAAAAGGAGGAACGCATATTCAGGGATCCAAAGTATTTTTATAGGTCTTTCCTTTTGGATCTTTCTCTTAACAAACAAATGTGTTTTATTGAATCATGTATTTTCAGCTCTTGTGCAATAGGAGAAATAAGAGAAAGCAGTTTGCTTTTTATTTTTTAAAACTATTTAGAAATGAGAGTGGCTAGTGCTGCTACTTGGATGGTACATACGGACTATTCAATAGAATAGAATTCATTTTATTTAGGAAAACATACTGATGGATAGAAAGCAGCAGAAGAGACATTCTGCAGATTATATCCCTAAGAATATGTTCATTATGTACATATTTCAACATCCCACGTAATACAGCCACCACACAAAAGGATAAAACGCAGAAAGAGTATAATAATTTTTCTGTTGAATAAATACACCATCAGGTGATCTTCCATCTAGTCTTGGGAGTTAAAAGAATTTGGCACTGACTCCCACCTTCCAACCAACCAACCTCTAAAAAAGTAAGCACTTCACAGTTGAAGTAAACATCATGTAGCTCAATTTGTGTTTACTTCAGATGAATATTTATTTATGCTCATTTATTTCTGCAAATGTAAACTCTTTGGATTAACAGTTTTACTGCAGAGAATTTTTCTCCAGCAGTAACAAATACCCTTGGTAAATTCTTGTCAACTGCTCCCCATCACTGTCTTCTCTCTCAGGTGCCCAAATGCAGGCTCCAGGGTGTCTCCCTCCTTGATTTACCCCAGACTGATGGCCAGGCAATAGGCATATCAAGGTGGCTATTCCCTTTTTTTTGAAGGCAGCTCTGACACTTCACTTTCTCCAGTTGTTGGAATGCTCCCTGGTATCTACAGCCTTGGAAAGCTGATGTAAAATGGTTATATAAAAGACCTCCGTCAGTACCCTGTGGTGCAGCAGGACAGGTTCCAGGACGTGTGTGGGTGTTAAGTGCTCTTGCATGATCTCTGACTTGACCATTAAGCTAGGCTGGTAGCTCCTCTTCTTCACTGAGTGCAGAGGCCTGGCAGACTTTGCTGGTGACAACAGGCAAGGTGGTGAAGACCTGCCATATCCATGCCTGCTGTCACTGAATCACCTACCCCATCCTGCAATGTTCAGCCTCCTGTGACTAATGTAGTAAAACAATCCACTGCTCCTGATATTTATTGCAAACCAGTGCAGGAATTTTGGCTTTCCTTATTCTGCTTCTACGTGTCTTGGCAATGTTTATTTATTCCTTCTCTGGATTCTGCCCTGTCCTCCATCTGTATTTGCATTTTTTTTGTTGAAGGTGTGTCACAACTTGCTTTCTTCATCAAGCTGGCCTCCTGATACGTCTCCTTGTTTCCATGAGGATGGACCATTCTTGTACTTGGAGAATGCTGCCCCTGAAGGCCAACAAGCTTTGTTGGAATCCTTTCCACTTTAGAGATACCTCATATGAGATCCCACCTACAAGTTCTCTGAAAAAGGCCAAGGTTTTGTGCTTGAAGTCCAAGGTCTGTTCTCTGATTATGTTCTCCAGCCATGCTTCCCAAGTCCAGAACAGAAAATTGAGGAATCAGGAGAATAAAATACCTAGGTCCACCATAGGAGAGGATCAGTTTCAGCACCACCTAAAGAGCCTGAGTGTGCACAAGTCCATGGAACCCAATGAGATTCCTCCATAGGTCCTAAGGGAGCTGGCAGATGAAGCTGCTAAGCCACTATCCATAATTTTTGAAAAATCGTGGCAGTCAGGTGAAGTCCCTAATGACTGGAAAAAAGGAAATATAATATGCATTTTTTAAAAGAGTAAAAAAGACCCAGGGAAATAAAGACCAGTCAGTCTCACTTTAGTGCCAGACAAGACTATCAAACAAATTCTGCTGGAAACTTCGCTACGGCACATGGAAAAGGAAGAGGTGATTTGTAAAAGGCAATATGCCTTTCCAAAGGGGAAATCATGCCTGATAAATCTGGTGATCTTCTAGGACGAGGCTACAGCACAGGATAGGGATAGAGCAACCCCTTATCATTCTGTAATCGCCTTCCCATATATGGAAAAAATGTTCTCTTCTGTTCAACACGCTTGTCATCCACAAAGACTCGTAGCTCTTCTCTGCAGAGATGCTCTCCAGCAGGTCACTCCTGACCTGCGCTGGTGCTTGGGGTTATTCCTTGCCAGGCGCAGCACCCTACACTTGCCCTTGTTTAACCTCACTGGGATTCTCTCTACCCAAATCTGCAGCCTATGAAGGTCCTGATGAATGTCAGCACAGCCCTTAGGTGGATCAACCACTCCACCCAGTAACATGAGCAAACTTGCTGAGGGTGTATTTGATCCCTTCATCCAGGTGACAGAATCACAAACTGTGATGAGTTGGAAAGGACCCACAAGGATCATTGAGTCCAGTTCTTGGCCCTGAGCAGCACCATTCCAAAGAGATACACCAGGTGCCTCAGAGTACTTGCTAAATGCTTCTTGAACTCTGTCAAGCTTGGTGCTGTGACCATCTCCCTGGGAAGCCTGGTCCAGTGCTCAGTTTCTTATCTGGGTGAAGAAACTTCTCCTAATATCCAGCCTAAACCTCTCCTGACACAACTTCAGTCCATTTTCTTGGGTCCTGTCACTGCAGAGAAGAGATCAGTGTCTGTCCCTCATGAAGATGATGAAGACTGTGATGAAGTCTCCCCTCAGTCTTCTCTTCTCAAAGCTGAATAGACCAAGGTGTCTCAGCCACTCCTCACAAGGCTTCCCCTCAAGCCCTTCACTGTCTTTGTAGTCCTCCTTTGGACACTCTCTAACAACTTAATATCTCTTTTTTATAAATCCTTTGTCCATTAAACACCTTTGAGGAGTGACATCTCCCTCTCTTCTTACTGTCAAGAGTTTCAGAATAAGCATGCTCCTAAAACACTTGGCAGTTAGCTTTTTTAGGGTAGAAATGGCAGTAATGGTATCTTTCCCCATTTCAACAGCAGCTCAGAGCAGCTAACAGCGGCTCAGACCTGTCACACTCTTTTTATTGAATTTGCAAAAGCTTGTCAGTCTTGTTCTGGCTGAATTTTTGTGGATCTATAGCTTTCTTTTTATTATCTCAGCTGTGAAAGAAACTCCTCTAATTGAGCAAGAGCTGGTGATGAATCTGTTTTATTGTGTATAGTACAAACCACTCTTTTTTTTACAGATAAGAGTAATGAGCAGCCATTCTATGCAGAATGGGATAATTATACCTCTGACACAATGCATAAAGCAGAGAAACCCAGGTCTGATGCAACAGCATCAAACCTGGAAAAGCAGAGATGCACAATATGATGCAGAGGAGTACAGGCATGGGGTGATAAAAAGTGGGGAACAAGGTTGGCACTGGAGAGAGACTCTGCATTTATAAATAACTCTCCTGTGATGAGTTTAAGAAATGTGGACCCAAAGCTGGCCAGAACTGGTTTTAAAGATAACAAAGAGAACAAAGAAATATGCCATATGTAGCTAGCACCAGACATAGTAAATTTGGATGTAGTATGATGCTACATACCACTGAAGAAAAAGGAAGATGTAAAAAAAATGTGTACAAGTGGCCTCAAGTGGCTCCTGGAGACAGAAAGAAGAAACAGTGATATCAGTATCTTTTTCCTCCTGAATGATTCATGATTCAATGACACTGCCCTCTCTAGGGGACCAAATATGTTGACTTCAAGATGCAGGGGAACAGTGGGAAGATGAGCTGTAGGAAAAGGGGGATAAAAACTATAGAATGGGGGTGTTTTAATTTAAATTTTGTTATTACCAAGACTTTTCTATATAGAAGAGATTTGACTAAAATTCTATTGATTCATGTTCTGCAATAATTAGATCTAGATCACAAAATCATAGAATCATTAAGATTACAAAAGACCTCAAAGATCACCGAGCCCAACCTTTGACTGAACACCACCATATCAACTAGACCATAGCATCAAGTGCCATGTCCAGTCATTTCTTGAACACTTTCAGTGAGCAACCTTTTCGGAGTTTGACAACCATTTTAGTTAAAAAATTCTTCCTGTTGTCCAGCCTGAGCCTCCCCTGGCTCAACTTGAGGCTATTTCCTCTTGTTCTGTTCCTTGATGCCTGGGAGAAGAGACCAACCTCGCCAGCCACAACCTCCTTTCATGTAGCTGTAGAGAGTGATAAGGTCCCTCTGAACATCCGTTCCTCCCGACTAAACAACCTCAGCTCCCTCAGCCACTCCTCATATGACTTACTCTCTAGACCCTTCCCCAGCTTCGTTGTCCTAAGAAATTTTTATTTTGAAAAAAAGCCAGCAGCAGACTGGCGCATGCAGCTTCTCATTTGGATGTATCTTCAGTGTTGGATTCTTGATTACCCTACATTTTTCTGGACCTTGAGCTTACTTAGAGCTTCCAACGGGGGAGCGCCGCCACCACACCCCTTTGACCAATGAACAATACCATGTTGAGGAGGCTCTACTCATTAACCAAGCACACATCATTAAGAGGAACACACACAGAGTGTCAAGGAAGAAAGGGAACACCTGCCTAAGCTAGCCTGATCAGTCAGATCAACCCATACAATCAGTGGCACATCAGATCTCACAGCCAGGTCACCTTCCCTGATATCCAGCAGATGATTAAAGATTAATGAATTTGTCTTTTAGGATTTCCAACATTCTAACAATACATTTCTGACGTTACTGATATGTAAGTTATGATTCCTCTATTCAATAAGCAGGATTTTGAGTATAATGCTGCAACAGCTGCATCACAGGGAATGAAGCCATCTCAGAGGGACAGGATGCTGTCTGCAGCAGGGGTGCAGCAGGGCCTGGAGTCTTTGCTGAAGGCTGTGCTATGATGATGGTGGTGTGATCCATGCCCGACTGACCAACAGTGGTGAGAGAGAAAAATCACCAGACATCAGCAGCCTTCTGTTAGTCGCAAAGTAAATTTTGATCTTTTCTAGTTTTTGAAAGCACAGTCAGAAAAAGCTAAATCTGGTGGTTTACCATACAAGGCTGAGATATAGATACAGTCCAATTAATCAGAAAATGGTACAGTTAGGCTGCATAGACAGCTTACCCACTCTGCTAAAGCCAGTTTTGAAACTGGTTTTTGGAACTAGAGTTTTTCGAAGCCTTCTGCAAGGTTAAATTGTGATAAGAGTGTAACCAATGTTCTCACAATAGTATCTATGTTATCTGAGGTCTGTGAAGGATTTTAATATTAGCATGCATAACACTGTAAGATAGATTGGTCAGGGCAGCTAATGCATGCTTGTAAAAGACATTATTTGTGAGAAAAATTTGCTCCTCAGGTGCTCCCTGCGGTACTCGTTTTCTTGTGCTCCTAATGTATTAAAGCATAAAGACCATTGTGGTGACATAAACAGCAGTGCATTTTGGTGGTGTTGCAGCTGTTTTTGTTAGGCATCTGTGGATTGCTGTGATGGGAGCAGGCTAACCTCAAAACTTCCAGACTGTTTTTACTTATGTTCACAGACTCAGCAAATGCTTAGCAACTAAAAATTAATCATTAGTCAGGCCTTATGTACATCATACTACATGTCTGATGCTCCCTTCTGGCTCTTGATATTCACAAGGATAGCTGGCTTTAGTTCTCTGAGGTCAGGATGGCCAGGCTCAGAATCACTGTGACAAAAGAGAAACAAATTTGGCAGGTTTGGCCCAAAGTATTATTTCCTCCTTTTGTGGGTGAAAACCAATCTGTTGTGGTCCTTCCAGATGTGTTACTGATTTTCTAGAACAGTGTAAACTGTTAGGTGACTGCTGTCCCTTTAACAGTTGTACACTGGATATCATTGTTTGAGTTGTACTGGTTTTATGTAACTGTACCAGACAAACCTTATAAATCTGTAGCTTCTGACATCAGTCAATCTTTCAATGTGTGTGACTTCCATGTACACAGGACAAAGTCACTAATAGGTCTGATGGCTGAGGTAGGTAAGAGAAGGTAAGAGGCAATAATTTTAATTTCATTTAATAAGGCATTGTAAGCAATGCACAGGATTTGTCTGCAGCAGCGCCATGGCTTGAAAGAATTTCAAGGCAGTCCAGATCAAACCTCAGAAAAGACACAGCTCTGTCTGATTTGATGGTCAAGAGATTCCACAGAAAGAGAAAGAACAGAAATCCTCTCTTCCGCCAAATACTTCCCCTCACAATCTCTCACACCCCAGCTTCAGAAGAGTTTGGTGAAACCTTGGGCAGAACAGAAACATGAAACATGTCCTCAGAATCTAGCACAGGTTTTCTGTGTTCATATATTTTGTTCTCTGACTCATCCTTTTAAATCCCTTTTCATTAATCAAATTCATCCATGCACTTTTGGTAGAGAAAACCATAACATCATTAATTCAAAGACCAATATAATTATTTCAAATTTTTGGGGTGCAGTTTTTCTTAATTATAGATCAGTGACTATAAAGAAAAAAAAAATTCTAGTTCTTAGAAAAAGATCTTATACATCTCAAAAATTACTTCACCTCTGTTTAAATGGAAGATATCAGTCTTTAGTTTCCACAGAAAATAACTGGAACACCTCTAGACTAGAGGGTTTAAAATTATGAGTACTTTTATTTGGCTTTTTTTAAATTTCAAGTATTGTTTGAGTTTGGTATCACACCACAGAAATGCTGAAGGGTATGTATGTCATGTATTGCATTGTATTTGTGAACTTTAAGGATTCAAGCAACACTTTAATCTCCAAAGAAGTTTGCACTATAAATAGAAAAAAAAAAATTGGATTTTCAGATAGATGGTCTGTTTCATATGGTAATTTATCTTCTGGGAAAGATCAGTGATGGTGGTGTCAGGGAACAGCTTAGCCAAAGTCAAGAAGTGAACCACCAGGCAGCAGCAAATATTTCCAGAGATAATCCTAGCTTGGGGCTGGTAAGGTCTGACGTACTCCAAAAAGAATGAGACTTCAGTATATATGCCTTATTTTTAGAAGTTTTACTCTACACCAGTTTTGGGTGTAGACAGGGACAGGTGGTCATCAGCCTGTCCCTCCAGACCAGCACTCTACTCAAAACACATAACAGGAAGGAAGAAATCTTTATCCTGACTGGACCCCAAAATCTTCTTTATCCTGATTGGATCCTGGCTTGGATCCCTCAAAATCACATTGAGCTCCCCCACCACCTTTTCTTACTACTATTTCTTTCTGTTACAAAATTCAGTTTATATTTGCCAGCTAGGATGGAAGGAAAATTTAATATGTTCCTGTCACTAGAACAACAAAATACAATTTTTATCAACAGTCCAGAGAATCCCTGTAATACTGTGGGTGTGATTTACGGTACTTTCAGGAAAAGATCTTACAGCTAGCAGCAGCATTCGTCTGTTTCTCACTTTGGATCAAAATACACTAATCTGGCACTATGTCCAGCTCTGGTGTTAATACAGTCACAGCCCTACAGAGGTGAGCACTTTCAGTTTTAAAACTTGATCTGGGTTACAGGAATAAGCAGCCCCAATATCCATTTTGCAGTCATGGTCCAACACACACTTGAAATGCAAGTTTTCTCCTCAGCTGAGATCTTGTTCCATGAATTATAGTTGAGTGAACTTTTGCTCCTTCTAAAAAGAGCTGCACTGAAGCAGTTCAAAGAAATGCATTATATAGATACACAACAGAATTACTATGGGATCTGTGTTCCAACCTTGCTTCAAGTTTTTTTCTCATTTTTTCAGAATAGTTGTATACCTTGTATACCAAATGCAGTTAAAGATCTAGAGGCTTCTTTGCAACGTGATTTTGGAAAATGGTGCCCTGTCTATCTTGATATTTGAGCTTCTTTTTGACAAGGCTTTATAAGATAAGAAATATTTTCAAATTAACCTCATGAAACTGAAGAACTAAGAGAATGTGTGGTATTGAGTTTAAACACATGCCAAAGTGCTGTCTTCCAAAAAGTACACAATATATAGAAGCAAGGAAAAAATAAAGGAAGATACTTTCTTGGAAGCTGATCTCAGCCATCATAATGATCTTAGACCAGCTAATCAGGTAGAACTGTTGCTGCTCCAGTTTTGTCCGACAGAGCCCCAAGAAGTGACTTCTCTGAGTGCACTTACTGTAAGCAGAGCACCTCTCTAGCAGGCATCCCTTTATGGTAAGAATCATTTATGGACATATGCATTTTAAGGATAGACATATGCATTTTATGCATACTGATGAGATATTTTTGTGCATTTATAATGGGGCAAAAGATACGGAGATCAGTCCATGATTTTTTGTGGCATGACCATGCACAATCCAGGTTGATGTACATGCTGTAAACATCAGGCCTACAGAAGATTTTGGGGGAATAGTTGTTAGGGTTAGGATGGTAGCTCACTGGTCGAGAAACCCCACTGTGCAGCCCCAAATGAAGCAAGATGGGCAGGCCCTTGCTGGGCAGGGCCTGCTCGGGGTGGCTGTCGGTGGTGGCAGTGTCACAGCTTGATAGGGCTGGGGGCAAGGGACTCCTTTCACCACCTCAGCCACCATTCTGCCTCCCTCTGGGCATTGACTCCCTCCTGGCCTTTCCAAGCTGGACTTCCCAGCACACTGGGGACCCTGGAGCGACTTCACAGGTTGGGTACAAACCTGTCAAGCACTGGCTGAGCCTGTACCAGCTGTGTGAGCTGCACAGGGCACAGCAGTAAATCTCCTGTGTTAAGGAGTGAGCACAGACCAAGCTCCCCAGGCACAGGGGTGTTTTTGAAAGTCTAATCTTTCATAGGGAGAATATCCTTTGGACTTGCTTAGTCAGCTTTTTTTTTTCAAGTTTGTCACCAGAAGTGCCTTGCAGATATGAGATTAGAAATAACCTGCTGTGTGATAGAACAACAGCAGTTTGGAGTTAGGCTGAATGGCAAAAAGCTTTTCTATTGGCATCACTTTATGAAGTTATGAAGTTATTTTGGTAAGGTAATTCTTTTTGGGGGGTTAAGAAGGGAATAAATCTGTGAAAGGTGACAATCTCAGAATATGTGCAGAAGATAAGATTTTCCAGTCACCATGGTTACTTGCTTCTAAGCCAGAAAAATGGAGACAATGTATAATTTATATCTTTAAACTGACCTGCCTAATTGAAACGATATTGTGCTCTGAGTTGGACCCACTTCAGTAAAAACTGTTCAAAAGAACGGACCTACATTTGATGTGAAATCCATAGGCATTAATCAGAGTAATTAATTCCTGCACTCTGCAAACAGCAATTGTAAAAAATGAACTGACCAAGTCAGAGTCTAAGTGGGTTTGTTGCGGTTTTTTTAAGGTGGCACAAAAATAGATTTGATATTTTTCAGAAGGTGAATTAAGACTCCAGTTGTTTGCCAGCACAAGGCCATGAGGATTATTTAAGCTCTTAAAGCAAGTGTTTTGTGGTACATTGAATATTTTCTAGGCCTTCTGCATTGATGTGTTTGACCTTGTAGCTGTTTTCGCATCAGGAAATAAATTGCTAGTAAGGAAGGCAGTGTCTGAAAAATATGATTAGGAAAATGTTATTGAAAACAGTATTTTTGCTTAATAATTTCTATCTACTGGCTAAAGAAAGGTCAAGATTTCTCTCTTCTTGTCCATTTGCTCAAATTCTTACCCACTCACTCCTAATTAGGAGGGAAAAGAGCTGGTAGTTCTGGGAGAGGAAGCTGTCCCTGCCCATGCTAGGAGGGTTGTAACTAGATGATTTTTAAGGTACTTCCAATCTGAATCATTCTATGTTTTGATGTTACTTTATGTACAATAGAAATAGCTTTCAGAAAGATATTTTCCAATGTAACCTCCAACTCCTAAAATGTTATATTGCATCTCTTTAAAAAACATACCTTGTTCCATATCCATGCACTTTACTTTGTTCCATATACAATCTACTGATATGATGGCCTGTACCCTTTACTGCAGAGCCTTTTGCAATTCAGGAAACACTGTGGACCAAATTCAAATATTCCCCAGAAAAAAAAAACTACTTTCAGCTTTTAATAGAGACCTAGTCACTACCTTATCCATTTCAAAAAGCACTAGGGATATGTGTTTTCATTTCATGCTCTTGATTTGGTCTTTAATTATAAATGCTCACATTGTAAACCACAATGAAGTCATCAGTTATGACTGTGACCAGACATTTGATTTTGACACTTTTATGATTAACATTATAAAGGAAGAGTTCTTGACACCTGAACTCTGCTGGTGCAGCTAATCCAGTCACCACATTTACTGTAGCCAAACCAAGTGATTCATGAGTTGAATTGTCAACAAAAATAAACTTTTTGCCTATTGTATCAGCCCTAAAAAGTAAAATAATAAAAATACATCATTTGTTTTAAGCAAATCTTAGACTTTACCTATAATGGTTCAATTGCAAATATCTTTCAGCAGAGAAGAGCACTGATGCCCACCCACAATGTGATGTTATAAATTTAGAAACACTCTTCTGCTGTTACCATAGAAATCATTTAAGTTTGCAACAAAAATTATGGAGGGATCTAGGGAAGATTCAATAGATGCTGTTAAATTTCATCTATTTTGTTTTCAATGCACAAAATACCCTCAGAGTCAAAAAACAATCAAGTTAGCAGAGGAGGGATGTTTGAAATCTTTAGCTCTACCTGAGAAAAGTCTAGAAAAACAGAAAAATTGCTGGTAGCTGTCTCACCCAGCTCCTCTGTGTCCACCTGTCTTAGACCATTGGAAGATGAATACTTCAGCTCCCAAGATCTGGGTCAGAGAATTCACTTTTGGGATGAACAGGAATTACACCTATTTGTTGGGCTGTAAAAGTTTAACCCCCAAATCTACCTTGTTTGAGACTTAAGACCTCCTTAGGTACAATGGAATTTCCAGCAAGCGAAATTCACATCAGAAATAAACACTGCTATAGTAGCTTTTCAAAACAGCTTCTGTGTGACCAATTTGGATAAACAAGCATTTGTGGATATGCTTGTGAATCATCTCATTATAGTGAGATTCCATGTGAACCACAAGGTCTTCTCAGCAGGAGCAAAATTTGATATGCATGCCTGCAGTGCAGAAGGCTTTGTATAGAAAATCACCTTTAGCACAGTAGAGATTTGAAAATGTCAGATCCAGACACCATTAGATTTAGTACTGAGATTCCCGTTGATTTGATGCAGTGCTTACACAGGACCAAGCTTTTTTCTGCTTCTCACTCCATGCAACCAGAGAGGAGGCTAGGGAAAGAACACTGCCAGGACCGCTGAGCCCAGCTGGCCAAAGGGATACTCCACACCATAGGACATCATACTAAGTATATGACGTGGAGGCAGAAAGAGGAAGTGGGGGACATTTGGAGTGATGACATTTGTCTTCCAAGTCACCATCACCTGTAATGGGGTCTTGGTCTGCTGGAGATGGATAAACACCTGCCTGCCCATGGGAAGCAGTACACTAATTCCTTGTTTTTCTTTGCTTGTGTGTGTGTGGCTTTTGCTTTACCTTTTGCTGTACATTTTACACTGTCTTTATCTCTACCCATGCTTTTTCTTTTTAACTACGATTTTCTCCCTTATCTCACCAGAAAGTGAGGAGGAAAGAGGAGAAGTGGGAAGAGCAGAATGAGCCAGTGGCTGTTTAGAACTTAGTTGCTGGTTGGTGTTAAACCCTTTAAACTCTTCTTTCTTTCAAAAATATAAATCCAAACCACTGCACTGTACCAACTACTAGGAAGAAAGCTAACATTAATCCAGCCAAAAAACCAGGATACCTGAGATAAATCAACAATTTGTTATGTCTCAGAAAGTCCTTTAGTATTTCAGAAAGAAGCCCAATGCAGTGCTGTTCTGTAAAGCTGCTCTATAGTAATACAGACCTTTAATACTAAATAAAACGAGATGCTGGCATGGATTTGAATGCTCTTATGCACATGATTATCTGCTAGAGATCACCAGTCAAAGTCTGAAATTAATTGTGGAAGAAATAAGAAGGGGCTCTGAAAACCTCTGAGGAAAAGTGACCCATAAATAGTTTTCAGGTCTCTATTCCTAAGCACTTGTACTTTGTACCTCTCATGACCACTCAAACTCAGTATTCTCCTGAACACACACACAGACACACAGACACACACAGACACACACACACACACAGACACACACACACAGACACACAGACACACACACACACACAGACACACAGACACACAGACACAGACACAGACACAGACACACACACACACACACACACACACACATTCATGAAGTAAAGGGATTGAGGAACGTCCAAAAGAGAAAAAGACAAACTACAAACTCAGATGCTGCTGCTGCTTTCAAACTCAAATGATTCCAAATATCCCTGTCCTAAATATTTAGCACCTTACTATTTCTTGTATTTTTTGTTGACAGTCTTCCAATTGCTGACTAATGAAGAAGACATTAATTCTTTTTAAAATACAGGTTTAAATATTTCTTTCAAGGAAAGAACTGCTTATCATGCATAGTGAACACAGTGACGTACTTTTAGTGAGAGGCGAACATTTAATTAGACTGGTACATATGGATCCCCAAGCATATGCTGATATAGTTTCTTACAAATTTGTTCAGTGTATGTCAGTAAAGGTCTGCACTGAAAGTTTTACAATCATTTATATTTTTGGCACTCAGAGCTGAGTTTACTGTGACACTGAAAAAATTCAGAAAGCACATTCAGTACATGAAAGTATTGGGTCTGGCTGACATGGAGCTGACTTTCTCCACAGCAGCCCACAAATGTAACTCATGGCAAAGCCCTGCTCCTCTGGTAGCACCTAAACAGGTCTTGGAAGTGGAAAGTGAATTTCTCTTTTTGATTTGCACTGCCCCAACACCCATTGTTGACTTCTATTTAACTTTCAGAGTTAGGATTGGGTTAGGGTTGGGTCTCAATTTGCTATCTCTATTAAGCTGTAACTATCTCACAAGTCTCCTCTCATTTCTTCTACCTTTTCCTATGTTGCAGAAAACCAAGCTAGGAAGGAGCTGTGTGAGCATTTGGCTCTCAGTTATGGCTGGCCCACCATGGTTAATGAGCAGGTGATATTTGAGAAGGAATTCATAACAGGAAAGCAGACTAACTTGTTTCTACCTACACTTTTTTTTTCCCCCCTAACTTAATAGTAAACTAAAAATTGTGTTGATCCTGACACATAGCTCCATGTCCTCTGAACTAGCAACTCAGGGTTGCTCCTGAGAAGCTGCTGTGGAAACTGAGAGTTCTTGATTAAATGTGATGTACTGGAAGTACATTTTCATTTTCAGGCTTCTTTCTCTCTCAACAGCTCTACACCAGGTTCTCCAAGATTTCTGGGGAAATTAATGAGCTGAGCTTAATCTAACTATGTGTAATCCTTTGATTTGTGTAATTTATTGTGTTTGTGCAGCATTCACTTGATTGGTTGGTTGGTGTGTGTTTTATTTTTATTTGTATGTGTATGTTCTAATTAATTAAATATTCACATTACAGGAGGCCAACATACAGGTCGGTATGCTCTGACTTTCGGAAACTCAGCACTTGTCTATTTGTGCTACTGCAACTGCAGGTGGGTTAGCCAGGCTGGGAAGTACAGCTTTTTATGCTTTCCCTACTAAAAATCTTCACACTAAAAGCAGAATTTGTGGCTCAGGTGTTTGCCCTTGATGCCTACCTCCTCCCGTCGGAAGCTTGCTAGAAGTGTAGATGGTCTGGGTTGCAGCTCAGCACACAGATCAAGGGGAGCCGCATCCCTGTGAGATAAAAGCTGGCCAGCTAGCTCTGAGGAATGAAAACAAAGCCCCCAGAGATACGCAGTCTGGTGTATCAACGAGCAGCACGAAGCTAACTTGCAAGCAAACTTTTTCACTTTGTTACAGTGACACCTGGTGTTGCAAGGTAGCTTTTTCGAGAGAGAAACCTGAGGACGTTGGTAAAAGCAGCAACACAGCACTGACAAATGTTCCAATTTGTAAACACAGGTTTTTTTCAGCTCCACTTTCTTCCTTCCATACTTACTAAGTGGGAAAAAAAAATTTAAAAAAGGAATCTCTGTGACTTTGTGCATCTACTCTAGATGATTTATGTACGCTTTGTACTCTGGAACAACTGTCACACAGATTTGGGGACCTTCTCTACAATGAGACAGCAAAGCAGTCCTCTAAATATAAATGAAAAAACTCTAATCCAATTCTTCATTAAAGTATATCAAAAATGAAGACCACAGGGCTATCTTGATGTCAAATCAATTAGGGAAGACATATTTAACCACCAGTATAGTTTACTCAAGGCCAGTAAATCAAGCTTCCTTGTAACATCATTTACCTTCAAGAAGGAGTACAACATTCTGTCCTGGTTTCAGCTGGGATAATTTTCTTTACACTGGCTGTCATGGGGCTGTATTGGGCTTGTGCTGAATAGGGTTTTCATTATACAGAGATGGCTGTTATTTCTGAGCACACGTTACACAGAGCCAAGGCCCTTTCTACTCTTCATGCAGCCTCAGTGGTAGGGTAGGGGTACCCGTGGGGGACTGGAAAGAAACAGAGCCAGAACAGGTGGCCCAAACTGACCAAAGGGATATTCCAGGTCACCATCCTAAGTATATAAAATGGAGAGAAGAAGAAGAAAGGGGGGACACTTGGAGTGATGACATTTGTCTTCCTAAGTCACCATCATGTGTAATGGGGCTCTGCTCTCCTGGAGATGGCTGAACACCTGCCTGCTACTGGGGAGCAGTCAATTAATTCCTTACTTGGCTTTGTTTCTGTGTGTGAATTTTGCCTGTATCTCAACCCATGAGTGAGTTCTCTAATTTTTCCCTTTCTGATTCTCTCCCCAGTCCTGTGGGTAGGGCAGTGAGTAAGCAGATACTTGTGGCTTGACTGCTGGCTCAAGCTGAGTCACAACACATTCCCCATTTGCAGACAAACAAAACTCAGGGCTATTTAAGCAGTAGCTCTTTAAAGAAAAGATCTACACTCAACACGGTCACTAATGGTAAAATGCTTTAATGTTAAGAATACCAAAACAACCCCCACACACCTCAAAAAAATCTCAAACAAAAAACCCAAACAAAATCTCACTGAAAGGTTTCTCAAATTACAAAGGTAAAGTAGTGATAACTGTGTTTTGTCACTGTGAAGGTCTAGCTTCAGTTCTATGAGTGGGATTCTTAATCGGAATCAGTATTTTTAAATAATTTCCATTCAGGCCCCAGGAGAAGTACCAAACAGTAATTACTGTCCGTTGTAATGTCTCCTTTAAATTGCTTTCATTTCAACAAAAGTTAAGCTGTCTCAAACAGTAACAATGTATTTCATTCCTTGGAACCTGCAAAAACCTCAGCTGACAGGCTGCAAGACAGCAGCAACTTGTCAGCTGATTACAGGAAAGTTTTAGGTGTATTATTTGGTCTTACTTCCATGCACACTACAGTGACAGCTGAAGATCGCAGAGATGAAGAGAGGCAGGTACAGGCTATGTGAACTTCTGTACTTCCATACTCACTAGGTGTTTCCTGCCACACCATCTTCCCCTTCTTCCATCCTTCCCCCCACCCTCTGCCTCTAAATGCCATTTTGGACAAACATGGCTGGACAACCCTGCTTGACACCATCAGGTATATGACAGAGGCCCTTCTCTCCATTTAAAGACTAAAGCATATGCATTACCCTTCCTCTAGAACCATACACTGTTCTCATTAATGGCACACGTTAGTGGCAAGGGACAAGAACGCCCAACAGGACTCATTCTGAGAGTGTCCTGGGTAAGTGCTACGGGGGAGGGGGGGGGATATAGTGTTGTGATTGTTTTGTTTGTTATTGTTTTTGTTTGGATTTTTCATTTTGTTTTTGAGTTTAATGGGGTTTTTTTGGTGGGTTTTTTGTTTTGTTTTGGTTCTTTTTTGGGGGAGGGGGGTGGGGGTTGGGGGGTGGATTGTTTACAACCAGCCAGTTACTGATGTGATTTTTTGAAGTAACATAGATAGCCAGTACCTGTACTTGGTCTCTGTAGACCTTAGGTGCAGTAATGAGAATGAGAAAGAAGCAACTAGTTAGGTGTGGTGATCCAAAATGCAATTCTTTCTCGAAAGGAGAATTCATAATGTCAGAATTATTAATACCCAAATGCAACTCAGGATTGTACAAAAACTGGAAATAAAGGAAAATTTCTGGCTGAAACACAGTGAAAACCATAGCTCTGAGGTTCTGGCCACTGCATAGTTTTGGTATGCCTTAAACCTTAAGGCAACCATTTCCTAAAATGGGAAGATTGTGGAAATACAACTTGAGTCTCACTAGGTATTTTCTAGGCAAATTCCTTGTGATCTTTTTAAAATACAAGATTAGTTTTATAACATAAAGATTGTATTATAACTTTTCTCTAAGTAATGCAGGTAAACCTTGTTCCATTTTGGAAGGTTCCATCACTAACTTATTGTTAGAAAGACTAAGCTGCTACTGAAGAGTTATTTTCTTTGGAGAATGAGATATTAGCCATTTCTAGAGAGACTTTTAAAATCTTTGTCACGTAAGTAATAGTAAACCTGCTGTTCCTTAAAAGAATAAAAGTCGTCTGGTTTTATGGGGCTAATTTTTCCTTGGATATGGAGGGTTTGGGATTATTCTGCATTTCTCCAATACTATAAAAAATACTGTAGTGCCTTTTCATCTTTTCCTGGCAAGACCCACCACTTTATTTCACTTCACATACACCTCACAAGTGTATTTTGTTTGGGTTTGCACAGCAAGGTTTGAGTAGAATGGGTGCTACAGGGTTAGTCTTTCTGAGAAGCTGATCTAACCATTTTCCCCTGTGTCTGATGAAGCCCACACAGTGCATCTCCAAGGTGGACCCACAAAGCAGAGCACTTTGTTTTACTGTTCTGGCATAAATTCTGTTCCTTTTTAATGGGAATTACCCGGAGCAATACATTGCTGCTGAGAGTCAGAGGCTGTACAGCTCTCCTGCCAGATAGACACTTCCAGAGTGCAACGGCTGAGAGAAAAGGATACGAAATAATCCCAAAAGGAACATAGTAGTCAGGAGATCCTAGAATGAAAAACAGATCTGTTACACACGTAGCTTTGCCACTACACCTAATTCGATAAATGCTACAAGTTTCATTGTTGGAATGTTTCAGAATAATTAAACTGTGGATACTTTTGACACATTGTGTCATATTGCTCATATAAGCTTATATAAATTGCAAGTCAAGTGCAAGTAAAAGAGATACTACCATCTTGAGGCCCCAAAATGCAAGATGTCCTTAAAAGAGAGATTTCAAGTGAGTGCTGCCATTTGGTAACAGGCATAAACCTTCTTTTGTTTTGTTTTTGAATAAAAACATGATCTTCTCAGTTGCAGTTTAAAAGCAAATTATTAAACTATTTGTGCTGTTTTCAAAGCACTTATAAGAATTCATCTGATCCTTTCAATTTGGGTTTCTGAAGTTATGTCAGCGGAAAAATGCAAGGAGAGATTTTTCAGGTAAAATCTTAATGCCTTTGGCTCCTATCTTCATGTCCTCAAATTATTATTGGTGACTGAATTATAAGTATTACCCCTATTACTACAAATATATATTTTCTTATTGCCTTCAGAAAAAAAAGATATAATTTTAATGTGATTTCATCTTAACTATTTTTAGGGGCTCCAGCAGAAAAGTCTGCTACTTCAAATAAGTAAAATATTTTCTTTCTAGTCTGTTACAGGTAATTTGTCTACAAATGTATTGTTAAGCTACAGAAAGATCTCACTTCAACTGTTTCAAAGATTAGGAATCCTACCTACAAACTCACTGCATGTAATGAGTATGTATGCAGAGTTCATACCTTCTTTTTCACCAAGAGTTTTGAATTGTATTAGCTTTCAGATGAAAGGTAGGCAGGAGAAATAAGTGACCCAGTAGTTTGCATGAGCAGCTCCCCAAACATCTGATAAAGAAAAGCATCTCTTCCTGTCACTTACAAAGCTTTCCTCATTAACTCTGCAAGCCAGGGTGATGCTTCCAATAAGCACTTAGTTTTGCATTTTCTACCAGCATACATTTACTTATGAGAACTCCTAAACAAAGAAAACATACATAATTATAGAGCTAGAGGTTTACAAGGTGGCTCACATTTGATGACCTGCTATATTTTCTTGTATTTTCCTTGCTAATGCTATGATTTACATCTCAACATCCAAGTACATGCCCATTATAGGGAGAAAGCAAGCTGTACTTTTCTTAATTAACTGGTAGTTCTATAAACCTTCAGAGGCCAGTATTACTACAGTATTTTGGAGGAATACACATTAATCAGTAGCCAAAAGAAGAATAGAAGAGCACAGCCCATGCAAAACTGGAAGTAAATCATGGGGCAATGTTTTTTGCATTACCTGATCCTTCAAAACATTTGATGATAGGATGCCTCAGAGATGCCTGTGAATTTTGACAGAGAAGATTGTAAAGGAATTATCTTAGGAGGTAGCACTGTGTCCACATCAGGCTCTCCTCATACTGCAATGAATCCAGGTTGTCTCAAGAAATCCTTGACACAGGAATTTGATTCCCAGAAATGTGTAAGTCAAGCATGTTGAGTTCTGGCAGCTCCAGCTATGATGAGCATTTCCCCTTGTGGAGTAAGAATCATCTGGCATGCCTGCCTCACACATACTGGCAGTCCACTACCTAATTAATTATTTCAGTGTTGAGTCATGCCAAATGACACTCCTAAGGGCAACCTGGTAATAGGAACTCAACTGTCAGCGACATCACTGCATCACCAGTGATGCATCAAGTATTCTTCAGATGACTAATTAACACCTATCATTTTCTTCTTCAGTAATGTATTTGGTGAGGCACTGCAAGGTTCAGACAAATCCTGAAACCTCCGATCAGTCATACTGTTTGAACTGCATATCAATATCCTGCAGGCACTGTGGAATTTTTATTTCCTCTTGTTTAGAGACACAAATTCATTAATATTTGTGAAAGAATTGTCAAAAATTTTCTGCTGGGGAAGATGAAATAGGAAAGCCTTATAAATATGGTTGCCTGGCAAAAGATTTGGAACATACAAAAACTATAAGTGAGATTGAAATGAGAACAAGCTTTGAGATACCAAACCTTAGTCACTAAACAACTAGAAAACAATAGTAGAGCCAGTTGAAGGCAATCCCCCCTTTGATTGAACAATGCCCTCACCTACAGACAGGTCCAAGGGTCAAATGGAATGTTTTGTCTCACCCCATAAAATGTATGGCCTATCCCACATCTGTAACCTTGCCCTGAAGCATCAGGTATCTGAAATCCCTTTGGCCCAAGTCTTATTCCACGCCCATTCTGAAGGCCCCTGATAAGGTGTGCCCAGGGACCAGACTTGCTCTTGGCATCCTCTCCTGCTCCCTCTCTCTCTCACTGTCGCTCTCTCTCACGTTATAGTACCAGCTCTGAACAGAGCATCAGGAGTGCGATGTGAAGACTTCAGAGGACTTTCCCTTTGTACAAACATTTTTGCACTGTGTTGCAACACATTGTTTATCTCTGTCACTCTGCTCACTCCTGGTACTGACAGGTTGTGTTACCACTATAAGAAGAGAATTCTTCCCCTTATTTTCTCATTATACAGCTTCTGCCAGTTCCATCACATGTTTTTCTGTCATTCCAGGATTTCCTCTCACCTTTCAACAAAGAACAAGGCCATTAAAAATTTTTCCAAGTGGAAGAACATTTCCCATATGTATGGCACTTTCAAAATCCAAGTTCACCTTTGGTTACCCCTTCAGAGAGACCCCTTCTGAAGTTAAATCCAGATTACTTATTAACTTCCTTCTATGCACCCTCCTACCTGATCATCTGCAGTGTGTGCATGGGATATTCCTTGTTTACTCTGCCCTTATTGACAACAACTGGCAGGACAACAGATGTGACATTAAGTCAGATGTCATTGCTGTGCTGTTGGGAGGACTTATCTGCCAGTGAAACCTTCAGATAACCTTCAGATCCAATACTTCTGAACATACCTGACAACCTCATTTTCTGCCACTGAACACTTCTTGTTTTCCAGCTTGACAGGACAGACATCGGGTGCCTATCTGCACCCAGAGGATTAAGTTTGAGTATTTCCTTCATTCCAAGGCAGGGATGGGCATCAAACTCAGAGCTGAATTTCCTCACACAGCATTTGAAAAATGTAGTTTGATAATCAAGTTTTTCCATGCTCACTATTGCAAATCAGGCAAAGCACCAAAGCAGATGTGACACAGCATATTGTCATAGATTAATGTACATATATACACTGTTAGTTAAATGTAAAGACCAAGAAGACAGTACAAAAGAAATCAAATCATTCTAAATCCTGTAAAGACAGTTACTGCAACTTCAGTTAAGTTCTTTGTACAGATTAATAAACAGCAGAAGAGAAAATGGGAAGGGAGTAACTCTATAAGCATCACTCCACTGTGTAAGTCTTTTCATATCAGAGAAAACCACACCAGACCCAGATGAATATCTGAATTCTGAAAATGAAAAGAAAGTGTGATGAGAAATTCTAAAGTCTGCAGGCTTTTTCTTTACAAAATACTACAAAATATTTACAACAAGGTCAAAATATTTACAACAAATCTGCAATGCACACTTATACATAGTAAATAAGCTTTAATTGTTCATGAACTGTATTGGTGATGGCATTTACACACTTGTTTCTTTTTTGCAGGGGAAAAAATCAAACAAAAAACACCAGGCTTAAGGGTAAGACCTCTTTTGGAAACTCACTGAGAGAATGCTGCAAGTTCTTTCAGAAAACCATTAAAGACTGGACTTTCAGGTAGATTCTAGACTTTGGATTTCCATGTAGCAATAATACTTCCAATGGTCACATAATACTGAATTTTGGACAATTACACAAAGAGACTTTATTCCATAAAAACAGGAAGTTGTTATATGTATGAAATAACTAACTATGCTTACAAATAGAATTTCTGAACATTTTCAAAGAAATTCTGTTCCTAATACACAAAAATGTGTATTAATAAAAATCCCCACATGCATCATCATACACAAAGCCAAAATTAACATACAAGGACCTTAGATGTCTAATCAGGGGTTGGAGCAGTTTAAGGGCAAGCATGGTTTACCATATTTGATTGCAGAAACACAACCTTTTAGATCTCTGTTGTTTCAAAATTCATAGTTTTAAATTGTTCTTCAAGCACATCAGAGTCTTCATCACTATCTGCACTACTGAAATTTGTTTCAAAATCCAGCTCATCCTTCAATTTACTGCTCTCTCGGCCATTTTTAGAAGTGTCACTGTCAGTCCTGTCTTGTCCTTTATCAATCCTGTAGAAAGCAAGAGGGATATTATCACCACCCACTTCTGGAATTTAAACAAGAATGGAATAGAGGATAGAATATCCTCCTGGCATTCCATACCAATATAGGATGGAAGATGGCAGGAGGTGGGAAGAAGGGTAATAAAAGTCCCTAAAGTTACTTCACACTAAATAGGAAGGATATAAAAGTGCACACATATAAATACTTGAACAGCTTGACCAAGTAAGCAACTGCTGGACTGTCAACACAAACTAGTAAATCAATGTTTTATGTATCATGCTCAACAAAAAACAACCAGTAAAACAGCCAAAAGCCTGCTAAATGTACTGTGGTATTGTATATGATATTGAGCACAATATGTATTGTGCTCAATATCAGTCTTTGTTTAGTTCTACTGTTAATTCTGCTGATTCAGCTGAACCATCAAGTGGCAGATAAAATGCAAACAGTAAAGTGGCTTGCACATATTTTATGATGCTCTACATCAAAACCCATTTTGAAGTGCTTTGTTAAGAAGATATACAATTTACTCATAGGTGTTAAAATGTCTTATCCAAGTAGGACTTTTTTTGTCTCATCCTCACTAACGTCAATAAGCATTTTACCTCCAGTTTCATCTGAAGAAAGTGAGGAAAATTACTCCTACTGATTCATGTTGGGATTATTGAAAATATGGGATAAAGTACAACAGTTTCTTGGCAGTTTCCAAACAAGGCTTATTGCAAGGGGAATTATCAATACAGGACTGAAACTATGTACTCTGAGGTACTTACGGAATCACTATTTCTTCTTGTTTCCCACACTTAGCACAGATTTCTAGTTTACCAGCACATGGTCGACAAATAATATGATAAGGATCTTTTACAGTCTTCTGGAGGCATTTCACACTGTGAAGAGAGAGAAAATATGATTTAAAAAATATTGTGGACACTTATGAAGCATTCTGTATTCAAATGCAATACACAAAAAAGGAACAAACACTCACAAAAGAGGAACAACACATTTTAGGCTGGTTTCAAATTAAACACTCAGTGTTTTATCCATTAGCACTATCAAAATCATTGCCGTTCACCCCGCTCCCTTACTTTTTTCAGGAAAAATTACTAAAACAAATACTGAAAAAGAAACATTAAATAAAGAATTTTATATTTAAATTGACAGAATAAACATTTCCATTCATTTCAGTAGGAAGTTATGCAATTTTACTTTAAAATTGCATAATTTCCATTTTAATGATAAAAGCAGCATATGCTTTATTTATTTTACAAATAAAAAGCTTTCAGTTGAAACACTTGAATGACTTTCTCTTTAACTTCTCAGAGTATAAACTGAGTCAGTGCTAGACTTTGTTTTCTATAAACACAAGCCTGCATGGAACAGTACTTTCAACAAACCCAACCTAATAATGTAGAGGGCTTGGACTATTCTTTTTCAAAATATGATAATATTCTGCAGATTTTGTAATTTCCAAAATTCTGTGGCTTAACATTCAGCTCACATTTCTAAAGCCTTGTATATCTGGAGAACATAACCAGAACAATATACCCCATGTAATGCTGATCTCCTGACAATAATTTTTAATGCCCTCAAAAGTTCTTCCCAAACATATACTAAACACAGGCACTACCAATGCAAGGCAGATTTAATTATTTTTAAAAAAATAATTTAAGTTATAATAATTAAATACTCAGAAGTAAAGTAGGGAATACTTGTGATTGTACTAACACTCACAATTTTAAAGATGTTGCAAAACTAAAAATAAGTTGAGGTATAGAGAAGACCTCCATCCCCATCTTTTGCAATATAAAGAATTCATTTTTTTTTAATTGTCACATTTTTAATGTCTATTATGCTTTTA
Source organism: Taeniopygia guttata (assembly GCF_048771995.1). NCBI lineage: Eukaryota > Metazoa > Chordata > Aves > Passeriformes > Estrildidae > Taeniopygia > Taeniopygia guttata. The sequence goes on along the minus strand of NC_133063.1, from coordinate 16,700,822 downwards.
CTTCATCCAGAAGCTTCACCTGTTGAAAATTTTCATAGTCTTGTCTTTTCAGAACAAAGGCTCAGCCACTGTACTGCTGGCATAGAAATTATGACCTGTAAAGCTAGAGTGCTCTGAGGCACAACTTCATTGTTCAAAAATATGAGGGAGAACATCATGCATTCCATTATAAGCTGCTGTTCTAAAATTTTTCTATGTCCAATGCTTCCCTGATTTACATGGGGGTTTTGCCTGCTTTCCTCCCTTTGGGAAAAAAAAAAACAAAACAAAACAGGATGCATATAGTTATTTGAGCAAAAGTGAAAAACCCAACTTCATCTGTAGTACACAGAACAGAGAATGATTATTTTTTATTCAGCAAGCCTTCTACCTAATCATTTATTTTTTACATGAAAGAGTGAAACTGGTTACTAATACCAAAATACATGGTACTGTGACAAACTTGGCTGTATTGTGCACCACAGCCCAGCTGTGGTTTCTCTGAGCTCTGTATTCCATTGCGGAAACACTGGCTGTGTCTGTTACCACAGGAGGTAAGGACCTCTGCAACTGAGCAAATAAGAATGAGCATCTCCTTCAGGAAACAAAAATAATTTATATGTTTGTGATAGATCATCATACAGTTATACAAAAACAAGCAATACAGAACTCTATGCAAACAATGCCAACATTTACTACATAGGATTACAGTTTCTTACAGAAAAGGAGAAAACATGCTGAGAGGTAATGAAATGCATGTATTGCAAACATTAGCAAAGTACACAAGTCAAGGGATGTGCAGATCCCTCCAAGACAGATGTGAAACAAGACCTTAGAAAACTGTGTTACTATATTCAGGAAACACTTTTTGTTCAGGAGGACACTCACGGTCTTGGAAACCTAAAGGTCCACAGTTCAACCAGCTTTAACAGCAAAGAGGTAAGCAGTTGCTTTTCCTCTGTGTCTTCAGAAGTTTACAATAAAAGACTTATGATTAGAAAATTAACATTGCCTACATGCTGTCATTGCTGACTCCACATTTTAGAAATGTTGCATAATAGCAGCTTCTTCTTCTGAGTTTCCAAAGCCAGAATATTTTCCAAAAGCTCACAAACTACATGATCAACAATTAACAAAAAATATCTTTACTTACCACTTTTTAGGTTTTGTCAGTAGTTTGTACTTCCTGAATTTTACTCGCCACTCCAAGATACCTTTGCAATGCTGACACACTCCATCATGAAGCTTAGCATTTATTTTCTGAATAAGTAAGAAAAAAAAAAAATCAATGACCTCCTGCTGTAAAGAGTAAAATCTTGCTTAGAAAGCATTTTTACCCATCTTATGATTGATACAGTAATATAAACATGTTTGCTTGATATTAACATTAAGCCTTTCATATAAATTTGTCCAGAGATTTTCTTGAATGGAAAGGGTACCTTGAGGATAAAGACTAAATTATGGTTATTATTGTTATTATAATTATTACTATTATTATTTTAGTTATCTTAATAGTGATACTTCTTTCTGTTATTATATTGCTGAAAATTGATTACTGTATGTATTTTATTATTTTCATCTCTAGAATTTTTACAAAATGGATTAAAAAAGAAATAAGCCCTGAAATACACAGCTTTTGTCCATCCAAATAAGACAACTTACAAGACTTAGCACTTAACTTGCTCAAGTTATCCCTGTACTACATAGTTTAAATAGTCTCAGGATTTTTCCTTAGATAACAACAAAGTAGAATTTGCAGTCAAATTATTCAATCTCTCTCTAATCCTAGCCTTCCTTCATGGAAAACATTTTTGCTCTCTTCACCTAAGATAAACATGTTTAAATGGCAATTTAAATCACGGTATATTTTCGAGACAATGAAAAATTTACCTTAATATCTCCCTCAATATTTTGTGTTTAGCTTTCTCAGAAATATAAAATGCCAACTGGTCAGTAGTATTCACACAAGAGAAGTTATTCTGAGATGGGAAATGGTACCAAACCACACTCTAAATAAGAAGCTATGTCCTTGTAGGCTCAATCTAATTTTATTTCTTCTCTATTTAGGAATGGCAGCACTAATGTTGTCTATCCTATGGGTGTTCATATTAATTCAGAAATAAAAATTTCACAGTTAAAAACCGCATATAATAAAAAAATGTATTTTTTTAGATAGTTTAAAAATGGCTACCATTTCAACATTGCATTATTAAAATGGTTTAAAAGACATCTACTTCTTAGCATACCTAAAAGGAGTGATTCTCCATTAATCTAGATTACAACTGATCTTATTCTTTCACAAATAAACTGAAAAAAAAAAAATTCTCCAAATACAGCGTCTTCTGAAGTCATTTCCTGCTTTTGTGAGTCACAAGACTTTCTTACTCCACAAAGCTCTGCTTCAATACATAAAACCAAAACAAGCCAAGCTTTAAAAACATAGTGTCTTATTCTATTCCAAAAAATCTATATGGCAGAAGAGACGCTACTTTCAAGTGAAACTATACTCTGGGACTTGTGTCTACTTTTTGTAGACATTGTCTACTTTTCATTAAACTTACACATTCAATATGAGTTTTCCTATGGCATGATCAACTTATTTTCTAAGTGATCAAATACAGACTTGACATAGTCAACCAAACAAGGTTTTGCATAGTGCCTGAATATTGAATACATAAAGCTGTGGTTCTGATGCATTATGGAGATATTTTCAAAAAAATACCAACAATTGCTTAATGTGCAAAATTTCTGAGAAAAGAAAATTTTCAGTAAGTTCCCAGTAGAAAGACAATTAAGGGCAATTTAATATCTCACAATTCAATATCTTGCAATTCAAACTGCTGTGAGCAGTGTCTGTGTTCAGTCTTTCAAATTCATGCAGTTCAAAGACAAGCCTTGTTTTCAGCACTTGTCCAGTGCAAAGTAAGGCTCCAAGCACTATAGCCCAAAAGCTCCCAACAACCTGCAAATTAGCCTGAACTTCCCAGTGCTCCCCTTCACTCCCATGATTTGCATTGACTGGTAAGCAGGAAGGCAGTTAGATACACTGTAATTTGTTTTTCCAGGTAGGAATACATTTATTGTTACTAGATATTTTTAGTTGTGCTAAGGCAGAATCCAGTCAAAAAATTGCAGAAGCTTAAGCTGAAAGGAGATGGCTATCCTTCGAAAGAAACAGTTAGCTTCCTTCATGAAAAAGATCTATTTTCCCTTAACAGATCCTGACATCATGGCTGGGGCTGGGGTTAGGAGCCATGCCATGGAGTGATTCAGGAGCAGGCTCTGCAAAGCCTAAAGTTACTGGAATGCAAGAGCCTGTGCTCAGGACTGCCCTGAAGAACAGAACAGAAACTACTTCAGAAACCTCTCATCTGAAGCAAATCCAAAGTTCATCAAACAGGCAGCCTACTACAAATTCTGCTAAATATTTGCTATGGAACAAGAAAATATGCACAGTTACTGTTCATGGAGCTTTATAAAGCTCTTTCCCACCCCAATACTCTTACCATCTGGCTCCAGAATACACAACAATCTCACAGTGATACATTTCTTTTTTCTTCTTTTTCTTTTTCCAATCAAACTGAAATACTGACCATCCCAAAAGCTGAAGATGCCAAAAATGAAGGGTCAGTACAGTAGGGCACAGGCAATCCAGGAGGCTCCCAGCATACACTGATGACAATTGCCTTCTCCAAGTGATAGAAGAACCAACAAGCAGAGGTCCTGTGTTGTTCTCACCAACAAGGTGGGGCACCAGGGAATGTTCTCACCAAAAAGGAGGGGCACCAGTGAATGTGGGCACCAGGAGAACCAAGCTCAAGGGCAGCTTGGGTTGCAGTGATCATGAACTGGTGGATTTTAAGGACCTTAGGGCAGTGAGGAGTGTGGGAAGAAGATCACTGCCCTGGACTACAAGAGAGCAGACTTCGGCATCTCCAAGGATCTCCTTAGTAGAGTGCCATGGGAAAGAACCATGCAGAGGAAAGTGGCCCAAGAGAGCTAGATGATATTGAAAAGTTGTATCCTTCAGGTTCAATTGCAATGCATCCCTACAAAGAGAAAATCAAGAAAGAAAACTGAGAGACCTGCATGGGTGGACAAAGAACTCCTGGAGAAACTTAAACTGCTAGTTTACAGAGGGTGTAAGCTGGGAAAAATAGTCTGGGAGGAAGAACACACAGAAATTGTCCAATGAGCCAAGGAGATGGTTAGGAAAGCTAAAGTACAGGCAGAAATAAATCTGGCAAAGACAATCAAGGAGTAGGAAAAAAAAAGATTCTTTAGGTATGTCAGTGATCAAAGACAGACTTGGGAAAATGTGGATCCTCTCAGAAGGGATAAGAATACAGAAGACATGGTTCCCCAGGACATGGAGAAGGCATGTCAGTGGGATTGAGTGTACCCTCAGCAAGTTTGCCAATGACACCAACCTGTATGATGTGATCAACACACTGGAGGGAAGGGATGCCATATAGAGGGACCTGGACAGGTCTAAGAGGTGAACCTGTACAAAACTTATGACGTCCAAGAAGGCCCAAGTGCAAGGTCCTGTACCTGGACTGTGGCAATCCCAAACACAATCCCAAAACAAGGTGGGCGGAGAATGGACAAAGAGTATTCTAAGGAAAAGGACTTTGTGGGTGTTGGTGGATGAGAAGCTCAACATGAGCTGGCAACATGCACTTGCAGCGCATAAATCTGGCCAACAGTGCAAGGGAGGGGATTCTGCCTTTTTATGTTGTTCTTGTGAGACACCACATAAGCCTTCAGATCTGGGACAAGAAAGACATGGACTTGTCAGAACAAGTCCAAGGGAGGGCCACTAAGTAGACCACAGGACTAGAGCACCTCTCCTATGAAGGCAGGCTGAGAGTTGGGGCTGTTCAGCCTGGAGAAGGCACTGGGAACACCTTAGAGCACCTCCCAGTACCAGAAGGGGGCTACAAGAGGGCTGGAGAGGGACTTTTACAAGGTAGTCACAGGCCAAGGGGGAATGGCTTCAAACTGAAAGATTATAGGTTTGGACCAGATTTTAGGAAAAAATTCTTTATTGTGAGAGTGGTGAGACACTGGAACAGTGTTGCTATAGGACACGAGAAAGCAAACGCGAGCTAATTGCTACCTTGCAAGGCAAAAAAGAGAGCGTTTATTTTCTGACTTTAACTTTTATACTTCTCCAAAGGTGACAGTGGATTGGAGAGTGAACGGGCCACCTCTCCAAAGACATTGGACAAAGTACTAGTACATCAAGTCTCTCCACCTCTATGGAGGAATGCAAAACAATACATTATTTACAGAAACTGTGTGGGAAAGTTTCCTAATAGAATGTAAATTTAGAAGGTTTAAGAAAACTCAAGAATTAGGGCGACAGAACAGATTCCCCACTGAAGCTGTGGGTGCCTCACCCTTGGCTAGGCTGGATGGGACCCTGAGCAACCTGGTCTAGAGGAAGGTGTCTCTGTTCATGACAGTGGGTTTGGAACTAGTTAATCTTTAAGGTCCCTTTCAACCCAAACCATGATATGATTCCATCATCACATTTATGTGTGCTAAAAATCACTTTAAGTATCCTGACACTGGCATAAAGATGCCTGGACTTGTCAACATGACAAGACCACAAATCTTACACAGCTACTAATAAAGGAATTACATTGCATCTGCTCAGAAGGTCATAAACAGGAAGAAAGACAACAGCTTTAAGTTCTAACTTCCGCCTTCTAAGGAGTACACACAGAGCATCTTCCCCCTCGTCAGCATTTTCCTGTATTTTTACTCAATTTTGATGCCTCAAGTATGGGGCTTTGTAATTAATCATTGGCTCAGCATATCTGAATACAAAAGCCACCACGACTTTACAATCCTACCAGGCAGTTGGTTAGAAAGTCAATAGAGAATCCTGTACTGATGTAAAGAAAGCGGTTAGAGAGTTTAACTTGTGTTTGTCTTTTAGATTCCCTCTGCTGAGAAAAAAAGGCATGATATTTAAATGCTACCATTACTAAAACAAATTGTTAATTTATTGTGGGTTTTTACACTTAATTCAGCATCTCCTCTGACCAAAATAATCCATAACACACCACTCTCAAAAGAAATGCAAACTTGAATAAGTAAAGAAAGCTGTCCCTAATGAAAGATTTGAGTAGTCTGTTTTTTCAGATTTTTGAAAATGCTAAAAAAGCATGTGAGAGAAGTTCCCATAATAAACCTGAAGACAATTTTTTTTGTTTCTCAGTTCCCAGTCAGAATAGGAAAGTCATTAGTAAAATCAAATAAAATCCTCTGGTGCTTACTTTTCCTATTAATATTTACTTTTTAACCTATTTTGTATATTATATTTGTATATTTTGTATACTTTCACAAACTCATGTTTTCTTCCTTTTTCTCATTTAATAGCTCGCTTTTCCTTGAGGATATCATTAAACCAAACAGCCCACACAAAGCCCTGAAAAAGGCTTGTAAATTTCATTATTCTTTTCCAACTTTTCTACCCAGCTTTTATGCAGGTAGTCAGGGCCTCACACACAAATAGGAGGTAGTGCTTGAAATTCATTTCTTGGTGTGAAAACTACTCCAACACATTAGATTATGTTTCTGTTGCAGCAGTTTCTCTAGTGTTTTCTTTATGCTCATTTCCCTGTTTTAGTCAATAGCTCTCTCTTTTCTTTAGCATACTTTGCTCCAAGGACAAGTGCAACTCCTTCAGTGCTTACAGAATGTCTATACATTCTCCAGGGAAATTACAGTTATGCAATACAGACATACCTAAGCAGCCTTAATTAGCATACTTTGCTCCAATGACAAGTGCAACTCCTTCAGTGCTTACAGTATGTCTATACATTCTCCAGGGAAATTACAGTTATGCAATACAGACATACCTAAGCAGCCTTAAGGTATGATGCCACAAAATATTCCATGTGCACACTATAAGCACATTCAGTTGTACATTAACGAATCAACGTTCTCTGCTCACATAACCTAATATTAAATCACCTAACAACTTTGCCAAAAGCAGTTCAGAATGTATTAAAGTAAACAAATGCACCTACACCTACTAACTTGGCACAAAATAATCCCTAGCTAAAACTAGCATTAAAGTGCTCACAGGTAGGATGTAATGACAGGGCTTCAAAGAAGCTTCACCATCTGCTTGTAAGCTTCTAATTATGCGTGAAACCTATGGGTATTTTGATTTCCTCTACTGAAAGCAGATTCCTTCTAGTGAGCACATATCAGTGGTATATTCTGCTGTAACCAAGTGTAATGTTAATACCACCCATAAACTTCCTTGTCAGAAACACAGGTGGCACTGCTTCAGTCAGCAAGGCCAAATGCAGCACAAGGATGAATGCAGAATTTCTGAACAACTGAACTTCTCAAAAAAAACCCCAAAAAACCCACAGGACCTCCAGCACACGACTACTAAGCAGTAAAAGCAGCAGACTGACAAAGGTGAAACTGAGATACCAGATGCTAGACTTCAGGTTCCAATACACACTACACAGGCTGAAACTGTCCCCCACACAGCTTCACTTGCTCACATATTCTACCAGCATTGCCTGAAATTCTTTTTTCTACAGATATTTTCTCATCAAGTGTATTTCAAAATTTAAGTAACATATGCATATAGCATTTAAGAGAGCACTGGAAGGATTCTCACCATCTCCCCCAGAAAGAATGGAAAATACACAAAGACACATAAACACACACACACCAAACACACCTCCTACATGCACCCACATATTCTCTCTCTTACTCTCTGCCCCACCTCCAGAGTTGGGTTAGAGTCCAGAGCAGTTGTTATACTTGCTCTTATTCTCCCTACATAAAAGGCTACAACCCAAGACTGAATGTACTTCTGAACCCAGAATAACAGGCTAGAGAGTAGACTTCAGTCTACCAAGCTACTCTACATTGCAGCAAGAAAGTTATCTAAAAAAATTGCACTATGGTTATCTAACAGTTCCAGTTGGCCACTGGTTTATCTCTATCTCCCTTCTGTGTTTCAAAATATGATTAATGACACAGCATTTAAGCTTTACATTCAGCTGTTCTCTTCCTAGTGCTTTCCCACAGTCTAAAACAGTGTTTCCACTAAAACAAGTGACTTATGCATGCAGCTGGCTGAAAAAGTGACTGACAGTTACACTGTGGTAAAGCTGAGGTTCAGAAGTAATAACTCCTGAAATTTAGGGAAATGTGGATTATCATCTTAATGAAAGGAAAGAAATGAAGAAACAAATCAGTCATTTGAGTGTAAATATGAATCACTTTGTGGTTTACCATCTTACTACAGTGGAATTCTAAATGTTCTCATTAAATGATATTTGCTTTCATTTCTAGAGCTACTGCAGTTTCCTTGATAACTTATGAAATATACTTTACATAAAACATATATTCATATAACATAATGTATATTCCTCAGCTTGGTGCTGCAAAGAGCTATTCTGGAATATACCATATAATGCAAACACCAATAAACAAATTCCAAGATTCAATAACTAACAAGACAGTGTCTTACCCTGTCCTGGCTACTGCTTCTTCAGGTCATCCTAAGACGCAAACTTTTCGAGCATTGTTGTAGCTGTTTCCCAAATAGAGAGGCAGTGTACATTGTTGAAAGGATGTTTCACCTCAACAAGTCTCAAGAGCAATGCTGTAGTAAAGACTGATCATTAGAGGAAAGACAGATGGGTCTTCTATCATGTTCTCAAGTAATCATGTCTGTGGCCTCTAAGATTAGAAAATGGATGACACAGTCATTGTCAGATAAAGAGCACAAAACATTTCAAAAAACCAAAAACCAACTGGATAATGACTGCCAGCAGAGAAAAGTCAAATATTATTAGATCAATTTCCTCTGCAGATACTGCTTCACTAAGAGAAATAGCATAACACCATAATAATTAACTACCTCAACTCCACCCACTGGATCTGAAGCTATTGTAGTAAATATTCAACGTTGTTAATGCAGTGCACAGTTGCAGCAGGATCCAAATTTTAAGCTGATAAGCATTTTGCAGCCTTTCAAGATAGCACCGCATTGGACAGTGTACAACAGTAGACAGGCCACATACAAAAACCCCCCTATGTTTAACAGTGAATTACAGGAGATCTATTCTCTTTGAGGAGCTTTAAGCATTCTTTTGATCTATTGAGCTAATGAGAGGTAGAAAAGAGTATGCCCCACTCCTTTATCAGTCCCTATGATAGAATTTCTATGATTTCTTCGTTTTCCTCATCATACCTTGAACATCCATGACATATCTGATCATCCAGGACTGCAGAAGACAAAGATGCAAAACTGTCATCATTCAGCATAGTCCATATCTAAACGATGACATTAATCGCCACTTCATCTTTGCTAGTCTAACTTCTTTAAAACAGCAAAATGGGGCTAGCATCATTATAATGACCCCTGTGTATCCCTGTCCTGTTCTGGCTAAGCCTGGGTTAATTTTTCCAGGCTAGGACACTAAGGTTATTCTATACCACCTCACATCATTTTGCAGGAATGGGGGGAAGGGTCCCTTCCAGGTCACGTAGTATGGTGTGGTCTGGCACTGCCAGAGGTTCCACATAGTGAATGCTTATGTGTGAATAATCTCTTCTACACTATTGCTGTGACTGTTTTCTTATTTCATTTGCTCTTTTCAGTAACTTGTTCTTATCTGAACATGTGATCTTTTCTTTTTGTGCCTCCAATTCTCTTCTCCAGGGCTATGCAGGAAGAGAGGTAAAGGGAAGAGTGAGCGAGTGAGTGGTGCATGGCTTAGAGTGTTTCAGTTGGAATACTAAGTTGGGGAATATAATTCCTAAAACACAGCAGTACCTTAAGACTTGAATTTGTACCTGACAGGATGCCTTAAGAAAAACGAATGCATCCTTTCCCCTTACTAAACATTATCTAACCCCAGAATAGGATGCTACTTCCACACACTCAGCCCTCTCCATAAACCAGCAGACACAAAGAGGAAAGAAATAATTTGCTTGAAATGGAAAGCAAAAAGAGACAAGTTGATGTCCACAGTAAACCTCGGCCACATAAAAAAAAAAAAAAAATTGTGAATGCATGATATTGTGTAGCCAGTTCTACAGGATAGCAATTATTTTTAAAAGAAAGAAAAACAGAAAAACAGTCACGTGGGTATTGAAGTGATTATTTCAGTTACAAAACTGATATCAGAACTCAGTTTCTCTTTGAAAACTATTTAATAGACCAGCTCTCTATGACATTTTTTGTGTGTATGTTTGTACCCAGCCAGAAAATACTCTCCTATCAGAGGTCATGCAGTGACTCACACAACAAATAATACTGTCACTGCTTAGAATCCCAGAAAAGCAGCCTGTTCAACTTGCAGAACCAGTCCTAAAAAAAAAAAAAAAAACCCTCAAAAAATAATCAAAACAAGCCCACAAAAAACCCAAACCTCCCTCTTTGGCATCAAAGCTTTAATTTACTACTTTGTTCCACTCCTTCAGCTCTTTTTGACAACCCGGGCAGGTTCAGTAAAAAGGGATATTGATGTGACAGCAACAGCACCAGATAAACTCTTCTAGATTATTCATCCTCTGTTTTGTCCTAGTCACCTTCTTGGTTTAGCCTGCAAGATGAAAAACCCCACTTTGGTGGTGTTACTGCTCAGACACACTACGTGTTCTTCAGCCTCTTTTGTATATTACGTTACCAAAACTAAAAGCACAGAGCCTGTTTCAAGAATATATTGTAGACCATTTCCCCTTCCCTGCTTAGAACCAAAATAGACAAAACAGTCTTCTGGAACAACAGAGTGAAGACGATAACTTTTGTAGCAAAAGTGCTGATAGACTAACTGAACACACCTTTCTATCTAACTTACCAGAAGAGACCCCTTTTTTAATAAAGAAATTGAAGTACACATGAAAGTTATCTCAAAAGTAGGCCGACTGAAGCTAGGTATTTACATGTGATGGGGCAAAGTTGTTTAAACGAAGCTCTCAAAACATCAAGATTTCTGAGTTACGACCACATTGTCACAAACCTGGAGATGAGCAAACACCTTTCAAGAAGTGGTGTGGATAATGCGCCATTGAACATTGAATTGCTGCACTCACTGCACAAATGTAAGCGCTTTATTTCAGTCTCCCTCTTACAATTCTTTGGCTTAACTAGGTTTTTTCATGTCATAAGTCTCACACTACACATTTGCTTACAGTGACAACTGTGTGAAATGTGTCCTAACGATTCTCTCTTAGCAGCACTGTGCCCGCTGTGGGCGGACCCGGGCCAGAGGTATCTCCATCACTAAAGCGGTCCCTCGGCATCCACCGTCGCGTGACTTGCTTTGTAATCCCGAAGCCCATCCGGACCTGGCACCAGACCTCACAGGGACAGGATACGGCTCCAGAGACCGTAGGGGGACCTGCCCACGCTTTCGGCAAGAAGCCCTTCCCGCCGCTCCGGCCCCAGGTGACGCATGGCCGGCAGAGGGGCGGCTCTGGCGCCGGGACAGCCCCGCGTGTCCCGGGCCGGCCGGGGCCCGCCGCCGCCTACCTTGCGCCGGGCGCTGGTGTCGTACTTGTCGTTCCTGAAGGCGTGCGCGTTCTGGTGGCGCTGCGGCCGCGTGCGCGACACGTTCCCCCGCTCCGAGCTCATCCCGGGCCGGCGCCGCCTGCCCCGGAACCGCTCCGCGGGCCCGCCCGCGCTGGGCGGCGCCGCCGCGGCCGCGCCGCCATTGGCGCTGCGGCCCGCGGGCCCCGCCCCGCCGCGGTGCAGTCGGCGGGCGAGGCGAGGCCGGCTCCGCTCCGGAGGCTGCGCGGGGCGGGCTCGGCGCTGCCAGGGCCGCGCGTTCTCCGGCGCGGACGGCCGCCTCCCGCCGCGCCGTTACTCAGCACGGCCGGCATCCCCACACGCCACCGAGCCGGCAGCCGGGAGAGCGCGGGGCCGCCGGGCGGAGCGCCAGGTGCAGGTATGGGCCGTCCTCCCGCGGCGCGGCGGGACGGACGGTGCGCGGGTGCCCGCCGCCGCCGCCGCGTGTGGGCGAGATGTCTCCTCCTCGCGGGTCCGTCCGGGTCGCTTCCCCCGCTCGGCCCCGCGGCCCGTCCGCGCAGGCCTGAGGCGGCCCTGGAGCGGAAAGGCCCGCGGCGGCGTCTCCTCAGAGAGGCGGGCGGCGCGGCTTCGGTCTGCGGCACGGGCCGGCTGAGAGCTGCCGGACCCGCCACCCTCCTGTCCATGTCCCTGTGTCGCGGGGCTCGGGGGTCTCCGTGGGTGCCGCCTGCCTCGGGCTGCTCAGGTGCTGTGGGCGATCTGTCCCGGTGCTCCCGTCTTCGACTTGCCCTGGACTCCTTTGTTGGAAACGGGCGCACTGGCTGGTGACGCGATTGTTAAAGTCTGGCTTTTCGCGGCTCCAAACAGTGCCTTTGAGTCACTGCTGAGGACTTCGGCAGGACCCTTTTCAGATGCGGACGTCTGAGGAGTTGATTTAGTTCCCGCCAGCCTGCTTAAATTCATTCCTTCAGCTTCTGCAATTGAGGGTGGGAGTGACGCTGGCCTTACCATTGCTCTCAGGTATTATTAATCGAAAAAAATGTAAAGTATTTGGTCAGTAATTAGGAGAGTTGGTGGCTGCGGAAATCGCAGTCGAAGCAGCTGAGGCGGAGCTCCGCGTTGGCGGCCGGCCGGCTGCGCTGGGACCCGCGCTGGGGCACGGCGGGGCTTCAGCTCCGGCAGCCGGCGGATGGATGGCTTTAGCAGCAGCTCCGGGGGCACAGTTTGGCTTGGAGCATGCAAGGTATTAGGTAATCGCCTTAATTCCACACCTGTGTATCTGGAACCTTTAGAGGTTTAGTTTGTTCTTCGAGTGATAAAGAATGTCTGGATTTTTTAGTTAATGTTTCCATATTCCCTGTCTTATTTCGACTATGCCGTTAGGTTTTGATATATACAAAGTAACCAGCAGAGGATAAATAATGTCTCTATGTATGTGTTAAAATAGCTAGAGTTTGTAAGACTAGAAGGGGTAGTTTTTTGTTTACAATCAAATTAACCAAAGTAAAGTTTTGGTTCCATCAGGCTTCTCTGTTTTCTTGTAACCTACTTTGTCCCTTGAAAACTACCTTAAATATTTACTTCACAGTATTTCTTAATATAGGTTTTTTATAATCAAATATACTTTCTTTGTGTTGTCTTCTGGACTTACTGTGTATTCTTTCTTAATAGTCTCTTAATCCTTTTATGTGGTACTTAATCAGACACTAGTTCTTTTTCTCTGAACATTTTGTTGCTTTAACTGTTGGACTAGTTAAAGGACGTTCGTACCATTCTGTTCCATTTTTAATATTACACAGGTGTTGAAGTACATATCGGTACTTCAGTAGTGGCTTGCACTAACGTTCTCATTATATTGTCTTCAATGAAAGTGTTAGAAAAAATGCTTTAGAATTTCTTCTTTCAGCAGTAGATAATGAACAGTAAAGATGAAAGAAAACCCTAAACAAACATCAAACCCACAACCAAAATACACACAAATAGCAACCAAAAAAAAAAAAACCCACCAATTTTAATTTCGTGCCCGTTATGTTTTGAACAACACTTAAAGTTCCAAAGCAGCAGTTATATTTATGAGTTTGACTTTGTTCCTGTGAATAGTTCCCATGAAATAGGCAATTTAATTTAAATAAACAATTAGAATATTTTATATTGAATGTAAATATAAGATTTCTAGATAAGTGGTTGCAAGGTTTTGCTGGTTTTGAAACTGATACATAGTGAAGTATTCAAAGATGTGACTAATAGGTTCCACTGTGCTGTTATTATGTACAGAGATAGGAGGACAGGAATAATTACTTATATGAAAAAATTACTTTTGTGTTATCCTAGGAAGCACAAGATAAGTACTTCAGGTGTTCTTTAAGATTAAATAGACATTTTCTCCCTTCTGTCAGCCTTTATGAGAAGGCTAATTGCCACAGAATGTATTGAAATTACTGGCTGTGGGCAGTTTTATATTTGTAATTTTATATATTAGGTCTTTATTCACAAGAGAGTTAAAGAGATAAAACTGATAAAATGCTCTAGCTTTCCTTTTAAAAGCTATCTCAGAAGGGGTAAGTAGTACAGCTTGGACGTGTTTTATTTTTTAGCCTCTATTGCTGCAATAGAAGAGTTTTCTGCAGTATCTTCCACTGAATTTTTATGCTTAATTACTATGAAAAGTGCAGTATAATTTTAAAGGGGATGTATATTTCTTTATTGTATTTTTTGTTGTTAGTATATTTTACCAGCTGTAGGAATTGTGTTTGCAGAACGGCATTGGCATTTTTATCACTACTGAAATGTCAAGTAGAAAGTGAGATAGTTGTGCATTGGATTGTGTTGATCTCAGAATCTGATGATGCTGTAATGAGCACAGAGATTTACATCATGCATACTCAGAAGGTGTTAGATTATAACTTAGGTATTCACAACATATCTTAGTCAAATGAGTCCCATTAAAGTTACTCATCTGTACTTGTGGAACCATATGCTTAAAGTAATCTAGTCAAAGTTGTTTTTGCCTCAGCTTCCTGAAGAATACAGATAAAGCACACCTCCAGCTTATTCACACTCTCACATGAATACAATCCATCACAGTGAATGACAAACCAGTTCCAGTATAATAGAAACACTGTTTGCATTTAGTTGGAGCTTTTCTGTGGAAGTTCAGGGGGTGTTTTGTATCAAATTGGTTCAGTTAGTGACCTGCTGGTTGTGTTGGGTCTTCTGAGTGAAGAAAGTAGCAGGTGTTTGTTGTAAAGAGAGTTGTTATTAGCCATGATTAGCTGGAGAGTTACTCTGAAATCGAAATATTTTGTTTCAGTAGGCATATTTTCAATTGGATTAAAAGATCAATACATAAATCCTGCATTAGTCTAGCACAGGGGAGGAATAATACTTCATCTGTTGTCTTCAGCATGTTATTTGCCATATCTGGTGACAGCCCATTTTTAGCACATTTAAGCTATCTTGCAGGACAGTACCACCACATCTGCTAATTCACTGTGGTTACTGCAGTACTGCCCTGTGTGTGAATCCTGCAGGCTAGTTTCCAGTCTTCTAAAATTACTTTGGCAAATAGAAAATATTTTCTGAGTGAGATAATATTTGTAGTGTTGCTGGGCTGTTTATACTTACAAATAATGTAAACTCCTGTTCTAATTATTTCTGACAAGTTGATTTGGAAGAAATAAGAAATTCTGTAGTTCTCATTGTGTGCTGGTATAGAGTGCAATCCACTTTTCCTGGGCAGGACAAGCTGTTTATATCTCACTTTTGGAGGTGCAAATTCTTTCAAATATTTCACAAAAAATAATAATCACCCCCTTAGAATAAAGTATAATATCTAACTTCACCTTTAGCGTTTCTGTAAAGGTGGGAAAACTCACTTGGAACAGATCCTTTTAATAGTTTCTGATAGAAATATAAGTAATTTTTGAGTATTGTGTCATAAGTGCTTGGGAGAAAAGCATGTTGAGGCATCACAGGAGTTTCTCTGGACTGTGAAGATGAACTCATTAAGTGCAGCTGACAGAAGTTGCTTCTTTGGTGCTCATAATTACAAGAGAAGTGAAGAAGGAACAAATACACACCACCACCCCCAAAACAATAGGATTTTCACTTTATATAAGACAATCTAAACCTTTTGCTAATAATTAGACTTCCTCCATAGACTCCTTCCATGTATCCTGACTTGTGGGTATAACTGAAACTTGATGTTCACATAATCTCATCTGATGGGGATGAGTTATTCCAAATTTGTGAGACTAATTGTGCTGAAACACAATATTATTTTCACTTTGGCATGCAGGAATATGGTCCTTTATCTTCTTTAAGAGCCTATATACCTTCTTATGGGAGCCAATCAGTACTTCCCACAATATCCTCTATATTTCGAAGTGATCTCCCATGTCTAAGCCTCTGTGGTTTCCCTCTGTTTTGAAGAAAGCTAGAGACCTGGGGTGAAACCCTTAGCTGCAGCAGCCTCTTTTTTTGTGGTAGTCCATGAATGCTCATATGTTTGTCAGACTGTCTCACTGTGCCTGTTTTTGCTGCTCTAAAAGTATGCTCCATGTAACATTGTTTGCAGTATGCTTTCATACTGTATCACCAGGAAGAGATCATTCACGCATCCAAAAATACAGATAGTTGTTCTGTGATACATGTTAAAGTGTTTTTGCAGCACTATCCTTGAAGCTTCATTAAAAAGAAATTTAGACATGAAAACTAGGCTTCTGTACAAATTTAAGGACAAAATTTGAAATAGCTAAATACTTTAGGTGTCATAGTTAGCAGTAAGATTTTATTGTTGGGTGACCCAAATAGTTCTGGAACAGCATGGTACTGTAGACAACTGAAATCTGCTTGTTTTGTAGCTTGAGTCAAAGTCAGTATGTGAAACTGTGTTTATGTTCACAGGGAATTGTCAGGAGATGAACTTGAGACCTGTGTATAGATTTGGTATGAAAAAGTTGTTTAAAATGCAATGTCAGATGCCTTAACACATGGAAAGTAGAGTAAAAGCTTATCTTTGGTGTGCTGGTTTCCAGCATGGTACTTGTCAAATTCCATTTCTCTTCTTATCTCTGAGAAAAAGTATTGCCACAAAAAAGGATTTTTCCCCACTCCCTTCTCACTGCTCTAAATTAAGAGAACACAATGTCTGTTTTAAGGGCAACTGTATCTTTACCTATCTTGCTTTAGGTAGGTGTGTTTATTTTTTTTCTCCCCTCCCCACCACTGTTGAAACCAATGCTTTGAATTGGTTCTATAGATTATATTGCTGTAGAGCATTTAGTATGGGATGTGTTTCTTGAAGCATGAAAAAAAAACAAAACAATTGTGTCATTTATACAATCCAAATTCCTATGGGCAGTACAGCTAAAAACTTCTTAGAAGGTTTTCAAAACATTTATGTCAGCAAGTATAAGCAGAGAAGTTTATGGGTACATTTTCATGTACCAGAGCTCTAGAGCGTTTGCTAATCCAGAAGCATCATCTTGTTATGTCTTCTAAGTTTTGACCTTCATGCACCCTTCATACTTCTGATAGTGCTTGCAGGAGCCCATACCTTGTGTTTGCAATATACATTCTTTGTATTTAAGAGATGCTGTAGTGATTTTTAGCTGCAGAAGTCTGCATACCTTAGTCAGCTGCAACTCTGCAACATGTTTCAACTGTTATCAATTACGTATTTGTCAATGTGAAGAACGTTTTTCTTAATGTTTTAAGGTGAGGAACTTAATTTCTTCCAAAGAAATTCCAAAACTCATTCTTGTTCTTTCTCTGGGTAATCATGTTTTACTTTTGATAGCTGGCAGGGCTTTAGAGTTGTCACTCCTCTTTAATAATATACTCATTGTGAAGTAACTAATAATATAAAATTAAATATTATATGGAAATGTACATATATGCATTTAAGTATTTGTTTTCTTAAATGTTCAGAAGTTATGCATTATGTTCTAGAGATGTTATGTTCACTTTTTTTGTAAGTTGGGTTTTTTTAATGTCAGATTGTACCTGGAAACTGATACTATTCTCTCTTCCCATTTCAGACTAGAAGATGAATAATCTTTCCTTCAGTGAACTGTGTTGCCTGTTCTGTTGTCCACCATGCCCAGGGAAAATTGCCTCTAAGCTGGCATTCTTACCTCCTGATCCCACATACACACTGATGTGTGATGAGAGTGGTAGTCGCTGGACCTTGCATCTCTCAGAGCGAGCAGACTGGCAATATTCTTCTAGAGAAAAAGATGCCATTGAGTGCTTCATGACTAGAACCTGTAAAGGCAACAGGATTGCCTGTATGTTTGTGCGTTGCTCACCTAACGCCAAGTACACTTTGCTCTTCTCACACGGA
The DNA here is from genome assembly GCF_048771995.1 of Taeniopygia guttata. Taxonomy (NCBI): domain Eukaryota; kingdom Metazoa; phylum Chordata; class Aves; order Passeriformes; family Estrildidae; genus Taeniopygia; species Taeniopygia guttata. The sequence goes on along the minus strand of NC_133063.1, from coordinate 16,682,973 downwards.
AATGCTGTTGACCTGGGTCAGATGAGCAGCTTTTATATAGGACTGGGTTCACGGATTAATTGCAACATATTCTCCTATGATTATTCTGGATATGGTGCAAGTTCTGGGAAGCCTACAGAGAAGAATATGTATGCTGACATTGATGCCGCTTGGGTGGCTCTTAGAACAAGGTAAGACATTAGTTGCCCTTTTTCTTTTACAGCGTTCTTGTCAAACGGTTTTGTTGATCAGTAGTTGAAACAGCAATGCATTAGTGATTTAGCATTAGTGGATTCATATCCAAGCTGACTGGTGGTGCCTGGTGCGGAAGGCATTGTCAGTCTGAAGCAGGATCAGTGTATATTGTTTACATACTGGAAAAATTGAAGTGGAATTAAATGTAATAAGCTGTGGCTTAAGTCTTGGAAAAATAGAAGATCTTCCTTATTGTCATAGTTTGAAGTCTTCTCAGCTGCAAAAACTAAAAAGGTGGGAAAAATCCATAATAATTGATACCCCAGTAATTAACCCACTATTGTGATGTGGATGTGAGAAAATGCAGGTTGTTTCTTCAGATAATTTCCATCACCTGCTTTTTTTGTAGGGAGGGGCAGAGCGAAAGCTGAAACGAGAGAACTTGGTGAGACTCTTATTTCTGTATGGTGTTGAGATCACCTTTGTGTCAGAATTCTGACTAGCAGCTACAGTATCTCCAAAGACAGAAAACATATTTTTGCTTTATATAGAAAGCTATCTTCACGAATATAATGTGTGGGAGAGGTTGTAATGGATCTGTGTAAATACCTTATGCTGGGAACTAAACAAGAGGAATTTGGAGCAGTAATGTTAACTCAAGCAGAATAAAAATTGACCAGAAAAAATGTAAATGGAAAAATGTTATTTCAGCAATTTATGTGTACTAAGCCTCTGGTTTTGTGGGACATAAAATAGCAAGGTGAAAGACTCTGAATGCTTTCACTGATATAGGTGAGAATCCTAGAGAATCCTGCACCAAGTAAGTGCAGCTTCTCTAATTTGTGAGCCATTTTCACCATAATTTTTTCCATTTAGCTCAATAGTCTTCTCATATTACAAATACCTAGACTATAAAAACTATTTTTTAAAATAGTTTTTAAAATATTTTTAAAATAGTATTCAATCATAAGAATAAGTGCTCACCAAAATATCCCAGCTCAGTGTGCATTTTAAATCAAAATGATATAAAAATCTGAAGTGTGTTGTTATGGCTCAGTCATTGCAACCTGAGCATCCTGTTTAATAATTATAGTATCAAGGATATGACTTAGTGTAGGGGCATGTGGACTTTAAATCCTGGATCCTGATAATTGTCACAGTGAGTTTAGAGCTTCATCAGTGTAATACTAATGAGCAGATTACCCCTTTTCAGTGTTTTAAATACACTTTTTACATTGCACTCTTTTTACATTACAACAACAGTATGACACTTCTTTTCAAAGAAGCATATGTTATCCATGTATTAAATAGAGGAAAATCTTACTATCATAAACCTCACTCAACCGCAGGGGACAGGTTTTCAGCTTCATCTATTTAAAAACACTCATACTAAGTTGTTAGATTAGCTTTTGGCGTTTATTTTTATTGCAGTGGAAAGTTGAGATATGACTGTTCCATAAGCCAAGAGCTGCAACAGGTGCAATGTTGACTATGGTTGGTAGCTGGTAGGTGATCTGGACATTAGCTACTCAGTGTAACATTTACCAAAAACACGATGTGGTTTGTGAACAATTCAGAAGACAGTCTGAGCTATTTAAATGTAACAGAAAATGGAAAAGAACTAGATGGTGAAACATAATACTTTGTCAGTTTACAGGCTCTGTTTTATAAACTCATCTGTAATTATTGTTTCTTCTTCCTCATAGTAAATGTCTGAATATAAAGCCTACAAGGAAATGTGATTGCAATTTGAATTCTCACCACGATTCTTACACAATGAAGTGTATTTTCTCTCAACAAATAAGACTGTTCATAATTGATAGGTGTCGTGGTTTGACACAGAAAAAGAATTTTTCCGGAAGGAAGAGGTCAATTTAGACATTGACCAATTGAAGGTAGACACGTTTCTAAAAACACAGAGAGGTTAAAAACAAAATTCTCAGGAAAACTTGCTTTCTCTTAAGTTCCAGTCAACAGTCAGTGCAGGACTCTCCCCTGCCCAGCCACGAGCTGGGTGGGGGAGGGGAGAAGCCATGTGGCCTTCAGAAGTAAGCCTAAAGGTAGAGAGACTAGAACCGGGCTGGCCCCCTGCAGATGGAAAGGTAGAAAAACCTGGGATGTCTCTGTTCCCCCCAGAGTCTCTCTCTTGAAAGAGAGAAAAAGAGACGGCGGTGGTTTTGCCAGCAGTTCACCGTGGGGAAGGAGAAGAGCGGGGGGGGGCCGCAAGGTGCTCAGCTGCCTGTAAGAACTAGAGCCTGAGCAGCGAGCCATCTCTGGGAGTTGGGACTTTTAACCCTTCCTAAAAAATAAAAGCTTTATAAAATTTTTCTCCTCCTTAGTTTAAAAAGAAAAAAAGAGAAACAGCCTGAGACCTAGGATGTTAGAAGGAGAAATTCTAGGTAGGAAGAGATGATAGAGTGGCTTTTAACTAGACTTTTTTCTTAGTAGCTACAAACTGAACTAATCTTCTCCTCCAAGAAAAACTGTATTTTAAGAGAATACCGGTGAGCCAGAGACCATGCTTCAGCTGGAAAAAAACAAAAGTGAAGCGAACAAAGAAAAGATAAGGAAGTTTGTGGTGGTGCCCCCGGTCTTCGCAGAAAAAGAAGAGAAAAAGATCTCTGTTCTTAGACCCTTGGCCGCAGGGGAAAATAGAGGGGACTGTTAGTCCCAAAAATGAAAAAACTAAACTGTTGTTTTTCCCCTCTTAGCAGAGCATCCTTAAAAAGAAAAATCCTAAAAAGCAGTCTGTCCATCCATGCATTAGTAGTGAAAGCACTGTGCGTGGAAAGGAGAGAGTCACCACTGACAAACTTTTTTATCCAGGCAGTGCCATGTGGTGACATAGAAGCACAAAATGTAACAGCTGTGTTTCTTGGGGAGTCTGTAGCACAAGAGAGACTCCTCTCTCCCTACAGATAGACTAAGTATTAATTATCTAGAAAGTAAAAACCTGATAAGAGTCCAGATTATGTCTCACTGTAGTTTGTTAGAGTTAAGTGGTGGGAGGAGGAATGCTTTAGAAAGTTTTCATTTTAAATTGTATGTGTTTCTTTTTTTTTTCCCTCTTTTATAATAACATAGTAGTAGTAGTTTAATAAAGTTTTTTCTTGTTATTAAGCTTGAGCCTGCTTTGCTCTGTTCTCAATCGCATTTCACAGCATTTAGTTAAGAGATTGCATTTTCATGGGGAGCACTAGCATCGTGCCAGTGTCAAACCATGACAGTAGGATAGAGACTAATGGCTTTAAACTGAAAGATGGTAAATTGAGATTGAGCTATAACAAAGAACTTATTTTCTGTGAGGGTGATAAAGCACTGGTTGCCCAGAGAAGCACCAGTTGTCCAGAGAAATTGTGGGCAACTTCCCCATCCCTGGAAGTGTTCAAGGCCGCATTGAGTGGAACTTTCAGCAGATTGATCTAGTGGAAAGTATCCTTGCCCATGGCAGGGAAGGTAGAATTACAGAGTTGTTAAATGTCCATTCCAACCCAAATTATTCTATGATTGTAATGTCCCATATAAGTGTGCTCTTTCATGAGCAGACATTGTTGGGAAGACCTTTAAATATATCTTATAAGATATTCTTATGGTCAAGAATGACCTCACCTTAGTCCCTTTTTATTTGTCTGCCTTTTTTATTATTATTATTTCACCTCCTATCGAAATTAGGTAATTCTGTAGAGTGTATAAAGTTTACATTGGTCTGTCCAACTTGGAATTTCACACATGTCACCTGAATTTTGTCTGCTGCTGAAAAAGAGGTTGGTGCTACCAGTTACACCTGTAGTACTTAGAACAGCTTTCCAATTGGCTGACCTGGTCTCATCCTTGTATCTGAATGCTGGATGTATCAGCGGAAGTTCAGCACTTGATTCTAGATATACTGGCTCACAGTTTGGTTTTCCAGCTATGGTATTCTCTTGAGCCCTGAGTCAGTGCTCAGCTGTGTTAAAATACTCAGTGAATATCTGGACCAGAACAGAGCCTTTGAGCATTTTCTGCAGCCTTGATTCACTTTCATAGCATAGCCCGTTCTGTCAGTTTCACACTGGCACCATCTTTAACATTTATGACTGATTCTGCAAAAACAAAGTAATTCAATGGATTGTTCGCAGGAAAAATGTGAGTGTAGCTGTAACTCCTTGGAAATTCTTGTTGATGAGGTAAGAAAGGGACCCAAGACTTTTAAACTCTGGCTCTCAGTTTGTGATGTGATGAAGAAAAGAATGGAGAAGTTACCTTTGGATATTGATCACAGCCATAGCTCCCTGCATTCCCTGTTCTGAAAAATGAAATTGGAGATTTCAGCACTAAAAGCTGTTTCTAGGGTAATTGAAATGCTGATGAGGATTTCATTCTACAGTCAACAAAACTGCTTTTGGTAAAGACTTGCTAGCATCCTAAGTTTTGTGTCTTGGAAAGACACAAAAACTCACAAGAGTTACTCACCTGTACATTAGTACAGCTGTCCAGTGGGGACTGGACATCTGGGGTGAAATAGTCTGGAAGTCATACTGAGGATGAGATTTTGCTGTGAATATTAATATTCATGAAAGTGAATACAGAAAACTAGTTTGACAGCCTATCAGAACAGGTTAACAGCAGATGCAGATGCTGAGTTGTGTCCCCATTCTTTATCTTCTTTGAGGATGTTAATAGGAAGAAGTAGCTACCTATGTGGATGATGGCCATGAAAGAAGGTGGTGTGATTCACTGCCTTCATCAGGTTTGGAAAAGTTGTACACTCTTGCATATTCATGTACATGGGACTATATAAAAGCCGCAAGTGAGGACATTCTTTTTCCAGCTGTCATAACTACCAAGTGTTGAAATGCCAGGAGTCATTTTGGGATACGCCTGTTTTCTGCTGTTCTGGTCTCTGAAGGCCTTTGATGACACCCTAGCAAGGGTGGAAAGGTTTAACCAGCCTCAGGCAAATGCAGGGTAAGTGGTGCTCATTCAGAAGCCTCTGAAGATGTGCCAGAGTTGCCTCATGACCAGATTTACGTGTAAGAAGCAAACCAGCCCTTTCATTGTTGCTTATCATGGGCTGCATAATAATTGAAAAATTGAAAGGTAAATCTCACCATGAGACAATGTGTCAAAGTGGACAGAATGTCCATAAATTGAACAGCAAGGTATAGGAATAATACTGAGTCTCTTCAGATGTTGGCCAAAAGTGTTCATTTGGCAATTCACAAACTACTTTTTTTTTTTTTTTTTTCAGTCAGAAGAGGGGGCGTTCAGCTAGGAGTTGAGGTACCGTAACTTTGTACATTTGGAGAGAAATTGAGGTTTTCTTTAAACTGATAGGGAAAAGAAGCTCAATTATCTTGGAAGATATCTTGACAGTAGAACAAGTGTATTGGCAGCATTTTAAAGTTTAGAAAAAGCCAAACAGAGAGAAGATGCAGTTTGTTTATTACAATGTGTACAATGGGTTTGCCTGTCATAAAACATAGTTCCTTTTTTCTTTTCCCAATGTAAAATCTTTTATGCACAAGACAGGGAATGGGCATTTCAGTTGAAGAAGAGCTGTATGCTCCTGAGTTTTATTCATGGCCTGGCATGTTGTGAGTTATAGGGTGGATAAGGTTCATGCTCTTCATGTTCTGCAAATTGCAGCTGTAATTTCATGTGTTATGTCTGTCCATGATAACAAAAGATTCTGAATGTGCATTGAAAATTCCCTCTGTGTGTTCCCCCTTGTTCCATGTGCCACAAGTGCTGTGTCAGTTTTCTAAATGTGTGTGTTGCAATAGCTTCACAAACTGTAGCTTCTCTAGGGCATGTAGTGTAAGTCTAAAGAGGTACTATGGAAAAGGTACACTTCTAAGCTTGATCTTATCAGTACTTTATTTCATTATTGTAAAGTGATCAAGTCTTATAGATTAAGAGCAATAGTTCATAAGTAAATATAAATTACTTTGTCTCCCTTATTATATCCAGATCAAAATGGCAGGTATTTTTTAAGAGCCTGACAGTGTAGCATAGTAATTTCTGCTGGTATTTGCTTCTTAAAAATAACTGAAGTTAAAAACTAGAAACAAAGGAAAAAACACAAAGAAACAAAAAAACTCTACCTACCTTGTCACAGCCAGGTATACATTTTGTAGTTTGCTTATTGCACATTATGGTAATGTGATACATATCCAGTGAAAATATAAAATAAGGTTAATATCCAATGTAAGTGATGTACATCCAATTAAAGAGTTCAAGGAAGGGTCAGAAAGCACTTCGAGCAACTTGATTCAGTGAAATACTACCTCCCTATGGCAGGGGCCTGGACTATATTACATTCCAACCTAAACTGTTCTATGATTCCATGAAGAGAAAAAAAGAGAATTGAGGGGAGGAGAAAAGGTGGACCACCAGTAAGAAAAGTGTTTAGTAGAGTGCAGAAAAGATCTTGCTACAAAGACAGAAATATCAAGGAAATAGGGAAAGAGTTTCTGCTAAATCACATGAAGTTCATCACCAAGGAGAAAAAAGAATATTGCATTTCTGTTTAGCAGTTCTTTTCCGACCAGAAGCTGAAAAGATCAGGCCAGGAGTATTTAGGGCTGCCTCTTTTACAGGAGACCATCTATATCTGGTCAGCATATGTAGGGACACAGAAAAGAATACTGGCTTCATTAATGTTATGTTGGGCCCGGGTTCCAGGCACTTGAACAGTTGGGACAGTTACAACACCTTACTGGCTTGCTCCTTCCTCACCTGGCAGTGGCATGCTGTTTCCTGCCTGTCCCTGAACACAGCACAAAGGAATGCTAAAGCAATTGCTTCACTACTCCCAGACAAGATTTATTTAGTTCCTTTCATAACTGTTAAAGCCTAATGAGGGGGAACGCATGGCTGAAGCTGCAAACAGGAGAGTGGTTCTTTTCTGTTCAGCAATAGCTTAGCTTTGTAGTGACATCAACCTGTGCCTTTAGTATGGTGATGAGGCAGAAATTCTGTCAGGAAGCTTACATAACACAGGTTCTATGTCAAAACTGCTCTTTAGATTCCATCTGCTTTCCAGGCAGGTAACCTGTAAGTGTGGGAACATAAAGGATGAATTGGGTGTTGAAAGGAATTGAAATCTCAGTTGTTCTGGGAAAGATGCTGCAGTCAGCCTTTAAACTGCAGAAATTATCTATCAAGTTTTGTATCAGATTCTGCCCAGAATACCTTGTCCGTGAGGAATAGTGCTTTCTCTGCAAAATCAGCACATTGGTACATCTGTGCATAGCTACTTTTAAGGTTTTCTTCCAAGGTCCATTTTGTTGATTATGGCTTAAAAAAAAATCCCCAAACCTAAAAATACTCTCCATTACCTTCAGCCCCACATTGTAGGTCTGTCTATGCTGGCACAGGTTGTCTAAGATTGCTTGAGTGGACAACAGTGTTTACATTAGTCCTATTATCAATATAATGAGCTTTCAAAGACAGCAACAGTCTTTACAGTATGTCTTTGACCTCTTGTAACCAGAGGAGCTACTTGAAGGATATGGCTCTGTAAATGTCATGTTCCCCTTCCTCAGAACGGCCTGTACTTAAAAGGCACTGATTAAGAGAATAATGTTACTGCAACTTTTTCTCTTGATCTGACATTCCTCCTTAGGGAGACCAGGTATGGTCATCTGATAATTTGCCACAAAACTTCTTGGAGTTTAATAGGCTATCAGTCTGTCAAAAGAAGTAAACAAATTTTATGAGTAGGGAATTTAAAACCAGTTACCATTTCAATAGTTTTTCTGTTTTAGATATTGTAAAGTGGTACTTTTGAGAGATAGCAGTACTAGTGGTACTTTTGAGAGGGGCAGTTGGGCTCTTCCTTTTTTCAAGATATTTGAGAAGCCTATTACATTGGGCTTGCATGGCCAAGCTTTGGTGGCCAGGAGCTACAAGTGTGCCTTCTGTGAGAAGCTGCCAGAGGCTTTCTCCAACCTCTGTCAGCTCCAAAGATGGATGTGCCTCTGGCCAAGGCTAGGCCAATTAGAAATTATGGTAGTATCTCTGGGATAACGAAGAAGAGGGAAAAAAAATACAATTGTGCAGTTGTAATTTCAGCCAGAAAAGAGTGAAAGGAGAACATGTGATGGGAACAGCACTACAGACACCAGGGTCAGTGGAGAAGGAGGGGCAGGAGGTGCTCCAGGCATCAGAGGAGCCCCACACCAGAGAAGGGGGGTGCCTGAAGGGAGGCTGTGACCCCATGGGAGACCTGTGGAGAGAGGAGCCCACACTGGAGCAGCCTGTCCTTGAAGAGCTGCACCCCATGGAAGAGTGACCCACCCTGCAGCAGTTTGAGCGGGACTGTTGCCCGTGGGACAGACTCACATCAGAGAAGTTCATGGAAAAGTGTCCCCGAAGGACTCCTTGCCCTGAGCAGCAAGAGAAACAACACGTGATGAACTGACCATAACACCCATTCCCTGTCTCCCTGCACCTCCGGGGGAGAGGTAGAGCTGGAATGAGGGGAAGGTGGTTTTAAGGTCTGTTTTACTTCCCATTATCCTGTTCTGATTTTGTTAGTAATAAATTCAATTAATATTTCTACTTCTAGCTGGTCTTGCCCATGATGGTATTTGATGAGCAACCTCTCCCAATCCTTATCTCAGCCCATGAGCCCTTCATTAAATTTTCTCTCCCCTGTCCAGCTGTGGAGCGGAGTGAGAGCTGCTTTGGTGGGTGCCTGGCACTCAGCCAGGATTAGCCCACCAAACTTTTTCAAGAGAAAAGGGAAGACTGGAATGAGCGGATGTAATCTGTTTTCCAAGCTGCTTGGATATTGTTATCTGGGAGGTGGGGGTTGATTACTTAGGTGTTCGTCCTATTCAAGCCAGAATATTCAGAAGTGTACTTTGAACCACCACTTCGGGTTATTGACTTCTTTACTTTAGTTTATAGATTGCAAAACATGTCTTTTCTGGTGGGCACTGTGAGGCAATCTTTTTGACTGTGATGGAATTAGGATTATTTTAGTCCAGATATTGTAAATGCTTTTCTTGTCTTTTTTTTTTGTAGCTGTCATTTATCTATTTTCAGGCTGAAGGAATTTGATCAAAAAATAGGGGAAAGAATAATGAGAAAGAGGAGAATATATGTTTTCAGATACAGGTTTTAAGTTTTGCTTTAAATTCCTGTGTAATGGCCTGTATCTTGTAAAACTCGACATCCAAGGAAATGCAAGTTGGCAAGGTTTATTATTTGAGAACTGTTTTATCATAATGTGCTGCTTCATGCCATACTAGTGATGCAACGTATTAATGCGAATTTTGTTCAGATTATGTTGGAAGGAGGGAAGGCTGTACTGTACTTTCATAGTGGACAAATGTGATGTGACTTGGGAGATGAATTGTGAAAGGGTAAGTGCTATGTTCTCAGGTGTTTCAGAAGAGTTTCAGAAATAGTAGAGAGCTTAGATTTGTCTTTTATTTCAAAGCTTTAATTTATTTTATTTATGTGTGTTGGAATTTTCAGAAAATCTTGTTGATTATTGAAATTGCTTTTTCTTTGAGAATTGTTGTGATATGAAGGGCCTGCTAGTAGTTCTCGGCTGATGGTGAAGACTTAAGAGTTTTAGAAGTCTTAATTTGATCATGATCTGATTATGACTAAAAACTCTTTACAGGAAACACTGATAGTGATTAAGTCAATGCAGCAAGATTCCTGTGTCAGGCAGAGTCTGCCTCTGTGCTAATACTTTAAAAACTTTCACATTTCACTCTATCAGAACCCAATCTAAATAAACAGATGAATATTAAATAGACAATGTTAGATGTGAACAGTTTACCAAATTTACCAAGTTATTGGCATGCCTGATGAGTTCTGCTACTGGTACGTAGCATGTAATCTTCCTAGATACGTATTTTTTTATTAACTGTATATTATATATGGATGCAACTTGGAGGGCATTTTTTCTGGCTTGTTAAGAAGTACTTGTGGATTTGGGGAGAGCTGTTTTGTTGGTTGGTAATTTGGATATCTTGAATGTAATACACACATTAAACACCTTTTTTTCCTAATGTTCCTGATTTTTAGTCTCTTAGACTTTACTGATTTTAGTATTTGGTTACCCATACAGTTACTTACCCATGTTTATAAGATATTTGTGAATTTCTTTGGTACTTCTACTCCCCTGACTTTACTGGAGATATGCAAAATATACAAATTTGATGACTTCTTTGTGGCTATGGATTTTGTTATATAATGTTGACAGAAAATATGCATGTCTTTATTGTAGACAAGGTAACAGGTGCACTTTCCTACACTTGATTTTCATTGCTTTTAGAGTTAAAGTGGCAAATGTCAAACCTACCTCATGCTGTTCACAGTGATATTACTTCTTACTTAAGAAGTTGAACAAGTTTTTAATAATTCATGAGAACCATGATTTGGTTGTTGTTGGTTTTGGGTTTTTGTTGTGTATGGGGTTTTCTTGGGTTTGTTATTAATGCAATGTAGTATCCTTTCCTATTCAAGGTACTTCCTTTCCCAAGTTCAGATACACTGCTGCAGTCTGACCTGTCCTAAGAGCACCTGGTTTGTACAGGGCAGTGGATTAACAGTTCACTTCTTTTGCAGGCATTGTTCTTGGCCACATTACTGTTCTCTTCAGAGGCTTTTCCCATGTAACTTGGGTAGCAATTGCTTGTGGATTAGGTTGATAAGAACAAGCTTCTTGGCTATTACACTCTCAGTATGGGCATGCTTTAAGTGTCACTAAATTTATAAACAATGTTACCAACCTGCAGGTTTTGTCAAGTATCAGAATAGTAAAGCTGACCAAATTTTTGCAGGCTTGAATTATGCTTTATGTGATGATAAACAAAGAGCTATTAAGGCTCTAATCAGTTTTCTGTTGCAGGTCCCCTGGAGTTAATAGTAAAGACTTTTAACATGCCACACTCTATTCATAAATCCATATTTAAAAAATCAAATAATTATTTCAATATCCTGCAGGCGTAAGGAAAAAGAAATACTGCAAATAGGGAGTATATAAATAATTGTGTGTTTTAGTCAGGAATGTCATAGAACAGTCTTGCTTGTTCTTCTACCAGTCCTGTTTCATAGTTGATACCCTTCTGAAAATTTTCATCTTCAGAAATGCTTTTTTTGCCTTGCTCTGTAGGTCTTGTCTGTTTCACTTTATATGCCGCTTTTTAAACATGTCTAATTTTTTAGGTATGGTATTCGCCCTGAAAATGTGATTATATATGGCCAGAGTATAGGAACAGTACCATCTGTGGATCTTGCTGCTAGGTATGAAAGTGCTGCTGTAATTCTTCATTCTCCGCTGACCTCAGGAATGCGAGTAGCTTTTCCTGATACAAAGAAGACGTACTGCTTTGATGCATTCCCGAAGTAAGTTGTAGGATTTTTTTTTTTATTCAGCATGCATTTTCTTTATAAGAGAAGTTTTCAACTAGAGAAACAAGTAGTCTGGCATGTTCTCTGAAAGTTTTTTCAAAGATTTAATAAAAGAATTGGAGAAAAATCAGTGAATAACATCAAAGAGGAACATTTGATTTGAAGAAGTTTACAGAACTTTGTAAACCTTCTAGGCACTTCGCATCTCTAATCATTTTAGTGGATATCTGTAAAGAAGTAATTAATTTTCCTATACATAACATGTAAATCCCTAGTTTTAACAAGTAGCTCTATCCAGTGAATTGTTAGTCTGGATAACTGTGAACAAAGTCCTTTGCAATATGTTTCTTTAAGGCTGAAAAACTAAGTAGATCTTAAATGAAGAAAATTCCTGTCATGTAATTCAGAACTATGCCATTGTTTTCATAGATGTAATCTTTTTCTTTACAGCATTGACAAAATTTCTAAAATAACATCTCCTGTCTTAATAATCCATGGAACTGAAGATGAAGTAATTGACTTTTCACATGGCCTGGCATTATTTGAGCGTTGCCAGAGACCTGTAGAACCACTGTGGGTAGAAGGAGCGGGCCATAATGATGTGGAACTCTATGGACAGTACCTTGAAAGATTAAAACAGTTTGTGTCACAGGAACTGGTGAACTTGTAACTTTCATTGTGTATTTACTGGGTTTTTTTTTTCATTTCACTGCAGAACTGCACACTTTGATAAATATGTAACTTAAAGCCTGAATCTTGTGTTTTCAAATCATCTTGGTTGCCTTCATTAAATCTACAGGTAATGATTTGTCAACATAATTAATGAAGGTTTTAATGTCAGCATTATAAACTGGAATTACATGATCATGCAGTCAGACTTGGCAGTTCATATTTCTTTGTGTGAGGTTTTTTCTCCTTAGATGTAAAGAAAAAAAATCACAAGGAGTACTGTAAGAAAATTTAATTATATAAAACCAAATGCTGTAAAAGTGTTGCCAAGTGCTTTAGCATATCAAAACCAAGCTTATAAATATTTTTTGAACATCTCAAAGTGTACTGTGACTTACTCTGTTGCACAGGTGTAATTAAAAAACTGACTTCTAAGCTTTTGTTCTGTAAAAATGTAATAGCCATGAAATTTAAGCAAATACTAATGTATGTAATGAGAATAAACAGACACTGGAAATTACTAATGCCCTTTTACAGGAAGAGGGGGCAAAATAGATATCTTTTCCCATAGTTTTCATTTATTTTGTGCTTAGTTTAAGTTTACTTTTTTTGTACTCATATTGTCTCTTAGCTTTCAGGATAATAAAATATATCCACTCATGTTCTCAGGAGCCCTAATCTTGCCAAAATAATTCCACAAGTTATCATTGTTGTAACGCAAGTATCATTCACATGATTGCTACTGAGGCCATAAAATACCTCTTTGAAACCAGACTTAAAACCTAGAAGACTTCTTGAACCATGTAGTTTTAAACATTGATTTTCTAGAGCCCCAATGTGTCATTAAGAAGAAGCTTGAAGTTTATCCAACATTGTAATAAAGAGTTTGCAAATTAGCACTGGTCTGATCAGGTTTAATTTTGGATGTTTCATGTAAAAACTTACTGGATTTTTTGAGTATTGTATGGAAATTTTACTAATCAGGTCTGGGAGGGGTGGGAGGATTGGCAAGAAGATAATATTGACATTTTTCTACTAACTTATAATGAAATAAACTTAAGTTACCTTTCCCTGCATTTTACGTGAATAAAACTATGAAAAATATACTTAATTATATGTAGCCTAATTGTGAACAAAATAATATTCCAACAATACACACTGTACTTTTAAGGCCTTACATAGTTTAATTGTTCTCCTTGGTTTTTGCAATTGAGACTATTGTATACTTAAATGTGTAGCTTTGAGTATTGTGAAAACTTTGATTAAGATGTGTTGATTAGCAGTAAACATTATTCCACAAACTTGCAGTTCTTCCTTTTTGTTTTTATTCAAAGTAATAACAGCAGTTGCTTGCAGTATTAAAATAGCAACTCTCCATTTATTCAAGGAAATCTGACACCAAAAGCAATAATTCATTGTTCTGAATTGCCAGCACATTTTTTTTTATCAGCAGCTGTTTTGATCACCCTCCTTTCCCCCATGCCTCACCTTACTACAATTTGCCATTCAGGACACAGGCTTTCTGCTGCAAAGTTGCTTGTAAACTTTTTTTCTGTAATGAATTCTACTATTTCCTTCTTTGAAATTAAAATTAATTATTGACTTGTGCACTTTAAGTTAATTGAGTAGAAAGAAGTTTATTCTCAAGCAGCTATGTTCCTGCCTGATTTTTTGATCAAGGATGTTTCAGTGAGTTCTGAAATTCAGAGTATATTCAAAACCAACAACATTAGACTTAAGGATTTTCATCCTAGTTCAAGGCTTTTGGATACAGGTGTGTAACTCGGCTTTATTACATCATATTTAATACATAGTTTGATTTCCTTTTCATACTACCTTCTAGCCACTATGTCCAATGGAAATCATTACCATTAAATGTTTTAAGTGCTTTCTTAAATGTGATGAATGAAGCCTGTTTTGAGATTCACCTTCAGGAATTCAGAAATAAAGAGTGTAGAAGTGCAATGTTAAATGATATACATTGGCTGCAGGCAAATTATAACTGTCATCACAAGAACTATCTGATTGTGCCAGGGGATATTTTGGCACCCTGTAATTGAAAAAGACAGAAAAGGTGTCGTAGTAGTTTTGCTGCTTTTGTTTGTGTTTTGTTGAAGCAGAACAAAAGATCTGACTAGTAGTGTTTTGTCTTTAGTATGTGCAGCTGTGCTGGACTGCACTTGTGAGTAGACATTCTGGTCTCTTTTGCACCATTTGTGTATGGTTAATTATTGCCATTTTGTGCTGATTTATGTTCTATATTTGTGTATTTTTTCAGATGAGTTGTATGCATGAAGGAATTTAAATGGGTTTTAGGCACAGCTTAGCCTGTAGTGCTGATGGTATTATGGTAGCAAACTTGTTAGTGACAGAACAGCAACTCTGAGCTGTTGCAACGATGAGGAAAACATTTGACATCTTGACTGTCTTATACCATCCTTTTGGTGAAATTGACAATGGGCTGTTGTTTAATGTTACAGATGCAATTGTCTTCTGATAAATAAAGTTGATTCAGTATTCAATGAAAACACAATGCTTGTATTTTAGGGAAAAAGAAAAGAACTGTTTGTAAGCCTCATGGTGTCATTTCTGGTGTGTGTTTTTTTTTCTTTCAGAGATGTGTTTGATAGTAAACTGTCTTCTTCAGTTATGGAAACAGTGGCAAATCAGCCACTAAAGGTGGGGTCTATTTGGGACACGTTTTGCTTTTACATTCACAACTCCGTAAAACTCCCCTCTTTTTACTGTCCACTTCTGGCAGCAAAGAATTCTAGTGTATGTTCAGTTAACTACTCTTATTGATTGATTTTAAACTTACTTTCCTTTTCAAGATTTTTTTTTAATTGGAGAAAAATATTGCATATTTATTTTTGGGCTCCTTTAATTACATGACATTGGACAAAAAGGTACCGCTCATATGGAATATGCCAGGTCCTACAGGTACTAATTTTTCTCACTTTTCTGTTGGCATTGTTAATATCTTAAAGTCAAAAATAAGGAAAATTATGTGTAAGTAAGGGACTGATTGGTTGAAAACTTTGCAGAAAATGAGTTAGGGACCCTGCTGCTACAGGCTGCACGTGAATCAGCAATGCACAAAGGCAAGCAAAACCATTCCAGGCCCGATAGGCAGAGATTTGCCAGCAGATCTGCACTGTAGTGCAGATGTGTTTGAAATGCTGGGTCTAGCTCTAGGCTTTTGCATGGGGAAGATATGGACGTACTGGAGAAAGTCCAGTCCAGAGGCACAGCTCTGACTGAAGGACTGGAGCATCCAGCATAGGAAGAGGTGCTGAGAGAGCTGGGGCTGTTCATCCTGGGGAAGAAAAAGTTTTGGCAGGATATTAACTATTATGTGTGACTATCTGAGGGAGGGAGTGGAGAGAGCTGGACATTTCCCTGTACTGCCCTCTGAGAGGGCAAGAGTCTTATGATGACACACTAAAGACCAGAAAATGTAACCTGAAATTAGAAAGCAACTCTTTTTTTTTTTTTTTTTTTTTTTTTTTTTTTTTTTTTTTTTTTTTTGTGAGTCAGATTGAACACTGGGACTGAGTGTGTAGTTCTCATCTTTACACATACTCAGAATTCAGCTGAACACAGCTTTAGACAACATGCAGTAGCTGACCGTGCTCTGAGCACACAAGTAAATGATCTCAAGGGGTTTCTTTCAGCATCTGTCATTATGTGTACACCAGCTCAGAAGCTGAGACTGTTTATTTAAAAGAACTATCTTCATTTGGTGTTCCCTACTTTTGATGCTTTATTTTAAAGCAACAGAAAGCAATAAAAGAGCCCTGTTTCTCTGAGTCCTGCGACCATCATTGTTTGAGGCACTGCTGCTGAGTCAGACTAATGCCAACTTTCATACCACAGACTTGTCATTTTTGTCATCAAAGATCACAGATTGCTACAGTGTACTACTACTTGAAAAGCCAGAAGCAAAGTATAAGCATGCTATACTGAAAAGAAAAAAAGTGTTTGAAAGATATCTTAAACATTGTCAAAGATGGAAATGTTGCATTCACAGCTACTGTTAAATTACGAGATACAGTTTTGGGTTGTTTCAACAAAATTTGGTAATAAAGTTTGTTTTACTTTCCCTGATTAGTGTTTGTGAAACAGAAATTTAAAAATGTTTGTGGGGAAGTTTTGCCTTGAGCTAGTAACTGTGTCAGACTTACCATCACTTAAACAGTTCAGATAACTGTTAAAAGTTAGTGTGAAAACCCATTCAGCTTGAGTACCATCAGACTGAAATGTCATCATGACATGATGACATATATGCTCTAAGCTCTTGACATATTGAACTTTATAACCAATTTGAGTTGTGAGATTATTAATTGTAAAACAGTCAGAAAAAGAAACAATGATTCCCTAATAAATTCATTATATAATAGAATGATATTATATTTTAATATTTTCTATACTGTATCTGCTTCTCTTTTTTATTTATTTCTCAGTTAAGATGTCTTCTTTCTGTGAAAGGGAATAAAATATTTTCAAACTTCTGGTAAAATGCCAAAGAAAATGTTCAAGAAAGATGACAATGTAAAAGATATGATCTTAACAACGATTACTCTTGCAGTGAGGAAGGGCCAAACATAAAAAATTACTTCAGCATTAACTTTTTCCCAGGGGCATTAGTAGGGGGTCTTAGTCTAATAACGTTTTTCGAAATAATGAGGCAACCATGAAATGGTCTTGTCGCTTAGAAGAGGTTTTGTGGTTGGTAAAGGAGGCATCATACAAATGGTTGTCATTTTAATGTTTAATATTCAATTTTTTTTGCTTAAAGTGGGCAAATAGCTTTTTAAATTTCAATGAGCACTGCAGAGAAGACATGAGACAGATGTTGATGAGACAGTATAGGTTCATATTAAACTAGAAGCTGTGTGCACCTCAAGTAGGTAATTGTGCCTTGTCTCCTAGAGCTTTGAGTGAATGTAATGTGAATGTGATCAGGCTGTCATACTGGGACATTTTTAATTTTCCAAAGCCATAGAAGTTTTTGCCAGAAGTTTTTTTTCTGGAGTAAGGTAAATGGTGGATTGACTAAAATTCTAAAACTGAACTGTGCCAAAGATCCAAATAAGTTGTAAACTGGAACAGCATTTCATGTAATTTAATCAGTATCTCATCTAGTAGCTCAAGGGCACATAATGGCACTGCAACTCTTTATCCAGTACCTGAAGTATTGTAAAGGTGCTTGATTGGCCAAGTCATCTGCTTTTGAAGGTCTAAGTACACTTTAAATGTAAATGTTGTACATTTATGTAAGTCATTTTAAGGAGAGCAAGGAGTGTGTGTATAAAAATCCCCAGCAGCTTTGCGAGAGCATTGATGATTTGGAGACATATGATGCATTCTGAATTTGCTCCAAATATTTCCTAAAAAAAGTTTTCTAGGTCCATGGTAGATGCTGTACACTCTTCAAAACAGAAACAGAAATATCTGTTCTCTGGTTTAAAACAGCCTCTCAGGATGGTGCTGTTTTGTTACATTCATGGCAATGTTTTAATTCATTAGAAGAATGTTAACAAAAGATTTAGGTGGTAAATTCAAAGTGCTGATGAGGCATTTCAGTTTTCAGACCTCTCTGCTTCTCAAGATGGTACTAGTTAAACATATAGTTTACTTCTTTATTTTGTATTTGGCCACATGTATCATAGTGCGCTACACAGAAAAAAGCAAAGTAATGTATACCTTACTTATCATAATTCTCTTTGTATTGTATCAGAATTCTTTTTGTGTTGTAGTATCATTTCTAGTTGGCACCAAGATTTAATGTAAGTTTCTTCCTGTCAGAGATTTTGTGCTCTGTGAAGTGGTGGAACACAAACCACATGCTTGGAGCCAAAACAGGAGGGTAGACAAAACATGCAGACTTGAAAAGATGTACAAGTTCCTGTTCTGCTGTATTTATAGAGCCCAGCTCAGTTTGCCCATCATAGCAGGTGCATAATAGATACCCTGTCATTATGTTACTTAGGGTTCCAAACCAAAAAGAATTTGTGTCTTGGTTTAAGACAACTTGAAGGAGCACACTCTGGAATGAGCTACCTCCATTTATAGGTTTAACCGATCCCTTTCCACCAATAAGTGATGAATACAAGTAGAAGTGAAAAGGTAAGTTTAGCAACAACGGAGACAGCAACAGTCAAGAGATATCAGCCAATGCCACCAGATATAAAACTGCTAAACCTCACAGACTCCACAGAATAGTCTCCCCCAAAATGCTGGGGACAGCCCCCCATCCTGACGCTCCTCAGCTGAGTGCACAGTTTGAGGGACAAAGGGAAAGGTGGAGCCGGTGTTCCCCCACCAATCCCCTACGCTCTGCTTATCTCCAGCTGGAGCTCTGGCTGGTGCTCTGCGGATCAAGGGCTGGAAACTTGGGGAAGGACTCCCCCTTTCTCTTGGTAGGAGCAGTAAAGGCAAGGTCTCTGGGCTGGAGTGACTCTGTAGTCTTCTCTCCGGGAGCAGGGACCAATGGATCTGGACCAGACTGCTGGAGTGGGGCCACCCCACTCAATGCAGCAGTACAGGTGACAGGTGCAGTTCTCTTCCATGGAGCTCAAAACTGCCAACTGTAGACTCTTCAAGATGAGAGAAAAAAGCCAAACAAGAATCCCAAAAGGAAACGGCTCTGCCTGGGCAAAGACCAGGAAGGCAGTGAGCCAAAACCCACATGGCAAGAGGGGATGAGCTGTTTGTGAGAGCCGACTTTAAAAGCACCTGAAAGCACTCCACACAGTAGCTGCCTGGCTGCAGGGTCAGAAAGAGACAGGAAGAATTGTGGGCACAAATAGATCTGGAATACAACAACATTTTGGGTTTCCGATGACAATTTGAATAATCTAGAAGTTAGGATGATACGATATCACTTCCAGGCAGCAAGTGATGGGAAAAGAGAAAATGGTTTTATGTTGCACAAGGGTGGGTATGGATTTGATATCAGCAAAAACATTGTCACCAAAGACAGTCAGGGGTTGGAAGAGGCTGCTCAGGGAAGTGGTTGAGTCACCTTCCTGGGGGTATTTAAAAGACAAGTAGACACACAGCACTTGGGGACATGGGTTGTTGGGAGACCTAGGAGTGCCATGTTAGTGACTGGACTTGTTGACATTAAAGATCTTTTGCAGATGAATTTGATGAATTCTATGGGGAGTAGCTATTTTAAAAAACGATCATATATGAACAATAGCGTTCACATGTGAACAAAGCATTATTACTTCTGATTATTGTTTTGTCAGTGCTCAGCAGCTTTTCTGAATCAAATTGTCTCTGACATGTGAGGATGTGGCCATAAGAGTGTGTGTGTTTAATGGTAATTTTGTTGTCTTTTTATTTATTTATTCTATCACTTGTTCTGAATTGTAACTAGCACTGTATGACTTCAGTAGACAATTGGATAAGTAACGAGGAATCAGTAAGTGTTTGTTTAAGAAATAATGTTTTGAAATTTTCACAATTCCATGTATCATGACTCTGATACAGATACAGCTATTGAATAATTGTATAGTTTCATTGTAGTCAATCATGTGATCATCAATGACAGCCAAAAATTTGATTCATTTTATTAGTGAATCATTCAGCTGGCTGCAGTGCTTTTCCATGCTTCCCTTTCATGGTTGATAGGAGTTTTTTTCTGTTACAAAGGTCTAATTAAAACACCAATTTGGTTATGTTAGTCGGAGCTGATCCACTGCATTGACCTTAGGAAACATGGAGACATCTGTTTCCACATGTAAGTTTTACATTGTTGCAGCTTTCTGCACTGTGTGGAGTGCATGTTGAGCACAGGTAAGTCTGCAATAAGAGTTTTATTTAGGTAAATGTATGAATTTCTTATATGCCAATTTTTCTGCAATAACCATGTGACCCATTATAAACACATGATTACATATGCTTTTCTTAACTGTATCACATTTTCACATGGCTTAGAACCTGCAAACAGATTAGCAACTAATGCACAAAAAATACTTTTCTTGTAGCAAATTCTCTAAAAAGTTTTGAAATATGCCAAGTAAGTTGTACATCTGTCCCACTGCTCTGTCTGCAACATTCCTAATCAGAGGTGTGATTTAGATAGAGCTTTTAGACCGTGTATTCTCTGTTGTGAGATCTTCTTGTGCTCCGCTGACATCCTACATTAGTGAACTAGAAATGTTAAAGATTACATCAAAACCTATGTCCTTTAAAATATTCAGTGTATGATTATATTTATTGACTTTTTGAATTTCTTCATACTGTTATTTCATGCTACAAATTCAACTATTTCATCACTCTAAAAGAAGTACTTCCTTTTCTCTGTTTTTAAATCCATCTCATTAAATTTTCATTTCTAAATGAGTATATTCCCTTTTGTTTTTGCAGGATTTGGTGAACGTTCTGCTGCCATCTTGCCCAACTATTCTCTCCTAGATTTCACAATTTTTCATGGTAAAGAAAGTGCTTCCTCTCGTTAGTCATTTAGTTGTCCTTGTTTGAAATGTAATACACACTTAGGGTACACTAAGAAACTATATTATTGAAAATATGTGCTCATGCTTTGAAATAATCTGATAAAAAGAGATACAATATGTACTACCTATAGAAAAATATAGTGTATAAATATATAATCTAGCCATTGCTGTATTTTATGGAGCAGTATGTCTAATAGATACTTCTATTGACTTTTTGAGACCATTAGTGTGTAATAGGATGTGGTATTTATAGGATGTAGATGCAGATACTGTTTCTGTCATTGAATATTTTAAAAAATATGTTATTAGAAGAAACCATGTATCCAAACTTAGATTTTTTTAAGCATAGTTACAGCAGTGAAATTAGGTACTAACAAATACTTTGAGAACTAATTTAAGTGGTCATCTTTAACTTGTTAATAAAGTTTTCTGATATGTACTATAATACTTTGATATTTTTCTAAGGAGAGCTAGTGTATAATACATTGATAATCCCTGTACTGATCCTTTCTTTTTGCTCTAGTAAATTTCTAAGGAGGAAAAAAAAACCCATTAAGTGTCATAAGTATCTACATTACTTTTCTTGAATTACACTGCACTGCAACTGATCATTTCTTATGCCATTGTGTGTCTTGAAACACCTAGGTTAATGATTTTTTGAAAAGCACAGCACCAGAGAAGCAACTAAACTAATAATATCAGACTTAAAAGGCTCTTGATCATTAAATCACAAGTTGCCAGATTGTTTATTGTGACGTTTTCTGCTGTGACAATATTAGAATCGCAGGAATTGCCACCTGCTGATGTGGCCTGTCTTCCCCTGAGTTTAGATTGCTCCTTAGCTTCACACACCCATTTCTTCCTGCAGGCTTTTTGTTGTCCCATGCACTCTTGTCTCGTTGCCCCTGTCTTAGTCTCAGTGCTTCCCAAGCCCATCTAAGAAATCTTCCAAGCAGCAGCCAGGAGTGGATGAGGCTCCATTGACTGAGTGCCACATTCTGCATTTCAGTGGCACAGACGAGTGCAGACAAGAAGAGACTTGCTGCAGCAAATGTTTGGCTATTCCTGCTTTCATAAGGAGAGGTTGGTTGCCAAGTAGCTGGAAGGCCAGAGGAAACAAGACCATGTATCTACTCCTAGGTACTTCTGTTCCATCTTCTTATGGGAAAAGAAAATAACAGGAAAGGGGGGATATGGAAAAGAGGACGTTCCATGGGGAAAAATAAAAAAAAAAATAAGGTAAATGTTTGGCCTGGTGAGGGCCTAAAGAAGGATCTGCTGATCAGATGAAAGGACTTTGTGGTTAGGTAGTGGAAAGTGAACCAGCAGAATGGGACAGAAAAAGAGAGATGCTGGGACAAGTGAGAGATTTTGGAAGAATTGGGCAAAATAAGGAAAAGAGAAAATGAAAAGAAAAATACAAAAGGAACTTAAAGCTTTTGTCTTTTCAAAATAAAACACTTTTTTCAAAGAGAAATGTAACTAATCCAAATGGGAGTGGAGCAATTAGTAGATGGAGAAGTGCCAAATACAATGAAAAATAGAGAGGAAGAAATAAAATGTAAAAATAAAAGGAAGTGGAAAAGGGGAGGGGGAACACCCTACATCACTTCTATTTTCCAATTCTTTTGTTTTGTCATATGTCCTTGGGAAATCAGTTTATTATGATAAAAGAATTTATGTCTAACAATGGCATATCCTCTGCATTTACTCACTGATACTATTACTGTGCTAGGGCTAGACCAGTGACCTCCAAAAGTTTTTGATCATGCACCTCTATCAGTAAGACCTATGGATGCATGCTGTTTTGAGCATGCATCCATAATAGAGGCATATACATTTATTTCTAAATTGTATACATGTACTATTGTATCATGTACATTTTTAAAACATTTACCAAAATAGAAACTGAGATAATGTGAGATAAAGATGAAAAAAACAAGCAGTATTTGAAAATTTGGTTTTGTTTTATTTTATTTTATTTTATTTTATTTTATTTTATTTTATTTTATTTTATTTTATTTTATTTTAATTTTTAATGCTAGAACCCATATATCTTCAATCCAGTGTATTGTCTGGCACACATCCTGGATTGTACATTTCCCTGCCACACACACAGATCGGAGCGCACTGGACTAGACCCTAATGCTAAGTCTAAAGCTTTGTGATGAGCTCTCTCCAAAGATATTGCTTACATTTCTGATGGCTTTGGTGAGTAATATGAAGAGGTGGCCTCCTTATCACAAGATGCAGAGCTGCCTCAGCTCTTCATAAGTATTTTACAGCACTGACAGAAATGGGTTCAGAAATAGCTGGTCAGGACCAGTCAAAATAATTGACAAAAATAGTTATTCATCCTGGATTTTCTACATTCTATTGTCTTATATTTACCAGCTACAAGGAAAAAAATTATGGTTTCCAAAAATAAAAGCACAACTTACTGAAAGCAGTGGCCACGACTTTAGAAGATTCTAGTCCAGTTACAGCCAAAGGAGACCTACAGCTATTTGATAAAGACATTAATAATTCATTTTAGTCTTTTATATTTTCCTATGTTTCTTCTCAAAGTAGGATCAGCAAATTGAGTTGTGCACATCCTTTGAATTAGACCTGCAATCATGCTGTCAGTTGCACAGATAAGATTAGATCCACTTCTTCAGGCATGACTTTATTTATATATGTTGACTGTTGGTTTTCAAATGTGTTTGACATAACACATTTGACAGTAGTGTGACGTTCAAAACTTCAATAATAAATTATAGTGGGCTTTCTTGCAAAGGGTAAGCCCATTAAAAAAACCCTTTGTTTTGCTCTTTTCCCATGTGTTTTCCTGTGGAAATTCATATAACAAAGGTTTTGGGCAAGTAAGAGCTGCAAGTATATAAGCATAGGCTTGTATTTAAAGAATATTTCTTTGTATTTGTTTAACAACATTTCTACTTGATATTTGTATAATTCATTTGCTTATGTCTAGAAGCTGCAATTTGAAGCAGTAACAAAAGGCAAATGCTGATAGTGAAATAAAACTATGATAAAACTATTTGTTATTTATAGGTATTTTCAAGCTAGTTTACATTTGAATGCTTTCTGACCTTCTTTGTGCCCTCTGTATGTGCACAAGTATGCTGACGTATACTTGAATTACCAAACAGTATTACATTTAACATCCTAGCCTAATAAATCGTTGTTACCAGCAGATTATCTAATGCAGTCTGCAGTTCAGTCGAAAGGCTGGATTCAAATGCTCTAGAAATGTAGGGACTTATGCCAGTACAAAAACTAGCAAATTATATTAACCCCTTTAGTCAAATTTATACTTACATTTCAAGTATGTAATTGGATTCTAGTGTTGGTGGGGAGGTTTCCTTGTAAGAATCCATCAGTGCTATTGACCAGTGGCTATGTCAGTGGCTTAAGGACCAGAATGGAGAGATCCCAAAAAGGTGTGTTTAATCTCCCTGTGCCTGACCTTTCTGCTGGGAATATTAGAAAAGACAGTAATGGTTACAAAACAGGCACCAGTTTGCATTGACTTGGATTGAGAAGATTGCTTGTCTTCAGTATGCTTCCCTATGGTGGCATCAGGCAGTTCCTCTGTACTTTGTTTTCAACTCACTTTATAAACACAAATCCACCATTCTTTTAATCTGCTGGAGTGCTGGTTGAAGTTCATTAAAACATAAAAGGATCTGTATCCTGTTGGGCCTCTGCTATCCTTTAAGTAGTATTTAATGACAGTACTGTTTGTGAGACAATATTGGCAGAGCTGTAGGAAGACCCTACTGCATTGTGACCTAGATCATTATCAATCAGATAAACTTCAGAAAGAAAAAGAGGCCTACAGAGCTGGTTTTTAGATTTAGTTGTAAATAGAATGCATTCTATAAAGTTTTGTACGAGATCTGTTTTACAGCGGAAGTTTATGAGTGTTTTCAAAAAGGGAGGGACAGTAAACTCTTTAATATCCCAGTCTGATATACTGAAAACATATGTTGGACCACAAAAAGTCTTGAGTCTATGCGTCTCCCATAACACAAGCTAACCCAAGCCTGGTCCTTTTAATTGACCTCCTGTGTTTTGAACTGTCAGTGGACACGAAAGTTGTATTTCCAAACTCCAACTTCAAAACAGAAGCTAAAGTACTTTATTTTTAAAAGAAAGCTTAGATTCTGATGTAACCATAGCATTCTAAAGATAATAAGGGGGTATAGAGACTGTAAGGCACATGTTATTAAACTTCAAAATAATGAAAGTGTCATGAAAGCGGTCAACACCACATAAGCTTGAGTTTCCACATTGATTTATGGTGCTGTTGTTTGCAGGACCAATTTGAAATTCTGC
The DNA here is from genome assembly GCF_048771995.1 of Taeniopygia guttata. Classification (NCBI taxonomy): domain Eukaryota; kingdom Metazoa; phylum Chordata; class Aves; order Passeriformes; family Estrildidae; genus Taeniopygia; species Taeniopygia guttata. Next base: position 16,657,960 of record NC_133063.1, on the reverse strand, counting down.
AAGATGGGTCTTGAGGCTGTCAAGGACAGGTTGCATAAGGTTGTAACCAGTCAGTACCTTGATGTATATAACATGGGAGATCACAGCTTTGCCTTCTGAGTTTAACCCATTTGTATTTCAGAGGAGATTAAAAAGAAAGATGAAATATGTTTGTGTCAGCCAGAGATCAGATGTAGCAGTCTGCTGCTTTAGATTTACCCAGTCCATTGTGCTAAAAGTTTTGTTTCTTCTAGTTCCTGTGTAAAGTCTAGGAACCATCTTTTTCTGTGCTCTCTTATTCCATAGCCATGTTCATGTCCAAGAAATCTGCATTCACCTAACAGTTCTATTCAGATCTTAAATACTTGTCTAACTTGAGTTCTAGCTCAAGACTAGTCCAAAGAAAACTACAGACCTCCTGTCAAATTTTGGGTGTCGTCAGCTACATATGAAAAAGTCGGAATTTTATTCACAAAAAAAGAAAGAAAAAGGTTGTAATTGTCTGCTGTCCTCATTGAGGAAACATTTGAAAATATGGCTAGTGAAAAGGACAGCATGGATGCCAGCATAAAAATTAAATTCAGTAAAAGAGAGGAAGAAATTCCATTCAACTGGCAAGCAATTCCAGTCAGCAAGGAAGTATGTGTTCCACTCCAGATTTGGATTGGAATATGGCACAAACCAATAGTTCTGAGGAGTTATTAGCCACACTAACATTCATTTTTCCAATTAGTAATAAAGTGTTTACTAATATTTCCCTTTAAAATGTGGTTATTTAGTTTCAGGTTTAGCACACATGAGACATACAAGAGCCATTCACATCTCATGTCTTTTGTTATACCAATCAGCAATCTCTGTTATTAAGTTGATATGCATATTTTGAAACTTAATTGTAGAGCTCCAGGCATTCCAAGACAGATATTAAGATTCTTTGAATATATTTGTTTCTTGCAAGATATATATATATATATTGCAAGAAGCTTAGACACTGGATCATAAATACATCAGAAAAAATAGGATTCCTTTTTGGGGGGATGAGAGATGAATATAAATCAAAATTTAAACTCTGAAGACCAAATAAAGCTTTGTACTTTAAAAAAAGCAGAGTCATTACTACTGAATTATCCTTTAGATATGTATATAGCAACAGTTTCATGAGTATTTGTTACACAACCTAGATGGGTCAAATTCAAAAATATTCTATGAGAAGAGGTCCTAAATAACAGCATGCAAAGATATTTGTGTCCATTTGTGTCTGATTTTAATTAATTATCTGTACATGAAGTCAATACCTTGCATGGTGGAATAAATTTAAAAAATTAATGTGATTTCTGCATACTCTGGCTTTCAGAAAATTTATAATTTATTGTCACATTTCTCTGATCCAAAAAATCTCTCAAAGATCTCTGTCTTCTTTCCCTGGTTTCATGTGAGAGACTTATGAAGCTGAGCAAAGGTAAGTGGTTATTAAAAAAAGCAAAAGGAACGGAAGCCTCTTTTAAAGTCTTTCTGTTTAAATGACACACCACAAAGATTAAGTTAATATCTAATTCTGGTGGCTTGACCTTGGCTGGATGTCCAGTGTCCATTCAGCCACTCTATCACTCCTCGACTGACACAAATCTGTTCCAGTGCAGGCTTCCCACAGGATCACAGCATCCTTCAGGCATCACCCTGCTCCAGGCTGAAGCTTCAGGAGCTACAGGTGGAGCTACAAGTGGATCTCTGCTCTCCTGTGGATCTCCATGGGCTGCAGGGGCACCATGAACTGCACCAGGGCTACAGAGGAATCTCTGCTCCAGCACCTGGAACACCTCCTGTCCCTCCCTCTGCAGGTCTTTTTCTCTCAGGTATCATTTTATTTTTATCTCCTGAAGGGTGTATGATTTAAAACAGTAATGTAAAAAGTGTTAATTACATAACAAATAAAATACAATAACAATCTATAACCATATAATAGTCCTTTTTACATAGTAAGAAATTTGACTTAAGGCATCTATAAATTTGGGAAATTACTGTATCCTGCTCTTTGTCTTTTTGGTTAGAGAATGTAAATGTCTAAGAGTTTATATCCAATTGCTGAGTGCTTCAAGGAGAAGACACAAATTTTCACAGTCTCATGCAGCTTTTTGTTCTGACCAGCCTGTCCAGTATGAATCTGGTCCACGTACAGGTGGAAGTTTAAACCAAAGCTTGCATAAATCCACCCTTGCAGCAGGGGCTGATGAAAGCTGCTGCATTGTTTTGACCTCATATGGATTTTATTCTGAACCCATGAAAAGTTCGAATCACTGTGTTACTCAGCAGCGTTGATAATTCCTTATGCTTGTAAAAAGTGTAAATATAGGGTGGGAAACATCAGGCTTTATGGAGAATATTGTCCATATTGTCTTTTAGACAGCCTCTATTATACAAAAAAACCAGCAAGACCTCTGAGTTCCTAGAGGCTTGGTTGCGGTATTTTTGTTCTAGACACCCTCCCCCAACTCTGGCATTGTTTTTTCCCAGGAACTGACTTCAGTTAAGTTTTTAATCTCTATAAAGTCTGTGCTCTGTCTAACTCAGAATGGAGAAAATTGCTTGGACAGATATTATATCTTCACTGTGCTCAGCTTGAAGTTTCAGTTGAAAAATCATTGTCTAAGTTATATCTTTCCTGTTAGAGTTAGTTGTACAAACATGAACAATGTTTCTACCTGTAGTCTTCTTCTTTCTTTTTGTCCTCACTTTTCCATGCAGCTTGTTCCATGGAATTTTGCAGAAGTAAGACTTAAGTATAAAATGTCAATTCAACATGTACAACTGCATGGCTTAATAAATATGCTCCTACAGCAAAAAAACTAAGGGAGTGGAACCAAAAAAACAAGAGAGAAACCTAAGATTGGTAGCAAGAGAACTTGAAGGAAAATTATAGTCAGCAGAAAAGAACTTCCCTGACTGAGTAGCCTTATGTGTAAAAAGAATGGCAAGCTTGCACTGAGAAGGTTGTCTTGCCTTCAGCACATTATAGATTTTGATAGGTATTTTTCCTGTCTTTTTTTTTTTTCTCATTGCTTACCTAAAATCAAATTACAGTACTTGAGAAGAAAATAGGGAACTGATGGCCTATTTTTTTCAAAGGGCTGGTATATGGCAAAGGTTATAATTTTTGCATGGCTCCTAGTTTGCAATTGACACAGAACAGGAACTTGCTGTTGAGAGCAGAACATGAACAATCAGAAATGCAGCTCTTCTTAAAAGCTTGCTGATGTGATTGTGATAGCATATGGTACTTACAGGTTGTTGGGAAATCCAAAGTGAAGTTTATGTACACAATTACAGGCTCTAAAGAGTTAATGTTCAGAAATACTACTAAGGAAACATCAATGCAATATTCAATGGTGACCAACAAAGCAAAAAGAATTCAGATATGATTTAGAGAGAAAATACGATGAAAAGAAAGCACTTTTTTTAATCTAAGGTACCCATATTCTGGAGGATACTGGAATTCTCCTTCTGTCTTCTTTAAAAAAATGGGCACCAAAATTGGCAAAAGGAAAATAAAGATGCTGAAACGCGAAAGAGTTTCCATGAAAGGAACAGAGAAATATGTTCTGTTAATACATTTATTATTATCTCAAAAGAGATGGGCATGAGAGAACTTGATGGAGTGTGAAAAGGATGGAAAAGGTGAATAGGGCCTAACTTTCAGCGTAAGAACTATGGGGAATCATATGGGATAAGTGGAACCTCTGAAAGAGATATTTCTTGGTACAAGATACGCTTCTTGTAACTAATATGCCCCGTGTAGCTACTACAGAGTTCCTTGTCACAGGACATCATGGATGTTAGGAACTTACATAGTTCAGAAAGCAACAGGTTCTTTAAAAGAAGCTGGTAAAAAGAAGCATATCAATGGTAACACTGAACTTCAAATCACTTGAAGAACGGGAAGTAGTCTATCAAGTTTTGATGTATGTTTACTTAACTTTTTAAAGTATATTCTTGTAATGTCTTGTCAACAGCTGTTGGAAAGAAGGTACTTTGCTAGATGAATCTCTGCTTTAGTGTAGAGTCCTATTTTAATGTTAATTTATGTTTTTTGTAAAGAAACAGATCTGCAGAACCAGTAATGATCATGGTGCTTTCACCTCAGTCTCTTGTTTAAAGAACTGATTTTTAAAAGTAGAATGACTTTTAGGATTATTGAATATCTCAACCTAAACCAATTGTTTAAGGACTATGTTCTTCAGGATTGCAAATGCATCTCAGAGAATCAAAGTATTCATTTCTCTTGGGCAAACAAATACTTATTGTTTTTGCATTTGGCTGTCATTCATATTAGACACTTCAGTTCCTGGGGCTTTTTTGTTAAAAAAACCCCAAAAGGTCAGGATGATATCCTATGCACGTAATCCAACAGATAACTTTTCCTGTAACTGTGATTCACATTTGTATTTGTGCTTCCAAAAAGGAAAAAGGTTCAGTCCGTCATTTGGTGACACGCTCTGTTGGCAGAAAACTGAAAATTTACTGGAAACAATCCCCTCTGATTTTACATACGCATGTTATTACTTTGTTACAAAACAAGGTAAGCATAAGTGCCTTATTCTAAAATATTACTTAAACATTTGTCAATTGTGTTTCTGTTGAATTTCACAGAAGTTTTTATAAAAGAATGACATTTTGAGTACTATGGTGTAAATGTGAATAGACAAGTTCAAAAGCTTTGTAAGAAGATTTACATAAGCAAATAATCATGTGTAAGAAATGTATCTTCTTGTGTTTCATGGAGAGCTCTGTTTTTATGTGGTTTTAATGCCATGGAAAACAATGTTATCTTAGTGTCCTAATGTTACAGTTTGACTTTAATAATTTCAAATACACATTGTTCCTACCTACATATGTTTCTTCTGGGACAAAATGAGGTACTAGTGAATACAGGGTTTTAGAACTTTCCATATCTGGTTTTGGCACTAATTTAGGAGCATTACAACTTTATTGTTTTCCAAATGTTTAAATGCTTTCAAAATAAGTAATATTCCGGAGCATTTCACCTTGTGAAAATATTTATATTTCTCTTCAGTCAGATAGATAATAAGTAACCATAAGAGCAGACCAGTTAAAATGCATTTCTCTACAGTGGAAGTCAGACTCTCTGTCTCTCTGAAAAATTAAAGGAACTCAATTTTGTCATGTTTCTGGCTTACTAGTATGTGGATGCAAATCAGAAATCTGTGCCTTAAGCTCTGCTCTTCTTGTAAAATTCACAGGGTTTTAACCAAAATCATTCTCTGTTAAGATAAAAACAAAACAAAAAATTGAGGCCTTAAATTTATCACATAGAAACATTGTGTGAACAATCTAAAAGCAATTACACCAGGCATATGAGATGAAAAGCAAATGGTCATAGATATTTCAAATAGTCTCCACCAAAGTCTAGCAGGCAATTTGTCGGAAATTGTGCACTTAACAATTTTTAGTCTGCCTTATTCATAATCATAACTTTCTGACAGGTCTTAAAAGGTGCTCATCTCATGAGCACAGCACTCCAAATTCAACTCCCATGGATCTGACTACATATTGCAAACACTGTTACATATTATTTTTGTTTACATATTGTTTATGTTTATTGACCAAATAAGCAACTAGAACCAGCAGTCCTTATGGTTATGTTTCTGGTCACTCATTTGCCAATCAGTTTCCATCAATATTTACCTTAAATGCAAGGCAAATTTACTGTTGCACTTAGCTTGTAAAATTGATGTAAATGTCAACCCAATTCACATCAAAATAAATATTGAAGTGACTTGGAAGGTGGACACTTGATGTGAGAAGCTTTCCCAAGGAAAACATTTTTAAATAAAAAAGACAATCACAATCAAATGTTTTTTAACAATGTTGAAATAAAATCTAAACACAACAGGAAAGTAGTATCTGTGTTTCTTAATGTAAATGGATGAATTGATTTGGTAGGGAATTGTGACTTCTATTCTGATGATACTTAAAATTGATGCAATATGGCTTTGTTGCATTTTGTCTTTCATCAAACTGCACTTTAGATGTGTAAAAGGCAAAATACAGCTTTCTTGTACTCATATCAGCTTTGTGATTTTGCTGTTTTCTTCTTTTTTCCTTTTGTCTCAGCTATGCACTCTCATTCATGTGTTCCATCTATGCATATCCGCTTCCTCCTCCCATTCTTATTTGTTCTTTATACTTATTTTCAACTATTCTTTTAAAACCCCAATATATTAATTCTCCTTTCACCCTTCAGTGCAGCCTATAATACTCCATGAACACAAGTTTTTTTTAAGAGTTTTGCTGATTTGCTATCAGCAATTGATTACTGAGGAGGAAATCTAAAAGCCACTAAAAATATATCAGGTTTTGTTGGTTTTCAACAGTTTTTCATCTTTATATGACCCAGAATCTTAAAATTCTGACAAGTTTCTCCACTGTCAAAATTTTGGAAACATACAAAGTGGCAGAGGAGAATGACAGGTAGGATTTACCAGAACTCTGCAATAGGTCACACTGTTTTGTAAACCTGCAAAAAGTAAATGAGTTGCATATGGGTTGTCTTGACATGCAGAAAAAAACCCCAAAACTTATTGGCTTTTCAGTGAGCAGGGAAAGATGATGCACTAAATCTGCTCCCGACTAAATTTGGTTAAAAATTACCTCTACATTCCCCCAGTATGCATTTTGTACTCTACTCTTCTCCCTCAAACTGTTGTTACATTTTATTAACTGCTGTTACCTTTGGTTGAAACACAATATGTCAAAGATCAAGTTTTTACCAAGAGCAAACTTTCCCCCAGCCTAGGCATTGTTTGCATTATTTTATTAATTTAACTTTTATTTTGACACAAGTTCTAAACTTCCAGAATGTTAATTAGAAATCTGTATGGTTTTTATGATAATTTAAAACATGGCTACTGTATGGAAAAGGTATTACCACAGAGTACCTGGGATTTATGCAAGAAAGGCTTAAATAGGGCAAGAAATAGGTACATTTGCTCTCTTATCTAAATAGACCAACTACAATATTTTCTAAGGATCTGCATTGGAATTGAGACAATAGGACATAATTTTAACTGGTAACTGCCTATACTTACTTACTCGCATCTGTTGCTTCCTAACTTGCTCCCTCCTCTCTCTTAGTACCTCTTTTTATTCAGAAGGACAAAAGCTGCTTCCTTCTTTGCTTATTTTAAAATCATTAGACCATAGTCTAATCAATTATCTCTTTCAAGTCCATCTTTTGTAATTTTTAAACTTTGGTTTATACACTTTACCAACATTTTGTCTGCTGAAACCCAAAGCAGCATGTTGATACTGGATGGAGATGCAGTAAGGCTTTAGTGCATCATTTGAGTTTGATAGAGAGATTTCAAATACTCAAGAAATTTCAAAGTCCAGCATTTTGCATACTTACGGCATTTGGGAATTGTTTTATTCAAATGTATCCATTATTTAAAAACATTATTTTTGTTTGATGACGATTCCATTCTGTAAGAGATCTACAGCAACCTGAAAGGAGGTCATAGTGAGATGAGTGTCAGTCTTTTCTCCTGGGTAACAAGTGGCAGGATGAGAGGAAATAGCTTCATTTGCACCAGAGGAGTTTTAGATTCAGTTTTTGGATTTTCTTTTTTGACAGAAAGGTTTGTAAAGCTTGTTGCAGTCACTATCCCTGGAAGTGTTAAAAAAAACCTGTGGATATGGTGCTTGAGGACATGGTTTAATGGTGAACATGCTTGTGGGTGCTGGGTTGACAGCTGGACTTAATGATCTTAAAGGTCTTTTCAAGCCTTAATTTTTCTATGGTCTTATGATCTAGTGCTTTTATAGCTCAAAGGTGTTTGTGACCTGCCTGAGACTGAAAATAATGTATTATATGGGAAGTCTAAAATATACATACATGTGCACTCCTACTTTTTTTTTTTCTCCTACACAAATACCTAATGCAATATATTTCCTTTCAGACTATTTAAGTACGTAGAAATGTTTTACTTTATGCCCCCATACAGTAGTACTGGCAAAAACATCTGCACTTGAGTATCACTGAAATGACCTTTTTCTCAGGCTTCTGGCTGAGAATGTTGGTCAGCAGTCTGTATTTACTCTTTCTTTAGACAAGTATATAAAAAAAGTAAATACTTTCTGTTCTTGGACTAATAGCTTTCTAGTAGATAAGCAGTGCTTACCTTCAGTTTAATTTCAGCCAAAGTAATTGGCAAACGTAAGTATTCAGTTTGTATATGTTTGTTAAAAAGAGGCAAAGTTTTACAATTACACGTGTTAGAATGATTGTGCTCCTGGCCTAACAAAGAGAGAATAGAAGTAGAGACACACTGTAAAACCAAGATGAGATTGTCTTATTCATATACCTACAGGCTTTCCTCTCTGTGGTTTAGTGACAAAGGCAAGTTAGGAACTGTCTCAACCTGTTTTGTGCCTATACAGGCAAATCTCTGACTTGAGTCAATTACTGCTATACCTTTCAGGCCTGAAGCTCAAGCTGTGCAGCAGAGCTGCAGTCACAGTCCCCTCCTGAGCTAGTGCAGCTGCTCATTCCACTGGGCTCCCTGCCTGTGCTGCCTTCCACGGGCAGCTGCTATTCAGTGGTGCGATGGTTTGCAGTAAAACTGCTCCGCACCCTGCAGTACTGGGGTGGAACATTGCAAGCAATGGATCTGACTGTGATCTCCAAGATTTCGGAAGCTGATTTGCAGTCTAATATTTAGGCGCTAGATGTCTCCGTGTGCTATAAGCACACCACACAGGCTATGCTTACTATGCTTTAAACAAAGAGGAAATCGCTAGAGGCAAAGTTAGTAGGGCTGTGTTCATAGACATACAAGTGAGTTATCACTTTGACTTCATCTGTTTGAAATATTCCCAAGGAAATAACTATGTTGGGAAATGCTTGTGTTTCCCGAAGCATTTCATTGAACCATCTTGGATCCGATCAGGGCATGCTATTTTTTTTTTTTTTTTTTTTTTCCTACTGGCTCATTAGTAATGAGTGTGGCCCAACCTTGCTGCGTGAAACGGTGGGAGGTCCCAAACTTAAGAGAAGCCCCTTGTCAGATTTGCATCAAAGCTGACAGCCTGAGGTGCTCTGAGGCTTGACAGTCCCTCTTATAGCCTATGCCAATTGATGCTCTTTGCTGTGTAACAGCTTCAGGCAGGGGTTCCCTGAAATTCAAAACATTTTTGGCTTTAGTTTGATTTTACTTAAAAAACATTAGAACCCGAAACAAAATTCAAACAAGACAAAACAAACAGCAACTAAATCAGAAAGTGGAATCAGATTCTCCAGTCGGCTCTTTCCCCTGGTCAGACTGCCCGGACTACAACCGCGGTAAGTAACTTTTTTCAGCCTGCACGTACCGACAGCCGCCGCGTGTCTCTGCTGCTGTTGACTCTCCTGCGCTCCGGGCGTCCCTCCATCCCTCCCCGCTGCCTCTCCGGAGTTAGCATTCTGTCTCTTCCCTCGCTGCCGCCTGGCTCTCGTACCTCGCGCACATTCCACACTGCCCAGGCAGCACCTGCGCGTTTATGACTGTGGAATTATTATTGTTACTATTATAAGTATTATTATCATTATTAGTACTAGTACAACAACTACTTTGTTACTATTACTTTAACACAGACATCGGCATCTAACGGTATGTCCAGTATTTGAGCTGCAAATCAGCTCTTTTCCACTCTGCCCGCAGGAAAGCCGTAGCCGGGCACGGATACAAAGTACCCCCTGCTTCCTCTTGCCCCCCAGGCCCGGGTGCCGCGGGAGGCGGCGCCTGGGTGTCCCGTCAGCAGCGGGAGGGCCCGAGGGATGCAGTCCCTCAGGGAAGTAAACGCCAGGCCCGGGCCGGGCAGCGCGGCGCCCGGGCAGCGCGGAGCGGAGGTGCGGCCGGGCCGGGCCGGGCCGGGCGAGGGGCGGGCGGGCGGCCCCGCTCCTCCCCCGGCGCGGGGGCGGCGGGAGCGCGGGAGGCGGGGCAGCGGCGGCGGGGCTCGGCCGCCTCCGCTCGGGGCCCGCGATCCGGGTCGCCCCGCGGGGCTCGCGGCCGCTGCCAATTGCGTAAGGGCGGCAGCCGAGGCGGGGAGCGGCGCAGTTGGCGAGCAGCCGGCGGCCTCCCGCCGTGTCCGGGGCGGGGAGCGCTATGCCGCCGCCCTGAGCGCGCCGCCGCCGCCCCGAGCGCGCCGCCGCGCCGGGCCCAGGTGAGAGCGCGCCCGGCCTGGCCGCGGCCGGGCCGTGCCGGACCGGCGGGGCGCGGGCCGAGCCGCCGCGCTGGCCTCTCTTTTGTTCGCAGGGCCGGCGGGAGGGGAGGGAAGGAGGGAGCGGGGGCGGCAGCCGCAGCCGGCGGCGGGGCGGGCAGGGCCGGGCGGCAGCCGGCGGCGGGCGCGGCCGCCCTGAGGAGCCGCCCGGGGCCGCGCGTGCCCGGCAGGTGTGGGCCTCGCGCCGCTCCGCGCGGCCGCTCCGCGGCAGGTGCGGCGCCGGGGCCGCGCTCAGGGGCCGCCGCTTTGTTGGCGCGCCCGGCCGGACGCGCCGGGATCGCGGCCGTGAGCGACCGGACTGGGGTCCGCACCGCGGCGGGACTGCGCCGGGGCTTGTCACAGGCATCGCCGAGTGCTTGGGCTGTCGTGGAGTGCCGTCCTTGTGACTGATAACCAGCAGCTGCTTCGCTGCCCCAGAGGCACGTAAGAAAGAGTGAGAGCTGTACATCATCGCAGCCCCTCTAAGAAAGGAGGGTGTGCAGCGATTAATGCACTGCATTTTTGCTACATCACACAGCTTAGATGAGAGCTGTGTGCTGAAGATAATACCCTTGGTTATATTTAAATGCGTATTTAGTGACATGGTTTCCTTGAATGGGAAGAGATTTTTTATTTCTGAGTAGTTCTAAAAGCAGAAAAGCAGCTGTAGCTCGACAAAGACAATGTAATAAGGAGGATAAAGTAGTACTTCAAATTTTTGGTGGCATTAGTCTGTTCTCAGGAGCTGTGGTATGTGCTGTTTTGAGATGGGGATATATATTTTCTAGTAGAACACTGCATGTTTTTTTAATGACAAATATTAACACATTGTCCCCACAGTATTTTGTGGGGAAAGGGGTATTAAGGATTGGCTGGAAGCTTTTAGCCAGTTCATCTTGTTGCTAGTTGTTAGAGACACTAACTAGTAGAAGATGTTGGCCCTTGTGTGTAAAAACCATTGCTTTCAGAAGGGCCTATGAAATCTTCTGAAGGTTTCCTAGCTGTTACAGGTCCTGTGAATGGAAGTTACCTTTTGGTGGTACAGTTCACTTTTCTTCCAAGTTTACAAACCAAGGGACCAAAAAAAGGTTGTTTTTCCTTTAAGGCATGAGTATAAAAATAGGTAGAACACAGAACACAAGACTACTTTGGTTTTTTTGCAACTTTTCTTTCTTTTTTTTTTTTTTTTTTAAATTTTAGTTGATACATATTTGAGTAGCTTGTATTTCAAAGGAATTAGGAGGTTTATTTCCTGACGGGGGGCAGTGGGATAGGTGCTTTTCAGTCTTATTTAAATACTTCAAAACAACATTCTTACCAAATCTGTGAAGAAATGTCTGCATGCCTTGGACAGTTGGGACTAGGAATGTTATTTAATTATGGATAACTTTAAGTGTGCTTTAAATACAAAGCACAGTCATTAACTTCCTATATTGTATGTCCAGTGTGTTTCAGAAGTTTTATTAAACAGTTTTAGCATACTGGTTTTGTATGTTTTGAGGCAAGTCCAGATTCTTGCTGTAGAAGTCTTGTTTGCAGAAAATAAGCAGTGACTCAGTTTTGTTCATCTTACCTGTTGAATAGAATGGAGCTGTTGGCTTCTTTAGCTGTGGGAAGGCTCTGACTGCTCTGTGCTAAGATTGGAGATGTGTCTTCTCTCGATTTTGCCTTATACTGGGGGGAGCCGGGGAGGAGAGGGAACCTGGTTCCCACTGTCTGCTGGAGGCTGATGCTGCAGCCTCCATAGCTGTAAGGGCACACCTCTGCTGCCTCCGCCCTGCAGCTGAAGGAGCTCCTTGGCTGATGGGCCACATAATGCGTGACTTCAAGGAAACTTGTCCCATAGTGCTTGCGATGAACTGTTCTTTACCTTCTGTGTGCATGCACCAGAGATTTAAAAAGCTTCAGACAGAAATTATTGGGAAAATTGTCACCCAGTAAATCTTTACTACCCAGTAAATCTTGCTTTCTGTATATTAAAAAATTAAATCATAGGAATATAATCTGTAGTATATCAGTAAGATTCATGCTTTGCCTTAGTAAGGCTGTTGTGTAGAATCACCTATGGTATGCACCAAAACATGATTAAAGTCTGTGTTGTAAATTGCAGTTCCTTGTTTGGATTCAAATTGTGATTAGACTTGATACGTTCTCAGCTTATTTGTACCTAAAGGGATTTCACTATTGGTTTAATGGAGGTATTTTTGGCAAGACAAATGGGAATGAATTATTTGTAGATGTGGGTGTAGAAATCCACAGAAATATTTTTGTGGAATAGTAATACTGAGAAAGAAAGTGGAAAAGGAGTAGAAAAGTTGAGCAAAGATGTGAGGGAGAAAAGTTATGTATTTGGCAATATGGGAAGAAAATACTGAAGGCACAAAAGAACGCATACTTTACACTTATAACTGATTTTAATGCTTTGCTGTGAAGTAGGTTAACAGAAATTATGTGCTAGTAGCTCTTCTATCTTTTTGGCACGTGGGATTAAGAAGAACATGTGAAAAAGAGTAGTACAGTCATACAAGATGACTAGCTATACCTGGCCGGATGTTGCACTACTTGGCAGTAGGGCGCAGAGTTCTTGAAGTTTCCTAGAATGGAATTCACTGTAGGTAAGCCAAAATATGAGTGTAGCCACCAGCTCAGGAGAATGCATACCTAATGGTGGATTACAGGGCTTTGTTTTGCTGTTTCAAGATTGAGATTTTGCTGTTTTGAAATATCCCAGATATGCTGTTTGTGTTTTTTACAAAAGGAAAATTATAGCATGTTTTTTCTTTTACAAAATTCTACAAACGTATCATGTTGCGTAAGTTAAGTCACTGTTCCTTTTTCACTGGGTTCTCAACTCATGTAGTTCTGTGATTTCTGAGATACTTTAGAGCCATGAATTATGTTGGCATTCCGCTATACAGTCAAGTTAGTCTTCTTTAGTTCATCAGTAGGAAACCCTTTTCACAAGACCTTTTTCATGTGCCCTCATGCAATACCTGGTATATGCTGTGCCTTTCTGCTACATTGCCACAATTCGTACAGCAAAATGAAAACTGTACTGTATTTTAGCTGCTGTGTATCACTGTGGCACGTTAATGTAAGTGATCAGGTAAATGTGTAAATGTGTTGCTGATCACAGTGAGCAGTTGCAGTGGCTGAGTTTGAGGGGGATTTGGTCGTTAGAGGAGGAGAGGCGATTTTGGAAAAGTGAAGGTGAGAGACAGGTAAACGAGGCCTTAAAGCGTAGTATGAGAGTGGCCACATCACGTCAGGCCAAGTGTCCATCCAGACAATTACCTGGGGTCTGGCAGTGGTGAGTAATAGTCATCTGATGAAGCTACTGCATTGTGATGCTACTGCTTCCACTTGTGTTTCAGGGACTTCCTAAACTCGAGGCAGTGTTATTTATCCAGTAATCCTCAACTGAATTATCTTCTGCAACCTTGTTGCTCTCTGAACCTATGTAAATTCTTAATGTCGAAAGCATGTAGTACTGAGACAGATTCAGAGACTTCTGTGTCATGAAGAGTCCTTTGGGGATTCAGAGAGTCTGTTCTCACTGGATGTGATTGGCTGTGGTTTGCAGCTCTTAATTATTTTTTTAATGCAGACTCATTTAACTTGGGTCATACAAAGACAAGACAAAAGAATGTGGGTGTGCAGCTGCAATAATTCAGTTTTTCAAGCAGCATTTTTTTTGTGGTTGATGCACTGTTAAAATCTGCCGAGACAGTCCTTCAGGTATGCAGAATGAGGGGTGACATATCATTTGCTGAAGCTTGAGTTGGACTGAAGAAAAAATTCTAAGAACTTAACAGCTTTGCCAAAGAAAGAAATCTACATGCTGATACAGAAGAGAGTGTGTTATTATGCAGATTCATGTTTAAAATATAACTTTTTAAATATAATTTAATTTTTAAAATATAACTTAAACATGACAACCCTTTGATGATTAAGTGACTGTATGAGTATACTCAGGAGTGTTTTGCATATGCCAGTTTACTGAAGCTGAATATCGGATCTGAGTCTTTTCCCTACTGCATGTTATAGTCTATACTTTCATATATGCTTATAATCTATATATAAGGGCTTTTCTCATTTAACAATAGATATCTAATCTTACTGCCCTTCTCTTTGGAGTAGGATTGAAGGCCCAGTGATTCAAGGTAGTGCCAGAACTCAACTTTACCTCTCTGAAGTATATTGCCATTACATAGAAAATATTCTATATTCTCCTTTGAAGTCCTACACTGTAGCTGTTAGGTTGGGATTTGTGTTTTTCTAGAGACTGCAGATATCTGTATACCACTTCTTATTGTTTGTATGAGAAGTAGTTTAAATGCTTTTCCCTGATTTTTATTTGGATTTTTCCCTACCATCTTATTCTGGTTCCCTAAGGTGAATGTGGCAAATCTGTCACTTTTGTGTGAAAGTTGTTGACTTAAATGTAGCTGTTTATTTACTTAAAAGTAGGCTTGTAGTCAGATGCATCACTGAGCTGAGCTCAAAGCGTTCTCTAAACTAACCCTCACAATGTTCCAGTGAGGCTGGTGGCCACTTTTTTTCCTCATGTTACAGGCTTGGGGCCCAAATAATCTGTGACTCATGCAGTAAGTGAATGACAGATGGGTGACTAAAATGCAAGTTTCCACTCTTGATCTCTTACACAAATTATTAAACATTTAATTTCTGAAAGAGAAGCAGTAAAAATTATTACATTCATTTTCCCTGTTTTAGCACATGCCATATTTCCTACTGTGCCCTTGGATATGCTGTATTTTAGTTGTTGATAATTCATGTGTTTCTGCATATTTTCCTCCAGCAGAATATGCTGGTTTTTAAACAGTGAATGAAAAACAGACTAGACCGCCACCAATTTATAATTTACAAAGATAAACTGTCATAAAGAAACAAAGGGTAGGAAAGTAGAATTTACTGGAAATGTCAGATACCATTTTAGGTACACTGACTACAGTTTGCTGTGGCTTCTGGCTTATGTATCTTTTTTTCAGTGGGCAAAATCTGAAGCTACTACAGTTCTACTTGAACAGACTGAAAATCTACTGGTCAGTTTAGAATTCTTGAAAACTTGGTGTCTAGGAACTGGAAAAAAACATGTCCCTGCAGTTTCTGCAGTAAGATACATATCTGCAGCACTACAAATATCCCTAAGTTTTGTATGTAAACTTTCTGCAAGATATGCAGATACTTCATCTGCTGCATCAAATGCTCTGTAAGTGAAACCAGGTGAGTGCTGCACAGCTTGTTCACACAAACTGTGCCTGAAGGACAAAAGCCCAGTTGTGACTGCAGCAGGGAATCATTTTTATTGTACAGATACCCTCTGGTCTGTCTCATCCTTAATGGTGAGCTGCCAAACACCTGCACAAGAGGATAGAAATGAAATTCATGGCTCTCCTGTATGCTGTCAGCCTACAGGACATGAGAGGGTTTTACTTGACCATAGTTTTGTACTTATTCCCACAGACAAATGCTATTCCAGAGTGTCTATTTACCTCTTTCCCTTGGAACGCAGTGTTTTGACCATCCTCTCCCCCTCACCTCATCATCATTTCTAATCCATAGATAATAGCTTAATTGTTTTGCATGTCACTTAAACTTATCTAGTCCAACTTTTCCTACTTGTATGTAAGTTTGAAATTTCATGTGAACTGGAGATAGGCTTGTGTTCTCCAAGATTTCATTAGACCAACTGATGAAGATTATTTCTATCTATAGGCCTTATCTTATACTGTAAATATAATGCGTGTTTTAACTCATGTTTCTTGATGTGTGGTACTGAAGTGGTTCTGTGATTGTGTACTTTGAAAGATTTGTTTTAAGACATATGGACCTTGCAATTTTACATGTTTTGTACATGCCAAGAAATTTGCTAAAGATTATTAATTGCAACACAGGAAATTCTGAAAATCTAATGCAATAGAGCTTGTTTCATGAGTTTTGTAACTTTTACCGGTCTTATATCTCTGTTTCTTGCTGATTTTTGCTGTAATTTTCTCCTGAAAGTGCTGAGCATGGGAGAAAACTTGGTGGAGGCATGCAGAAAACAGCATCTATGTCTAGATGTCAGAGTTTCTAAAGTTTGGGGTTTTTTTTTTGTAACTCAGTTGAGATTTTTTCAGGCTGTTCTAAATATTATTTCCAACAATACTTACTTGACTGTAGCAGTGTATCTCACTGTGAACTTATTCTTTCCAGCTTTTGTACATGGGTGGAAAAGTATGTTCCTTCCAGTAAACTATTATCTTAGTGAATAGGTGTAATTTCAGAATGAGGCAGGAGGAGAAAATGTGAAACCAGGAAAGAAGGCATGTGGGCACCCTCTCTGGAATTGTTCTTACTGATGAGGTATCTATTGAACTGGCAATTTTCAGGACACTTTAAGCATTGAAATTTGTATTTCTGTTGTGGTTCACCAGCTTGAAGGTCTATAAAGGTGTGCATGTCGTGCTTTAGGAGTTTGCTTGACATCACATTCTGTTCAGTAATTGTTTCTTCTTAGGAGTTTTTTAATACTGAGTTCTTGTCCCTTTCCCTTTTCATGGGTTTTTCCTCACTTGTCCTCCAGACAAGTGCTTCTACCAGGAAAGAGATGGTACAGAATCACTAGGTTGGAAGAGACCTTCAAGATCATCGGGTCCAACCCATGCCCTAACACTGCAACTAAGCCATGGCACTGAGTGCCACATCCAGTCTTTTTTTAAACACATCCAGAGATGGTGACTCCACCACCTCCCTGGGCAGACCATTCCAGTATTTTATCACTCTTTCTGTAAAAAACTTTTTCCTAATATCCAACCTATATTTCCCTTGGTGCAGCTTAAGACTATGTCCTCTCATTCTGTCAGTTGATGCCTACTGAAAGAGACCTACCCCCACCTGACAAAAAACACCTTTCAGGAAGTTGTAAAGTGTCATAAGAATGAGTCTTCTTTACAGTAGATAGAGATATCCTTTAGCTAGGGAGTGAGTCTCCTTTTCTCCAGGCTAAACATCCCCAGCTCCCTCAGTCGTTCCTCACAGGGCTTGTGTTCCAAGCCCCTCACCAGCCTCATTGCCTCCTCTGGATGCGCTCAGGTGTCTCAATGCCCTTCTTAAACGGAGGGGCCAGAACTGGACACAGCGCTCGCGGTGTGGCCTCACCAGTGCCGAGTCCAGGTGAAGGATGAACTCCCTGCTCCTGCTGGCCACACCATTCCTGATCCAGGCCAGGAGCCATTGGCCTTCTTGGCTGCCAGGGCACATGTTCAGCCAGCTGTCAACCAGCACCCCCAGGTCCTTTTCTGCCTGGGCACTGTCCAGCCACACCGTCCCCAGCCTGTAGCACTGCAGGGGGTTGTTGTGGCCAAAATGTAGGACACGGCACTTGGACTTACTAAACTTCATCTTAGTGGACTCTGCCTATCCATCCAACCATTCCAGGTCTCTCTGCAGAGCCTTCCTACCTTCCAACAAATTGATTCGTGCTCTCAGCTTAATGTTGTCTGCAAATTTACTACTGTGTTGCATGGAGAAATATTTTTTTTTGTATGTGTTGTTTTCCTCTATCCTTTGTTCAGTCTTTTCCTTAGCGTCAATTATATACTCTTAAGACTAGACAGTGTGGTAATAGGTCAGCACTAGAGATGGTGTAATTTGATGACCCAGATCAACAGAAGTGTATCATTTTTTCTGGTTTCTTTTGTTTTATTTTTAAGACCTGTGATCCTTAAAATGTGCTTAAAGAGGTGAATAAATTATGAAGTAAGCAAACATTCTGTATAACATTTTCAGATGGTGCAGGTGTGGGAGTTTATTAGCATGTTTGACATGTTTTATTACACTTAGCATTTGACAACACAGAAGTGTAAAATATCTTGGTTTTTTTCTCACTTTTTGGGTGGTGTCATGTGACATTTTGAATTATCTGGCAAAATAAGCCAATTTCTTCCCAGGAAACCAGCCCCAAAATGAGTAATGGATAAGCATGCTGCTTGCTTCTGAGTGCACAGTCATGTCTCAGGAGGTTCATATGTTATGCCCTGGTTGTACAGTGCATATGCTTCCAGTTTCTGACCATGTGGAACAATGTGGGCTTGTATGAGAGTGTGGTAGCAGCACAAGTTAAAAGCAGTGAAGGAATACTTGAGCAGATGGGAGATGTTGCAGCCTGTTCAGTAGCTCACTGCTGTCTGTATGCTGGGGTTTGCTGTCCACATCTGTTTGCTCAGTTGGTCTGTAGATGTGTCCAGGCTTGCAGGTATTCACTGTTTTCACCTGGAAGCTGTGCAAAATAAACCTTTTAAATGGGTTTTGTTTTTTTAATTTAAGGTGGTTTAAGTTGGCTTGGCTGATGTCACCAGTATGAGAAGTACTTGTTTGCTTGCTCATGCTGTAGGAAGGGGTGCATGAGCAGAAACCTGGATTGCATAGAGTTATATTACTCTTGCAAAAGAGCGATATGCAAATAGTGCTGTCATCCAGCAGATGGATGGCAATGAATTAATTTAAATACTCCAGATATGTTGTGGGATGAAGTATCTGAGATCCTCCAGCTGAGTCTGTGCATTGGAAGCTTCCCTCTTACTGATGAGCTGGAAGCACTGCTTAAGTGTGTCTCTGACTGAAAGCTGTGTTGAATAATGGATTTAAAATCTTGCATAATACTATGTTGAGAGCTGACGTGCAAGAAGTTTGAGAGTAGTGAGAAAGCAGGATTCATAAATGGCATGACAAATGACACATTTGTACAGACAGAACTCTGTATAAATGTTAGTTAATTGGTTGTATATGGTGTGAGAACTTGACTCTTATTGAAAACACTCTGAAGTAAGCTGCAAAGTAAATTACTGCACCATTCTGTGTACCAGAGTATAATTGCAAAGGTGGGAGATGTTCTTGTCTGGGATTGACCATCAGGAAGAGATGCCCAGATCATGAGTTCCTTTAGGAGACCACAGTATAGGCACAGGTCAAAGGGAAATGTGGGAAAATTCAGGTGCATAGGAATTTTCAATGTGGTATTTAAATAGTTTAACAGTTTGGGTATTTTGTCCTACATTTCAGTCTGTAAATGTATTTGCAGAGTAAAATTTGTGCTGTATTTGGGGCATGCAATCTGTATTTGTGCAACCAAATAATTGCGTTCTCTGGTGCATAACTGGCCATACAGACAATTACTATACGTGCTTTTATATGGTGCTCTTTGAAGGCTTCCACAGAGTGGAAAGAAACAAGCCAATAATTTGAATCAGATTATCATTCTATCTTTCAAAAAAGCTAGTAGCTGCTCTACAGGATAGAAGACATCCTTTTTCAGCTAGAGAATTTCAAATAACACATGCAGAGGGAAGGAAATATTGCAATGGTTACTCCTGTTGTGATGGAAAATTGTATGGTGAGTCTTTAGACTGTACCGAGTATCTGCTTATTGGCTTAGTGTAATTATTTTTATTTTGTAATTGTTAAGACAGCAATTCTGCCTTCTCTTTCCCACCCATCCTTGGGGTGCCTGTGTTTTCACTTGAGTGGGATAGTTGAAAACTTTTACAATTGCCAAAATGAGGGTTGCAAACAAAGCAGAATGCTTTGTACAGCACAAAATATGTTTGAAATATGGCACAAGTGTTTCCAACAGCTGCTGTAATGAATGTTTTTATTTGTTTGGTGTTTATTTATTTATTTATTTATTTTATTTCTTTAGAGGTCTGACAGTACTTTAGGAGGCCTTGATGGGAAGAATTGTAGGAAAATTATTTTGTAAAACAGTTGCAAGTTTTGCATAGCCAATCTGGATTCAGTTGCTATAGCTGAGTAGCTTAAAAACTTCTTAGCTGTTGATATTACACTATGATGAACGCTGTAGTAATTTTTTCAGTGTCACAGAAAAATGTCCTAACTGAAAAATTAACCAAGTTTAAGGAGCTGGGGTTTCAAATCATAAAAAAATAAAATCTCGATGCTTGATCAGATTTCTTAAAATGTTTAATTAAGAAGCTAGTCCAGCATTTGTTTAGCTAGACATAAATACTGAACTATTTGAACTAGCTAAAAAGCTCCATCTCTACCCAGCATTTAATACCACATTGAAAACACAGAACTTACTTTCACTTCTCAGAGGTGATAAGCTGAATAAAAGCAAGTGAAGTTAAAGCAAACTGTTGCACAGTGCACGTGACTGGTTGGGCAGTTAAATTTGAGAGCAGAGGATTAGGTTTGCCAAAGAACAGAAAGGAGAATGCTGAAAAATTAATTTATTGTAATGAACAGGTGCATTATAAGAAGAGGACTTGGAATAATTTTTGCACTCTGGGATAACTACTCCAGTTAATGTTTCAGTGCCTTCATTGGCATTGTGCATACATCAGGAGATGAATTGTCTCCTATGAAAGGGTAATCCAGCCTGTTCAATAGTAACAGCTCTTTTTCCTGGAAACAGTGAACTATCAGATTTTGCGCCATGTGCGACAAAAGGCTCCTTTGCTACTTCTCAGAATAAGACTACAGCTGTCACATTTCTCCTTCATCAGCGTGCCTGACACTTCAGAATATGGCTCAGACTTCCCTTTGTTAATGGAACAGAAAGAGGATCTTTATACTCTTGCATTATCAGTAGTTTTTATTTTTCCTACACTTTGCTGTTTAATGCACATGACTTATGCATAAATCCCCTTCAGGATTTAGTTTCAAAAGTTAGCTTTCAGTTAACTGAAACTTGAGCATCCTTCTCTAAACATTTGATCTGTTAGAAATGTTATAATAATGAGGATAAAAAAAATTATGCCAGCTTTGTGAATACCCCGTGCAGCACTGTTGACTGGAAAACCAGAGAAAACAGTCAAATGCAGGTATGTCTCTCAAATTATTCAAGTGTGGTGAGTTAGAGCTGCTGCTGAGGATGGGCCAGGCAATGATGGCACTGATAGGGTGGCACTTTCCTCTTGGTGTGCTTCAGAAGAAAGATGGAAACAATACTAGTAACTGAAATAAAAGCAGCACTCACTTCTGGATGATAGGTGCAGAGATCTAGAGCAGGCATGTTGCTTCCAGGCTTTGTGTCCAAACCCAGGCATCTCCTCAGAAAAAAAATCACAAGGTTTGCTGAATAAGGTGTAGGTGACTTTCTTATAGGACCATTCGTGATGTACCTTTACTAACAATTGAATTTTGCTGTGAGTAAATCAAGAGTTTTCTGGCTCTATGCACCTCAGTTTACTAAAAGTGTTGACTAAGTTGCATCAGCATGACTAGAAATAAAAGAGTATTTGGTATTTTAATTTAAACAGCTTTTAGGGCTTCTACTGTAGAAGGCAGGCAGGCTTCTACTGTAGAAGGCAGGCATATCTTTTTCAGCTTCTTTTCCATAAGGGAAAGTGAGGTGTTTGTTCAGCTTCCGTTTACAGAAAAAAATACATTTAGACATTCTTTGCATAACTGTGGGGAAGCAGGGATTGCTAGCTTTCTCATTGTTCATCTGATTTCTTAATCTCATAATACAAGTTAACTGTGAAAATACTCAGTGAAAAATACCCCCTGGAACTATGAAGAAATGGTATGTGTTTTACTGGGTTCCCACACCACATGCTTATGAGTTTAATTGTGTTGAAGATGCATGTGCTGTTCTTCCGTGCACTTATACCATGGCAAGTAACCAGTAGGAACTGAGTAACACCTATTTTGTAAATAGTCACAGCTTCAGTGGCTGTTCTTGACACATGTGGCTTAAGTTTGTGTTCTGTTGTTCTTTTTTTTTTTGTTTTATGCATTTTGATCTGTATTCTGAAAGCCTGTCTCTTACTTTTTGCCTCTCTGTGTGTGTTCCAGTGACTTTATAACATGCAAGGCACTGATACCAGGGGGAGCTCCCCTGCATTCCTCCGTCCTCAAAACGGGAGCAGTCACAGGTCTTCGGGGTACGTCCCAGGGAGAATTGCCCCTCTCCGTCCCCCGCTGCCTTCGCAGAACCATGCTGCAGCAGAATTTACCTCGGCAAGACAGGAAGCACAGACAAGACTCCCATCCTTATCAGTGGAGCAGCACCGCCGACAGGCAGAAGCCAACAGACATAAAAATACTCTTATTTGCTCTGCCATTTCTAGCCTTTCACTTTTTGTTGCACTGGGGATTTTTTTGGGAATAGCTTCAAAATATGCTCCAGATGGTAAGTTCATTAAGAAAATCATCCTAGAAGTTATATATGCTGCCTGTGAATATAACTCAATAATTCAGCATCAGGATTATTGCTGAAAGATAATAGGACACTCACTGTGATTTTAAGATTGCAGGAGGCAGAGACTGGGGGCAAAGATCAGCTTTGTTTTTGTTATCAGTGTTGTTTTTATTACATATGGTTTGATTGTAAGTAATTACCTGAAACAGAAAGGCATAGCAATAAATAAGGATTAGTGTTGAGGGGAGAAAAGCATGAATGTTTTATAAGCATAATTATTTTTATCTGCAGAAGCTGTCTCATATGTGCACAAATTGTAGACAAAACTAAATCCTGTCTGTTTCAGCTGTAACTAAGGGAGATAGTAAAAATATGGTGAAGTAAAATAATCTAAAAATCTTTGAGAACCTATGCTAATAGTATGTGTTTGTTTATATGCAAATTGGGCAGGGAGTTTTTTTTGTTCTGTTAGCCCTGATTTTTTGTTTCCAGCTCATTTTAGAAAACTGGGCAACTTCTTTGTAATTTGAAGAATCTCTGAAATGTGTCAGTGGTTGTAAGGCAGCAACAGGTCCTGTGATCACAAAGTGTACATCCCTCTAGCCAATAACTCCTAGATGCTATGAGTTGTAGTTGCTAAATATTGATAGTACAGTTGCAGTGTGGTTGTTTTGATGACTTTGTTTGGGATTTTTTGCTGTTTTTAAGGCAGAAGTCAGGTGTCTAGAAGCTAAATAGGATTTTGAATTGAAACTGTTGGGATACTGTAATAACAGAATTGAAACTGTTGGCTATTGTAATAACAGACTTCTTAGTGGCTTTTGACATAGTAATCATAACGATGCTGTTTCCAAAGTCAGTGCAATACAGGCTGAACAAATCACATAATCGACTGAAGATTTCAGATGACAGTACAAAATAAATGGATGTATCCAACTGAAGTGCTCTTGGTGGTGGCTTGCTAAGATACCCCCTTGGGTGAAGTTGCTGAGCTTTTCTAATAATTGCAAAGGAAAATAACAAAACCTTAGGGACTAGTAAATGGAGGATCATTCATCTGTTATGATACATATTGCTTGTAATGGGTACATTTGCAGTAAGTACTTTCATTACAGACAAATTCTAGAGGAGACTGGAGGGTGACTTGCCAGTGAACACACTGAAATACTTTGGAGTGCAGCCAGGCTCTTCTTGGCGCTGTTGTACAATAAGACAAGAGTTAATAAGAAGCTCCACCTTAATATGAGGAAGAACTTCTTTGCTGTGTGAGTGACCATAGGCTGGGACAGATTTCCCAGAGAGGCTGTGGAGTATCACTGGAGATATTCCACAACTTTCTGGACAGAATTCCATGCAATGTGCTCTAGGATGACCCTGCTTAAGCAGGGAGGCTGGACCAAATGACCCACTGTGGTTCCTTCCTGCCATACTTATTCTATATGGCAAAACCCTGACATGAGAGAAACTCCTGACAGGCACTAAAGAAAGCCTGGCTGATGTTTTAATCTTGCAGTATGGTCACAGAAACTCCCCAAAAGTTTCCCAGCAGGTTGAAATGTTAATGTGCATAATAGCTCTGACCCAAGCACAACACCAGTTCCAGTTTGTTGTGCTTTTCTTCAGGACTAATTGGAAATCCATATTGTCAGAACTTTTAATGGCTGTTTAGAAGGCAGTGGAAGGAATGTGATGCTTGGTAGTTAATGCGTGTAAATTCTAAACTACTGCTATGCTTTCCCCAAAGGGAAGATGCTGCTTATCAGCATTTCTGTTCCTGCTTATCAACTGGTTTCTTTTTCCTCTTTGTTTCTGTATTCCTGACATCTACTCCTGACTCTTCTAAGGAGTCCTGAACACTGGAGATCAGGGAAAGCAATAGAAATACAATTTCCTTCCCCATTTCCCCAGGCTTCTGATGTGAGGTCAAGCTGGGGAGATAAGCTGGGAAAAGTTCTTCATTCTTCCAGCGCTCAGCTGGACCTTACTCAGAGTAAACAGGATCCTCAGAAAATTTAGCTGCCAAAGTCTTATAAACTTCTGCTGAACATAATACAACACTGATAAGTTTTCCCCAGAGGCTTTCAAAGTTCTAGACATGGTGTCTAAACAAGTAGAAAGTAACTATTTAGTTGTATCTTGGGAACTATTCCCTGCCTGTCTTTTTCTCCTGTCACATTTCATATGCTTCCTCCATGAAAGGGTCTAGCATTGGGTATTTTTTTTTGGTCAGGATGCTTTCTGTGAGAGGGATGGTGTACTTTTCCGCCACTACTTGTAGAAAATTTACTTATCTCCCCAGCTCTAATAGAAGCCACTAAACCTGAAAGAATGCTGACCCATTTTTACAGAAATATTTTGAAGCAGAGGCTTGACTTGAAAAATTTTCAACATGAGTGCCTAAATTTGTCAAGGTCATCACTACCTAAAGGTTTCTGGTCTGCCTTTCTGTTTTTATTTAACTTTAAGGGCAGTAACTGTTATCTGTAAAATCTACTTCATAATTTTGGAGATAACATATGGTGAACTTCTAAATATTCGATGATATTTTCATGCAGCCCACCACAATTGCTAAAGGAGAATTTCTAAATACTTTTGCTGAACATCTGATCTGCTTGCCAAAAAGTTGACCTGCTGTGCTCCAAGAGCATGCTTGCGTTACAGCAGTGCCTGATTCTGATTCTGATAGCTTTCTTGCTGGATTATAATGTACAATCGATTTTAAAATCATAATTTTTTTTAGTTACTGTTTTATAGTCTTCTTTCTGATTCAGCAGGAAAATATATGTTCGCTAGATTTCTCTTCAGTGAATCACACTAAGCAGAAGTCATCAGGTTGCTGACTCATGGTTTCCTCACACTGCCCTTCGCTACCAGCCAGGAAATAAGTGTTTCTTCACAGTGCTTGTGTGTGTGGTGTCTGGGGAAAAGGGATTAGGGACTCTGCATGAGTCAGGCATTAGGCTTGCCTTTATCCGGTGAGTGCTCAGCAGTCTTGCTGATTGCATCTCCTTGCTTTTTGGCTTTCCCTCGTGTTGAATTACATTTTCTAAAAGCTGTCTTCATAGGATCCTCCCAAAAGATATTATATTGCTTTTATTTTCATAATACTATTTGTCTGCCTTCTGCCCTTTCTGCAGTTTGCTAATTTTTCCCCACTGGTAGTCAAATCTTGGTTTATGTGGCTTTTCTGGGTTGGGAGGGATTTGAAATGTGGAGAGTTAATACAAAAGGAAGAACATGTCTCTTAGCAAAACTAAGGCTGGCTTGTATTAAACTTGTGGATAGGTTTTGGTTTCTTTAGTTATTGCAGGAATGGACTATAGCTTTTTGCTTCCGAAGTAGCACTTCAGAAGTGTGGGTGTATTTCTTGAGAAGACAGGATGTGAAAGAGTTATTTTGGCTGTTAAACTCAGTTGACCTGCTAACATGTTTATTTTGGCAACTTTTTGATTGTCTTTTGCACAGGAAAATATCTTTAATATTTATTTTTTTTAATATTTATTTTTAATTTTGATAAGGTAATCCAAGGAATTGACTTTCCAGTTTTTATAGTG
Organism: Taeniopygia guttata; assembly: GCF_048771995.1. Classification (NCBI taxonomy): domain Eukaryota; kingdom Metazoa; phylum Chordata; class Aves; order Passeriformes; family Estrildidae; genus Taeniopygia; species Taeniopygia guttata. Next base: position 16,632,013 of record NC_133063.1, on the reverse strand, counting down.
TGTCTATGCTTTCACATTACTCAGATGCTTAGTTTGTTAAAGAGGTGTGTGGTATAAATACTACATTGCTGTAACTTTGTCAGAAATCATACAAGCCTGTCACTTCTTGCTGTTGCCTCTCCTTCTCTAGCCTTGTAGCTTGGTTTGTAGCCTGCATAGGCCATGGCTTTCAGCAAGGACTGAGTGCGTCTTGTGTAGTTTGTAGCCTGATATTTAGGCTGACTTCCTAAGGGATACAAATTTTTAAGTTAGAGCCAAATGTCTCATGTCCTGGGAAACTACTCTAGCTAGTTAGGTATTATACTCAGGGTATAATATGTTCAGGGTGTCTTGTCCCTCCTGCAAACTTCCTGAGAGAATGATTTGATTGTTTAAAAGTAAGAAGGGATCAACCCTTCTGACAGGGTTGGGACCTTGAGGAGGTGGGATATTTAGATGCTTTACAACCATGTTAGCCTAGTTAGCTGGCTGAAGGCTTCCAGTGCTCAGTGATGGCTCTCTGACTGCATTCTGCTTATCTCTTCTCATCTTCTACAGGTGAAGTAGCAGATAAGAGAAAAATCAGATGTGGTTCAAAAGTATCTATGGTCAATAATGTGTGGTCAAGAGTAGTTTAATTCAGTAAAAGAATGCCTTCCTACCCCCGAGACTTGCAGATGTTTTTCCAGTGTCTTTTGGCTATTCAAATGCAATGACTGCAGTATCGAACGCACATAAGGATGTGGGAGTCCTCTGTGGGTGACTGACCCTTTCTTGCTTTTGTTCATCCTAATGCCACCTTGATTTATTTGATGTTTGTTTCTTAAAGTTGGATTTCACATTGCATTGCAGAGAATTGTCCTGATCAGAATCCTCGCCTTAAAAACTGGAGCCCTGGAAAGGATCCTGAAAAACGAGTTATTATCAAAAAAGGGGATTTGTTTCGTCTGAACTCAGACGCTACAGTACACTCTATAGTTATACAGGATGGAGGTATGAAATAGCAAGATGAACACCTTGCTTCAGTGTCCTGCATATTTTTTACTTCTGTGATTGCACAAAAATATGTTGAAATTTTTATCTTGCAGCTTATTGACTTATTGATAAGCTTAAGTTATCATGCTTTTTTACTTTTCAGCCTGCTGCCAGGTCAGATATATCATTCAGAGATTAATTATTTTGATGATACTAGAGTATCATGATACTCTAGTATCTTTTCAGTGCAGCATTGATGTAGTTTTCTGTGCAATATAGGAAAACAAGGTTGTTTAGTAGCCTGTGTGGTACTCAATCTGTTCGTCCTCCAGTGGTAACTGTTGTATATTAGTAGTCCTACCAAACAGGAAGAAAAAGAATAGGAATAAACCAGAAAATGCTTAGAAAGATGAACCACAATTGGTAGCAGTTACTTTATCAAATTTTCTTAAGTATATGTAAGCTTAATTCATGGGTGTGAAAAATAAGTCTGTAATTTTTCTGTTGTTCTTTCTGCAAAACATGTTTATTTGAGTCTCTCTGAATTTTGCTTTGATGTACAGAAAGTATTTTTTTTTTCCTTTAGGTTTACTTGTTTTTGGTGATGATAAGGAAGGTTCTAAAAATATTACCTTGAGAACTCGATTTATCCTGATAAAGGATGGTGGAATGCTTCATGTTGGAGCAGAGAAATGCCGCTATAAATCCAAAGCAACTATTATTCTGTATGGGAAGTCAAATGAAGGTGCTGATGTGCCAGAATTTGGCAAAAAATTTATTGGCGTGGGCCCTGAAGGAACGCTGGAGTTGCACGGGCACCAGAAGGTATCATGGACTCTTCTGTCAAAGACTATATATTTCTCAGGGCTGGCCTATGGTCATTATACATTTAAAAAGAATTTTTCCCGAGGACTAAATGTTAGAGTGATCGATCAGGATACAGCAGAGGTTTTGGAAGTGCTGAAGTTTGATACTCATGAATTTGCAGAGGAAAGCTTAAAGCTCCAGAACTTACTGAAAAATGGGCATCCTGGTCGCATTATTGCTATTGCTGTAGGAGATTCAGCTGCTAAAAATCTTTTGGAGGAAACCAGAGTGACTATTCAAAATCTTCTGGGAAGTAGGTTTGTCAGAGGATTAAGTTACAGGTAAGTAATTTATTTGCCCTTTTGAGCTGATTAAAGATGATGTGCAGGTTCTGCTGTGGGATGTTTGTTATACTTTGACAGTTCATAAGGTTTTCAGAGTTCTTGGTGTTGTACATAGAGCTGCAGTAATAGCATTCAGTTAGCAGTACAGTGCAGAGACTGGTGTCTGTGTGACAGATTTTTTTACTTACTCAAAATTGCTTGCTTTCACTCTTCTTTATAGAAATTAAACTAAGACATAGATAACAGTCAGTAGGTGAAGCTTTTAATTTGTATGACTTTGGAAGAGCAAGGAGTGCAACTAAAGGATCTCTAAGGTTCATTCCAATCCAAAGGGATACTAATCCCAGGTATCAAACATCTTATTCATACTTCTGTACTGTTGAAATAAAAGTACATTACCTCTCTGAGTTCTCGAAGGAACTGACCTGTCAACTTCTTTTATGATTGACATGCAGTTACAAGATGTTTCTTTATCTTTTGACCATTCTTTTCGGTTGGTCAGGATTTGGATGGTGCGACAGTAGAAGAGGTATAACAGGAGTTATTAAAGCAGGAAACTTACACTGCTCCTCATTGCTCTTCATTTAGCCGTTGCAAATGGCTTTTTGGTGTGCATGTTCTGGATTTGGCTTTGTGTCAAGAGGGTTGTCCACACTGCTCTGGGCAACACAAAGCAACGTGCCCAGATGACTAGGGAGGTCCTGGGTAGTATCAGCAATAATGTGGTTCGCATGGCAGTGCTGAACTGGGCACTGGTGAAGCCACACCTTGAGTCCCTTACTACAAGAAAGACCAATGTCTGAAATGTGTCCAGAGAAGGACAATGGAGTTGAGGAAGGGTCTAGAGTGTAGTAAGTCATATGAGGAGATGCTGAGGAAGCTGAGAATGTTTAGCCTGAACTAAGGGAGGTTTAGGGGGACATTATTGCTCTCTACTTGTTGGGGGTGGAGGTGGGGGGGTGGGCAGTGTCTTCTCCTCGGCAACCAGTGACAGAACAAGAGGATGTAACCTCAAGCTACATCAGGGGAGGTTTACAGTTGAATACAGGAGGAATTTTGTAAGGGAAAGGTATATTAAGCATGGGAACAGACTGTCCAGGGAGATGGTGGAGTCATCATCTCTGGAGATGTTCCAAGAAATGACTGGATGTGGTACTTGGTACCGTAGTCTAGTTGACAAGGTGGCCATTGGTCGAAGGCTAGACTTGATGATCTTAGAGGTATTTTCCAGCCTAAATGATTCTGTGATTGTGTGCTGGCAGTACAAGTAAAAAGTATACCCAGTCTGTTGTTCTTCTATTGGGATGGTGTTGTATAACCTCTTCATGTTGTCCAGTGTTTTCCAGGAAATTGGTCATTTGGTTTTTCCATTCTATTCTTATCCCTTGCTATCCCCTGACATCTGGATTCCAGTTAGTTTCCTCCCTGTGCTTTGGCAGAGGCAGGCTGGCGTGTCAGTCAGGATGGCATGTTCTGACCTCAGTTCCTGTCAGGATTACATTTGTGTCACTGGCTATGTAAGCACAGGGGTGTGGAATGGAATGCTCTTGCCTCTGAAGCAGTTTGGTCAAGAGTGCCAAGACCTGGATGTCCTGTAGTAGAATACCACTTACTGAAAGCTGTAAAGCCTGTGTGGCTTCACGTTGCTCAGTCTGTGGTGCAGCCAGCCCAGCATGGCCTGAGAGATGTATGTTTCTGGGGTTTGTCTCTGCCTATGACCTCCACATCAGTTTGTCTGAAATTAGGAACTTCAGCTTGTAACTGGGAAGAAGCAGCTTTTTTTTCCCCTCTCTGTTGACCTGGTCCTTGTCTGCTTTCCATAGTTAGTTAAGGCTCTGTAAGCACGTAAAATTGTTTTCTTCTGTGGTGGAAGATAGGCAGGAAGCTGTCCCTGATGGCTTGCTCAGGAAAAGCAACATCATTTTCTTAAACCTATAATGGTAGTGAAAAAGATGTCAGCGTGGAGGTGAATACTCCACTACAGCCCTTTCCCCTTCTACTTCTTCCTGCAACACATGGAATGCAAAGCATGCATCAAAATAACTTAATTTTAAATGTTCGTATGTGAAATGTTCAGCTTGTTTGCTGCTGCTACTAAAAAGCTGACCCAGTATGTACTATTTCTGTGAACATGTTAATGCTAAAGTATTATTTGGCTTTTTGATCCCAATCAACAAAAACATCAAGAAGGGTTAAAATAAAGGCAACTGGAGAAGGTGGCTTTAATATCTGCCTTTGAATCAATCATTAGCAACAGACGCAGTCCAGCTAGCTGACACTGTTTTCACTTGGGTGAATGATTCAACTTTAGTGATGCAAAATTGTCTGGCTTTCTTATAGATGATCTTGACTGCTTCCTTTGCACATGTGGTAATGGCTGTATAGAGCAGTAAAGGACAGCAAAATAAACTTGTTTTTTTGAACTTGGTGACAGCTATCTGTGGCACATGGTTTGCTTTCAATTTCCAAACAGTTACACACGAGTGGTGTATTGTACGAAGGTTGTGTAACAGCATGCATTTCCTTTTCTGGGTCTGAGCATCCTGAAATTTTCAAAAGCTATTGCCTGTCTGGCACAGGGATGAGCACCAATGTCTGTGGTGATGCTGGCTGTGTCATCCCTCCTGGCCTGAGGAACACATGGTCCCCTGGAGTCCTGACTGCTCCTTTGGGGTGTTGCTGGCAAATGGTAGGGGGCTATGGCAGGAACATTGGTACTGACTCCTGCTCCTCCTGGGCCCTGTGAAAGCTGTTTGGGAATAGGATCCTATGTGGCTTTTGTCACACATCTCTAGCAATTTTTGGAAAAATGTGTGTCTTGTTCAATGTTTAACTAAAAGTGTATATGAAAGCCCTCCCCAGTAAGAGCTCTTATTTGCCAGTTTGTGTATAGGACACCTAGTTACTTTATACTTTTTTTTTTTCTCTGCTGTTATGTCTGCCCATGTCCTTCTACATTTTGAAGTTGCATTTTAAAATTAATTTTTGGAAGAGCGAGCAAAAGGGTTTTTTATGACTTCTATACTCCTTGCCTTTCCTGGTTTTATAAAGAATTTTTAAAGGGCCATTATATTTAAACATTTACTTTTGATTTTCACAGGCAAGCCTGGGCTTTAGTTGGTGTCATAGGTGGTGGAAATTCTTCCTGTAATGAATCAGTGAGAAACTATGAAAACCACAGCACTGGTGGGAAAGCTCTTGCTCAAAAAGAGTTTTTCACACTGGATGGTCAGAAGTTTGTTGTGAGAGCTTACAGCGAATGGAATGATGGTAGGAAAGTGTTTTGTGAAATTCTACATTTGAGGGAAAAAGAAAAAATACATATGCAAAATTCATATGCAAAAATTCATATGCTTTTTTTTCACTAAAACTTCTGGTTGCATTTTAAATTTTTGAGTGCTGCTATAAGTTATTTTTTCTTGCTATGGATGAAATAGGAGGACACAGTTCTTCAGTACTACCTATTTTCGCACTCTGTATACAGGATGTGACCAGCATAATATTAAGTCTTAAATTCTAGTATATTTAAAAGAAGATAGGAATTGTATAAGTTTTGACACTTTTAAAATTTATTTTCATAATTTGGCAGTTCATGTATATTTAAATCAGGCTTCTGAGATATTGATTATGGTACAAAAAACCAAAGGAAAAAAAAAAAAACCAAAACAAACTACAGAAACCAAAATAAATGTTTTAGTCTTGCTACAATTTTTGGTTGCTCTTAGAGTGCTGAGATTTAGGCAGCCATTCTGATACAGAGTTGAATCTTTGGTATAAAAAGCTAGAAAACCTGCCACTTGCTTGGTTTTATCCTTTATTAATTTTTTTAAAATTTAAGAAATCTTTGAGTTTTTATGGGTAATAATTTCTTTCTCTTTTTAGAATTACTAAATGCTACTGTGTTTTCCTCAAAAAATTTTATGGTACTTATAAAGTTAAAATTTTTTATGGTAGTTATTTGTTAGGCAGTTGAGCTATTTGTTACTACCCCTTTACTGTTCTTGATAGCCCCATGAAAATGTAAAGACTTACATTTAAAGAATACATCTTGTACTTACTGACGCTGTAGAATTAGGTTCAAGAGTTAGCAAAAGCAGCTGAACTTATGCAAATTCATCGTAAGCTGGTGTGTACAATTTAGTCTACCAAACTTTTCTATTAGATCTGCTTAAAAAAGGAAGTCCTCTACTTTGTTTTCCATGTCCGTGATTACATCTATACAGTTTAAAATGGCAAAAAAATGTCATTTTGTCATTTGAAACAAGCAGAGGTAGCTGGACCTACAAATTACTGCCATATGATACAGGGTTTTATGAAGGAAAAAAAAAAATCATAGATTATTCCAGTCACCATTAGTTCTGTGTTTTCCCTTTGTTTTGTTTGAGATCCAGTTAGTAAACAAGCTGTAAAAGCATCTCACACTGGCATGTTTGAGGTCAGAGTTGTACTTTAGGGGGCTTTGGGGCCTGCAAAATCTCATACATATTTTAATAGTATCTTCTTGGGAATTGTTTCATATAAAGGTGACTGTAATCTTTGTTTATTTTCTTTTTTTTTAAAATTAGGTGTTCCAATATCAGGCTTCCAGGTGGAAGCAGTGGGTGGAGTAATACTGAATCTTCTAGATGATGTTAGTAGCTGGGAGCCAGGAGACAGGATTGTGGTTGCAAGCACAGACTATTCGATGTATCAGACTGAGGAATTCACCCTCCTTCCCTGCACAGAGTGTACCAAGCATCAGGTTAAAGTCAAAGGTATGATCACCACCTGAAGATCTGTGTGAAATATGCATTTGCTGCTGGACGTGCCCTTGTGGTGTAAGCAGTAAAAACCAGCCTTTTCTCAAATCGCTGTATGGGTTTGTTTCCACATAAACAGATATGTAATTCTCCTTGCTGTAAAATGACTGTGTCAGGTCTGCCTCGCAGCTCACTGTGCTAACTTTTCTTTCTCATTTCTTCCCAGGCTCATTAAATGCCTTATTTTTTTTTCCAGTAGGGTTAGGCTTGTTTTCCTCCCTTGGCTCCTTTCTGTCTTTTCATGTATAAAGCTCTCTTTATATATGCTTGAATAGCTATTGTGGTCATTTCTTGCTTCTCTTGCCTTAAATGTCCTTCTCATCTTTTGAACTGTTATCATAATTTTTTTTCTGTTTCTTTCCTTATTACAAAAGTAGAAATAAAAACAGGAAGGAAAAAAGAAAATTGCAATACTTGAACCTGTACCTTTTTTCTTTTTTCTCCTTTCGCTCAGTCTCCTTTTTACCACCTCCCCAACAAAATGGTTATAAAATAAGTGGCCCTTCCAAGATTTTGCTCTCACAGGATATCCCTGAGTAGTTGCAATCTGTTTTTCCTTTGGGTGTGATGCACAAGTAAATGGTCATGCATGTTGTTGACCATTTCCTTTTTATTTTCTGAGTCATTCTGCTTGACATCACAAGAGCCTCCCATGGGACTGGCTTGCCAGCTATGCTGGCGTCTGTGTTTTCCTTCTGCTGCTCCACACCTGCTCCATGGTGCTGCCCTCCCCCTTGGTGTCCTCCAGCTTCTGGTCTGGAGCTACAACTCTCGCTCCTGGTGGGCTGCAGTATCAGCCCATAGCACAAACTAACAAGTGTTGTTCTGCAGTGTTGGTTTGCAGCTGCTCACGGGTGCCCTTCTCAGTCTGGTTTTGTCCTCTTAATTTCTGCACAGTGCCACTTCCTCTTCTTCAAAGTGCTCTTCATTCTCGGAAGTTCTCTGTCAACACCCTCAGATTTCCCTGTCCACCTCTGCCTCAAGGGACTGCCAGTCTGTCTGTTCCTCTGGTGTTGAAATTTGCTTCTCACACATTTGTTAGCATGGGTTAGTATGTTTTACTGCATTGAGAAATCTCAAGTATGAAGAAAACATATCCACATTTATATTATTACACCATCAGAGAATACCAGTTTGAGTAAAGCTGCAGAGCTAACTTAGTGCTACCGAACATGATATTTCCTGAGCTTTATGTGTCATGTGATGTGTTTTATTTGGCACAGTGTTTTAAAGAGCAAACTTAACTGAAAGGTTGCAGTATGAAGTTTAAGAAGTTTCTTGTGACCACTGAGTAGTGTGTGTATTGACTGTATTTCATCTTAGAAATTGTGTGCTGTGAAAAAGCAACTGCTTTTAAAGATTAAAAAAATCCCATTTTACAAGATATATGATATGGTGTAAAACACAAAATCATGGCCTTTTTTTTTTGTTTTTCCCCAAGTTAATGCTAACTAAAAAGATTTTAAAGGAGGTGAATTTACAGTCAACTTTCCCAGCTGGGGCTCTTGGCCACCCTCAATGTAGTTTTCTTTGTCACAGTAATAGATACAGTTTTAAAAAATCCCCATGCTACCCTACATATTTGTTCCGCAATGAATGAATTTTCTCTTTAGTGGTAAACTTGACATAGTGATGAACGTATAATCTTTTGAAATTATTTCTTGCATTGTTTTACTAGGTTTTTTGCTGGTTCACCTGTTTGTAGTAGGAAAACTAAAAAGTATTGTGTTGTAGTAGCCATGGTTGCTCTTTCCACACTTGATTTCTTGGGTTTCTAGTCAAATATAGGGAAAAACAGTAGGCAAGCCTTTAGGGGGAGGAGTGCAGTCCCATTTAGAGATGTTGCTTGTCTTTTTAAATCTTCAGGAGTAGATACAATGTTAGTGTCACTCTTAGTTCTGCTTCACGTTGTGGTAGTTTTTGCTTATATCCTTTTTTCAGGCTTGGAAGGATAGTGATAATCTGTATTCAAGATTTCAATAAATGCATTTTTTAAGGTTTACAAAACCAGATAATTTTCTTACTTCCAATGAGAATTTGATTAGTTTTTTGTAGAAGGGTGTGAAACCAGACTATCTCCTTTTCCCTAATTTCCTCTTTCTTAAGTGGCTATTCTGAAGATGCATAAACAGGAAATTTATTAAGGAAAGCAAGTCCTTTTTACTTTTAGGAGGAGATCAATGCAGCATTTTCAAACAGTGTTTTGGCTTCACTTTCAGTTCTTAATTTACCTTTGAAACAGATTAAGCAGCCAGCATATTTTTTTCTTTTAAAGCAAGTCTACATCTGTGTTTCACTAAAAGTTTGATAATTGGATTAATAAGCTCTTCTTTATTTTTTTCCCATTCTGTTCACAAACTATTGGATTGAAACTATAAGATGCACTTGCAAACAAAATGATGATATTTTGTGAGGATTGCTTTCTTATTAAAATGAAAAAGACATCTACCATAAGAAAAGCTAAGAGAAAGCAGAATGTTAAGGAAGAGGAATGCATGGGTTTTGTTGCTGTGGTTATATTTCTTATTTATGTAAGTTGATTCTGGTTTTAATCCATGGTGCCTTTTTCCTTTTTTTTTTTTTTTTTCTCCTATTTCAAAACTTGTTGGACAGAAAACCCTCAGTTTCCTCATGTAGGAGAAGTAATTGATGGAGTAGACATGAGAGCAGAAGTTGGAGTTCTTACAAGAAACATCCTAATAAAGGGGGAGACAGAAAATACCTGCTATCTTGAAAAGGAGTGTCAGTTCTTCAGTTACGATACATTTGGTGGACATATCAAGGTTTGAAAAACATTTTAAATTAACTTTATGTCATATAAAAGCATATTAAGGACAAAAATATTAATGTTTAACTTCAAGGGATTTGAAAACTTAAAGAACATCAGTTCATTCAGTTGCTTTGTGTGAAAATTACTTTGTTCTTGATTAGATTTAATCCAGATTAGACCTAATTCCTCAAGATTTAGTCTGCAGTATTGAAGGAAGGGATATAATGTTCAAACCGTTCTAGAAATGTCCAGCAGGTACTGTAACATTGTATAGCAGGAATGGAACAAGTGGCATCCATGGATGTGCATCCTATAACATTGCAGAATGAAACTTGATTTCCCAAGTATTTCTCTTCCTTCCTCTGACTGCCTTTGTACCTTCCCAGGTGGTGAGCATTGAATCCTAATTCAGATTTGCCATCTGAACCTGAGCACGAGAGAGGCATGGAGGGGGAAGAAACCTACTTGTACTATGGGGTTTTATATTTAGTTTCTTAAAATTCTGAAAGTACTACGGTTCTATAAAAAAAACTGTTTCAAATTTCTTGTATTATAAACATAAACAAAGCTGAGAGAATGTTCTAGAAACTAGTATTTAAACTTGTGTTCACTTACATTTTTAGATGAAAGATTTGAGGAGTAGTGCTTCAGTGATGCAAGAGAAGTTTGAGGCCTCAAATTTTAATTGCAAATATATTTGTGCTCATTATGTGGTCATCACATTTCAAATCTCTTTCTAATGTATTTGGATACAAATTTTACTTTCCTAGTGGTGGCCATAATAGTGGGAAAGAAAATAAGCCCTTTTCTACTATGTGGCAGCTTTTGTTTTGTGGAAGAAGGTAGGTAGACTAAAGACGTTAAGGGTTCTAGATAATGTAATGAAAGAAGATAATGACAAGTTGTGAATCTTGCTAAGAGTGACCTTGATTGCCACAGAAGTGTAAGTAAGCAGACCTTCAGTTTTCTGGAAGGTAGAAAAGAAAACAAACATTTTGACTCATTAAAGTTAAATTGTTCCCAGGAGAATGAGTAGTGAGTGTCTGCTGCCAAACCTAGACTTCAGCACTGAAAGTATTTTTGGCTTATGCTAATCTTACATGCTCAAGCAGAGGGATCCTAGATGTTAAGAAATGTAATAGCTTTTGAACATCCTGAATTTTGTACTGGTCACTAGTTCAGTAGCCTAAACGGGGCTTAGTAACAGTGAGGAGAGGTTTTTTTGCAGTTTTGGTGCTTTTCAGTAGTAAGAGCTAGAGATTAGAGGAGCCCAAAAGGTCAGGTTTTGACTATCCCTCTGTATGTTAGGTATGGAAACCCTAAGAGTTCAGTTAGAGAAGAAGAAAAAAAATTTACTGATTGCCGTACAAAAATTTATATTTTTGATAAATACTCAGTATAAGTTAATAAAATGAAGTTACAAAAAAAAAGTAGTGTTTGTTTTGGTTTCTGTTTTTTTTTTTTTAATTTTGGTTTTTAACTCAGGTTAGTTCCTTGCAGTTTAGCTGTTGCATTTGAATTATGCTTTTCTAGCAGGTGAGGTGGAAGAAAATACTTTCCTGCATAACTGGTACCACCCCATTATGACTTTACTTCATACACAGTAATGTTTCTGGGAAGTTGTATGATTGTGAGGGTTATTTCATATATTCCTCAGTAAAGACATTTCTTTGGAGTGCAGTGTCCAGTTTTGGGTTCTCATTGCAATGAAAATGTAGATGCACTGGTCTGTGTCCTGGAAAGGTGGGTGGCAGTGTGTGATGATGAGCGATGGGGAGCTGAGAGGAGAGATATTATTGCTGTCTTCAGGTACTGGTGAGGGTTCAGAGTGGCTACAGCAGTTCTTGGAGGTGCACAGCAAGAGGAAAAGAGGCAATGTGGGACCAGGCTTAAAGAAGGCAAATAAAGCTCACATACTGGGAAAGAACAAATTGATGTCATAAGCATCTTTGTGACTGGAGGTATTCTCTGAGCAGATGTCTTATGGAGCTGACCCAGCACTGTGCTCTCAACTGGGCTAGGTATCTCAACAGGTTCCATTGAATCTCCATTATTCTGTAGTTTTTATTCAGCTAAGCTTGTCCCAGATGGACTGTGCTGGTGCAGCTTCTTTACAGACACAACCAGATATGGGTGACTTCTGTTTGATTGGACAGTACTTGTAAGAATATTTAATGTGCAACCTGGTAAAGACCAAACAGTAAAGTGTGGCAATATGTCTGGTGAAAATTCCTCTGTTGTAGCCGCATGGAAATTTAAATTTTGAAGTCATATATTAAGGATACGGTTTTGTAGGGCTTCTACAAGACAGTAACCTTAGTTCTAACTTTTATTGTGTTGGTCTGTGGCAACTGTGTACATCTAGCTTCTGTACATTTGAGATAGATGATGTATTAACTTGAATTTCCATTGGTTAAAAAGCAAATAATTGGTTTTTCCCTCTGAACTTCATTTTTTTTAGATTCTGAAGAATTTTACATCTGTTCACCTTTCCTATGTGGAATTGAAGCAAATGGGCCAGCAGCAGATTGGAAGTTACCCTGTTCACTTTCACCTTTGTGGGGATGTGGATGAAAAAGGAGGATATACTTTTAAAACTTATCTGGAAGGTCTTGCTATTCATCACTGTTTTTCCAGATGTGTGACTGTTCATGCAACTAATGGTTTGCTGGTAGGTGTATGGGGAATAAAACATATTGTCTTGGGATAAATATTATAAAGAGCATGTAGACACCAAAATAATCTCATCCCTTCTGCAAATCCAATGCTCAGCAATGGTTTTCTTATTTCAGTGGATAAATAAATTACTGGAAACAGTAATTTAACAGTTAAACCATTCTGTTTTTTCAGATTCATACAGCAGCTAGCAGTGAGACAGCTGTGAGACAGCTAAGCTCTCAAGACATAGCAGTGTGTTTGTAAGGGATGAATAAAACTATGTGCTTGAATCATCTGAGCTGCTGATACTGACACTTTATTTGTAGCTGTGCCAAGATAGTAAAACTAGATGGTATTTGTCAAATAAATCTCAGTAAATGCTGTTATGAATAAATGCATGAGAAAATGCATAATGAACTTGTATTTCTACAGATAAAGGACACCATTGGCTATGATACCCTAGGTCACTGTTTCTTCATAGAAGATGGCATTGAGCAGAGGAATACTTTGTTCCACAACCTTGGGCTAGTCACAAAACCAGGCACTCTGCTACCAACAGACAGAAACAGTAGCATGTGTATTGGGATTAGGGATAAGGTATATGGAAGTTATGTCCCAGTGCCAGCCACAGATTGCATGTGAGTATGTCATGATGAAAAAGTAAAACCCAGCTGGCTGCAGCAGTTAAACTGCTGATGATCTTTTGACAAAATGCAGATGGAAACATTTTTATCTATAATTTAATTAATGTAGTTCATATAGTACTGGTGTTTAAAAATAGCAATAAAAATAACATTTAGTCTTCTATTAAATAAAAAAAAATGTTTTCTAGGATTATTGTTGTTTCTTGGGATACTTGGGATCTTAAAAGTCTGTTGAACATCACTGCTGTGTAAATTTATCCATATTCTGAAGTTGTCACCACTATATTTTCTGAATACTACTTGTTTCTTGTGAAAGCTTCTTAAATCAGTTTATCATTGCATAGGATAACTGCATAGCATTAAATACAATACTATGCACCAAATTAAATAAAAGGCATTTTTGACTTCTAGATGTGGAAGGTTTTGTGATTTGTATTTTGAATGTGAAGTAGCTACTTCATCAGTTTACCTTTTTCTGATGTGCATGTTAAAAAGGGAAGATATTTCTGTTGGAGATAGAGGTTTTCTTTAGTAACTAGTTTCTGAATATTTCAGGGCTGTTTCAACATTCTGGATTTCTCATCCCAACAATCATCTTATAAATAATGCAGCAGCAGGCTCACAGGTAAGGCATATGGGTGTAATTAATGACAAACTACTTACGACACTGGCATCTGCAAAATCTGCAACATTTACACTGCCAGATATACATATATTTTCTTGTTTTGTATATGCATCTTTTTATGTTTGGCTGCATATTGACATTGAAAGTGCAGGGTATGTCTTGGTCTGCATTTAAGTGACACCTAAAATCTCTGTTGTGGCTGCACCAGAGGAGATCTCCTCTTCTTTGTCTTTAATAGACCTGGCAGTAGTGTCAATCATGTAAAAATGTAGAAATCATGTAGAAATGTAGTTGTCTGTTTAGAAATCCTTTTATTTTCACAGAACTGATGCATTTCATATTAAGTCTTCTGTATTTTCTGTAGCTTGTCATGAGTTTAGTGACAGCTCTGCAAGAGCTGTAGTCATTGGAATGAAGAATTACTACAAAAAGGTGTTCACTGTGTAAGAAACAGCTAAAATGCTTCTTTTCTGTCAGTGGTTAGTCAATTGATTCCACCTAGTGACTGCTGATACGGCATTGCTTGTTCTGAACCTTGTATTAGTGCAAATATCTTGTCATAGCTGCCTATGATAAAGAGGTCTGTATATACTGTGCAGGAGGGGATTGGAGTTTGTTCTATATTGGATGAGAGGCTGAGACATGTAAGGTTTTTAAGTGGATTTTTCTGAAGAGATCAATGGGAATGTAAAATAGGAAAGGTTATTGACTGTTGTTGCAAAGACTCTGGTGTTGGAAGAATATGAGCCTGTATATTTATTATGGATAACATTTATCCATAAACAATAACATTTATAGGTAAATAATTTATTTATTAACAGGTGACTGTTATTAACAAACAGAATAGGATTCACAAAACTTAGCTGAATTAAAATATTTGGAATATTAAAAAAAATCAGAAAAATTAATTCTGTTTTTGTCTAATTCTTGTTGCTTTTATTGTAGTGCATTTGTTTCTGTTTGGTTTTTGACTGTGGGATCTGGATTCACTTCCAAAATTAAACCAGTTATTTTTTGTCCAAGACAGGTCTTTCAATTTTGCCTACTTTATGTAATATACCTAGTTTAGGCTTTGCAGGCTAAGTTAAACAGCTTTTTTTGCTGCTTTATCTGGTGCTTAAGTCCTGCAAGGTCTTTTTATGCCTGTGTAGCTTATCCCAGTAGGTGTTACTTGCTTTTGTTAGCAGGATGTGCCTGACTGGAGCAAGCATTTTTGTCTTACAAAGTTTAGCCACTCTGATATACATCCCTTGCATGGATGTAAACACATTAGTATAAAGGGACCACAGCTTATTGTTTCGGAAATAGAACAATTCAAATGTGTTCACACAGGCTGCACTATGGAGCTTTTGCTGGTATAAACTAGAGCAATTCACAGCCAAATAATTTCATTCCTCCCCAAGGTCTTTAGTTATGCAGCGAAGCGTATTGTAAGGCTCTATAGGCTGTAGATGTTGCTTTTGTTCTGGTGTGTATGAGAGATGAGAGAAGGGAAAAACCCCAACATTTTTCATATTTCTGAATGTTTGCAGATGCTTAACAAGCTTTTAAGTTTATCTGAGTCTATTTTCCAAGCATCAGGGGGTGTTTTGGGTAAAATTTGAGTCTGCCAAGCACAGAGCTGTACTTAATTATATGTGAGGTAAGATTTTGGTATGTTTATTAATGGAACTTCCATATTTGCTTTGTAATGGTTAATCACCAGAAATGTCAGTGCATCATCATTACACTCTGGGATGGGACCATTACTGTAAAGTAGAATTTCCAGCACTCATTGGAAAATTAGTATATTCTTGGAGTGAAACACATAAAATCTTTTAAGCCAGGGTGAGCTGGCTTTATCCATGATTCTTGAAAAGGTTGATCACTGTTTTTCCTGAGATGGGGCACCCAATATTTTTTAGCTACCATTTAATTCTTTAATGTGCCTTTAATGTGTGGGGTGATTTTTTTTTTAAGGGCACACAGCCTATGGTCACGAAAAAGTTTTGAACTCTGTAGGTGTCTCCAGTGCAGATGTTGTCATGATGCCACCTCTTGCAAACACAGATGTAGTTGAAAGGGGAATTTTGTAGGATTAATTTAGCAGATAAATCCAGCTTCTTTAAGAGCAGATATATTAAAGAGTATAGAAAATGAACAGATACTAAAATTATTACTGCATGTCATTGGCACAGTGCCCCGAACTGGCCAGACTTCTTGATGTGCTTTTTTTTTTTTTTTTTGTCTGCTGAAAGCTCTTGAGGGCTTTTTTGGCTGTGCCTTTTAAATTTTGATGGAAGCAGAGATGAACCAACCTTAACAGACTGGAAGAGTAAGGATAGGAGGAATGATTTTGTGTATCTTACTGTGAATAGTATTATCTACTAGTAAAGGAAAATCTAGTGTGTGGGATGACATAACTGATGCAGAAGTTACAATTATTTGGACTCTTTTTTACTTTGAAATATTGGAACATCTTAAATATGTGATGTTGAATGGCTTCACTGAGAAGCAAAAGACTTTTTAGTTGATATTATCCACTAGAATGTAGCCTTATTTGCAAAATCACACATTTTCACTGGTTAAATTTTTGTTTGGAGTCTTTATTTGAAAATATGTATCAGCACCAATAATAGTATCAGAATCACTTACATTATTCTCTCATTACTTGCAGGATGCTGGAATATGGTATTTGTTCCACAGGGTTGCTACAGGAGATTCTCACAGTCTAGCCATCGAAACCAAATCAGAGCTTACACCCCTAGGAATCTTCTATAACAACAGGGTTCATTCTAATTTTAAGGTAATGTAGTATGTTATTAAAAAAACAGTGAAGTTTTATTTTCTCAGTATTCTATATTGTAGCTTGTCTGTTTGCATTATAAGCTGGGTAGGAGATTAGATTTTATGCTGTGTTTGAGCTCTACTGTAGAACAATGTATAATCAGCATGGGTGTATTTTCTGGTTGCATTTTGAATATTCAGTGCTTCAGGGCCTTGAAAGACACAAACAACTAAAATCAATTAATACTTCTAGAAAATTCTTTTTTCAGAAGTAGCATTTCACATGCTACTCTTTACAGCTTTGTTTCCTACCCTAAAGAAAGCTGACCCTTGAAGAACCAAAGTTTATTATAGCAGTCATTCAATTATTTGTTGCAGTAGCTACAATTTCTTTTCTGAGTGTCAGGTCTTTGCACATGGTGACACAGTCTCTGGCTAGGGATTAAGCTTTAATATTGCCTTCAGCAGCTTACATAGTTGAGATAGTTTTCTTATTAAGTTCTCAGTCTACGGTCATTGAGGAGTGTTCTGTTACTTTGACTTTTAAACCTTTTCCACTCTTAGCTGAAGTTTCACTTCAGCTGAGGAATCCTTAAAGTATTTCATTTGGAATCTAGTTGCTGTGTGTATGTATAAATAGAATGACATTTACAAAGCCACCTATCTCTAAGTAAGTACTTATTTGTGTTTGTTTGCTGCAGAAGATTCTCATAGTTTAACCATTGAAACCTCATAAATCATTATTGGATTTTTTTTTTTTTTTGCCAAGTGAAACTGATTTTGCCTTACAGTTGTCTGGGATACCAAGAAATGATGCAGTGTTTGATGAAAATTGTGTTAATAATGTGTTTGGGACTGTAGGGCATTTTATTCAGATTGGAATTAGAACATACTGAATACAAAAATGCATTGTGAAGAAAAGATTTTCACCTGTACAGCTATTATCATCTTTGAACAAGGGTAGCAATTTGTGTGCTAAAGTTCCATGTTGAAGGAGAACTCCACTAGCAGGTCTGAGAATCTGCTTGTGTAGCAGCCTCAATTGTAATCTTAATTTGGATCAGAGGTGAAAGTAGTCACAGGTATTTGTATGTAATTCAAGTAAAAGAGCACAAATGCTTCCTCGTGCTTTTATTTTCTCAAGTAATTTATTTCATACTGGATTATTTAGTTTCAAGCTTATTACTGCATAGATCAAAATAATATTTTATGGTAAAGGCAGTTTAGTTTTAAAGTGAAACACAAAGGATTTTTCACAATGGGTTTTGGGGTTTCTTTTCTTTTCCATTTATGAGAATAATTTGAACTCACCACAAGATTGGCTTCTAGATTTTCCAGAACAGCATCTGGTAATAAATGCAAAACCTCAAATAGATGTTGTGAAAGAAATCTGGAGTGAACTTTGATCATTTTCCATTGTATTTTTTTTTAGTTACAGATAATTCATATAATTTTAGCACAGACTGGTTTATTATATTTAATTCACTGACTTTCCCTTAGACAATATACCAATTGAAGCCAAACTGAAAGATCTAAGAGTTTCTAATATGTGTATTGAATGCAATGCCTAAATTTTTTAAATTTCATTTTTACTCTATCTTTAATTTTGGATATTATGAATTTTCTTTCCTTGCTTATTTCAGGCTGGTTTGTTCATTGATAAGGGTGTTAAGACAACTAATGCTAGTGCAGATGATCCCAGAGAATATCTTTGTTTGGACAACAATGCAAGGTAAAGGATATTTTCTTTCAAGTGGGTGAAAAATGGCAAAGTTTTGAGACTGCTCTTACATTCACATAGGAGAAAACCCTTTTCAAATAATAAAATAATTTATAAATTATAACTGAGCAGTAAGTTAGTATGTGTCCTTTTCCTTCATTTATTAATCTGTTTTGGGAACAACAGAGATGGTGTCTCTGAAAGGATATGGGTTTCTTGTGAGTTTTTCCTCAGGATAGTTTCTGTCCTCTTAGAGGACATTGTTTTAAACATGCTCTACTGTCTACTGTTAAAATGTTTTCTGGAATTGCTGCTAATAGGAAAATACTCCTTCAAAGTCTTTTCTTCTGATTTATAACTGAGTTTTAACTAATGTTAGAAACAGGCTTCAGTAGTGCATCCACTCACCTTTCCTACTGCTGAATGTTTCTGCTGTTCCTTCTAGTCTTGGAAGTCATAGCTTGATAGTACAGTTCTACTGAAGGCTCTTTGCAGAGGTGGTACAATCCACCACATTTTCTTCAGTTTACAAGTGAGAGAAGGTAGTGGAGAGTCTAGGAAAATTACAGGTTATACTGTGCCTGATTAGTCTTATCCTGAACTTCAAATAAAGTAGCCTGGGATACCGGTTAAATGAATATTGGATAACTGTATCTGTCAACATGTTATTGTGTTAACTAAGTATTAGCACTGAAAATATGGTTCATAGATTCTTTATTGTCAATTGAACTGTGTTTAAGACAAGGATAGTTAAATGACTGCTGCAAATGCAAAGAGGAAAGTTCCAAATTTTGATGATAGTCAATACTTCAGCATTTGAAAATGAACCTGCTAGTTCCATGTTTTCACAGAAAATCCATATAACCCTTGTGGTTTACCTCAGTCATAACAGGTAATTGAGAGGAACCTGAGAGGCGCAGGATGCCCTCTAAGAGCCTTTAGTGTGTTGAGGATGCAAGAAACTCAGTGCATGAAATGGGCTTGTGTTTCACAGCAAAAAGAAAAGGAATAAGGCACTGCAAAACTATGTGAGGTCCCTAATCATTGTACATGGAACCAGACTGGAAGGATTTAAATGTTAATTGAGAATACGGGGACTATCAAAACCTGACGTTTATTTATCATCCCCTCCCTTCCTTGGATGGGGACAGATCCAAATCTGAGCAAAAGAGTATCAGGTGATTGGGATAACAGGATAGGTGTCTTTACCTGCTCAAAATGCCTGTTTGTAGTCTTTTTAAATATATTACTTTTTATGTGGGGTCCTGGGGGTAATCAAGCAAAAATGTCACCAGTTCTTAATCAGACTGTTTCTTCCTACTATTTAAACCAGATTCCAGTCATAATTTACTGTACAAGACCATCTTGGTAGCAATGCAATAAAAAGATCTCAGGCATGCCCAAAGAAGCAGTACTGCTATATGTCAGAAAAGCTTGAAGCATTTGAAGGACCAGTTAGACAAATGTCCAGACTGTTCTTACATAGCTTATGTCAGCCCTGTATGTCCTTCCTAGGAGCTTATAATTCCCCTCATCAAACTTTGACATTAATGCTTCACTACAAGTGGGGAGGGCAGAAAGAAAAAGGGGACAAAGGGAGGCTAAAGGCAGCTAAAGAAACTTAGTGATACTGAGCAAGAGCCTGTGAGAGTTACTGCAAAAGAGATGTTTCACATTCCTGCTTCTTGATACCCCACAGATGCTTTTCTGGTACTAGTGAGAACCAGAGATGTACCTGCTTTTAGCTTATTTCATTCCAAACATTAAGAGTGAAATTTGCCCGTCAGATAATTATTTGTCTTTCAGGTTTACTCAGTGCAACTTGTATGGCACATATAAAAGAAAGTTTTCTTGTACTGAGTGTTTATCTCTCCCAGGTTTCGACCTCATCAAGATGCAGACCCTGAAAAGCCCCGAGTTGCTGCCCTGATTGACAGACTAATCTCTTTCAAAAACAATGATCATGGAGCCTGGGTCAGGGGAGGAGATATCCTCATTCAGAACTCTGGGTAGGTATTTGGAAGCAAACAGCTGCATGCTGTTTTTTCTGAAGCTTTGTTTAGCACAGTGCATTACAACAGGGTTATGGGAGAGGATTGATGGTAAGCTGTAGGAACTTCTCACTATGACCAGCTTTCATACCATCCCACAACTTCAAATATGCAAGTTTATATGTGATTAGATGAAAAGCTGCCTTAAACAGCAAAAAAACAGCTGTAGTAAAAAGAAACCTAAGAGTTGGTAGAGACGGTAAATTCAGCATGGGATTTCTGTTGTCTCCCTGAAGCTCTCAAGTGCTGTTTAAAATGTGTAGAAAACTATTTTACTTTTTAACACTTTTTAAGAACTTTTTAATAACGGTGCTCCTAGAGAAGTTAACTGTGTGGTGGTTATATGTTCTATTAATAGAAAAATTCAAGCTTTTTTCAGTGCATAGCAGGATGTGCTCTTACATTGTCCTACAATTGTAGGATAATTCAGAAAAAACAACTGATGTTTTGAACTTTCTTGTAGGTTTGCAGACAATGGAATAGGTTTGACATTTGCTAGGTGAGTACTTTTTTTAATAATTTCTGCGTTTCCTTGCATAGAAGCTTAGAAAATCTACATGCATCTATTAAAATTAATAGGTATGCTTTTATAAAGCTGCAGTTTTGGTTTGGGGCCTGGTTGTATTTCCAGTAATGCAGATGACGTTATAGAGGCTGTAAATTGGCACAGCTGCTAAAGTTTCCACTTTAGTTCAGCCTGTGCTTGGTTTACACCACAGTTTGTTGCCTCTTTATCAGAAAGGTTATATTTATTCAGGTAATTTTGGTAGTGTGTGATTCCTTAGGCAGTATTTTAATTTCTTCCTGAATAGCTGGAAGTGAAAGAAAGGGATGAGCATTTAGCAGGGGTAGAGTCTCTTTCTAATGAAAAATACCAACTAACTTAGGCAATGAGCTGAAATTACTGCTATTCAGATTATGACAAACTGGTTCTAGGATTAGAAAAGTGGGCTGTAAATAAAAAGGTGCTCCACTACAAAGGGAGTTAGAAATTTTAATGTTTGCCTCTGGTGAACATTTCAGTAAGTTAGCCTCTATTAATGTTAATTATTAAATCCATTGTTTTCTGTATTGTCCATGAAGTCTGTAGTGTTTTACTTGAGGAGGGCTGTTAGAGAAGTAAAAGTAGTGCTATGCCTTGGTACAATCATCTGCTGGAGAGTATTTGGCTATAGACATGTCTTTGATGTGCTTTGATAGTGATGGAAGCTTCCCAAATGATGAAGGTGCCAGCCAGGAGGTATCAGAGTCGCTGTTCATAGGTGAGAGCAAGAATTATGGGTTTCAAGGTGGACAAAATAAATATGTGGGCACTGGAGGAATAGACAACAAGACACGCACTCTGCCTAGAAATCGGTAAGTATGTAATGAATGAAGGAAGTAGAAATATAAGAAAAATTCTCTGTATCAGATATAAAGACCCTTCTAATGGTTGAACTGTCAGAGATTAAGACTCCATTGAAAGTGATGCTTTCTTTTTAATTCTATGTGTGCAGCTATGTCGCTCTCATGTTTTTGCTGAAGCAGGTTTATCTGATGCTTCCAACAGGTTACTATTCTGTAGAAATTTAAGTTACCCTACTTAAATCAAACCTTATACTTAAAAATTATTTGGGTTTAGAAGAGAGCTTTCAGGTAAGAGAATTTCAGAGGTCAGTTTGGGACTGGAGACTGCAGTCTTGTCTGTGACAAATCACAATCTGTGGCTGTGATCCTTCTCTTCTCTCTTTGACTTGCACTGGTGCTTGTTTAACATAATACCAAGTCCCACCCTTGCCGCAGAATAAGAAAGACAACTATTTTGGTTTAACTCCAGCTAGAAACTGAGCCCCGTATAGCCACTGCCCTTTCCCCACCTCCTCAGGGGAGAAAGACAAAAGACAGAGATCTCAAGCTGAGACAAAAGCAGTGTACTGGAAACAATGAGATTAAGAATGTTAACAGTAATAGTGACAATATTAATAACAAAAGTATATAAAACAAAGGTGAATAATGTGCAAAAAAAAATGCTCACCTCTCAACCTGGGACTGGGTAGCACTCGAGATGAAGAACAA
Organism: Taeniopygia guttata; assembly: GCF_048771995.1. NCBI lineage: Eukaryota > Metazoa > Chordata > Aves > Passeriformes > Estrildidae > Taeniopygia > Taeniopygia guttata. The sequence goes on along the minus strand of NC_133063.1, from coordinate 16,609,820 downwards.
GATGGCCAAGGGACCATCAGCACCACAAAGTATTCTCCTGGCGGACAAATCCTCTGGTCAGGACCAGTGTTACCCCACTGCTTCCCCAGAAAAAGGAGCACTTTTCCTTTAGAAAACAAAAGAGTCTGTTCCCCTGCTTCCTAGCCATGATGTAAGATGGTATCAAGTAACACAATGTGTTGGCCATGCCCACGTGGCTCCAGGTTCTGTCCCCACACATCCTTGGCTAAGTAGGACAAAGGGTGAAATGGGCCCTGGCCACCCTAGTTTTTTGCTGGTTTTGACATTTAAAGAGGAGATGTTAATGTGGTGGTGATATGAAGTATTCAGTCTTGTTCAGTGGAATCACCTAACAACTGAGGCTGGAAGGGGCCTCTGGAGGTCATCTTGTCCAACTCCCCTGCTCAAGAACAGTCATCCAGAGATCGTGTTCCAGGACAACATTCAGGTGTCTTTACTATATCTCCAAGGGTGGATTCTTCATAATTTTCCTGGGCAACATGTGCCAGTGGTCAGTCACTCTCTCTGTGAAGTTTCTCCTGTGGTTTAGGAGGGATGTCTTAAGTTTCATCTTGTGCACATTCCTCCTGGTCTTGTCACTGGGAATAGCCCGGCTTCATCTTTTTTGCACCCTCCCTTCAGAGGATTGAGATTCCTGCCTGAGGCTTTTCTGCTCCAGGCTGACCATGTCTCCCAGTGTTACTTCCCATGAGAGATGCTCCAGCGACTTAATCATTGTGGCCCTTTGCTGCACTTTCGAGTATCTCCATATCTGCCTTGCACTGGGAGCAAGCATTCCAAATTGTCACTTCAACAGTCCTGAAAACAATGGCAAAGGCACATTGTTTGGCATAAGGTTAATTTGGCTTCCTCTAGGACCCATAGGTCCTTTTCACTGGCACAAAGGGTTGTTGCTCCCAATGTGCAGGACCTTGCATTTCCCCATGTTAAACTTCATGAGATTCCCATCCACCCATTTGTCCAGTCTGTCAGGGTCTGTCTGGGTGGTATCACAACTCTGCTGCACCAGCTGCTTTACTGTCGGTTGTGCCCTCTGCAGGCTTGGCCTATAGACTATACTGGGCCTAATCATCCAGATCAGTAATGAAAATGAACAAGACTGGACTCAGTATTGACCCCTGGGGTACATCATTATTGGTCACCAAGCAGATTTTATGCCATCACTTTCTGGGCCCAGCCATTTGTCCTCTCATCCTGCCCATACTTCATAAGGATCTTGTGGGATGCAGTGTCAAAAGTCTAACTACAATTTTGGTAGACCATGTCCACTGCTCTCCCACTGCTCTACCAGGCCAGTCATTTCGTCACAGAAGTTTATCAGCGTCTCCTTGGTGAATTTATGCTGGTTATTCCTGACAACTCTCCAGTCCTTCAGGCATGTCAAAATGGTTTCTAGGATTAGCTGCTCCATCATCTTCCTGGGGGTCAAGATAAGCCTTACCAGCCTGCCTTTCTCTGGGTGTTCCTTCCTCAAGTTAGAAGTGACATTTGCTTTCCTTCAGTCTGCAGTCACTTCCAGTTGCCATGATCAATCAAAGAGCAGGTGGTATTTTTTTTCTGCTGTATTTCTTATATTGAAAGAGGGGCACATTTGTACATGGAGAGTGATAGCTCCACTAACAGGAAAATTTAAGAGTAGGGGATTTTTTGACTCATTAGAAAAGGGGAGAAACCTTATTTCCTTTGCTAAATTCTGTCTTGCAAGTCATTCTGTAATTGCTGCTTTACTGATTTCTGAGAGGAGATACATTTGACACAGATTCAAGCATACCATGAATTTTGTTACAGGATGGTATAAATATTTGCTTGCATCAACAGGACATTTCCAATCAGAGGCTTTCAGATTTATGATGGACCTATTCACCTTACCAAGTGCACATTTAAAAACTTTGTACCAACTCCAGACAGATTTACCAGTGCAGTTGGATTCTTGATGAAAAATCCATGGCAGATGACTCCAAAAAATAACATTTCTTTTGTGAAGTTTGGTCCAAACGTAAGTTTACTACAAGTTTTCCTGAAGTCTTGCGAATGGTTTTCTTTTCTTGTATTTAACATACACAGACAAGAGCTGTAAGTCATCCTATCTACACATACCTACTTCAGAGTTTTTCTCCTGGCTGGAGGTCACACAGACCTCCTTTGTCTCCTGACCAAAATATCCAATACCAGCAGAGATGTAGGATATGTTACACTAAATGATTCATGGCTTGTGGTAAAGCTGAAAAGAAATTTTTGTTAAGATTTTGTAAGGTTTGGTATATATACTTAGTAACGAATTTTCTGCAGCAAATATTAACACTGTTCAGAGGCAAGAGCTCACCTGAGCCTGTTTGTAAAACCCAGCATGTCCGCTTCGCAAGATTCTGCTATCCTTACTATAAATTTTTTAATCAGCTTTGTCAAATTCCTGTGTTTCTGCACATGTGCAAATGTTAGTCTGTGTTTCACCTCAGGAAGAACAAAAACATTTATTGTTGTTGTCAGGTTTCTTTGAAAGCCTTCTTTGGGAAGCCTGGTCCCTGGTTTGAAGAAGGAGATCTGGATGGTGATAAGAACTCAATATTTCATGATCTAGATGGCTCAGTGACTGACTACAGGGATACCTATGTGGGCCGAATGGATAATTACTTGATTCAACACCCCAAATGCATTAACATCACAGAATGGAGTGGAGTGGTTTGCAGTGGGAACTATGCACAGGCTAGTACTTTTGGCTTGCTGTTTGGGACAAATCTATAATATGAAATATTTGTGGAGTTAGGTTGTGTAAGAAATACAAAATGACCTGTCTTTGGATTTCAAAATTTTTTTACTTCTAAAAATACTTCTATTCATATCAAACTTACTGGCCAGTTGTGGCAATATCATGCTTCCTCTCAGCAGACTGAGGGTACAGTATCAGATGCTGCAAGATAAAATAAAATGGTTTTGCCCAGAATTCTATGTTACAGCTGTGTCTGCTGAAACAGTTTTATGTTTAAGGTGTCTTCTTCTAAGCAGGTTCTGTCTGCTTTTTTTTTTTTTTTCACAGACTGGATTTTAAGGAGTTGTTGTGTTAGTTTATTTTCTGGAGATGTTAAATACCACCTTCTGAATACAAGTCTTACAGGTTTGATTCCCATTCTGGTTCCTGCTCTGTGTAGCCAGGTGTTATAGCTGATTTTTTTTTCTCCATATGCTTTTTTGCCTGTAATATGGGAAAAGTCTATAATAGTTCTTTAAATAGGACTTTTATTCAGGGGAAATTTGTGTATTACATAACTCAGAACATCAGATTGCAGCATTTTGGTTAATAATGTCCTGATCGTGCTTCACTATTTCATTTTCTTTTGCAAAGAGACCAAATTTTTACCCTCTTAAATATCATATAGGTTTATGTTCAAACCTGGAATGGACAGAATCTCTCCATGACTATTGTCCGAGATGAGTATCCAGCCAATCCCATGGTTCTTCGAGGTATTAATCAGAGAGCAGCTGCCTTTCAGCAGTACCAGCCAGTCGTGATGCTCCAAAAGGGCTATACAATACACTGGAATGGAAAAGCTCCAAATGTCACCTATCTGTATCTCATTAACTTCAGCAAGTATGTTTATTTGCTTTTTTTGTGGCTTTGATCCATAAGGCAATACAGAAGTTCTGTCCTGCAAAATTATTGTGCATGAGTTTGCAACCATCTGGAAGACCAGAGCTTGGGTTTGGTTTTTCTTTCATAGTTACAAATACAAAAGTATGGGATTAAACAACAGATCTGCACGTGAAGTTAAACACTTGTTCAGTACAGTGTCTTTAAGAAAAAACCCTTGGAGGATATGATGTACCAATTGTGAAATTCAGCAGAATTGCAGTTGAATAGCTTAACATACTTGATTTTTGTTGGCAGATGAACTTACTAAATATCTCTGAATTATATAATCAAATATATCCTAAGAGAATCAGGGTTACTAAAATGTTTAATGAAAGGCTGTGCAGATTTGATCATCTGGTTGAGGGTTTAGGAGCTTTTTGTGTTCCTGTTTCTGTTTTTTTTGTAATGATCTCTTTGCTCTGTATTGGCCCCTAAACTGTTCCAATGAGGACTCATACGTTTTATTTTGGTTTTAGGAATGACTGGGTTCGTGTCGGTCTTTGTTACCAACAAAAGACAGATTTTCTTATAGTATTGGAAACTTTTCAAAGGCGGTCATCTGCCCTGTCAAGCAAGGTGGAACGCTACATGCCTGTATCTTCAATGATGGAGCTTGAAAAGAATCGATCAGACAAGAAGTTTTACTTTGACAACAGTACTGGGTAACTCTTGTCATTTGTCTTTACTAGAAGATGTTGTTTAACCTAGAAATGTTCCACTTGAAAGTGTTAAAAACAAATGGTTGAGGCACCTGCAGAGAGGAAAGCAGTTGAGAAAGACCCCAAAACCATTCAAAGAATGTTCATCTGTCTTTAAATCTCCAAACTACCATGGTTGTCATGGAAATACTTGTCATGAACACCACAGTCACCAAAGATATTTCCTACCCCATGTCTGTGGAAAATATAGTATCTGGTGTGCTGTAGACCAGTGCCTTTTAGGATTTAATTTCTTAGTCTTCAGAGAAACTATCTGTTTTCTTGTTAAACAGAAAATTCTATAAATTTCCAAGAAACTTTCTCTTCCAACATTTAAAAATTATATTTTTGAAAATCCTAATCTCTTTTCAGCTGTCTCAAAAGAACTTAAAAGTCCTAGTCTCTCTTTCAAAAGTACTTCTCACAGAGGCCTCCATGATCCTTCTGAGAGGTTTTAGATATGGTCAGCTTCCAATAAATGAAGTCCTATGTATATCAGTTGTGAGTTTTACAAATATTGATTCTAAATTTATAATTTGTTCTCTTATTTATTTTGTTCCATTACCTGATACTATGCCTGTCTGTAATAAATACACAAATTAATGTAGTTTTTGAAAGACATTTATGTTGCTTTGTGTAAGAGCTTTACACCCTAAATTGCCTTTCCAGGCATTTGAAGTAGCACAACTATTATTGTTCAGTGTTGATGGGTGAAACTGAATATTTCTGCTGCATGTCTGCAAAGATGTATGAGCAAGGAAAAAAATTCATGCTTTGCAATTCAATTTTTGTTTCATGCAAGCCACTGATCGGAGGGCTTTTTTTTTCTTTGCAAAGTATCTACATTTATATTGATGTCTCCTTTAACTACATGGAATTTTAGGTAAGTTGCTAGGGATTTCCTAACTCTAGTAAATACCTTGAAACCTTTGGATAGTTGTGCAGAAGGGAATACCGTAGTTTGTCTGCTTCTGAAAATCATTAAATATAGCTGTTGAGATTGAATATAAATACCTGTATTTCACTAGTTAATTTAGATTATTTTTCCCCTTTTTGTGTAGATTACTGTTTTTATTTCTTCAAGCCAAATATAATAGGGATGGTCACAGTTATTGCTCATCTCAGGGATGCGAAAGAATCAAGATTGTGACCAAAGATTCATCAAAAGGGATATGTAATTGCATGGCAAAAGCTTACCCAAAGTACTACCAAGTACCAACCATCATAAAGCAGATGCCAGGAAAAACTACTGTACCATGTACAAAATGTGGCACAACTCAGGTAAAATAAAATAAACAAAAACTTTCATGAACTGTAGAATTGGTGATGCTGTCTACTCAATTTAAGTCCAATTCAGCACAGAATACTGCACTTACCAAATTACAGCTTGTTAATCTTCTTGGACTCCTTGAAAGTTTGGAGTACTTTCTGTAGCACAAAGATTTCAGGGTTTTGGTTTTTTTTTCTTCTTCTGTTGTGCAACTCTTGTTCCAAGTGCTACAGAAAAGGGACATCGGTGGATTGATGTCTTGCACTGCAGTGTTGTCTATGCTACATGGCAGAGATCAACATGTCAAACCTCTCTGTTTGGATGTTGGCTTATTAGCATGAACTTGAAATTGTCTCAGCTATACAAGCTGAGAAAAATACTGAAATTAAGAGATAAAATAGGTTACACTATGTATTATTATATTTATTAGGATTACTAGTACTATAAATAAGGCTGCTGACAAGTGAATACATTTACACTGGAGCATGGGCTGTCTGTTTTAAGCTGACATGATAAAGTGTTGAAGAAACATTAATATGTGTTTTGTTTGATATCCAGATGGTATTCACGAGTGACCCTCACAGAAACTACCTCCTTGTGCAGGTTAATTCATCTGATGAAAAAGAGTCAAGCAAAGGTCAGCAAGCATTTATATATGTAAGTATTCTTCATGTTTTTCTTCTTAAATATCACTATAGCAGTTTGTATTATAGCCGTTGTACAGCTCTACATAATGCAGACCTCAGTTTTCTTCACTGGAATGAAAAGATTAGTTAATTGTTTAAAAAATAAACTCAAAAAGCTTATGTTTAAACATTAGAAAAGGAGTCTTCAAAGCTTCATTTAATATTTGAATCCTATTTGCTGAAGAGAAAAATGTTGCTGTTAGCATTTAAAATGTTCAGCTTATGTTTAAATCTCTGTGGGTATGCATTTATGGCTGTTTTGGAAATAAACAGAAAACATAAACTAACAATTTGTTAGTTAAATCCATTTTGTTGAAATTGTCCTTGTGCAAGGAGATTAGTACTTACTGAGATGGGTCACATGAGCCATTAAGCTGTGCTGAAGTCCTCTAAATGGCAAGTGCTAAGGAGTTAGATTTCTGTATTTGTTCTGGTGTGGCCCAGATAAGCCCAGTGATGTGATACTGTGTAAAAAGTAGTTTAGTTTGACTTTTCCATTCACATGCTGAAGTAGACTTGCACATGAAGGTGAAATACCACTTCGTCCACACATGCCTTACATTCTGCAGTGTCATTGTTCGCCTGGCTGAGCTGTCAGTTGTTTAGGTAGACAAATAGCACATGAGCAGCTTAACCTTTGCAGCTGCAAACTTCTCCAGGAATATGTATGCCATATCCAAAGCAGTAAGAGTTCTCAGTAGGAAGAAACTGGGCTGGAGCCAACCTGCTGCAGGGATCAGTTAACTGTTTTACTGTACAGAAGTCCAGGGGATTCAGTATCTGAATTTTAGCTTCCCAAGGCAGGTAGTAAATCACCTGGAATGTGCAATATTCCTATAGAAGCTAAAGGCTTAAGACTCCTATACAATTTCAGAAGTCACATTAAGCAGCATCCTTTCAAAGGAAAAACTGAAGAGTTGCAAGGGAGAAGCAAGTATTTGGAAGGAAATTACTGTGTCTAAACTAGAGTAAGATTGATAAACACTGAGAGCAGTAGAATTGCTGTTTGAGTCATATTAACTTCCTTTTCTCTCTTTTTCTTCCCATTCAGGTTAATAACACCATATTTTCCTTCAAGGATAATGGAATACTTATTGTTGTTGTAGATGCCTGCACTGGCACAGTTTTGGGAAACAAATTATTTTCTGGAGTAGACATTAGGCGTGTAGATGGATATTTAAAATCTGGAATTCCACAAAGGTATGTGCAATGACCAGTCGTTTTCAGTATGTCCTGCAATCTGTAGCTCTGCTCTCTGACAAGGACTTAAATAATGATTAATAAATAATGGTACATGAGCACTGAAAGTGAACAAAACATATGTCTAAGTTCAGGCAAAAGGGAAAACAGAGGAGCCATTTACTGGACAATGTAGCCTTACTGAAGAAAACTAAGCAGATTTTGAGCATTTCAGATTTTTCTGGTGTTGCCTTTTTCCTCAAAAATATTTTTGTTTAACGAAACATCATGTAATAACACTGCTTTGCTTAAAACAAGGATAACTTTTTGTTTAATAAGGACAGTGGCAAGGACTATGTGAAAGATGTCATACTGTTCTCTACCTATATGGAGAAAATTATGGCTAAATAAAGATAAAAAGTTAGTGTCAGAAAATATTTTAATTTTCTAATTTTGGATCTATATGCAAACTTGATTTTTTGATACAAAATACCAAACTGTGTTTAAATACCACTTGCCAATGATTTTGAAGTTAAATTAAAAGTCAGTTTAAAACCAAGAAATTCTAAGTACTGCTTTCAGGAAGGGTTGACTATTTCCATGTCATAAGTACTCATAAGGAATTGGACACTGAGGGTAGCTAGCTTGAAAGCTGTGTAGCAGAATATTTAAAAAATGTGTTTATAATAGCTGCTGTGTCATGCTGTTCCTGTTGCAGGTCTATAGTTCTCCTGAGCACAAGAGGTGATGTAGCAATTCCTAATAATTTAGCTGAAGCCTTAATGTCCCTGGGGACAGCAAAACCACCTTATCTTCAGAGCAACGGTTGGTAGAAATGTTGCACATTTCTTTGACACCACCTTGGTCTTTGTGTTTGTTGGTGTGGTGGGTTTCTTGTGGGGTGTGTGAGAAAGGTGCAGCTGGTGGAGGGTAGTTACCAGTTTGCACTGGTGTGGCTGCTGTGTGTCAGCTCTTGTTGAGAGAGGAGGTGGGCAGCCCTTTAGCAGGTGGGGCAGAAAACCCCTTTATCCCATTGTGTGAAGCTTGTTGCAAGCAGAGAAGTAACTAGCAGTTCTTTGTGCTGGTGGATCACGCAAGAGTCCCAGGCTTTTTTCCTAGAGCCTGCATTTTGTGCCTCGCCCAGCAAATGTATCTTTAAGCAATCTCCTGTGCCTGCCTAGTATTTCCTATTCTAAAATAATTTGAAGCTAGAAATGAGAAGCTATTGGTATTTTGCGGGATGATGAGTTTATAGGCCACATGGGATAGCTCTCATCTGTTCAGAGTGATGCCACAAGTTGGCAAGTGGTTGAGAAAACGGGTTTTATAACTGTCCAATTAGCTGCATTTTCAAATTAAGATCTCAGAGTATTTAATACTAAGTATTGAGACAGGAAATTGCAAATCATTATTTCTTTGTAAGGTAATAATGTAAAGGTAACTCTCATGTAAAGGTTAGAGTGGATAAATGTCCTAAATAATGGGGGGGAAGGAATTTTGTGGGGGCGTGCCTTTTTCTACCTAACCAGTCCTGTATCATGCTGCAGTGAGCTTGGCTGGTTTGATAATGCTGAGCTTTTTCTGTCACAGGAAGCTTGGCCTTTCTGGGCTTCAGAGGAAACATTAAGCCATCCTGGATTAAGCTGTTTACCAGTCCTGCTGGGCATGGGCTCGTTCAGATAGAAAAGTATATCCCTCTGCAACTGGAAGAGTATGGCTGTGCCAGAGCAATTAAAAGCCGTCAGAAAGACCTTGAGCTTCTGAAGAAGGCTGCACGATCTCATTAAAGACTAAGATGTACATAAAATCTGGGGAAAAATGTGAACTAACTTATTTTTAATTTATGGCATTTTAAACTATATTGTTATCCAAGTAAATCATGTTGTTGTCTGACAGATGTTTGCCAGCATTGACTGCTTGAATGCCAATCTGTGCACCTTCTAGTTGTACAAAATATTGAAGAATTTATTAGTATTTGTATAAACAGGTTTCAGAGATTTTTCAGATGTTTGTATTTACTGTAAACAAGTTCCTTCTGTTTAATACTCCTTTTGTATGCAAGAGGGTATTCATAAAAGCCTTAAGTTTTTAGTAACAGGTGTTGGAGTACATTTTGGGTTACTTGAAAGATTAACATAAATGCCTTCATAAACAGCTTGAACTGGTCATTATAACTTAAGCATTTTTCCCTCAGCTCTTTAGGTGTTTCCATGGCAGTTTATCTGTCAGCTCAGTTACATTCTGTCTGCTTTCCAATGTGTTAAAACCCAGTTTCCTTTATGCATGTGGCTGACTCAAGGGATTTTTAACTGCAGTAAAGATTTTTGCTTTCCTGTATGAAAGATGGAGGGAGGAATTCAAAGATCCAGCCTGAGCCTGGGTGAGGATTGTGTACCATTCTGCAGTTTTACAAGGCTTTGTGTACAAGTGTGGCACACAGAGCAGGAAATTACTCCTGTTCTTTAGGATCACTGTTTATTATTCTCTCTAAATACGAAGGTGTGTCTGTAAGAGTTACTTTAATAAACAGTCTAGAAGTTAAGGCTGCAGTCTTGAGTACAGCTTGACTTTAGCTTAGTCTTTTAAAGCTTTTAGTAAGAAGGGCAAAGCTGAGAGAGATACTGTTACTCTCAATTTTTTAGGAAATGAAGCTTCTACTCTTGCAGTGGTGGATTTTTTTGTTTTGTTTTGATTTTGTTATTTTTTTGGTGTTTTGGGGGTTTGTTTTGTTGTCTGTTGGGTTGTTTTTGTTTGGTTGGTTTTTGGTGTTGGTTTTTCTTTAACTATTTTTAAGGCTATCTCAGCTTTAACTTCTAAGTGAATGGAAAGTTCTCTCAGTTCATTAAGTCATACCTTCTACCTTAACTTTGATTCTTCTAGTATACTCATGTTGTTAATTCCTATTGACTTTATATTAGGTCTGTTGATTTAATCTGGTATTGTTGCAATTATTTGGCTCTGCCAGTAGTGTGAAAATCATTTAGAACAGTGGCACAGCTGTCCTTTTACAGGATCCTCATTTTTGAAATTAAATTTCAGTGACAGTAAAGATGCATTTCACAATAGGCAGCAATAGGTGCCATAGGGCTAAAGTGTGACCCTAGTTCTGATAAAAATGACATATTTCCTTCTTCTTGTACATGTTCTCACTCATTCGAGTTGGTATAATGTATCTACCATTCATAGATGATTTGTGCTTTGAATTCAAAATAGAGTGGCTGTTGGAAATGAACTATATGCCTGTCTTCTCCAAAGATGTTGAAAAACTGTGGGGATTTTTTTTTTTTTTTTGTGCTTTAAAGGAGAAGATGCACAATATCAAACATATTACTCTGTTCAATTAAAATATGCTACCTCAGTGCTACAATTAAACTGCCTGGTCTAGTGTAGTTTCCTAAGTGAGAAAGGAGGAGGTAAGGAGTATGATACAAGAGTTGAAGTTAACAAATAGATGACCAATACTATTTTTATTGTAAAAGCAAGCCAAATGGATGATTGTGTATTTTGCAGTTCTCTTGTTATGTTTAAAAGAGAAGTAATTTTGTTAGGGGAAGCTGTGATAAATCTTTATGACTAACTGTAATGTTTGGTGTTATTAATGCAGGGCAGTCATGTAAATGCTCTGAGTGCAGTAGTGATAGTGTTTGGGGATTAAAATGGCTTTAAGGCTTCCTCTATTCTCTGCTCAGCAGAGAAGTAGTGATGAGGTAGTGATCCTCCGGCTTGTGAAGTTGGCCATTATTTATGATATTCTGCTGTTCTAAGCGTCTTGTAAAAATTGTCCTTGGAAGTGTCAAGGGTATTCTGATGTAGGCCTTACTGATGAGCAATTGGACCTGAAGTTAAAGTGTTTGTCTTTTGTGTAAATTAAAACACATGACAAATAGCATAAATAAATTTTTATGTCTGACAAGGCAATAAAATGATGGATGTCTTCTGTTCTTGTATCAAGTAATTTTATAATGTATGCTGTGTCAACAATACAAACTATCTTATTTCAACACCGATTTACTTGTGAAGTTTGTGGAGTATATCCTACTCTTCATTCAGAAACAGGCTAACAACACTGGATACACTGATGGTGATCAAAGTTATGGGCCTATCTTGGAAGCCAGATACCTCAAAGCCTATCTGAGCTGCTGAATGTACAGTCATTTCAGCAAGAAGCAGCGTTATTACTGACTCAGGGGCATCCTATCCATGTCTTTAACTACTAGTGGCGGAGTGAAGATGAAGCCAGCTGTTCTCAGTGGGGCCCAGTGGTAGAGAAAAAAGAGTCTGTGGGGTCACATTGAAATGCAGGCAGTTCCACAAAAAACAGAAGGAAGGTTTTTATTGAGTAGGTGATCAAGCAGTGGAATTGATTGGCAATGCACCTGTGGAGTGTTTTTCTATAGAGGAACAGCTTTAACTGACCCTGCTTTGGGACAGCAAGTGTCCTGGGCCCTCTCCAGTGGTGATTGCCAGCTGGATGATGCTGTAATTTTGGGAAGTTAAAGTCACTAATGTACTTAAGCCTCTCTCTTCAAGTGCACCAGCTGTTGCAAGGGCTGAGCAAGACATTTCTCATGTCTGAAACGTGGTGAGTCCCCACACCCATTCCAAAAGGCATTGTAATTGCTTCTTCATGCTCAGGCTGTGTATACAAATAGACTGATTTCCATTCCTGGCTCAAATGATGTCATCTTGCAGTAAAGAAATTTAAAAAAACAAACTAAGGGACAAATTCCTTGGAGCCAGTAGCAGATTAAGTGCACTATCAATGAGGCTCTCTCTCTGGCCAAGGGCACTGCTGGAAATCCAGTATATGAGGGACAAGAGACCCATCTCCAAAGAGCCAGGATAATGGCAAGGACATGCTTAGGAAAATACAGACTTTGTGTATTGTGGGACAGCAGTGACAAGCTGAGGTCCCAGATAACTTCTGACCTAGGCCATGAGTTTCCTGTACAGGGCAAGTCCCATGATTTCCTCTGCTTCCCCTCAATTACTTTTCACCTTATGTAGGAAGGATGTGGATCTAAGGATTGTCATTCAACTCTGAAAAGCTCAGTCAGCTGGGTTCAGTGCTATCTGGATCTGTAGCTGCACTGGCCAGTGAAGGTCTTAGTGTTTGTCATGCTTGTGTTTGTTTAAGGTAATTCTGATGTCACCTTAGTGCCAGAATATCTGTGAAAAGCAGTAACTTTCATGTCAAAATGTGAGTTTTACCCAGTCATTGTTTTTCTATGTCTTCTGCTAAGTTCTAGCACTTACGGGAAAGTTTTAACCCTTCCTGGAGTTCACAATGTATGTTTCTTTCCTAATGCCTTCTCTTTGCCATGTGTCTTGAGCTAGTTAAAATTCTAAAATAAGAATCCGTATCAAAGTACATAAGGCCACTCTGGCTTGAGAAAATTTATGAGCTTTTTAATTATATGGCTGGGGACTACTGCAATTTTGCAGATCAAATTTGTACTGCCAATTGTAACTTGCTAAATTGAAGAAAGGGCTTGTTTGGCCACTGATTTGAATGACTGGGAGTGATGAGACTGGCAAGTCATAGAGTTCCCCTTCTGTTTTTCTTCCATGAGGAAATCCTTGATGGCAGGGAAAAAAAACTGAAGTAGTTTATGGATATAATAGGAACAGTTGTAGACAGAGAGAATACTACCACTACCTCCCAGTACCTGAAAGTACAGGATTGCTGGAGCTTACTTTTTTGTAAGTGCATGTGGTGACAGGACAAGGGGGGAATGGCTTCAAACTGAGAGAGTGTGGTTTTAGGTCAGATATGAGAAAGAAACTCTTTACTGTGAAGATGGTGAGGCAAAGGAATAGGTCATCCAGAGAAGCTGTGGATGCCCCATCCCTGGCAGTGTTCAAGGCCAGGCTAGGTGGGGCTGTGAGCAGCCTGGTCTAGAGGAAGGTGTCCCTGCACATGGCAGGGGGGTTGGAACAGAACGATCATTATGTCCCTTCCAACCCAAGCCATTCTACGAATCTGTGAATTTTGGGAGATGGCAATCTTGGTGTTGCAGCGTGGCAGAGTGATAGAAATGCTTCAACCTTCTTTGAAATGTCTCCTTCAGAAGCCACTCAGAGTAAGGCCACAAGAACAGCCATTTCAAGTCCATGTGCACACACATGCCACAGATAGGTCAGCAGAGGAAAGACAGGAAGGGTCTTTGTATGATATATTCCAGCAAGGGTTTATTACATCCAGCACGCCAAAGGGACTAGAGACGAAAGACAAAACCATGTATGGGGTCAGTGACCAATAACCTGAGGGAAAAGGACAGCAGCCTGTAGGGGGGATGTGGGATGAATAATTGGGGTGGGCAGTGTCAGTTGGCCAATGGGGGAGGCAATATGATGTGGATTGGCAGTGGTGTTACACAGCACCGTGGGCTGAGTCCTCTCAGGTGGGGAAAACTCTATGATATAGTTTCCCAAGGCAAGGCCCTGGGGATTTCCCTGAGGGGGAGGCGTCAGAGGATTCCGCATCTTGGGATCTTCTGAAATCAGCCTAGCCTTTTTGATGCATCATCTTGTGCTTTCAACCCATAATGAAAGAAAAAAAACAGAGAAACTTAAGCTGTTCTTGAAAAGTTTGTAGCTGTCACATTTGATATATTAGTTAGAAATTGGCTTGGTCAGATCACAGAGAAATTTCAAAGTAGCCAGTCTGTATAAACTTTTTAAAGGTGAACTTTTAAACTTATTCTATTTCTGTTGTATTTACAAGTACAAAGCAGACTCAACTGCTTTGCCTGGAGAGTGAGTTCTTTGTTTCATCTTTTTCCAAGTTGAATAGGTTAACAGGGGAATATTCTAATTTATTTTTTTGAGAAATTGTTCACAGAACATACAAAGGCCTGACTTTATATATAGTTTATTCTAAATGGAGAATAAAAACAAAGTGGTATTTCAGGATTATTTTAATGTGTGCAATTATTTAATGTAGAAAAGTTATTTGCTAGAACTGCTATAAGCAGATGGAAACACAACTGTCTCTTTCCATGTGGCATTTCCAGTGCAATGCCTTTTTTTTCTCCATTTTTTCAACAGATACCCTAAAGTCAGTTCAGGGTGTGTTTTGTGTAATTGGTAGCTTTTCAGGATGGATCTCAGATGATATCATCTTTTTAATATCTGTGAAGTTCATGAGCAGAAGATGGTTTATTCCATCTGTAGGGTGTGAACCATGATCTAATAGTTTTCCTTCAGCTCCAGTGCAAATGACTGGTGTATGTTCGTAGTAACAGCAAACAACACTATCTGTTGGTCTCATTTCTACTTCAGAAAAATTATTCTATGATGAGCATCACTCTGTAGTATATATTGCACATTTCTGCTTTTTGCTTTTTTTAATAGTGTAATATAAATTTCCATATGCAGCATGTTTTGGTTACAGTCTTCTTTTTAACATTCTTTGATTGGTTTCAGGTTTTTCCGTCCTTCACAACAGTGAAATACAAAGTGTTAGAAGACATGAGTATCTGTAATCCCGTGAATCATAGCAGCATGCACAATTGCCACTGGGTTGATTCTGCTAGCCAGCAGAAAACATACAGTAAGAACTAATTGGCAGGCTAATAGATGAACATGGAAAAAAATTAAGATATAAGAAAAAATTGTTCACAGTCTCTATTCCCTATAACCTGTTCACACCTTTCTCTTTTTGCTTTGTAGGATCCTCACCACTTTCCTCTCAGTCTTTAAGGGCTGGGGTGCTGCTCTGGTTAAGTATCTTATTCCAATATAATTTTCCATTTCTGATATTTCCAATGTTTTACCACCTGCAGATTTGTCTGAGTAACTGCTAGTCCTTCTTTTCATTAAATCTATTTACAAAGTTTCTTAGAGAGTGGGTTGGACCTCTGCTGTTTTCCCACACTTTTTGAGTTTCAGAATGTAACCTGTCTTTGTGGTGGCACATCCTGCTGCCTCCTCAAGCTGCACTGACTTCAGAAATGCTCATTAGGCCTTGTCCTTGATGTGGAAGATTACTGTGGCTAAATCAAGTTTTCTTGCAACCCTGAAAATAGTGGTGCCAAGTGAGACCCTTTGAACTCCCCTGGGCCACTGTAGGTGTGACCAGAAATCTCCCTGGGAGTGGGCCCCTTTTGGAGCCAGTGAAGGATACTCAGGCATCTCAGAGAACGCTGACCCCATCCTCAGGGCTCAACCCTTCAGCCATTCAGGAGGCTGCCACGGTGTCTGTCCCGCTGAGAAAGGCTTGCCTGGCTAAGGTGGACACCTTGGACAGCACTTGCCACCTTCCCAGTCCTCCATAGGTCAGGATGGCGGCTTTGGGTTTGGAACCCCCAAACCCCAGGGAGACTTTGGGCGGCAAAGACAAAAGCGTGGAGTTGTCTCTTGCAGGGGTTGTTAATCCGAATTTATTGGGGAGCTCCGAGAAGCCTCCTATGTCAAAGGGACAGCTCCTGAAAGAGCCCCGAGCAGGCTCTTACACAGCCCTGTAACAGGGGTGGTAACCAGGGCATGGCCCCACAAAGGGACAATAGGAGTAAAGGGAGTACAGGAACCATTTTAACAAATAGGGAAATAGGAGCAAACCATTGGCGAAAAACTAACTTAAAAATACAACCCAGCAGGAGGCACAAAGGCATTTCTGTGAGTACTTCACTGAACTTGGGGGCAGTTTTCCACAGGTATATACCTTGTACATCCTCCTCTGCGTCTGTGTGCCTACAGGTGTAATATGTTATAGCAAATGTGCTGTGAATGTTGCCTTCTTAGTTGCTTAGGTACTTCAGATTTGTAAGCTAGACGTGTAAGTTAGTTACTGTTGTGCTTGCAGTAAATTCTATTGACTCTTCTAACAAATTATTTAAGTCAGGCCATTGACTGGGTGCTGTTGAGTACTGTTAAGTTTAAGTGATGTTAAAACCTTTAGGCCTAAACTTTTGATCAAGTCCAAGGCTCAGTTTGGCAAAGGCATTCACTCTGAATCTTGTGATTCAATAGGGGAGTCTCCCTTGTTTCTTTTAATCCTTACTCTTTCCCATCCTTACCCTTTTTCCATCCCCAGCTTCTATGTATATAATTTAAAATAGATTCTATTTTAGACTGATTCAGATTTTAATCTAATTTTTCTGTGTGCTCTAACTATCTGGTAAATAATAGAGTGAACTTTGCCAACAAACTTTTTTGCCCTTTCACTTCTATTTTAAACCTGCTTTACCAATACCTTTGCCAGTGATTCCTTGAGCAACCTAATCCACTCATTTATTACTTTCCAAACAAGAGTCATCACTCAAAATATACTTCTTTCATAAAATTCTCTGCTCCTTGTCACTCACATTGTAGCAACACGCTCAAAATCAAACAGATGCATAGAAATATCTTTGGTGAATAGGCATCAGGTGTGGGGACACTTCCTGTGTCACAGAATCACAGAATCAGTTACCTTGGAAGGGATCACAGCTGGCAATATAGTCCAATCTCTCTGCTCAAGCAGGGTTGTTCCAGAGCACATGGCATTGTATCCAGACAGTTCTAGAATATCTCAAATGAGGGAACCGCAACCTCTCAAACTGAAGGAATTAATAACACAGAACTTGTGCAAAAATATTCATTTCCCCTCCCTATTTTTGTGTGCAGTGTTGCTTGCTGGGCATCAAACAGGCCCTTTGTAATCTGTGAGTCAGGGTGGGTTTCAGTTCTTCCATAGGCATCATGTGGATTGAGCCAGATTAAACACTTTGCAGTGCAGATTATGGAATTAGAATGAGTGTTGATATGAAGCTTAGAAATGTTGATATCCCCTCTTTGTAGGAGTAATTGGTTTGGTTTTTGTCTTATTCTTCATCTTCCTTACTTTCACATTTCAGTCACTGTGCACTCTTTACCCCCCACATGCTCCCACCCTGGGCAGCTGTACACAAATAACCTCACGGTTTGTAGTGACATACAAGATCGGTGTCCAAAATGAAGCTAATAAATAAAGTTCACACTCATACGCATATGTTTAAAAGGTAGTGATTATACAAGTAGAAAACAAGGGTCCTGAGTGAATTGTAATTTCTAGATTTATGTGTGTTTAATACATAAGTGTGTACACAACTATATTACTCTATTTTTCAAAGAAGATTCTAAAAATTACCAAAATATTTTTGTGTGCAAACAGTTCCTCTGTTTGCCTGTGAAAGCCTGATCTGTGAGATAGTAAATGATATTACTAATTGCCTAGAACTGAAGTTGATAAGGAAACTCACTGCTGGATTGCCCAGAGCATGAAGTTTCAATACAGAGTTTAGTAGGGAAATAAATGTTCTTTAAGAGCACAGTGTATGGTAAATTTGAGTAAAAATCATGTTTTCTTTCTCACAGGTGACTGCACATGCACTATAACCGATATGTGAACCCTGTCATATGGTTAACCAAATTCTGGTCATGGGCTTAAAAGACTCAAACACTCTGTATCTTAACTGTAGACATTAAGAATTCTCAGAAATGTTATGCAAAGTAATTAAGGTGTACAGAGACATGTCATTTGCTAGAATATACCTGCAAAATGAAAGTACAAAATGAGATGAAGTTTCTCACTAGACAAAGATGTAATAATACAGGTACAGACAGTCCTTGATCTCTAAAGACGGTAGTTACTCTGGCCATCTTTGTAATTTTTTTTAAGCTGTCATCCAAAAAATGCTTCACTTGTGCACAATCCACTATGTGAGGTTAAGGTCATAGGAACAAGAGTTTGAATGGAAGTGTGGGGTTTTGTTTGTAATTATTGCAGAAGTAATTTGGACATTTTTGTAGTCCATTAATTCTTGCATTTCATTGGCAATTTTTGTAGTCCATTAATTCTTGCTTTAAGTTCTACTCCTTTTAACCAAGTTCTCATGTTGGACCTGTGAACCTTCTTCATAAACAGAAGAACTCAGCTGCATCCAGAGGAGCCATCAGTGAGATTTAGAGAATAAAAGCAAACAAAACCCACCTTTCTCCATGTAGCAGTGGGTAGCAAGGTGTGTGTGGGGGTTTCTATGTGTGTGTATTTTCACTGACTTTTCACAGATTTCTCTGCCCTTCCTTGGCATTGATACATTTGCTGTACTACAACTTATTTTTTATGTGACAGATAAGTTACAGGACTACAATTGAACATAATTTTTTGGAAGATAGGAAGCCAGTGATACTGATACCAAAAATATGCTGTCCATATAATAATCCACTAGGAATGGGATATCCAGATATTCAGGTCTGGTTTCGAAATCCAATGTAGTTATATATAGAAATACTTTCATTTCCAGAAAAGTTCATCCCCAAAGCTTCTTTTACTGGTTGTGTAGAGACTGTCTCAGAGAAAATGTGGGGGGATCACACGATAGAAAGGGTTGATTTATCATGGAAGAGAATTAGTTTAGGAAAGAAATGTCTGTAATGGTTGGCATGATTTTTCTTTTTCAGATAAAGTATGTCACAAACAGGAATAGGTTCCTGTGCAGGAAACAGCTCTTCCGTAAAAGGGGTCAGGGAACAGAGTGTGTTAGGCCAAGACAGTGGCACAGTAAGCAAAATAAGTTCAGTGGCTACTGATTTCCTTCCTATGTCATGCATAATTCATTTCAAAACTGCAGAGAAGCAAATGCTCCGGCTTTCAGCGCACATCTGATTCACAGTAATGTATGCTCTCATCCTAACAGATACTTAGATCAAAAGGTAAGAAATATGGAAAAGCAAATGCCAGCAGATGAACACATTTGCCAGCAAAATATTTTTCCCAGGAATATTACCAGAAAAAGGAAAGTTCTCTTCTAAAGGAAGTTTTTCAATAAAAGCTGGCATCAAGCTGTGGACCACATAGACCAGTAGAATTTACATTTTTGTAAATTGCCTCCAGCAAGGCTTGTGAAGCAAGAAGTGCTGTGATCTGCAAAACTAAAATTTAGTCCTATTGTTTTTACAAGAACTTTCATCAGATGCAGAGAAAACCCTACATGGGCTGTGGTCTCACACTCAGAGAAACCACAGACAAACACACAGAAGAGTAGAGGTGTCACACCTGCCTGGCTGTAGCCAGCAGACAGAGAGAGAAAGGATATGGTTGATCAGCTCAGAAATTCAGATTCAGAAGAATCTGTTGCCAAGTATTTCTGGAGTGAAATGTTTTGGAGTAAGGCTTCTTTGAAACACAACTTTCCTTGAACATTTCAGGCGTGTTGGCCAGTGCATGGTATCTCAGACCCCGGGAGGTTTGTGATTGTTTGCAAAAGGGGTTTTTGGTGTGTCTCTGCTACAGCCTGTAATGGTGAGGGGTCCCTTGCTGGGGTATTGGCAGCTCCAGCATGCTTGGAGCCAGAAGAGGCAATGCCAAATGGCAGGGATTGTGGATTGCTTTACCACGTGGCACCTATCCAGCAGATACTGCAATTTCAGGAGATCTCCCTGCCAGGCAAAACAACAAAGAAAGACTTGCCACCACATTAACTGGTTAAGATGGAAATTTGCAGTAATAAAAAAAGGTCACTTTAATTAATGGTTTAGTGTAAGTCTCTAAATTGAAATCTTGATGGAGGGAATTAGAATAACCTTTGAGTGAACTTAGCTGGAGTTATCATTTGAGCACCACAATAAGAAACATAAAGTGTGCATTGCCATGAGCGCATATTAAAGAGTATCTTGAATGGGACCGCTGGGGAAATGAAGAAAGAATTTAAAGAGACAACACAATTTGCTGAAGAAGAGATTTTTCTTGCCTGCTAGCTCCTACTCCAACCTGAGCATTAAACTGCAGATGTTACCAACAGAAAATCTCCACACATGTGCATCTTCAAACACAAACCTGAGAGCAGGCTGTTGAGTAAAATCTCAGGCTGACTCTCAGCATGACTAAGGATCATGGTTTAATCAACTAGCAGACATGTTCTCAGATATCCCTGCCATAACTCTCATGCCATTTTAAATTGCAATTAAAAAACACAACAACAAAACCTCAGAAGCAGTTGCCGCTTGTATAAAACATGGCAATAATCCGCTGGAGACAGGAGAAATTGAACTTGGTTGGGAGGTAGGAGTCTGTTTTCCCCATCTTGGGTATTTTTTTCTTTAAAAGCTACGTTTTTACCAAACATTAGTGTGTGGGCTCTGAAAAGCAGATATGCATAGCAATAAAGATAGCTTTTGACTTTCAGTAGCAGATTGAAAGGTACAGATGGAGACAGAGGATAGCAACTGCATTGGGATATTTGATGCCAGCTAGTACTTGCAACAGCAGCCTGCTCCAAACATGCTTGTAGCTGAGCCTGTGGAATTGTTTGTTCCTAACCCATTGCCTACATATCTTTAAATACGGTGCAGGGGACCAGGCCCCTTGCACTGCCCAGCACACCATATCAGGAGGGGCATCTGAGTTTCTCTGAAATGGGCATTTTCCTTGCCCATTACAGAGTTCCTCCTTCCTGATCAGTTTTTTTCAAGAGATGTCAAATGTGTAAAACTCATTAGTTGACATCAGTTCAGACTTAAACATCTATTAGATATTTTTCTCTTTCCTGGTCTTAGTCATAATTTTGTCCCTGAAACACTAAGAAATAAGGCTCAAGAAAGTGCCAGAATACCTGGGGCTGGCCCTGTGAGAATGTGTAGGAGTCAGGTGGGACCTGTCAGGTCACTGGAGTGGCCACCAAGAAGAGGCTTTGGTCCCAGCTGTGACAGTCCCTGGTGGTGGGAGTGACTGCCAGAGCCTTGTGTGTGGTCAGGCTGGGAAGATCCCTTAACAAGGCTCTCTGTGATTTTTGTTGTGAGTTATGCTTCACAGTTTTCATAGCGGAGAAACAAAGTTGGAAACAAAATGTTTCCCAACAACACTGCTGTGAAGGGAAAGCCTATGATCCCAAATAGCTTGCAAAATTATTTTTATCATTCATATTTGAATAGGAATTATATTGTTCTTATGCCTGTTTGGGTTCTTAAACATTGTTTATTTTTTCATGGAGGGCTTTATATTTCAGCAGAGGGCACTGTGACCATACTTAGAATTCAATCCATTGATTGGGTCACATGAAAATGCAAAAATATTGTTCTGTTTTTCCTCAGTCCTTAAACCACTGAACTATACATGCAGAGTTTACTTATTCTCCAGTTTAATCACTGCCTCTTCATCATAGCTAAAAGACCAGAGACAAGTGAGAAAAACAACTTATTGAATGAATATATTTCAAAATAAAATTATCTCCTCACTTTTCGGTAGAGAAAATTTAGCTAAGTAAAGGCTTGGACATTTTTCCACTATGGTACCATAGTTTCCCACAGTAAAATGATGTATTGAGTAGGTATTTTAACAATAAAATGTAGGCATTTTAGCAAAGAATTAACAGCAACTATTGTATTAGAGGGTATGAACACGAAGGGCAGAAAACCCAAAAGCAGCAGTTTGTCCCTTCTGTAGCCCAAGGTACTGGCCACTGCACCTCCAGCATCTTCAGCTGCCAGGTTACCCCTGCTCTGTCCAGGTCTGTGAGCTGAGCAGCTCGTGTGAATCAGAAGCAAAGGTGTTGCTATCAGTTGTACTCTGATCCTATTCATTCAGCTGCTACATAGAAAGTGCCAGTAAAAGGGTAGCAACAGAGATCTTTCATATGAGGTCATTTAGAGAGCTGATAATATTCCCTAAGAGATAAGTCAGTTAAATCTTTCAGGATTGTATGTGTATGTTTGTGTGAAAAAAATGAGGTCAGGATAACAAAAAGAAACTAATATGGACTAGTAAAACCATCCTTTACATTTTCTGCATTGAGTCCAAAACTTAAGTTTATTTAATTCTATTTTATCCAAAGGTGGTATTTGTATTTCTCACAGATCATACATGACTTGGCAGGATTGCTTTCAGCTCTCCAGACAGAAGATCTTGTTCAAGATATCTCCAGTTGGTTTTGATGGTGGCATACCTCTGAGGAAAAACAATTTGTTTTTTAACAATGATCCTGTTTCCCTTCCTCTCTGGATTAAACATGATAATTTTGCAAAACAGAAACACGAGCACTTTGTGCTGTAGACATTAGGTTTTTAATCCTGGGTTCTGCAAGGTGCTATAGTGCTAGACATCTATTATTTTTTGTGGTTTACAGGTATGTAATGCCAGTACTGGAAACAGGTAATACAAAAAGGGGGCTTTCCTGTGGGCTGTGTGGTAGAGTCCTGCCCTGATGGAGTCATGTGTCCTGAGAATTTTTTCCAGCCCCATGGATATGCAATATACCAGACACACAATAGTTTTATTCACTGCTTTTAGGCAGAAGTTTATAACATACTTGCCCAGCACCTTGTTGACAGGTTGCCTTAACAAAAAGCTGTCAGGAGGATACTTCTAATGAGACAACTTTTTTTCTTCAAAATGTACTAAATGAAAAATGTACCTGTTTTTAGAGGTCAAACAATAGGGACCTCTATCTAATTATTGTTCCTATTCCACACACAAGAAGAGTTGCAGTAGTGCAATTTTTCTGAAATTGTTTGTCTTTTATTTGGGGGTAAACATGACAGCTGAGGCTAACAGACTCCTCAGTGACAATGTGAGAACAATGCCTGTTTTTTTTTTTTTTTTTACTTGTGCATTCATTTGACGTGTTACCACCCTTGTTGCTTTCATAGGATTGATGGATTTTACTGTGTGACTCTATTTGTCCCCCCACGGCCCCACAGAAATAACTTCCGTGGCCATTTTTCTCTGCATGGCAAAACCAAGCAATTAAAAAAAAATGCTTATCCCCATTTTTTATTCTAAATGATGCCATTCCCATTGTGCTTAAAAGCCACTCTCTGATGTCTTCTTGTGAGCCTGTAGGTAGAAAGCGGTGTTGCCTTTGTACACTGACATTTACAATGTAGCTGCCATTTACTATTCTTTCTGTTTGTCTTATAAAATACATAAAGAGATCCTACACTGCCTTTTACTTGTCACCCCCATGCTTGCATAAAATGGGAAGCCTGAAAAATAAGATTAAATGTTTAGCTTTTTCAGATTTTTTAAAATGGCTTAACATTATGTGAGAAGAAGGAGGAAAGGAAATAGCACTGCATTTGTACTGGTCTGAAAAGAAGCAGGTGATGACCAAAGTGATGGGAATAAACTATGGCATGACTGGCATAAGCACTTCCCTTCATGTGAAGATGGGCTTTATATAGCCATGTTGTCATTCATATCTATGGATTTAAAAAAAAAAATTGAACCGAACAAAAAAATTTGAACTGAATTCTAGTAATTTGTGGCACATCCATTGCAGCAGAAACTAATTAGAACTCCAGTCTGCCAGTGTCAATAGCAGCTTAGTCATCTAAGATAATTCCCTTGTATTTCTTGTGGATAAAACTGCAAAGTGCCCCCATGAAAGTTCAGCTGTGCCCTGCAGGCTGCAGCAGACTGCAGAAAATAATGAGTTTGCTAGAGTTGCATTTCATGGAGGTGTGTCCTAGATAAAGAGGTGGTCTGAGAGGGGGCAATAATGAAGATGAGAAGCAGGTACTGGAGACATAGGAAACACATGTGCAGATTTGGGTGGCCATAAGCAGGAGTGGGGAAAACAACATTGCTCACAGTGGCCATGGGTAGCCATGGCTGGCAGTGGAACTGGTTGCCCCAGAGCCAGAGTGGGATGTCCAGGTGTCTCAAGGGCAGAAGTACCTTGTGGCAGAGCAGATTTCTGAGAGCCACCCTCATCCACACACGTATGCCACACTTCTGCTGTGGCTATTGGTAGACAAAGGACACCTTGCAGGGTGGAAGAGTGGGTGAGGAGACTGATGTGGCAATGTCAGGAAAGAGAAATATGATCTGGTTCATCATTTGTTCCCCATCCTTTCCTCTGTCCATTTCCTGAATTTCCTTACATACTTCTCCTTGCAGGGGCAGCCTCTCTCCCAGTATCCATATCAATCGTGCTAGTTAGACTGATGACTCTGCATAAACTGTTTAATTTAAATCATCAAGCCTATTTGATTCTTGCCATGCAAATGGTTTAAATGGCTCCATTCTGAACTTACTGCTCTTTCCTTCAGAAATATTGCAGACTCTCTGAGCATGGTTTTGATTAAGTTTTGATTTAAAAGTGATACAAACATGTCACTAGATTGTAATTATTCATTTCATAATCGATTTTACTGAATTTAGATCTGATGCGTGTAAAGATGGTTTCTTGCCTCACATTTAACATTGCCTGTGGTATCTCGTTTTAATTTGTGCACAAATCCAGCAATTTTTGCTGGTTTCATTCTGGTCTTCTCTATCTCTCAATCTTTGATGCAGATTTTTTGTTAGTCTGCTCAGCACTGGTTTTGTTTTTTTTTTGCAAATTTTTGTAACATCTGCTGCTGTGCACACACACTAGTCTAGTAGTTAGAAACTCTCAGGATGACGACGTATATATTTCACTGTGTCATAAAAAGGGAGGTAGCTGAAAAGCACATACCTGTTTTCTTTATGCTGAGCTGCTAGTAAATGTTGTCAGGTCCCAGAGGTTGTGATTTAATGACTTGATTCTCCAAGAGGACTTGTGCTTCTCTCAGCCTAAGCTGGTTACAAGGCAATCAAGTCTTAATGAAAATTTGTTGAGATGGATATTGGCTGAAGTGAAGAATTGTCTTTGTGCTTATGCTTGGAAACTTTGACCTGAAAAGAGTGGTGTGGTAAGGAGAGTAAAATCTTGAGTCAGCCCAAGAGCAGCTGCCTATAAAAGCATGTCATTCAAACCCACCAGTTCACAATCTAAGCACATGTTTAGCCCAGCAGGCAACACTGTATTATAAACGCTCTCAAACACAGCTGAGAGCCAAGAGCAGCAGACTGTGTTTACCTCAAGACCCAGCTTTTCTACCCTGCAATGCTGATGGCACGAAGATCTCCAGGCATATTCACAGAGAATCAGAATCACAGAACATCCCAGGCTGGAAGGGACCCACAAGGCTCATTGAGTCCCACTGCCTGGACCTCAGAGAATTAAAACCATACGGCTCAGAGCATTCAAGTGCTCCTTGAACTCTGTTAGGCTTAGTGCTGGGACCACTTCCGTGGGGAGCCTGTTTCAGTGACCCTGTTTAGTACTATCAGGATCTCATGAAGTTATTACATTTTGAAAAACCTTGTGGTGGAAAAAGCATCTATTTTGACATGTACTGCTTTGTAACAGCTTTATTTCTCTGTTAGATGTTCTTGCTTTGTAATTGGTGTTTTCATATTCCAGAAAGAGTTTTGACGGCTACTTTTACCAGGAGACAATACAATACAAATATTTTAGAACATGTTATTTTGTGCAGTTCAAGTACTGAGATAGGCTCCGTAAGGCAGCGTAGAAATGGATTCAGATGGATAGATACATAAAGATAAAAACACTTGTCAGGATCCTGGTAGTAACTTTGGCTCTCAGCCCTCACATTGAGCATGTAGCACTGTGGCTCTTTTGGGCCCTCATTTGCTCTATTTTAAGTATCATTGGATTAATGAAATTATTTCTTGTACATGGAAGATAATTACATGGAAGGTTTTGTATCCAAACTCTAATTTCCGTCATTTGTTGATATGGAAGGCATTTCTCTGTTCAGCTCAATCCTCATATATCACCTATAATGTTGAGGAAAAGACTTCCTTTCCTGGAAATAAATTTTCCTGTCAAATCGCTCTGCATCAAATAAACAAATCTTGAACAGACAATTTGCGGAAAAAATATTTTGAAGCAAGATTTATTTTTTCCATCAGCTGTGTTCAAGCTGGGTAAGTTGACCATGGATGTCACTGTTCATTGCGTCTGTTTATGTTGGACTTCAAAAGTAACTGAATTTTTCTTACAGATTATTTCTGGGGGACCTATGGAGAAAATATTTTTTTCCTTTTCCCCTCTTTTGTTTTTTATTCTTCTCTCAATTTTCCAATATTTTCCTATTCTCCCTTTCTCCTTGTTTGCAAAAGTGGCACAAAATAAGCTCGTACAGAAGAGTGTGTTCTATACTTAAAATCTGACCTACCAACAAAATTATTGGGTTGCAAATTGTGCAGGTATTTGCAATAGACTGGTCTTGTGAAGAGCAGTATCAGCAGCCCTCTTTTTTTTTCTACTAGGGTAATCTAGCCTAATTAGCTGCAGAAGGAATTGAAGCCACCTTTCTGATATTTGAATAAGAAAAGGGAAAAGATGAGGCTCCAGGCAGAGGGGTTTAAAGGCTGACTGCCCTTTGCTCCTCACCAATTTCCATAGATGACAGTCAGACAGTCCCCGAGTTCAACTGGCAGCCACTCCAGAACCATCTTTCTTTTCCCTCTGACATGGGTGTCACACTGCTGCTCAGCTCTTTGGGTGCCCCACCTGCAGTCCCGTTGCTGCTTTCTGCTCACAGCTCTGTGTCCTTTGACCCAGGCTGTGGGGACCGGGTTTCCCAGGGCCTCCAGTATTTTACCTGTTTTGTGGCCACACTGCTGTTGCTATGCTGTAGGTCTCACTGCCTTTCCCAAGCCAGCCCTGTGCTGTTGTTACAGCAGATTCTCCCGAGAAGCGGTTTCCAGTGGGATGAGATTCATTCCTCTATTTTCCTACCCTGCAGCTGCTGCTCTCGCTTTCATATGGAGACCCAGGAGATCCAGTAACACACTAGTTCAAAGCTCAACCAAGCTCTGCCAAATGTTCTTGTAGCCTGTAAATTCTGCATTCTTTTTGTCTGATATGGTTGACACATCCTACTTCCTAAGCTTTGTTAACTCCCACCTAGGTCTGAGATCATTAAAGTATGTCAAGCCCTAAACTTTAACAAAGCTATTCTACCAAAAAGCAATTTTTCAAACACTTGGACATCAAAAGCACCACCAGCCAGCAGAGATTTCAAACAGGCCCTCATGAAAACCTGTTGCATTAGTATAGGAAAGAGCTTTGAGGTAAATCACCTGGTGCATGAGGGAGGAAGGACATGCACACCTGGGAGGATGTTCCTCTGAGGACACCACAGCACTTTTGCTACCTGCACCCTGCCTGCTCCTTTTTTTGCCTGATTTTCCTCTGAAAGTAACTTAGAATCATTAAATGTCACCAGTTACAAACGCTGCCAACATGTTTTTAGCATGGAAATCTGTCTGGAGACGTTTTGTGTAGCAAATTTTTCCCATTTTTGTGAATTATTGTGAAGAGGTTTTTCTTGACCACTTTGTGAGAAGTTTTACTTTAATTTTATAAAAATTATAAATATACTATAATCTTATGGCTTCTGCTGTGCCTGCAAAAGAAATACAGATTTTTGAAGCAAAATAAGGTCCATCCATCAGAAATCTGTCACATTTAAACCTGTTAGCTAGTTAAATTACTTGCTGGGCTGCTGCCTCAACTAGCTAGATTTAGCAGGTTTTTGCTTTGTAGCAATGCTTCTGCTCTTTGTCCTATCAGGTCCAGCTATCTTATCCATTCCTATGTGTTCCTTCATATGTATTAGAATACTTTAATAATTAGTACTGTAATCTGTGCTAATGAAACCTTTTGCTATTCAATAATAAAAAGAGTAATTTTGTTTAAAAGTTGGTAGGTTAATCTTAATTGGTTGCAGTGTAGCAACCTGTTTTTGCATAAATGAAAAGTTACACACAGAAGATACATATGCGTCTGACCTTTCAGATGGTTTTTCCTGAAGTTCATGTCTTAAAAGTTTTGCAGTGCAGCTAGAGAAACCCTTTGAAAATTTGGCACCTTGGCAGAAATTATTGAACTCTCATTCTAGAGAACCTGAACATGTTTATATTGCAGAATGCTTGAACTATACAGCTCATTGCAGTCTTCTGGCTCAGTCTGAGACATATTTGGAAAATAATAATGTAATTTGAGGTTTTGGGTGAAGACAGAATTGTAACAGACACATAATAGTCTCCATTTGGTCTGATTGGAAGGTAGACTTAAAACTTTACCCCAGGAAGGACATCAGGCACCAGAAACATAGATGGTTTCAAAGATGGAAGCATAAATCAAAATTTCCCAATTTTTTTCCCAGTAGTTTTAAATGTCAGGAATTTCTACCTTGGACATGGCTTTTAGAACTTTTCACTCTAATTAAAGTCATGAGGTTTTTAGGTATCACTAATTTTTATGTTGACCCAAGCCTTGAGTATGCAGTGAAAGATCCATTCATAAATGTTTCATGCCTAAGAATTAAATCAATCATATTGGCAGTCCAGTCCCTCCATGGATAACATTTCTTTGGTTTGGATTGTTTGTCTCTCTCTTTTAAAAAAAATTAACAACCCTTGGAAAGCTGCATGTACTATTTCACAGCCAGCATCCACTGCCTTGTTCTAATCTTACCACAGTACACTGATAACTACAGCTGCATCTTATGCACAAGAAAGTTTTGGTTTCCTGAAGATATCAACCACTAGAAAGAAGATAGTGGAAATGAAGCAGCCATAATAGTCTAGGTACAAGAGTGAGGCAAAGTTTGTGGAGAATGGTGAGAATGGTTTTGGGGGAGGGAGAACAAAAACTATGAAGAACACAGCCCCCTTGGGAGTCAAGGTGAGAGCAAAAACTGTTTTCTGTCTTTCAGGAAATCTTTGGTTACTTGGAGATGGAAATTTCTCTTCCTCCAGAGGTACTCTTTGAATAGAAAAGCATGTGCTGCAGGTCTCCTTGGGAGGGGATGAGAGGTCTTGTGGTGCAGTCTGCACATCTTTACACTGCACCACTGCCATCACTTTGCTCACTCTAATGATTGTTTTCTACAGAGCTCCAGAGGTTTGATCTGATTTCCTGACTTCCTAGGCTTTTCCACATGGCACATTTATTTCATTTTTTTATCTCTGTTTGGATGCTTCACTAGCTATCCTAAGAATTCTTATGGATGGCAGAAGAAGGGATCACAGTTGTGAGAAAAAAAAAAAGACAATTTGAAAATAAATGAAGTATAAAATAGAAACATCTGAAGACAAATGTCTGATATATTTCTGTATGCATTCAAACATATCCAGATTGATGGCAACTTCATATAGAATACTCTCTTAGGGGCCCTTATTGTGGATCCAACTCTTTATCCTCTTCTGTCAGCTTATTGTTGATTCAAATTAACTGTATTTTCAATGGCATGATTTAGTTTTCTCTTTTGGGCTTTTATTCTACGTTATCTGCAATGCCAGAAGCACCCTCTATCCTGTGACTAGATGCTGGAGAAGGCAAAGCCATTTCCAATCTGTAATTACTCTTCATTTCTCTTTAATCATTTAATCAGCAGAATCCACAAATGCAAAAAAAACTATATAAATATGTAAATATTGACCATGCATAGCATGGTCAGGACATAGTGGATCTCTTATCACACTAGTAAAGCACAAGTAGAGGGAAAAAGATAAAAAAGATTCCTCATGGATCTCACAGAAGCCACACATCCTGGCATGCTGTTAAATAGAAGAGTGATCTTTGTGACCTTTATTGCATATATGCAGGGTGATTCAGATACCTTCTGCTCAATTACTGACTTTTCCAAGTCCTCCATAGTCGTAAAGTAGTGGCACGGAAGATTCTTAAAAATATACACAATTGATTGACTCTTAAAAGAACTAGGCAAGTAGTTAGTGTACTAAATGATGTTGAAATGTTGTTAAATAGTTTTAAAAAACGTCATTCTGGTCTTGCTAAATGACAAATTGGGTAGTAGCCTAATTTTTTAATGGATCTATTTTCAGGTAAATTGTTCCATCAATCTCCAACTATTAATTGGAAGCTTAAATGAAAAACCCTATTAACATTTTGTCCCTGTCCTCTCACTTCTGATATTGAGAAACATTGTTCTGAGAACAGGTGAGCAGTAAGACATGTTCACTCTGGGATTCCTTGATGGATGCATCCCCAATAATGTCAGCCCCTCTTGAAGATTTCCTACACAGTGATGGTGGGTTAGGACAGTTGCTTTTCTTGTCTCAGCTATGGGCAGAATTCTCCTTTTGCCGCCCAGTGGTAAACCATAGGTTTTCAAAATGCTGTGGTATCTTTCTGGAGGTCTGCACGTAAAAGTGTGTGTGTGAGTGCCGTTAAAATCCAACATGCCATCTAGCTCCTTAAATCTTGGTCCAGACTCTGTTTAAAGGATAAATTCTATACATGCTAAATTAAAATGAGATTAGCTTTGCAAATGAACTTTTGATTTTAAAAGAATGGGAAAAAGTGAAAGATCATGAATGACACATATTGCCTATCCAAGGGACTGTATTTCCTACTCATTATGTAGTTGGAAAAAATGAGATATTTGACCAATACGATGCTCTGGCTTTGTTCAGAAGTGAAAACAGAGTTTAATTTTCCAGGGTCAAAGGAGGGAGTAGCCCAGATAGGTTTTTTTGGATGACACAAACTACTTTGGTTTTGCTCTTTTAATATACACATTTTATTTGAAGAATTTAAAATTACTTTATAAAGCAACACTACTTCCATGCCAGTGCTGGGAAAAAAAATTCTTTCCTGCAGTCACAAAATACATCAGAAGTAGAGTCTGTACTGTCAGCTAGTCCTTGTGCATCTCACCATCTCCACCTGAAAGCACTGAGAATCTACAGAGGTCCTGTCATTAAGAAAAATATTAGCATAAGTGAAATTCAAAACTGCATTGAGCAATTTATATTTTTTTGAATATTTAAAAATATGTTTTTTTCCTTTATAAATAAGATAAAAATAAATCAAAGACAAAATCCCAGTAAAAAGGGGGTCACACTGCTTTCCTCACTATTGAAACAGCTCAAGACACCTAACACCTTCATTTTGAAAGGGTTTTGTTTTACAGACCATCCACAAGACTATTACGTTGATAATTGTATTAAGAAGTTTATGACTTTGATTATTTTGATTTCATACTCTGATCATATTAAAATCAACAACTGTCCAGATAACTCTTGATGAGAAGGAATTGGAATTCATAATGGTATTGAGATACAGGGTACAAAGGAAGGCATTTAGCATAAATAATTGGTTCAGATCTCTTATTTCTATGGGGAAGTTTTTCAATAGAATTTGTTTTAAAATTGCTCTTTAATGTTTCAATACTTGAAGTGCAATTGAAGTATACTGAGTGGCTGAGTTTCTTCAGTATGTGTGCTCTGTCTCACATGTTTATAAGTAGACCAGACATAGCAATCTTTAGTGCATATCTTATACACAATTTTGTATACAAATAACTAATTCTTAATCCACATTTTGTAAATTTATATTTTTTTTACCCTTCACTTTATTGATGGAGAACTGGAAGCAGAGAAGTGTGTGATGGTTTCCTCCATAAAACACATGAGTGTGTGTTGGTCACAGCCTGGGGATGGGAATTACAAGTCCCTGACTCTGGGCTCTTCAGCAACACAACCTGCCTTGAGCCTCCAGACTAGTTAAGCTGCAACAATAGAGACTCATGTACTAGAATAATATTCTGAGAAGAGCACTAGAAGTTTCTGAAATGTCACCATAACCTCTGTGGGACACAAAATGTGCATGGATGGCATTCTGTTTCGATATGGCAGTATGAATGTATCGTTGGAGAAATGGTTCAGCTGTCATTAACTATAGAAGGAGCCAAAGCCTCTGGCTGAGGAGGGTGGCTTATGCCTTGCTGCAGTGAACCCCAGCTCTGCTCTGATCTTTCACACTCACCCGTGGCTCTGAGCACAACCAGCCTTGGGCAAAGCTCCTAGGAAAATAGAGGGAACGCCTGTCGGCTGGTCTACACGCAGATTTGGGGATATGTTTATGTTGATTTAGAAAGATCTGTAGCTCTTTGGTTTGCATCAGTGAATTTATTTTATCATCATGTGGCTTTCTAACACAATGGGTGATTGTTAAGATTCTCTGTTGGAAAATAAAATATGGAACATTGGCTAGCTAAAGAATTCCTCTTGCCTGCTGTTCTTCTGTTTGCCTAAGATTGCTGCATTTTCTTGTGAAAAAGGACACACCTTTAAAATAAATTCCAGCTGGAATATTTTCACTAACCTTAAAGAAAGGAAGGGACAAGATAGCAGCTTGAAGTTTTCACTGAAACTAGTAAAAGTGCAAGCTTACGTTGAGGGAAAGGAAGTAAAGGAAGTGTGAGGAAGAAGCACTTACCATTTAATGGATCTATCAGTTTCTCCCACAAAGGTCAGAAAAAGACTCAAAATTGCATTTCTCTCTGCCATACTTACATATTTTTGAATAAGGAGAGCTTGCAAGCTAGAACAAATGTCAAGGGTTTTTGGTTTAAATAGCTAAGAAAATTGGTGTAGCTTACTGATGATACAGAAAGCATTCCCCAGATTTCAGAGCAGGTAAAACAGCCAAACAGCAAGAATGCAATGTTGGTTTTAAAAACTGTAATAAATCCCTGATCTTTCAGTACACTTGTTTGCATTTTCTTCATGTCATTTTAAAGTGTTCAGAGTAAGTTGGAGAGCTTTCCCTCCTGGTGTAGAGTGAACACTAGGCAGGGGTTCTGCAATGGCATGATGAAATGGCTTGACAGCCTCAAGCCAAAGATAAAGGGATGGGGAAAGGCATATGTCAATATTGATATGATTTTCTTTGAACTTAAGAAATCAAACTGTCAAGCTGAGACAATGTAAGTGCAAAAAACCTTCAAAAATCCTTCTCATTTTTCTGTCAACAACATCACCACCTTTGCAATCCTGAGGAAGACTGGTGTCATAGCTTTTATAAAATTGTATTACTGTACAACAACAACAAACTCACACCAAAATGTTGTGGGTTTTTTCTTTTTTTTTTTTTTTTTTTTTTTTTTTTATCTCTCAAGATTAAACATGAAGATGTCCCTGTTTAATTTTGAACCTCTCCAAACCTTATGGCAATTTTAGGTCTCAGCTCTCTCCTCAGCTTCTTCTACATAAAAGACTAGCTAGCACTTTCCTTCCTTTTTAAAATAGCAAGTCTTGCCTCATCTTCAGAGTGCAACTACAGTACCTTATCTAAACAATCAACGCTGCTTTTCTCTGCATAGCTATATTGAGTAGGCAACTGGAAATACTGTAATATGTTTAACTTAGGAAATAAAATAGATTTCAGCTTAATTACTTTGTATTTACTTTTCTTGTCAAATTTTAAATGTCAAAAGATAGAATCATTTGGCCTAGAGCCTGGCCAAGCCTTGCCTTCAAGACCTATCTACTTCTAGAATATCAAAGATAAAAGAAGAGAGAAGGATATTCATCACACCTAAATTAATTTCTGCTTGAATGGCATATAATTTAAATGTGTGCTCCTGTTACAGGGATTTTGATTTTTGATTTTCATTATAGATATGAGCTATATGCTAGTTGTAGAGTTTTAGCTCTGTGTGTCTGATGGAAACAGAGATTTGATATGAAAATAGATGTTTCTGGATAGAAACATTTATGTTTTAGCTTTCTGGCTCTGTAAGAACACCATATTCAAAAGTGTCTCTAAATGAAAGGTATTTACTCTGCTTAACCTACAACATTGTGTGAGTCAACACATACAGGTAACTAAAGGCAACATCAAATCACAGCCAAAATGGTGAGTAGATTTATATCAGTACCTCACTAACAATGCTGGATAGGGACACAGGATCTCATTCCCTGGGAATACAGTCTCTGTGCTCTCTGGGACACAGGCTCCTGTTCCCTGGGGACATAGGCTCCCTGCAGGTAGAAGATGAACAACATTAGGCATAATAGATGGTGTTTTTTCATATTGACATTTTTAACATTCTCAGCTGCAAGGTCACTTTGAGCGAAACTTTTCCCTCCTCCTCCCCAAGTCCTCTGGGTTTAGTTCTTTTCTCACAATAAGTGTTAGAACCTTTCCCTAAGTGTAATAGTGCATTCATGCAGCATCAAAATAATTTTGCCTTCATTAGGTTAATTTTACATTTTTTGTGCCTTTTTTAACATTTATGAGTGTTTCTAGAACAGTATCTGTCATGTGGAAATTCCTGCCGAGTTTTAGTCTTGCTAAACAAAATTGTTTTGACAAAATTAATTCTTGACAAGATTTTAATATATAGTATTTTGCAACATGCTACATCTGATATATTTCAGAACCTAGTTGTATGGTGGAGAAAACGAAATGTATATCTTGAAGCTTTCTAAAAGCAACAGGCAAAGCCAAAAGCCCGTGTCTTTAGTATTTCTTGAGGCCTGAAGGAAAAACTGTCTTTTTAGAATTGGCAAGACAAGTCACCATGTGGGCAGGGAAATGCAGTATGAACAGGTTACAACAGTTTTTATTTGCTTCCCTTTACTCACATTTATCTTCCAGCAAGCTCAAAGGTTCTACAGAAATTCTCCTTGTGGCATATATAGCAGTGGGTTCAGCTCCTGATTTACCATCGTCCAGGAGCTTGCAAACACTCAAGCGTCTGCAGAAACTTTGGTCTTTTTGTATTATTGCATCCATTGAAGCCATTGCATCCTCATTTATTTTTCTCATATGGAAAAAATCCTGGTCTTAGTTTTTCCCTTGTTTCCTTTTTCTTTTCAAATGTGTTGAGAATTGATGAAATTGGTTATAATTGAGTTAATCAGAGCTTCAAATCACACCCAAGGTTGGATTAAACACAGCTCTTTCCATGTGTCACAGACTCCTTACCAGAAGCTGGATTCTGATACTCAGCAGAAGCAGCCACAAGTTATTCCAATGTGCAAGCTGCTTACTCAAGGAACCACAGTATGTTAAATAATAAACAAAGAAGTTAGGCAAAAAATACAGATTCAAGGGGAGCTATTGATAAAAATATCCAAATTGCATACAAGATACCGTGCTAGAGCAGAATAAAATCTGAGGGAGCTGGTGGGATTGTGGTAATCTCAGAGCTCTGGGAATGCTTGAATTTCATCTGTGAGCTGCAGCATGGCTGTTTGGTAACTATTGCCAATAGATACCAATGAATTTGTATTTGAATTTGACTATTGCAATCCCAAACAGGCCTAATGGGTTAGGGTTGCAAAGTACAGTAGAGTGTAGCTGGCTCCCCTCCCACAGTTGCTGTGCTGTGCTCGGTTGAATCTTTTGGGCAGAGAAGATAGCTACAGAATCTCTCTGTTTGGAATCCAGGATTGTGAACTCTTTAACAGCTACACAGGAAATCTCATACTTTCAGCACTTTCCTCCAGCTAATGAATATGCACAGAGAGAAAAAAAAAAAAAAATTAAATAAGAAAGCCCCCACAATTTTTTTTAGTGTCACAATAAACAGAAAAAATGTATGAACTAATGCTCTGGTTTGAGACGAGAAGAAAGAGTTCAAAAAGTGTTAAGATTGCTTGTTTCAGAAACTAGGCAGAATGAAACAAGTTTGCACTTGTATCTACAAGTCCTGCTCAGAGTCAGTTAAAATAATAGGTGCCATTTTCAAATTGAAGTTCTATTTAGTAGAAAATGTTTTCTGACTTCCCCTCTTCTCTTGACAATTCTTTTTTTATAATAAAAATACCTCTCTTGATTGTCCCTTTCCTCATCTCTTTTTGTTCCTACTAGAGTTTGAGGGAAAGAAGGTAACTTTCAGATAAAAGTGGTTCCCAGATTTTTCTGCCATCTAGAAGGTAACATATTTACACTCCAATAAAGAAAAAGAATGCCAAGAAAGAATGCCAATGAAGACTTATTTTTTTTAAAATCAAATCAGGAAAAGTCTGATAGTACACTTGCTTTACAAGGGCAGTGTGGGTCCTTGTATCCAGTGGGTCCTTCCCTTTGAAAAGGTTCACTGTAGGCTCTGGGCTTGGAAGAACTTAATCTGGAGGCATAAATCCTTCTTTGAGTCCCACTCTCTCATGACAGAATGCAAGTTCAACAGTTAAATAACTCCAGCTGTGAAGCTGTATATTTCATTATCACAGAATCACAGAATGATCAGGGCTAGAAGGCACCTTAAAGATCCAAACTGCTGCCTTGAGAGCTTCAGGTAGCAACCTCTTTGCAGATATTTGCTGACTCTTTTGGTTATCCCTGTTCACACCTGAACTTGCTTCCTCTGTGTGGCTGATATCTATATCCTGAAACCTGCTTTTCTGCCCTCTTCCCTTGTGACTCCCACAAGTCTGCACTCACACTGGCCTTCTCTTGCCTTTGATTATGTCCCATCTGTCATGCTGTGGTAACTGCAAATGTTCCTGTAATTGGTCAGTCCTGCACAGTCCTACCAGCGCTGAGGCAAAAACAAGGAGGTTAGTCTGTCCTGCAGCAACAAATTCATGGAACTATTTCCTTGGAAGCTAGGGGACAGGAAGCAAGGAAGGAGGATGGGCTAGTGTTGGCAGGTCAAGCTCGTAGGGGGCAATTCACAGATTTGCATTTTATTTCTGAGGTTCCAGTGATTCCTTCTTCATATAAACTCTCAGACAGGATTAAAAAGAGAGAGGATAAATAATGCATGGTGTTATTCACTGAAAAAATATTGCTAAAATTCACTTCAAACAGCATACTCTATTATATAGTCAGATTTTTCAGAGCCCTTCCATTAGAGCCCATTTAAACATGTAATATTTTCCAATTAAACGTGTTGGTAGGAATTATTCATTTTAATAATTAAAACATTTCCAGAGCTCCCTGAAGTGCGTTACCATGGAGGACTGGACCCTCTGCTGGGAACACTCACAGCATGTTAGTATACACTGGAGGCCAGCTGCTTAATGTCAGTCATGCAGGAGCATGAAATCCAGTCCTGAGGCACATTAGCATTGGTTGCATGTAGCTGTCCTTTCCGTGGTGGTGCCAAAATTAGATTTTTGAGGCAGTTTTTGAATTCTGGAGCTTTTGAAGCACACTCTGTTTATTTCCTGCTGTACCTTATGGTGGTGGCTTCCTCAGATATTTGGTTCTCTTAGATTGTTCATCAAGGACAAAGTGAAGGCTTTTATGCTCCAATCATTTACCTTGTCTCACTTCTGGAAGACTGCTAGCCCAGACTATTGACAAGTTGGTCTTGCCTCTCCTTCCACTAAGTCATGTTCTTGGCATAGTTGTCTTCTTTAATGATCACAAATTAAGACACCTGCTCCTCATAGATATTGAAAACCTTGTGGGATACCCTTATGAGGGGGGTTTGATGTGGCATCCCTAGCCAATATTCCCATTTACAACTGCCCTGCAGTGCATTGGTTGGCTACCAGTGGGCTTGTGTGGCTGTCACCCTCCCACTGGAGATGGCTGATGCTCTGTGTTTGTGTGGGTGCATGAAATGAGACAGACAGACTGCAAAGTAATTTAGAAACAAGAGATACGATACAAAATTAAGTTTTGTACCATCAGAAGGTCTCTAGTTCATATTGAAAGACTTCAGTTAAGTTAAAAAGAAACCTGACAAACAACTGAAGATGAGAATAAAAAGGTCCATGTGTCTTTCAAATTTATTAAATCTGCTTCTGGTTTTGTTTTGTATAAATAAAGAAGGAATAGGATCAGAGAATTGGTTAAAATATCATGTTGTTTCAGGAAAGCATAGAAACCTTAAGGGAGGTTTTTTTTTTAGCTAAACTTAACAACCAGGAAAAAAAAAAAAGTGTCACAGAAAAGCTTTCAATAAAATAACTTAATTGTTATTACAGATCTCATTGCACTATTTCCTTATCTACTGATAGAAAAATCAGATTAGTTAGAAATACTAATACCTCTTAAAAATGTGCCAACAATCCAGACTGCCTATGTTGTCCTAGGGAATCAATAATGCTGTGAAATATTTAAATGTTTTCTTGGTCTGATTATTATGCTTATTTCATACCCTTATATCCTTGGAATGCTTACAAATAAAATTCACAGTTTGTGTTCTTCTGGCTGTGATTTGGAGATGCATGAAAGTTTATCAACAGTGGGGAAAATATCAGTGGTCAAAGATAAAATATTCTGAATAATTTGGCATTGAAAGAATTCTTTAAAAAAGAGTTCTGAAACCAGCAGAATCCACTGGCAAGATCTGAGAGAATTTTTCATCTTGAAAATATCAGACTAATTACATAAAACATGCTGAAATCTAGACCAAGCAATCAGGGCAATAGTTTAGTCATTTCATTAATGACTAGAAACCAAACTCTCGTCTGAAATTGGGATAGACTCTATTAAAAGGTTTGAAAGTTCACAACAGACAGGAGGATAATTTTAAACCTATGTACCATATATTTTAATTCACTGGAGGATAAATATAATTATAAAATATCTTTCTGCTAGAAAGACCTTTTTTGCAAGGACTAATAAATTTAATTGGTTCTTTTTTTCTGATGGCTCTTTTCCTGTGAAAGTAAAAATTTGGAATTGGATTAACTGTTTACTGGTGGGATTTGGAATGCTTAAACTTCTACTGTACTGTAACAGATGGCTAATGTGCATACAGTATATAAGTGGAAGTGTGCTTGTATACTTTTGTACCCAAGAGCCATTCCACAGTCAGTACTGACATCAAACCCTGCCCTATTTATGCCTAGGTGTTGGCTGTCTGTGCACCAAGGTAAATCAAATCCTGGGCTGCACTCCATGGGACAGTGCTGGAGACAGAGACAGGATCATCCCAATCTTCTCAGTGCTTATCAGGCTGCACCTGGACTATTGCATGCAGTTCTAGGCCCCACAGATCAAGAAAGATGCAGAAAGACTGGAGAAAGTCAAAGAAAACTATGAAGGTGATCAAAGGGCTGAGGAAGCTTCCCTGGGGAAAGCTGAAGTAGTTTTATCTCTTCTTCCTGGGGAAGAGACTGCTCATGGATACCACATCACAGTATTTCAATACTTAAAGGATGGATACAAAGAAAATCGAAATTTTCTTTGTAAGTAGACACAGGGAAACCACATGAGGCAATGGTATTTGCACTGGGAGAGATTTCAGGTTGACATAACCAAGAAATTGTTCACAATGAGGACAACCCATCACTGGAACAACTTCCCCAAGCATGTGGTGAAGTCCCTGTTGCTGGAGGTTTTCATGATGCCTTTAGACAGGGCACTCATATAGCTTCCTTTTCCCACAAATATTGGACCAGATGTTCCTTTGAGGTCCTTACCAATCTGGACTGTTCTGTGATTCCATGATCCCATGGACCCAGAGAAGTATTAAACAGCCAGAAGATTTTGTTTAGATAAATCCACTCATATTTTGTTTATTTTGTATGTATCAAACCCACGACTTCCTCTAGAATGTTCTTTTTCTTCATGTCATTGCAAAATTACTTGAGTGTGCAGAAATAATATTTTTTATACTCAGCTTGGTGTCTGTGAGATACAAGACAGAGCTAGAATTATTTTACAAGCATATTCACTAAGGATAGCCAGGATATAGCTCTGGATCGACTCTTCTGTAGCTGGAATAAGTGCACTGTGTTTCTGATCCTTTCATCAATATTTCTTTGCCAAAGAAGTGGCAGTCCATAACTTTGCATAAAAACTGTGTTTACCTACATTTCAAAATCATTTGGTAACTCTAATGAAATTAGGTCTGGAAAGTGCTGGCACATAATTCTTCATGTTCTTTGTGTTCTTTAACTTACAACTTACATTATCTGGTGAAAACAGACTGAGCTTAGTAGTAATGAATGAAGTAACAGACAGTAAAACTGACTTAAGGAAATTCTCATTTGCAATTATCTGTATTGCTCAAATGACACTGCAAGCAATTAATGTCATTTATATATCTCAGTTTTAGCCTTGAGCACTGATTTGCACAATCAGTCTCCATCTTCTCAATGATTTGCCTAGTTGTGTAGCTTGTAGTTTCATTTAATATGCATTAGTTGAATTGTGATGGAACTGGGAGAAGTGAATCAAACTAGGGACAAAAATAAGCAATTGATTAAAAACATTTATAAAATATAATCCATAAAACTGCCTTTCTTCTTTTTTTCTCCTCTGCTTTTATTTTATGAATGCTGCAGCTTACTTCAGAGTTGCCTCTTATGACAGTACTCACTGGTGCCCCTGAGCTGTAGACACTTGGTCTTCTCTTTTCTAGGGGAGGAGCTTGAAAGTGGGCCCCATGACAGAGGAGTCTAGACTGAGATAACTTAGGCAGACACACAAAGCTACTAAGTATGGTACAGGAGTACCAGCCACTGGGTACTCAAAGCTGACCAAGTATAACAGAGCAATGTTCTCCCACCCACCTCTGGAAAACACAACAGGACAATCAACTTCTTGCCTTCTTCAGAGTCTAGGGGTACACATACAAGATGGCTAAATCTAAAATCAGATCCTTGTCTCTCCAGTTCTAGGAGCCCCTGCTGCTATAGCCCTAGCTGTCAGCATTCAGTCTTTTGGCACCACATCCTCTCCCTGTGCCTGTCATGGCTACAATCAACTTTCTTCCCTGTTTCACATGCTCTAAGTTGTCCTTGAAGCCAAGAAAATATGGATTTCAGTGTCTCTTGGCTCAGACATGAGCAGGAAAGGTTCATTGGAAAGGCTGACAAGGTTAGTAATCCTCCAGCCTGTACCTGAGAAAATCTAACTGGTTGCAAAAGTGTTCTCAAACCTCTGAAGTTAACAGCACATTATATAAAGGCAGACCAGCACTCATTTCACTACCTCTGCCTTAATCTAGCATGGCATGAACAGCCAATAAGGAATGAATTTCCAAAAAGTTAAGTTCACAGTACCAGTTCTGATTTCATAGGCACTCTCCGTATCTAGTGCTCGTTTTGTAAGCCCAAAGCTTGCAAATGCTCTTGGTTTATAATTAGATCCTTTAGACACATGAAGGTGAATCAACTGTGACTTGGCTGAAACACAGACAATAAACAAGCTTAGTGACTGATAACGAATTAAAATATTTGGCAAAACTATGTATGTCTCCATAAATATTTTGCTTATCTTATGTCCTCCACAACTCTTGGCCTTTGGTTCCTTAAGGAGTCCAGGACCCCCAAGCCTACAAGGAGTTTCCTTGCCAATTTGTAGTCTCAGTTTCTCTTCTTGCCCCCTCACTTTCCAATATTTTTCCTTTGACAGCCAGTCACACCATTAAACAAGAGCTCTGTACCAGGAAAGCACCTTTATTTCTCACTACATGATCAGCTCCTGGCTTGTAAGACTAGTAGTCATATCTCGAGCTTTGCCTAACTTTAAAAAACCTCAAACATTATTTTGGACATCACTTTTTCTTGAAGCTCCACCTGTCCTGTTTACACAAGCTTCACCTCAGTGGGAGATTTTCAAGAAAAGTGTGAGTCTGCACCGTCACAGCTTGCATGAATGCCATTGTGTGGGAGAAGTTAACGATAAAAACTTTGTGTTCTGACAGAATCAAACTTAAAGGACCAACTGCATCAAAGAGAATTGTATAGCAGTCCAGAGGTCCTCAATGCTACTGCACACTTTATTCTCTTTCTTTCACAATCAGAAAATTGACAGTGGCACCACTTGTTGGCCAGTAAGGGTAACAAATACAGAAGTGTTTGTGGGGGAAAATGGGAAGAAGGGAGACAATCAAGGAAACTTGTCCTGCTTGTCGTCTCCTTGTCTCAGGCAAAAAACCTCTGATGTGAAATTTGGCTGTGAAGGCTTTGAACCAGGTTGTCAGGTTCAAGCAAGAGGCTGGAGAGCTGAAACATGTATCTCTAATGCTTCTCTTGGTATCGTCCCTGACAGCTAATGAGTTAATTAGAATACATGTATATATAGTCATTACTTACACCTTCCCCCAACTTTGTGGTATGGATCTGACCTGTTTCTTCTCCACTCCTCTCCCACTCCACCCACCTCCAAATGGCTACCAATCTGTGACATTTTTTGCTCATTTGTTAACAGTTGTGCAAGCTGGCCTTCCTGTGCATGGAAAAACAAAGTGGTTCATTTCCTCTCTGTATTTCTACCCCATATGAACAACATCAACACAGGATTCTCTTGAAAAATATTACTATAGCAACTGATCTCAGGTGTCTCCCAGTAAAAGCACTCAAAACTGTGTAAAAGCTATTCAGCTCAACATATTAATCTGTTTGACCTCATTGCTGGTTTTGCTCCTGAGAAGAAAAAATTTGAAATTAGAGAATTAATAAAGTTGCAAAGTATCTGATAACAAATAGTAAGACAAATATATGAATAAGCAATCAAATAAGAATTAGTATCTTTTGCTTTCAAACTCTTACTTCAGGTGAAACATTCTACTTCACTTTTCAGTGTTCAGTAAATCATATTCTAGCAACATTTTTCAAGACTGCTTTTCACTAGCAGTAATTGTACAAGCTATGACAAGGTAGACTGAGCTTTATGAATTCTTGAGGGTGTTTTTCATTCTAAGTCAACTACTTAGTCTATCTCATCGTATTTAGTTACATGATTGCAATGAATATTTCTTTGAGCATGTGAGGATGAAAAAGAGGTGTATTTTCAGTTTCAAATATAATATATGACTTTGACAGGAAAAGCTTTCTTAATGTTTTTATTGTAAAGT
Organism: Taeniopygia guttata; assembly: GCF_048771995.1. Taxonomy (NCBI): domain Eukaryota; kingdom Metazoa; phylum Chordata; class Aves; order Passeriformes; family Estrildidae; genus Taeniopygia; species Taeniopygia guttata. The sequence goes on along the minus strand of NC_133063.1, from coordinate 16,567,010 downwards.
CAATACTTTCAACTGTAGTTGAGTATCTAATAAGATTATTTCAAGTTTTGTACTAATTACACTGGTGCATCAAAAGCTTTTTTTAGCAGGTGAAGGACTCAAAAAATTTTGCATCAGACTAAACATATGTGTGCACATTTACAGACCAAGCAAAATTTGAAAAAAACAACATTGAACAACACAAGAAAAGCAGTGGTAGTATAAAGGAGACTGTAATGGTAGTATAAATAAGACTGTAACTTACTCCTATATTCCCAAACTGCCAGTGGTCCTCTGGGAACAGTAGCAAAATCCAGAGATAAATAAAGTGCATACCTATGTCTGCTTGAAAACAGAATTGTTTTTTGTGTGACCAAGAAAAGTAATGGAGTGAGTTATATTACATGTTGTCTCCTTGTCATGTGTTACCTCTGCTGTGTTATGCTGTCACTGCATGTCACTCACAATAGCAGTGAGATTTTAGCAAGGTTTGTGAAGTTGTGGTGGGATTACCTTGATGCTTGCAGGGAAAAGATACACCCTCATTTAAAAGCAAATATAATTTTGACTTCTACACAAGAGTAATTATTGTCATTTGTTATTTCTACAAATATTTATAACATAGCATTATGTTATTGTCATTTAAATCCAGAGAGCAGCTAGTGGCAGTCTGTGCTTTGCTTCGAAGTTTACCATGTCGTTTTCTTTCATATTAAAATTCCAGTGGCTACACTATAGTTAAGCATTCTCATTATTATCTGGTAGTCTATATTCCAAACAACTTAGAAGTCAGTCCACCAAAAAATTGAAGTTTGAAAACAAGTTTTTAAACACCCTAAAATGCTTTAATTTTTTCCCCTCTGCACTATAAATACATAAGTATACATAAAATTGAAAACTGTTTATCAAGCAGTAATATGTTTGTAACTCAGAAGACATTGCTGCATAACTGAAAGAGAGCATCATAAATCGTATCATTATTTTCTTTCATTGCTACAAGTTAGAAACTTTAAGTTGTAAAGAGCACACATTTTGTCTGGACAAATTCTTAGCATTTATTGACTTCAGACATATTTGAGGTGGGAGAAGTAAAGTATATTTTTATAATGTAAAATTTTTTAGTTTGTACTGTAGCTTTACATATTAATAAAACAATACATAAAGCTTCATTATGTAATTTTTCTTACCAATCCTCCTAACTTTTGTTTTAAGATAAACTAGATTGCACTTGTTATTCTCTCTAGAATGAAATTTGGAGTAAGGTCTGACTCACACCTGCTGTTTTATCCACATGTTTCTTCGCTGTCAAAACCTTTATTGGAATAAAATAGAATGAGTGAGATGAAAAGGATAAAGAACCTTGCATGTCATCAAGATAATGTCTTTCTCTGCTTTCCATTTTATTCAGTAATAATGTGATTTATATATTTTGCTTTTTGCTCTAAAAAATACAAGTCTCTGCAAACAGACAAAAAAATAAGGCTTTGACTTTCATCAGTCTTTGAGAAAAAAAGGGAGAGAGGGAGAGGAGAGGAGAGGAGAGGAGAGGAGAGGAGAGGAGAGGAGAGGAGAGGAGAGGAGAGGAGAGGAGAGGAGAGGAGAGGAGAGGAGAGGAGAGGAGAGGAGAGGAGAGGAGAGGAGAGGAGAGGAGAGGAGAGGAGAGGAGAGGAGAGGAGAGGAGAGGAGAGGAGAGGAGAGGAGAGGAGAGGAGAGGAGAGGAGAGGAGAGGAGAGGAGAGGAGAGGAGAGGAGAGGAGAGGAGAGGAGAGGAGAGGAGAGGAGAGGAGAGGAGAGGAGAGGAGAGGAGAGGAGAGGAGAGGAGAGGAGAGGAGAGGAGAGGAGAGGAGAGGAGAGGAGAGGAGAGGAGAGGAGAGGAGAGGAGAGGAGAGGAGAGGAGAGGAGAGGAGAGGAGAGGAGAGGAGAGGAGAGGAGAGGAGAGGAGAGGAGAGGAGAGGAGAGGAGAGGAGAGGAGAGGAGAGGAGAGGAGAGGAGAGGAGAGGAGAGGAGAGGAGAGGAGAGGAGAGGAGAGGAGAGGAGAGGAGAGGAGAGGAGAGGAGAGGAGAGGAGAGGAGAGGAGAGGAGAGGAGAGGAGAGGAGAGGAGAGGAGAGGAGAGGAGAGGAGAGGAGAGGAGAGGAGAGGAGAGGAGAGGAGAGGAGAGGAGAGGAGAGGAGAGGAGAGGAGAGGAGAGGAGAGGAGAGGAGAGGAGAGGAGAGGAGAGGAGAGGAGAGGAGAGGAGAGGAGAGGAGAGGAGAGGAGAGGAGAGGAGAGGAGAGGAGAGGAGAGGAGAGGAGAGGAGAGGAGAGGAGAGGAGAGGAGAGGAGAGGAGAGGAGAGGAGAGGAGAGGAGAGGAGAGGAGAGGAGAGGAGAGGAGAGGAGAGGAGAGTCTAGAATTGCCTTAAAAATAAGGAGCGCTGGCTCATCTCTTTTCTGTGCTGTGGAGATGCATACATAGAAATCCAAATGTGTATGAATGCATGTTGCCTGCTGTGGGGTGCAAATTAGTGGTGGGTACCTGTGACAACCCAGAGACATCCCAGTGGGAATAGGCTGAGGAAACATTCAAGCTCTGCTGGGACAGGGGGATAGTTTACAAGAACAAGTGTTATGTGAGCTGCAAATTCATCTCCCTTTTTCCAGGACGCCTAACATTTCTGGTGATTAAGGTAGCCACTGGATGTTATGGCATATGTAATAAGACTCCACATGGGAGTGAGAATCTGTGCATGCTCCAGGACCCCTGAGCTCACTGCTGCACTGGAGCACTGTCCTTGGTTTCTCTCAGACCTGCACCAGTCTTGAATCATGCACTGCAGTGAAGTGGTTAGGGTAAAAGCTGTGAGATCGAGAGAAGTTTTAGATATGTAGAAGCAGAGAGAAGGAAGGAATTTGGTTTTGTTATATAACAGGTGATCCAGCTTACTGATGGAAATGTTTTCCTCCTTGCAAGTTCTCAGTGAATATTTTAAATGAGGGCAGTTTTACAGTGTGTTCTGAAGAGAAGTTTTTGGTAAAAGGTCTGGTACACAGTCTGAAGAGTTGGCTGTCTAACAGAGGGCATTTTTATGGAAGCAGAGATTGGAGTGCTTCTGGTTGAATGCCACAGTCAGACCAATGGTACAAAACCTGTACCCAAGGTTCTTAGAGCTTCCTAATATCTAGAAGGTTCTAAAGGTATCTAGAAAATTAAAATAAAAATGGAGGCATTTAAGGAAATTTGTCAAGTTTTGGAGAGTGACAGAGAAAAAAATCACAGGTCTGGGTTTACTGAGTCACGTAAAATTAAATAAAGTCACATAAAATGCATGGGGGGAGGGGGGAAAGTCGCATTCTTATTACTATTTTTTGCTCAGGGTATTATTTTTTTTGTACTTGTACTTTTTACAAGTACATGCTTCAATATTCTGATACCTGTCCAAAGGCACCATCAGGCAAACTTCAGATTGAGTAAATTATTTTGTTCTTCCTTTAACAGTGACTTGGAATTTCTCACTGCTCCTTCACCTGCTTACAAAGAGGTGAAATGATTTCATAAGTTTGTTGATTTTGAGGTCAATAAGCAATGCCTGAAAGCAGAGCTCAGGCTGCAGGGGTGCTTTGTCTGGTAGCTTGTGCCCCTCAACCTCTTAGGAAACTGCATCTTCTCCTCTGTGACACTGGCAAAGCTGATTCAAGCCTTTATTTATACAGCCATAAATAAATAAAGCAAATTGTTAAGCAACCACCAACTGTTTTATTGGAGTTTGCAATTAGTGGTAAAGGTTTGCCAATTTATGCATCTAGCAAGTAATGATATCAACTAGGAAAAGAGGAATCTCTTCTCACAGGGGAAAACTTCTATCCCTCCCTGCATTCAACATGAACATAAAGAAAGGAAAATTAATCTATAAATAAACCAAATGAACTCATATGCCACAATGCCTTTCACACCAGTTTTAATAATCATGATCAGTGTCACTCAGAAGCTGGGATAATTATCACTTAGCTTTGAATCCAACATTAGTACTAGAATTAGGAAATTGATAATTTTATTCCAGGTGCCAGGTGGCAAAACTTCTTTCCTCCCAGGTATTGATAAATCCCTAGGGTTTACTGCAGGAGACAGCCTGACGTGCACAGTGATTAGCCTTCCTTTGCACTCCCCAGCTCTACAGGCAGCAATGTCAGAGGAGGGGAGATCAGCTAAAGCCAGTCATAGCAATCTGTGGCAATAACAACATGCCAGAACTCTTAAACTGCCGTGAGGGCTGATTTTTCTCCTTCCATCTCTGCTTTTTCTGTCTCCCTGCTGTAGAAATGCGCCAGCATTGCACTCTGCTGATAGACTTGAACCTTTCACATCTCCTACACCTCCTAGAATGAGGGAAAGGCAGCTGGATTCATAGCACCTCATCTGCAGAGCGTTGGCTGCCCAAATGAAGAATAAACAGGTGAATTTGGTGAGTTTCTTGTTCTATTTAAGTGTGTTGAAAAGTAAGAGGATTTTTTAAAAAGTTAATTTCAGATGTTGTGATTGCTCTTTCCTAAGTCTCTAGAGTGGCATGGCTAGGAAACACTGGAAATATACTTTAATAGCTCTCTCTGATCCTCTGAGATCAGTTGCAGGCTGGAGTAGAATGACTGCAAAGCTACAAATGCCTGAAAATATCACTCTTCTTGACTGAAGCAGCATCAGCATACTAGAGACCTCGTATCATACAACAATTAGCTGTTTATAGTATTGTTGCTCCAGAAGTGATGAATACAGAAAGGTTTCAAATGTCTTAAATAAATTAGCACTGTCATGGAAGGGAAAAGATGAAGTTCAAAACTACCACCCAGTTTAATGTATTACAACTGCATTAATTAATTCATTATGTTTTTAATAATAGGGACAAAATAAACAAAAGTTACTTTTTTCAGATATGAAAGTCTTGACTTTTCTGTTCTGATTATTCAGTGCTTAATTCTTGTACACAGAGTGTATACACAGAGTGCCATTGTTTTGGTCTTTGTTACCTATAGAATTTTTCTACTTTTTCAGCAGCATTTTTTATATGGGGTAGGAAGTTGATTAAATCACTGTTGGTTTCTGCACCCTATTCTGGTACCAGTATGCAAATACATTTTAAGGGATGATACTTAAATCTGTTGAGAAATTTGACCAACCGGAATTGGTTTTGGATGAGTGAGACGTTTTCATCGGGCATTTTGATTGTTATTGCTTTGGACCTCACAGTTTATTAGACTAAACAGACAAGTGTTTTTAGGTGCAGTAAACCTTTTTATATTATTTGGATGATAAGAACGTAGAATTTTCTTGCTCTGTGAAATGAATTTTACACAGAACATGTCTTTCTTTGACTAAAACTGTACAAATAAAAGAAATTTTCCCAAAGAAGGCAAATTTGGAAAGGTGCTCTGACTATGGTAAGTGATCTTACTGCTTCCTGAAAGATTAATAGTGAAGTGGCTTGCTTCCTCTACTTTCCATATTATAACTTTAGATTAGAGACATTGTAAGTGAGGTAGGTGCTGAGAGATGATGTCTGACAGCAGTGTTATGGATGGGGGCAGAAAGAGCTTCTTTGGGTAGAGTAGGGTTTGAGCGTGTTTAAAAGAAAACATTATATGGAACAGCCATCACAGCCCTCTGACATAGAAGAGTGGGGATCTGCATTTTAGTTTTGTGGCTCTTTGTAAACTTACAAGTTGATTTATTGACAGCATTAAGACCTGTCTATCAATGGCTGGAAATGATAATATTACTTGGAGAAGGGACAGATGAAATGTAAACTGGATTCTCTGGGTCTTTTCCACTACTATTTCTGCTTTAAGAGCAGAAATATCTTGAGTTGCAAAATATACAGTCTTGATTGTGTGCAGCCTCAGAGACAGAGATGCAGAGGCTGTCATATTTTAAAGCATAGCAAAGGAGATGAAGACATCCAGGAATATTTCCCCAGCAAGTGAATAGCACAGTCAAAAGATTTCAGTGTTTCTGAAGAATTCTTAAAAATACATGCTGTTTATGTTGTTAGATATGCTAATTAAACTTGTATGAGGAAGAGGGCTTGGGGAGAGATTAGGACTGACATTTTGATTTGTAGTTACTGGATCCCAATCATGGTATGTTACATTTATATATAAAATTATTTTAGAGTTCTTATATTTATAACCCAGTGATGAAAAAATATTTTTCTAATTCCATTCTCTTCATGCAATTATAAATGTAAAAATACCCTTTGAAATTCACTATCTTTTCATGAAGTTGTCTTGTGAAGGTCTGATATGCTTTTTCTGTATTTTTATATTTCCTCTTTTAATGTGAAAAGTTGCACATACTTAAGGCATCTTAATACCTAATGATCTCATTGTTCTTTGCAGCAATTCTGTGACTGTTTTTTCACAAACGGTGAAGGGAATACATACATGGAGTACAATATTGCTAAAATAATAAACATAAGTTCTCTTGAGAACAAGATAAAGAAGAAAAGTAAAACCCAATATTGTCAAATAGCAGGAGTTCTTCTGTATTATTAGACTACTTTCAGAAAGACAACAATATATTTTAAAATGTCTAGGAATGTAATTTGGAAGATATAATTTATATAGAGATTAAAGGATTTGCAGGTTTTGTTTATAGACATTGAAAATGATAGTTCAGCTGTGCAATGGCATTCTTCCCAGTTTAAATATTTTTATTACAAAAAGAGCAGGTGCAGTTCCTGCCTGTACTCCTGTATTTTTGACTTTTAGTGGTACTGTATGTTATTTGCGTGAACTATGCAAATAGTTCATGTAGTGACCTTATTTTCACATACACCCTAAAACATATTGAAAATTGTTATTGTTGTTTAAAGCAAGCATCCTGAAAAAAGCCCTCCTGATGGTTGTAACAATATTGACTGAGCATATGATTGTAAAACTCCTGTTGTTGCATGACATATCTTCTCCAAGAAGTTGAAGTGCCAATGTTGGCCAAGGAGGATCAAATTGACTAGGATGGCTCTAGTCAAGCTTTCCTGTGACTAGCACAAAAAAGAAAATAACAGGCTTTTCAGTGTCATGTGTCTCTAAAGTAGGTTTCTTCTGCTTTGGTCTTTTGGAGTCTGTTTCTGTTGGTGCCCTCCAACTTCAGCCCTGACCAGGACTCACCAGCTGACAGGAGGTCCTTCAGAAAATCCCCTACCAAGGAACCTCAAGGAACACATTTTCAGTGCAGTTAGGCCCAAAAGCATGTGTGAATTAGATGTCACAACATTTTCCATCCACAGATTTTAAAAGGATGGGTGCATCCCTGAGCAGTACCAGGTGGATCATTTATTAAACCGTGGGCATAGCAGCCAATTTTCTTGCAGCGATTGTTAATGCTGGCACTTTCCACACATCTGGGTATTGATCTGTTCCACTGTCTGACACTCTGCTCTGCTGGATGAAGGATTGCCTTTCTGCCTTTGGAGTGCTCATTGCTGTTGAGGTATGTTTCATGGATCTGCAGTCCATATGAGATCATATCTCGCTGGAAAATAAGTGCTCTACCAGCAAGCTGACTTACTCTCTCAGCTGGAGGGGTGATGTGCCAGTGTCTAGGTCAGTAGAAGTTTGTTATGACTGAAAACCAGCTGTGGTGATGGGTATGTGAGTATGGTGTGGAGTTGCTGGTTCTTTTGAGAAGCAGATGTGAAGTTTTCATGGCATGCAGCACCCTCTCCTCGCTTTGCTATGGCTAGTTACTGGAGATATTGCTGCCTGAGAAACACTGTACTCACAAAATTACACCTAGAGGTACATTGACTGTGCTGATCATTAATTGTTTTTTTTTGGATCACCAATCTTCTTCAGTCTGAATAACAGAGAGTCTTAGGGGAAAATGTAAAATCTTAGGAAGATGCTGATCTGAAAGAGAGAAGGGAAGCAGACTTTATGTGAAGCACCTGGATAGGTGTTTTGTCTGAAGTACAGTGAGATGCAGGTGAATTTTTGTTTTCTTTAAGTGAGACCTGTTCTTAAAAGTCAATGGTTTGAAATAACATTTTGAGGACTGAATACTTTCTATGAAATAAATGTATATTTGCTAGGTTTTCTCACCAGCATCAAGTAAAAGGCATCCTCTAATCATCATTTTAAATAGGATGGGTTTTCTTGTGATAGCTGGCTACCCTATCACGATTTTAAATGTTCCCTATGAATAGGATGACAGTATCTTGTTGAAAAGGAGACTGTATCTGGGCTTGAGGGTCACTCCAATACAGAGCCAATGCTTCCAGAGATGAAGTTGCAATGCTTTTTCTCTATATATGAATTTCTAGACCAGAGTATTTTTTAATGAGTTCAAAACTAAGGGTTGAAGTATCTAACGTGAATGATTCCTTTAGTTCTTCTCATATTGTTCTCTTTAATTTCTTATAGCAAAATTGGGGGATTCCCACAAATACCAAAAAAGGTTATCACAAGGTAATGAAGCTGTTGTCTAATTATGTTGCCAGGCCTTTAATTTAATATCGTGAAGATGCTGAGACCTTCCTGAAGACAGGGGTTTTTGGCTGGTGATGGCAATTATTTGCAATTAATGTGTGAACTGTGAGCGGCTAGTCCTGAAGCCTCATCACACTCTGGGCTGTGGGACAGGAGTGAGCTTGGGTGTTCCTGATCCGGCTTTGCCCTCTGGTGGTACCCGCTTGAAAGATTCCCTGAGCTCGAGAGAGATAAATCTTCTGGAGACTCTGAAAAGAGCTGGAAAAAACCACAGGTGTGTGTGATGGATGTAAAAGTACACTAAAAGAAGGAAAGGTCTCGCAGACATCAGTGCTGTGGATGCCAAAGACGATGCCTAGGAAGTCAGAGGCAGAAAGGTTCAGTGCTCCTTCATCGAGGTAAGCCAGGCAGGAAGGAGTTTTTCTGACACACAGTTCCTCACTGCTCTGACCAATCCTTTGACATGAAACACTTGAGAAATATCATAAGTATTGTCTTATTGAAGCTCAATCCTTTTCCTGATTGTGAAGACACACCCTGAAAAGACTGTCCTATATCTTGGTAATAGAGAATTGTGGATGAGGAAAATGGCTTATGACCAGCACTTGAGCAGATGTGGGCAGGACGGTGAGGAGAGAAAATCAAGACAAATACTGAGACCTGCAAGACCCAGACAAACACTTTGGCAACTGGGATTTGGTTTGGAAAGCCAAGCTAATTCTTTCCACTTCAAATACCTACACCCTTCTATCTGTAAAACTCCTTGCCATTTTCTTTAGCCTTGTTCTTCCAGTTCTGCAGGTTACTATATAAAATAGTGTAGGAACAGTAAATTCCCTAGTAGGATCACTTAAGTTTAGTTGTTGGGAAGGATGAATAAATATAATTGCCTGGCAAAAGATTTACAATAGTACAGCCAGGATGAAAACGATCCCCCCTACTGGCTGGACAATACCCATACCTACAGATAGGTCCAAAAGTCAAATGGACTGTTCTATCTCAACCCCCAAAATGTATGGTTCACCCCACACCTGTAACCCTCCCCTGAAGCATTATCATTTCCACATCATAGTTTAAGACATCATCCTGCATATTTTACCAAAATATCCAAACTAAGAATTCTCACAGTTCCCTGCTGTTGAAAAACAGAAGACTTGAGAAGAATCTTATATCTCAGCTGTTAAATCTACTTACAAACAATTATAAGTAGATTATGGTTGGCATTTATATAGCATGTAAGGGAAATCTTCCTTCTCAGAGAATCTGATTCAAACTGTTGTCAGTTTCTTAAATATCCCAATAGGTGTAAATTTTTTGTCCTCATATGGTTCTTATTTTGTGCAGCCTTCCAGTTTATACCCTTCCTCTAATAAAGGGTATTAAAAAATCTCATCTTTGAAGGATTATCAATGAACCCTTGGCTTCAGGATACTTTTGGTAATTTGAAATTTTAGTAATTCAAGATAGTCACATAAGCAACCTGAAAAAGCCTTAGGCCTGTTATAACCAATTGATAGCAAGAGTTTAGCTGTACTCCAGTTTGAGACAGCTTCAATCCTACATAAGACTACATGGATGATAATTCTGAGAATATTATTTACAGTTCTGGGATAAGGTGTCTTCTTTTTTTCCTATACAGAAAAAACAGACAGAACACAGCACCACTAACTAACCTAAATACTCTAAACTGTTTCAATTTTTGAATTTTTAAATTTTTTAAAATTAACTTTCCATGTCATTATTATGCTCTTAAAACCAACACCTTCTATTTGAAACCAAAGAGGAGTAGAAAAGACTACAATTTTATTTTTTGTCACTTTGGAGTAAGGACAAAATTATAACTGAGGAATATTTCACCAAGGAGTGGATAAATAAATCTAGAGGTTTGTGAAGCTGCTTGCCTGACTGTTTGGCTACATCGCCAAAATGCTTCCTGGCCTGTTCATATCTGAATCTCTCCAAGTTCACTTTCGTGCCAAAGCAGATTAAGAGTTGTGTTACAGACGCCCAGGTATCTGTCAGGTATCATTTAGTTATTCTTCCTAGCTGTTCTCACACAGTCTTACATGGTTAGATCCTTCCCAAAATACACAATTGTTGAGCAAAAGTCCTTAAGGAATGTGATCACTAGAGAAGGGGTTGATCTGCTCAATACCACCAGTCATGTTTGGAGTATTTACTCTGCTCAGGCTAACAAGCTTTGAATACCTCCTGTAACTCCTGGGGAGGCTCAGCTTGATGATCAGGGGACAAGTCCTTCACTTTCTTTCAGAGTGTCTGCAATTGGCTTTGTAGGATGTAGGATGTCCACAGGTGGACTTACTTCCTACTTGAGTGTTTTTTTTGTAAAGATCCCTGTGCGCTCCTGGATGATGCTTTATCCACAATTCCACTGTTCTCCGACTCGTTATAGAGGTGCACATTCTTTTTCTCATGCTCACTTTAATACTCTGGTACAAACTTACCGTAAAATGCTGTGTCTGACTGCGGTGAAGAATGATGTGCAGGACTCTAATGATTTCAGGAGGCTAAGTAATTACTTTATTAAATTCTATTATACTATAACTGTATTACACTAACACGAACTATCACTAACTAACTAGCAAAGCCATGACTTGCTCCTGAGAGTCCCAACACATACCTAGATCCAATTGGTCAATGAATCTAAACAACTATCACCAGAATCCAATCAAACAATCACCTTGGGTGAACAATCTCCATACTATATTCCACATGGGCACATACACAGCACAGAATGAGATAAGAATTGTTTTGATCCTCCTTTCTCTGCTTCTCTCACAGCTTCTCTCAGGAGAAATCCTGAGAAATCTAGGTGTCTCTCTGATCAGAGGTATGTGAATACCACATAAATTGTTTTAGAATTAGGGAATGGACTTTGTCTCTAAAGCAGAGCATGTTCAGTGAAGCAAAGCTGGCTCTTTCAAATACATGTGCCATGAGGTATCTTCCCCTTATTTGTTATAAACGATAAACCTATCAGACACAATACTGCTCTTAGCTTCATAAAATCCTTGTCTGGCAGAGGGTCTGGCATATATTCGGATTTAGATGCTAAAACTGATTTTGGAGCATTAAGCCTTTTGTGACTCATTAACCTTTTATAAAAATCGTAGATGCAATAGAACAACTTTTAAAAAGCTAAGCTGTTTCCTCCTAAGGTACAATAAAAATCTAAAACAAATCATTTTTTAAGTTTGTAAATTTTGGGAAAAGATAATTGTCTTTATTTATGTTAAAGATTCTGTGAAGTACATCAAATTGTTATATGATATTAATGCATAATGATGTGAGCATAGCTGTTTGCCTACAAAGTAAGCAGATGCTGGAATAACACTTGAATCTCCTTGGAATGAGCTAATATCTAGTAATCAAAACAGAAGATGAAAAATAAGCATATGGAGAGGCAACACATGATTCACTACTCTATGCTCTAATCAGAGCTAACTATTCAGAGTGGGACTTTTCAGCTGTGGTGTCATAACTCTACATCATAATAATAATAAATGTGGACATATTAATTACTTGTAAATAAGTAAGACACAATAAAATGCAGTGAAATGTTGTTAGGAGAAATTTTTTATTTCAATGGACTAGGATTTTCTCTTATAGCTTCTACTGTGATTGCAATTGTAAATAATGGCAAGAGGGCTTATTTAACTCTGTCTTTGAAATATAAGAGAGACTTCAGATCTTTGTGTAATTTTCTGTGAAATTTGGATAAGATTTTTAAAATTTTAGTCAAAAGTGCGCAGTCTCCCTGCTTGCAGGTAGAGGGTTTTCCAAGTTGGTGAGATTTATTTAATTCACATTTATGCTTTAGGACTTGCAAGCAGACAGAGATCTCACTATTGCACAGAATTAAGTAGAATAAAAAGTGGGTAATATAAAGATGAAATTGAGATTTTTTTTCTCTGTGTGTGTAAAACAGTATTTGAGAAAAGAATTCAACAACAACAACAACACAAACAAAATACTGGAGCTGTACTGAAGGATTCCAAATGAGAAGTGTATTAAATTAGAGTAGCTCAGTCAGTACAAAACAATGTTGACTACTATTTAAGCCTGGCCTAAAGAGTTCTCCATTTGAGGCCCATTCTCACCATCCTACTGAATGCCCCTTGCTGATGTCAGTCAGACTCTGTCATTAGAGGCTTTAACTTCACCCATGCCCTGACGTCCTGCAGCAGAGAAACAAGAGGAGAGTTGAGGCAAACAAGCGCCACGAATTGTTCTTGTGGACAGTGTGTTATATGTCATTTCACAGTAAGACCCAGAGCTTTAAAGCAATGAAATGCGTCTCTGTAATGACCCACTTTCCAGGGATACAAATTGGGGTGGGAGGGGGTGTCCTCTTTGCTTCAGCAGGAGATTGTAGGGACCATCCCTTTTAGTAAACTTACTGAACTTACTGAAAACAGTATCTGTGAGTTACTCCAACTAAAAGCCACAATATGGTCCCCTCTACTGAGGCATTTCACCTCTGAAGAGTTTTTG